>NW_024081147.1:710298-1420596 GCF_003009895.1 Hyaena hyaena
CTCCCTCTTCACAAACTATCCAGAGGTCTATTAAAATAAAAGCGATAACAACCAGAATGGTATGGTACGTCTCCTTTGGCACCTTCAGCTACTGTGTTTCTGACTCATCAGTCACACAAAGGGAGACAAAATAATAATACAACAGCTTTCTTTACTGGTCAGTTAAATCAGGGCAAATAGCTGCTTAATCAATATTATATTGGCTTCCCCAAGCACTCGATATCCCTAAAAGCAAGGATTTCAGGCACACGGCTTTATTTTCAAGTGACATAACTAGCCTTTGAGTAAGTCAATATTTTCCAGATTTAAAAAAATGTCCCTTGTCAGTGAAGTTGAAAATTTAATTTATAAAATTTATTAAATTTAATTTATGCTACCCTACAGGCATCTATATCTCTGGGATGTAATCGTATAAATTAAAAGTCACCATAAGAATTATATGGATTTGTATAGTCTCTTCTACCGTAATACTTTTCACAGGTATCATGTGAATTGTTTTTGGATTGTATCATAATTAAAATCAAGAAACATACTTGAAAATGGTCTATTTTTCTTAAATACTTCACACAATCCTATATAAAAAGAATAATTTCTTCCTAAATAAAAAAACAAAAACCCTAAATTTCAAAAATAGAACTAAGTTAAGAGATGAAAAACAGGCTCATTGAATAAACGAATGGAAGTATAGCAGTGCCAAGGCTCGCACAAAATCAAACATTCTGCTTATTCCTTGGTTGAGGACAGAAATATTCTTCAGTGTCCCGTGTGTTTTCCAAGTGTGGGTTTGAACTTGGCCTAAATGATAAATGTGTGTAACTGACTACACCCATGTTGATGGAAAATGGACTATCCATCTATCACTTTTTATTGATAGTTTTCATTTCCATTGCAGTAGAAAGCTGGAATTCCTATTCACATTTTATGGAAAATGTAAAGGATTCTTACATGACAAAATGACTACAGGAAGGTGAGAGTGTAGGCCCTCTCAGGAAGGAGGCTGATACACATGCTCTAAATAGGAGCAACCACTTATAGCCTGGGGGAGAATTCTCTAGTGGCATCAGGTAACACTGAAAGATCAGAGTGGGAAAAATGCTTTGTTTAGTGTTTGGTTTGTACATTAAAAAAAAAAAAATCTATCTGTCTGTCTGTCTGTCTGTCTATCTGTCTGCCTATCTCAGGTCTTTGGTTAATGACCCAATATGCATGCTTTTAGTATAATTTCACCAAATCTTTCAAGGTAATATTTTTTTAAACAATTTTTTTAGTTTAATGTTCTTAAGTAAAGTTTGTTGAAAGGCAGGTGGAAAAAAGAGGCAGTGAACAATTTACCTTGACAATTTCTGAAGAAAAGAAATGTATGCATTGGCAAGGTATTCAATGGCAATGACATTTGTCATATTGTATTCTGCCTGCATTGATTAACTGCACAAAATAAGGCCAGAAGTCCCACAATGCTTGAAAGAGGTTATTCTGTCAGGCATGAAGCATTCTTTTCTTTGGTGTTAATTTAAGGTCTTTGAAATGTTAAGGAATAAAACCTTGGAAAAGCATTCAAAAGTCCTAAATAAAACAATCACCTGTGTACCTACTAATATCAAGTGGGTTAACATTTTTGTGTTTTGCTTCAGATCGGTTTTTATGAAAGAAATACAATATTACTGATATAAATTCTTTTCCACTTTCCTGCAACCAATCCCAAGGTTTTTATGTTTCATTCCCAGACATGTTTTTATACTTTCATTACATATATCTGGCATGATTACAATTTTACATAAATGCTAGCATTCTTTGCAACTTGAGAATTCAATGTTAGCCAAGTTGAAAGATATAACTCTAGTTATAATTATAACTAGTGTACAGAATTTTATTAAACAAATAAGCCATAGCTTACTTACACGTTCCTCCATTGAGGAACAGAGAGGGAGAATCTACTTTTTCTCTATCACAAGCACTGTACAAAGAGCATCCTGGTATACATATTCCTTAGCCCCCATTTCCCTTGGGTAGACATAAAATGGGGCACTCTTAGCCTATAGAGTTTGTACATCTTCAAGTGTGCTAGATAATGTCGAAATGCTCTCCAAAAGGAAAACAACATTCAGATATCTGTCTTTCCCCTCAGCAAGATTCTAGTTCAAGGCTAAAAAGCTAAAACCCGCTCCTGAGGAGAGATCTTGAATTATTGGTATTGGTTCTGGTAAAATGTAAATAAGTAAATCTACTGTGAGATCATTTTATGAAATGTATCATTTATATGATATAATCTTTGAAATGGAAATGTATTATGTGCAGAACTATTTTCCTCCAGCTATAGCAACTCTGTTTGACAAGTGTTTATGTTAAGAGTCTCTCCCCATAACCATTCATCATATCATATTATGTGTATCTGCACAAAGCAAACTAAGAAAATTCAAACTCACCAAATAGAGAATTAGATACATTAATGAATTGATGGATAACATATCCATAAAATAATTATTATGTTTTCTGACTACAACAAAATGGCACATCATTTACTATAAAGGACTCTTCCACTTCAACACAACTAGATCCAGCATAAGATACATATATTTTTTAATTGCACAGAATGCAATGTATCTCCAGTGGCACCTTACAGCATGTTCCTTGTTGACAATAAAATAAAATGATAGCTGCCTACCTCCTTCCTGCAATCTAAAGAATAACCCTTGGGCCAGGGGCAGCATAGGGAAGCTAAACCTGATGGGTCTAGGTTAATCTTAGATACTTGTAAGCAGCTAAAGTCAATAGTAGTAGTTGATACTACCTCTTGGATCCCAGGAGACAAACACACAAATCTCTGAACAAAATCATTCCTAAATGAGGTTTCCTGTTTTCAAAGATAAAGACCAGCCAAATATGAGCTCTTCAGTGGAGATCACCAAAATTCCCCAGAAAACTGCCACAGTGAGAGTCAACAGAAATAGGAAACAACAGATGTAGATGTGGATGAAGAATATAGAATCTGAGTAACACTTTCACATTTAAAAATGTATTCACAAAAATGAGTATGCCACAATGAAAAATAACCAAATGGATTTTAAAAGCAACTAAATATAACTTTTAGAAATAAATGATTAAAATATAACAAAAACTCAAAGGATGAATCAAACAACAAGATTGGACACAGCTTGAGAAAATTTATGAATGAGAAGATAGATCAGAGAAGATTATCCAGAATGCAGCACAGAGAACTAGAAACAGGAAAGCAGTAGAAAACATGAAAGTGAGATGCGGAACAGAATTTGAGGGTCTAATACATTTCTAATCTCTCCAGGCGGAGAACAGAGAGAATAGAGGGGAGGCACACTACCTGACATTATAATGTCTGAGAAATTTCCAGATCTGACAAAAGACATCAACTAAAATATAAAGTGTAACATGTACAAATTAAGTATACACACTTAGACATTATGTAGTTAAACTACAGACACCAAAATCAAAGAGAAGATCTTAATATCTGGAGAGAAAAGATGTATCACTTACAAAGTAATAGCAATTAGGCTGACAGGAGGTTTCAACAGCATCCATGGAAGGGAGAAAATGGGAACAGTATACACAAAGTGCTGAGAGAAAACATGTCAACTTATAATTTGTATACCTAGCAAAACTGTCTTTCACTAAGTAAAAATATAACCTATATTCAAGGATAAACTTCAGGAAAGAAAAAAAAATGATGTTTGAAAGGTCTGAGATGTGAAGAGAAAGGAGATGAGCAAAAATATCTAAGTCTTTATTTGTAAAATAATAATAATGTCTATTTTGAGAGGTTTTAAACATGGCATGTTTAAACTACAAACAATAAGAGTAATATAAGTGGAGAAGGCAATGTTCAAAGTCAGAATGGTAGAAGATCCTTATATCATTGGGAAGAGGGGGTTTAAGCTATTAATTATGGACTTTTTAAGTATGCAGGACAAATTTTCTACAGTAAACTACTATAAAAATAGCAGTAGGTGACAATTTGCAACAATAAAAAATAATCATTTTTTAAAAACCTAATATTTTCAAAGGAAAAACAAATAAGTCAAATACGTACATGAGTAACTCTACTTCTTGGTAGAAACACGTCCAGATATATCCCAAGTCATAGTAAATGTAAATGGAAGCTCGTCAATTAAAAGATCCAAAGAGTTACACTCAATGTAAAATCAATATCTTGCTATATGTTGTTTAGAAGGAACAAATCTAAGACCTATGTACATGGCAATTTGAAAGTAAAATCCTATTTTAAAAAAAGGTAATTGGCAAATATTAATCACAAGACACAAAGAATAGGTGCAGTAAGGTACACAGAGAATCATTACATAATGATAAAAGTTTTAATTCATCAAAAGAAAAAAACATTCATCAAGAAGATAAAAGAACCATAAATTCTTATGCACCCATAAGATAGATAGCCTTAGAATGTATGAAGCAGTTGATATCTTAATACAAAACCAAACAAGGATAACGTGTATGAGCAACATATTTCATTCAGGAATCGATGAATAAATTATGAACAAAATATTCAAGTCCACCGTATACATAAAAATGATAATACTGCATGACCAAGTTAGATTAATTAGGATGGTTTAACATAAAATGTCTATAAATGTAATTCATCACATTAACAAATTAAAGAAGAAAAACTGTATGATAGTTTTAATAAATGCAGAAAGTGCATTTTGTTAATATGTCCATTCGTTGTAAGAAAAATCAGCAAATTAAGAACAGAATGAAATTTCACACACCTGAATCAGCAAGTATTGTTCTGAATGGTAACATACTAAGGAAAAACACAAAGGTGAAAGCTATCACTGAGTCTACTGAATATTTTCTTGAAGATGCTAGCCAATGTAGGAAGAAACAAGAGGTATAAAAATTGAAACAGAGGCTGCTTAGGTGGCTCAGTTGGTAAAACATCTGGCTCCTGATTTTGGCTCAGGTCATGATTCCAGGGTTGTGGGACTGAGCCTGGCATTGTGCTCCATACTGAGTGTGAAGCCTGCTTAAGATTCTCTCTCTCTCTCTCTTAATAATTAAAATAAAATTTGAAAAGGAAAAACAAAACTCAAATTATATACAACATGAATGTCAGCACACACATAAGATCTACAAATTATAAGAAGCAGCAAATATTTAGCAAAATGGCTAACTATATGATTATTGCTAAAATCCTTCCTGGTGGATCAGTTGCCGGAGTGTGAGACTTTGGCTCTGGTAATGATCTTGTGTTTTGCGAGTTCAAGCCCCACATCGGGTTCGCTGCTGTCAGCCTATCAGGGCAGACTCCACCCCAAATCCTCTGCCCCCCCTCTCTTCCCCTTCTGCACTTGCACTCTCCCAAAATAAAAGTAAATATTTTTTAAAAAACCCTTTGTATTCCCACATATCAATAACAAACCAAACCACCAATTTGAAAAAAGACCAGATTCACAAAAGGACCAAAATATGTAGGTGACTCAGGAAGAAACCTTGCCAAGGAACAAGAGTAAAAATCCAAAAACCTATCGAAAAGCATTAGTGAGGTTCAAAATAACTGCAGAGCTATATCATGTACATGAACAGGCAGACACAGCATTGTAAAAGTATCAGTTCTCCCTAAAGTAATCACTGGAATCAGTGCAATTTTGATCAAAATCTAATTAGAGTTTGGAGAAACCTGAGTTGATTCAAAAACAAAGACACGGCCAAGGCCCCCAAGAGCCATTAACACTCCTGACCAAGATGGAGTAGAGAATCTTGTCCAATTTGATAGCAAGAGTTATTTAAGCAGAATGGTACTGCCTAAAGAATAGTCATGGAGCTGCCCAGAATGCAGCTGAAAAGACAGAGGTGGAAAAAATTGATTAATGTTTATTTATTCTGAAAGAGAGGAAAGAGAGACAAAGAGAGAGACAGAGAGAGAGAGAGAGAGAGAGTTAATTTCAAACAGGCTCCATGCTGTCAGAGTAGAGCCCAACACGGGGCTCAAACCCAGGAACCATGAGATCATGACCTGAGCCGAGATCAAGAGTCAGATGCTCAACCGACTTAGCAACCCAGGCACCTCGAAAGAGGTAGAAATCCTTATTCTGACTTCTGGAGTAAGGACAATTAGTGCTGGGGGACCTGCGTATCCACATCAGGAAAAAAAAAAAAAAATGAATAACGAAAGGAGGTTCCTAATCTATGTCCCCACCACACAAAAATCAATTCCTCCTAAAATTAAAAGCTTAAACATGAAAAACTAAATTTAAAATGTGTGCCAAAGTATGTGAGTGGTTATTCTTCTGATCTCAGGGTGAGTAGGTGTTTTTAAAATAAGATACAAGAAAGCACCAAGTGTCAATGAAAAGCTTGGTTATTTATACCACATCAAAATCAAGCACATATGTTTATTAAGCTGTACCATTAAAAATCTAAGATATCATCTCATTCTTGTAAAAAAAAAAAAAACCAGGAAAGGAAAACCAACCAAATAGATGAAGGACAAAAGATGTAAATAGGCATTTCATAGAAAAGTAAAAAGGTACGCCACCAGGTGGAAGATCTTGGAAACCATTTAATAAAGGAGGGATATCTGGGATACACGTAGAATGCCCAGAGATCACAAGAAAAGGTGATAGCTAAAAAGAAAAATGGGTGAAAATTAAAAACATGAGTTTCACAGAAGAGGAAAAGATAGACGATAAATATAAAAATATATTCAAGCTTCAGGGCACCTGGGTGGCTCAGCTGGTTCAGCGTCAGACTCTTGGCTTTGGCTCAGGTCATGCTCTCATGGTTTCATGAGTTAGAGCCCCACGTAGGGCTCAGGGCTGACAGCATGGATCCTGCTTAGATTCTGTCTCCCTTTCTCTCTCAGCCCCTTCCCAGATTGTGCTGTTTCTGTCTCTCTCAAAATAGATAAATAAACTTAAAGTAAAATGTTTTAAAATATGCTCAAGCTTCATATTAACCCGAGAAATGCAAATCAGTTAAGGGTGTAGCAAGGTTCCATTTTATACCAAATTTGATTAGCAGTAATTGAGAAGGGTCATACTAACTGCTGACGTAGGCCTATGAGAAATGTTTTACACACAGCCCACTAATGAGAGTGCGATGTGGGAAGAACATCTTGGTATCATCTCATAAGACAGACATTCGAATGCCCTGCAACCTAGCAGTTATAGGTTTAGGTATGCATCCCAGAGCAACACTTTAATACTTCTCTGATAATTAGAATAATCTGGAACACTTTTAAAATATCAGGCTTCCTAGGCCTTTCCTCAGAGATTATGATTATTGATCTTGTATTGAATCTATAAAATCTGCATCTTGAAGAAGCAGTGAGTCTCATCCCCAGAGAAGGGAAAGCTGCTCCCTAAAGTATGGTTCTCACACCAGCAACAGGGCCACCACATGGAGGCTCATTAGAAATGCAAATGTTCAAGCCCACCTCTGGCCTTCTCCAGTGGAATCGGCCTTTGCATATTACAGCTTGAGAAACTCTTACTTAAAAGATCATTTTTCCGAGTGAAGGCTGGGTCCCTAGGTCTTATACTCAAACCAGCATTTGTTTTAAAGAAAGAGAACAGGAAAGAAAACCAAAGAATGCATTTCAGGTCCAAAGGTGAGAACCTTATGGTGTAATTTGTGGTTGGTCGTAAATTCCCAGGAATCTGGGTAACTGCAATACCATGTAAAATCCATTTCACATTGTAGCAAAAGGGTTTGAAAGACACATCCCTGGAGTCATTGTTCCCTGTGGGCACCAGGAAATACCTACAGAAAAAAAAAATTTAGCAGCACTGTTGACAAAGGAAGAAGAAAGAAAAGTGTGGAAACAACCCAATTATCTACTGACCAGAAAACAGATAAATACCCATACAGTGGAAAATTACATGGTAGAGAAAATGAACAAAGCAAAAATGAACCTTAGAAATACAGAACTGGGGCAAAACTCAAGTCACAGAAGACCACTAGGATATAATTTTATAAAACTGAAGAACAAGCCAACGACAATTGTTTAAGAATGCATCCGGATGTGATAAAACAGCCAAGTAAGGCAAGAGCAAAGGAAAACCTGACACGAAAACTCAGGACACCAGTTACCTCCAACTTGGAGGCAGATGGTAAGTGAGGAGAAGCGTGCAGTTAGATCAGACACAAAGTTTCTAGGCGTTCTCCTTTTAAGCTGAGGAGTCTATTGTTCTTATGCCACATGATTTATGCAGGTTGCATATATTCTTCTGTTTCTATCAAATATTATATAATAATTTCAAAAAAGATTATTATAGGGAAGGCATGAATATTCCAGAAACATTGCTGGCTCTCTGAAATTTCTTTTCTCGAGAGTTGTCTGTCTTTGGTTCTCATGGGAGGAAAACTATGGTTATTACTAACCAGACTTGAGAGAGGCCAAGACAATATCTCATTAAAGATGTAGCCGTTTGGGGGGGTGTCTGGGTGGCTCAGTTTCTTAGTGTCTGATTCTTGATTTTGGCTCAGGGCATGGTCTCACAGTTGGGGAGTTCAAGCCCTGTGTTGGGCTCTGCACTAACAGTGTGGAGCTTGCTTGGGATTCTCTTTCTGCTTCTCTCTTTCTTCCCCTTCCCTGGTTTCTCTCTCTTTCTCTCTGTCTCTCTCTCTAAAAATTAATAAATAAACATTAAAAAATATTTAACCATCCTGTATATACACCCATGGATGGGGACCTCTGACTTGAAAAGCATCCCCAAACCTTCTTCCCACTAAGCATCACTGGCTTCACAGCAGAATGCCTTCCTCCGTGAAACCTGACTTCTGGGTCCTATAAGCTGTGTCTCAATCCCGTGGTCACCATGCTCTGACACTTACTGGGCATTCACTGCCCCTGCCCAAACTTCTGAACCTTACTCTCTTTAATTCTCGGACACTCACAGTGAGGTTTAACACTGAATTTAGGGCTGCCACAGGAAGGGAGAGAACCGGGGAAGGTCACTGCCCAAGGCCATGGCTAGCCCATATGGTACCTTTGTGTAAATCAAAGAGAGCACCTCTTTCTCAAAGCACTTTTTGCCATCGGCGGGAAAGCTGCCACAAAAAAACATGCACATTTATGTGGCTTATGCTATGAATGGGCACTGTGTGTTTACACAAGTCATAACTTGTACAACTGTATGCTATGGTCTTATTTGAATCTGTGTGTGTGTGTGTGTGTTTGAGTAGTAGTCAAAATGTGTAAGTTACATGATCAAAAAGGTATGCTTTCTACCTGATACTTATCTTTACACACACGCACACACACACACATACACACACATATCATATGCTGTACATGTAAAAGTTCTTAGAGAAGATCTTTTGGTGAAAAATGAGCCAAAAAGAAATTGTTTTCGTTAGTTAGTCACAACTATCAAACAGATTCCTGCTTTCTGGGTCACTTAGGTGGCTCAGTCAGTCAAGCATCCAACTCTTGATTTTAGCTCAGGTCATGATCTCATGGTTTGTGAGTTCAAGCCCCACATTAGGCTCCATGCTAACAGTGTGGCACCTGCTTGGGATTCTCTCTCTCCCTGTCTCTCTGCCTCTCTTTAAAAAAAAAAAAAAAAAAAAAAACTAAAAAAATCATTCTTTATACATCTTTCAGGAAAATCTATATGCTGTACCCCAAATATGGTTCTTCTTCCAAAATTAAATACTTGTCCTCATTGATTCACATGCATACAGTAATAGTCACCTTTCGATCTGCCAAAGAGCAGCCTTCCAAACTTAATTATTTAATCCCTTTTATGACTATTTCTTCTTAGTTAAAACAAAAACTCACAGATATTCATAGACCCACATGGTCAAAAGTCTATTGTTCATATGTTGATTATGTTTTATTGTGTTCCATAACAACCAAGTTTGTTCAATACTGCTCTCACATCTAATACGAATGCTTCAGCCTTAGAAGATTCCTACATTTGCCAATCAACACATTTGATAAAACGATACTAAACACAGAATAATAAATGACAAGCCTGCAGCTCAGTTACTTTGTTTTCCTAAGCCAATTCAGGGAACAGCCTCCTTTCTCCAGTATTTATCGACGTTCTACAAAAAAAGCCCTTCCAAGTTCTGTGTGTTGATTTGCATCTCTGTTTTACTTTATTGCTTTAAAGAAGTCATGCTATAAAAATATGGCTTCCACTAATCCCTGACCTTGTCAACGTTTTGGCCTGAGCTCCTTGGTGACATTTCCAAAGTGTAAAGTTCATCCCTATAGAAGGAACACTATCACTCTACAGCAAAATTAGAACTTCAATTCTTTTGATGCAGCTGGGATGAACAAACTACAATTCATCCTATAGATGAACTTTACAAGAACACTCTTGTATGAAATAAAAATGAATCTGCAGTAAAAGACTTCCTTGGTATTTATTTCAGACTATATAAAATAGGAGGAGAAAAAATGATTTCCACAGAGTTTTTACAGAACTGTCAAAAATTGGTTTGGAATGGGTTTTGACCTCTTCTGACCCTTATTAATCTGTGAGACCCACAGAAAGCTTTGGGAGTTTGGATCTGCTGTTTTACCCAGAGCAAAAGAGTACTCCAACTATTCACTCTCAGTTACTGAAGTAATGGGATAGGTGTTGGAAAAAAGCCAACAGTTTTAGTTCTACCAACAGGAACCACTCTCTCTAGTTACTACTAAGCAGATACATATTATTTAAAACGTTTTTTACCTGTTCTGAGCCTCTTACTTTGGTATTTATAATTGTTTGTGATTGCATAGCTTTCTTTTTGAGATTGTTTAGGAGTCTGGGCAAATGGTTCCACAAAGGCCACACTCAACTATGCTAGATTGATCTAGGGTTCTTCCTAGTTTTCATCAAAAACTCGTTTGGGAAAAAAAAAAAGCTTCCCTCAATTTAGAGTCACATATGATTGATAAGGTTGTAATTAAAAACCTAAGTTTTCCATCCTTCTAATTTTCTAGGGATACCTGGAGAATGAGGAGGTAGAACACGCAGTTGTAGAGGGACAGCAGGTTGCCAGCATCCTACTCAGGATTATAATAGCAGGGCAGGCAGAGGGACTATCGCAGAAAGAAATGAATCAGTTTCTTTTGTTTTAAAGAAGTAAGAAGAAACCAAAACTCCTAACTTGAAATTATTTCTCTTCCCTAAACAACAACTTTTAAAAAGTCCTCTTTTTGTAAAATGTAGCTTACCTTTCTGCTTACATATCTCCAGATTTTGCTCCCCATATTAGCACCACTTTAGATACCCTAAAAGTTTCTGTGTGGGGTCACTCCACTTTCCCACCTTCCTGACTTTGCAATGTTATTTTTCTAACCTTTTCACACAGTAACCATAAGGTAATAGAAGAAAGCTCAGTTTTATGATTTAAAGAATGGAAAGGCTCCATCCATGTCATTGAACATGGCAAGATTCCACTCTTTTTTATGGCTGAGTAATATTCCATCACACACACACACACACACACACACACACACACACACACACTCTCACACATTTCATCTTTATCTGTTCATCAGTCAATGGGCACTTGGGCTGTTTCCACAACCTGGCTATTGTAGATAATGCTACTATAAGCATAAGGGTGAATATATCCCTTTGAGTTAGTATTTTTGTATTCTTTGAGTAAATACCTAGTCATGTAATTTCTGGATCGTAGGGTAGTTCTATTTTTAACTTTTTAAAGAACCTCCATACTGTTTTCCAGAGTGGCTATATGTTAACTAACTGGAATTTAAATAAATAAAAATGAAAGATGTGGTGTGTGTGCATATGTGGGTATATATGTATATGTGCATATGTATACATACAGATGTATATGTGTGTATATACCTTTTTATTTTACCTTTTTCTTACAGCAATGAAGTAGTATATCATATGGTTTTGGTTTTCATTTTTCTATTGGCTAATGATGTTAAGCCTTTTTTCTTGTCTTTGCTGGTCATCTCTATATTCTCTTTACAGAAATGTCTATTCAAATTTGTGGCCCATTTTTAAGTGGCTTGTCTTCTTATTGAGTACTAAGAATTCTTTATATATTCTAGATACCAGGCTTTTATTGGGCATGATTTACAAAAAGTTTCACACTTTCTGCACATTGTCTTTTCATTTTCTTGATGGTGTCCTTCCTTGATGTGAAAGCACAAACATTTTAAATTTCATCATGTTCAGTACATTTTTTCTTTCATCACCATGCACTGTCAGTGTCATATTGAAAAAACTTGCGGACAACATGGAGCCTGCTTGGGATTCTCTCTCTCTGCCCCTCCCCTGCTCATGCTCTTGAGTGTGCTCTCTCTCTCTCAATAATAAACTTAAAAAAAGAAAATAAACTGACTGTAAATATAGTAAGGGTTTATTTCTAAAATTCTCAATTCCATTACAATGATCTGGATGTCTATCTTTATGCCAATATCACACTGCCTTGATTACTACAGTTGTGTAGTGAATCCATTGTTTTAAATTGAAGTACAATTAACAGTGTTATATTGGTTTCAGGTATGCATCATAATGATCCAACAATTCTAGACAATTCTCAGTGCTCAAGACAAATGTACTCTTGATTTCCTTTATCTATTTCACCCATTACCCCCAACCATCTCCCCTCTGGCAACCACTCTATAGTTCTCTGTAGTGAAGACTCTGTTTTGTGAATTACATTCACACATCCCCCTTTCATCCCTGAGAGAGCCAAACACTCTTCACCCAACCTACAGGAGGTCAATTTATCTGTGGTTGTAGAAAAGAGTATCTGTGTCCTGAGGAACATGTCCAGAAGAAGTTGATCAAATATCCTCACTTCCTTTTTAAAAAGTCCTCATTCCGAGTCACCTCTCCTCACATGGGAACGAGTGAGAGGGACAAAGATTGTCTCTGTGACCAAACTCCAGCCAGGCTCCCCTGAGCCCTTCCTCCCTTAGGCCTCACCTTGGCCCCTAAAGACTTGAGCAAACACTGAGGGTTTTCTAACTGCTCAAGGCTACATCCGTAGGTGACCCCATCTCCCTTAAAGTGCCTGCCTGAGAAAACTGAACGCTGCCGGAAGAACTGATGGTTTGCTCCAGGGACACCTGAGGACAGGGCTCCCGTGTCCCAGCCTCTGGGGGGAGGGGACCAGCCTAATCTGGGTAAGTGCCAGTTGGCACACCTATGGGTGTCATATGGACCAACATACCCTTCCAGAGTTTTGTAAATGTTTGCTTCCCTGACTCAACTAAACCCCTTCTCAACCCCTTCCATTTTCCCTTTAAAGGCCCAGTTATATTAAAGCAAATCCATGTTGAGTTTAGTTTATGCTGGACTCTTTTCCCTATTGCAATAGTACATTTATGATTAAAATCTGTCCTTATCACTTTATTGTCTGGATTTGTTTACCTTTGATAGAAGGAAGGGCAGGAAAGGGCTGGGGACCAAGTCCTTTCCCCTCTATAGAAGCATCAGGAATAGAGAATAGGCATTCCCCAAACATGGATGATGTGAAAAAGAACTAAAAGGCCCCCAAATCAAAAAACTAAATATATAAAATAACCAATAAAAACAAAGAAAAGGAGAAAAAGAAAATCAACATAATATACACAAAGCTTATTTCTAATGTAAAACAGGATAGGAAGCATATATTATAAAGACATTAATATAGGACCCAATAATAGAAAGAAGAGATAATCCAAGTAGAGTGGGCCACTGATAAATGAAGACATAATGTCAGGTGATCACATACCATGTCTATATTGAAGACTAACCCAGAAGTGTCAAGTTAACATTAGGAAATTCTACCATTGATTAGCAAAGTCTCAGGCACAGAATGGGATTCAGAAAATATGAGGCATGTTAATAAGAGAGAGAGTCAGGCACTGCAGAAGGACAAGCATCCAATTGCTTGACATGAAGTTGAGATCTGATCTGCTCACTTATCACTAGGGTAGAACAAGTTGATCAAGCAGCCTGAGAGAAGTGATGAGGTGATGAGTCGCACATGCTAGCCATGAGGTCAGTAAAGGTCCTGGAGACCGCACAGGATAAGGGTCCCGGCTACAGGGAGTGGAGCTCTGATGTGTGTGTGAGGCAGACATGGGTGACCAGCCTGTGGCCTGCAGAGGGTGGACTGGGAGGGAAGCGTGCAAGGCTGGCGGTCCTGCAGGAGGACTGTATTGGCAATGGCAGACTCAGCCTGTACCAGGAGAATGGCAACTTGAGAAATGTCTTGGAAAGACAAACCATGAAATGTAATAGATTAGATAGTCAGGGGTGGGAGAGAAGGATGGGACAGGAGACAGGAAATACACAAGTAAAAAAAATCACTCGAACTGAAGGCAATCTTTCCAGGACAGTGACAAAGGGGGAAGGGCTTGGATAGTGATGCACCTGTTTTCTTTTCTTTTTTAAAAAAAATATTTTAATGTTTCATTTATTTATGAGAGAGAGAGAGCGAGCGAGCAAGCATGAGCAGGGGCGGGTCAGAGAGAGAGGGAGACACAGAATCTGAAACAGGCTCCAGGCTCTGAGCTAGCTGTCAGCACAGAGCCCGGCACGGGGCTCGAACCCATGAACCGTGAGATCATGACCTGAGCTGAAGTTGGATGCTTAACCAAATGAGCCACCCAGGCGCCCCAGTGATGCACCTGTTTTCTGCTTCCTTCCATAGAAGGTACCCAGCATGGCACTTAGGGTAAACCTGGAGCTCAAGTTCAGGGATAAAGGACAGGAGGTTATGTGACTGTTCAAGCCAGTAACATAGATGGCGGTTCCAAGGAAAAGCATTTACAAGGATGAGAAAAATAAAGGAAAAGACCCCATTAGCTGAACTTCATTTAATTTTGATTTTAGGTTTTCCTTTTAAGATTCCTCAAGGCAGTTACCCTCCCATATGAAACTCACAGGAATAAGATAGGAAGAGTTATAATTTTTAAACCATTCATTCTTTGATACATGCCATTTTCAATGTATTAGTTTACAATAGGTTTTACTTGAGTCTTAAAAGAAGATAAGTTTTTAGTCAAGTAAAGAATTTTCAGCTCTGAACTAGAGCTAACTGGTATTTGGATTTTTATATTTGGTACATACTTAATAGTTACACATTTTAGAGAATGCCTCATTTAAATTCTAATGTATTTTAATAAGGAATGAAAGGAAATATCACCCAGTATATTTTTTTTCTTAAATTACCCCTAGTGCTTGATTACTCCTCCACAATCAAAATCATGTCTTAAATATGAATGATACAAAACAAGACGACATACAGCCTGAATGTCTAACAGAGAGATTTTAGCTGCTTGTTTAAAATGACATACCTAGCTATTCAGTAATCACTTTATAATAACCCCTTTCATTTCCAAATCTACTTAGCCATCAGGCAGTAGTGAGCAAAAAGCTGGCAGCAGTTTTTACAACTGCACATTAGTTTTACATTTCATGACAAGCTAATTCTAGAGAGTTCTAAAGAGAGACAAGCATGGGCTCTTGCGATTTTCTTTCCTTTGCATGAAGGAAACATGTGTCTAGCTGCTAAGTGAAAGATAAAAGACTACAGACATATACTTTTCACTTCACCCTTATGTCAGAGCAATTTGCCCCAATTATACCCCAGGTACCATGGTACATGGCTAAGTCAACAGAAAGGAACTAGACTGACAATTACTCTTCGACTCAAGGCAAAGACTTGCAGGGGGTCTGAATCCCAGCCACAACTGAACTGAATCATGGTGCGATGACAGGGTCTTCATAAGAGGTCCTGGGTTTAAGAGGTACATAAATGTAATGAAGAACCCCAACCTGCACATTTTAGAAGGCGGGCAACGTAACCACGCTGTATTAAAAATGACAAATATTCTGGGCCATTTCTAATTTGGTCACACCAAAGACATTTCAATGTAGGCTGACTTAAGGCCATACCCTATGATGCCCCTAATTAAATTCAAAGCCCCACCTAGTGTCATCTGTGTGTCCACATTGCCCCAAATGGCTGAAAGAGTGAACTGATTTTCAAGGCATTAGTTAAGCCATCCAGGAGCCACACCTGAGCAAGACTTTAAGCTCCTGGTTTAAGCTTTTAAGGGTGCCATGAAAATCACCTGGTAAGATGATAAACCACCGTATAAATCTTCTCAGATTTCAGCTGCCCCATCCTTGCCAGGAAAGTAGAAGAACAGATGTTGTTTATAAAGTTGTGCACAAATGAATGGGATATGCTCTTTCATACATCAGTCTGAAGAAGATGTAGCAGGACATTCTTGGTATCACCGCAGTCTCCAGCTGCTGACAAACTGCATTAATTCAAAGTCATTATCCCCAGCAATGTTAGCTAAATCGAGAATTTAAGACAAGATTTCACTGAACCGAAGTGACAAGTCTGCACGACCATATAAATCTATGCGAAAGAAATGTTATCGATTAACGGTACACGGCTGCCTTGCAGAGTTAATTTTTTTCTAAATGGTTACATTCTGATATGTACAATCAAGCTGAGCCAAGGGATGTAGAATGAAATCAGCAGTGGCAAATTAACTCTCAGATGCGGGAATTGATAAATGCACGATGTTCTCCAGATCAACTGGTGAAATAAACTTTGAACTGCTCACTGCATTCGGGACTAGAAATCGCTCTCTCACCACACAATTGTGGTTAACTGTTTTAAACATCTGGCGACACGGCAGAGCAGAGCACAGATGTGAAAACTGAAAAATTTAAGATTAAAAGGTAACACATGAAAAGAAATGCACTTTTACTGTTTGACTGATCTTAGCCTCTTTCTATTTCCCCTGTAAAAACCCGTATCACTCAAAAACACCTGTGGTTCTTTACCAGCGGGGATATGGGTGGAAAAAGGGGATTAAGGAGGGCACTTATGATGAGTACTGGGTATTGGGAGTGTGGAATCACTATACTGTACACCTGAAATTAACATTACGCTGTATGTTAACTAACTGGAATTTAAATAAAAACTTTAAAAAAAAGGATAAAGCTGTGGTTCTTTTCTGTTAAATTAGATCACTACCAATAACCATGATGTTTATCCTATCAACTCCAAGTCGGCTCTTGGCTGACTTCCTACATCACTTTAATGGCAGCACAGGCTGCTAGCCCAATGCAACCTTATACTTGCTTGTGCCCAATCACAATACAGAAAATAGAGTGACTGGTTCTCCCTTTGGGGGATCACCCAATCACCCAAGTATAAAAAATAATTATGAATGCAAACACTATCTGGGTAGAAAATGAGGCAAGCAAGATCATGCTTGGCTGCCACAGATCAAAACACATAGTACAAACGCAGAGAAAGCATGCCACCCAGCACCTGCACACTTTTCATGGGAAAATATGCACTCTCCTAGAGTTGCTGCTACAGTCCAGAAGCTTCGGATGGGTCACCCATGAGGCTAAAACTAAAAGAAGGGGCTGTAGTGGGTAGGAATGATACCACAACATTGCTCCCTAGGATTTTAAGGACAAGAGGAGTTGCACTGAGTTGGAGAGGTGGGAGACAAGTCAGAGCTCTGGAAAGCTGTACATGGGAAAAAAAAAATGGTCAAGAGAGGGTGAGGCACCCACACTCTATGCACCTAACACTTACTTTATGGGGAAATTATCCATTAAAGATTTCAATTTTTGCCATCTTATAAAAATCACTATTTCTCCGTAAAGCTATAAATGAAAAAGTATTCGATTATTAGCCCTAGATTGTTCTATCCTCTTGTAATATATCCAGCTGACTCTATATCCAAACTATTTTTCTTCTTTTATTGGGGCCTTCATTTCTTTTAATGTTGATTTTTTTGAAGGAGAGAGAGAGAGACTGAGTGGGAGAGGGGCATGGAGAGAGAGGGAGACACAGAATCCAAAGCAGGCTCCAGACTCTGAGCTGTCAGCACAGAGCTCGATGTGGGGCTTGAACTCACAAGCTGTGAGACCATGACTTGAGCTGAAGTCGGATGCTTAACCGACTGAGCCATCCAGAAGCCCCTGGTTTTTTTTTTTTTTTTCATCAGAGTATAGGTATCCACAACTATAGGAAGTCTCCAGATCTTTTCTAGATTTTCTTTCTTTTTTTAAAAAAAATTAATTTATTCATTTTGGGAGAGAGAGAGAGGCAGAGAGAGAAGGAAAGAAAGGGAATCCTGAGCAGGCTCCCCACTGTCATACAGCCCAATGTGGGGGCTTGAACTCATGAACCTTCAGATTATGACCTGAACAAGATCAAGAGTTAGATTCTTAACCAACTGAGCTACGCAGGCACCTCTTTTTTATTCTTAAGTTTATTTATTTATTTTGAGAAAGAGAGAGTACAAGTGCGGGAGAGGCAGAAAGAAGAGAGAGGAAAAACGCCAAGCAGACTCCACACTGTCAGTGCAGAGTCCCTTGCGGGTCTTCAATTCATGAACTTTGACATTATGACCTGAGCGGAAATCAAGAGTCAGACACTTAACCGACTGAGCCACCCAGATGCCCCTCTTCTAGCTTTTTCTAAACTGCACACCACTCTGAAAATGGAAAAGAATATAGATCTAACCATGGTTAGATATGTACCAAGCACCATATTTTAAATAATAGTGTTAAAGGTAACATCTACAGTTTTTGAATATTTATGTTCTAACCAGTATTCCAAGCAGGTATATGTGTATATTTTTAACCAAAACTATTAATTAAATATTAAAGAAATAATTCTAAAATTATACTTAATTTTACTTAAAACTCTGTGGAAATAAAATATTAAGATCAAACCTCCTTTAATTTAAATAAGGAAGCAGACTTGAACAAGTATCAAATTGCTGAGGAGAGAAATACAGTAATCTGTAAAAGTTCGCAGAATTTCTGATGAGACTTCATTTCCTCATGAATGGTTTATATGCATGCAAAATAATATACAAGATTTAACGGGTATTTGCAACACTGACAACTGCATTTTATTAACTTCAAAGACTGGCTTCTAGACAATAAATCCAGTATGTTCTAATATTATAGGTATTAAAATCTGCTACTTACAGAATTATGAATTCAGTAATTACTTCTGAGTTGCATGAAATCATAAAATGTATCAGGTTTTCTCTCACATAATTCTGGTAAAAAAATAAACTAAAAAAGGTAGTTGCAGTTCTTTACTAATATTAAGACCTTTCCAAGGTGTTACAAGGGCATTTTTTACCATGGATTACGTTCTTAGAACTAACTCTAGCAAATGTCCTAATTCTGGCTATGTGTATAACTTTAATCACTTTCCAGTTTCGCAGAATTAAAGGGGAAAAGAGGAAGACTTGGCTGATAAAAAAAGACTTGGCTAACTAAACAAGTACTGGAAATACTACTAATACTGTGATAATATTATGATTAGAAATATGGCTACCTGCTAAAAATTCGAGAAGCTAACAGCAGTGGGGTGGGGGGAAGCCCAGAAAGCTAGTATGTATTTTTAAAACTGTGTAGGCTTCCAGTTTTCATCAATCCATGCAGCTGTTTCCTTCCTTCTCAAACCAATGAAAATTTGATTAACATGACAACAAACCTCATTCTAAATTGCACAGATGTTATTAGAGTCAGGTGGAAGGCAGAGGCAGCTACACCTCTCATTCTTTCTGAAGATTCGCAAGCTGCATTTGGGGGAAATCTTCAGTCATTCATTGAACAGCGTCTGGGCATATGTGTCATGAATTATAAGGGGATATAAAGATGAAGAACACAAGGAGCTCAGAGTCTACTACCTCAGTCATACATAAATAGTTTCAGTATGGAGCAAGAATTTCAAAACTACAAATTCTTTTCATGTTCTCTCAATGGCGACACATAAGGGGGGGGTGAAGAAAAGTGCAAAAGCATCAAGAGTAAACATCAGTGACCTGGAGCTAATATAAAACAATGCAGCTCTAGCTCAGGACTCTTCCAGAATAACTTTTCGGGTATGTGGGCTTTCCTACCAGGTCCAGTCACTATTCCAGACCTCCTCTGAGATAGCAAGCGTACTGCTACCCTGTCCACACTCAGCTTTTGAAAAGCACTGCAGACTTAACTGAAGAAAATGTCATTCATTTACAAGTTTTACAATTCTGAATTGGATTGAGAAAAAACGTAATCAGAGAATTAGAATCTAGAAAGATTTGCGATACTCTTACAGGAGGAATACTGACCATCCCTGACTTACGATGGTTTGATCTACGATTTTTCAACTTTATCATGTGTGACAACTATACGCATTCGGTAAAAGCCAGACTTTGAACTTGGAATTTTAATTTCTTCCTGAGCTCGAGATATGCAGTAGATATTCTCCTGTGATGTGATGTTGGGCAGTGGCGACAGCTTCCAGTCAGCCATGAGATAACAACTGATAGACTTCCAGCCATTCTGTTTGTCACTTTCAGCATAGTATCCAATCAATTACATGAGCTATTCAAGACTTGATTGTAAAGTAGGCTTTTTGTCAGAGGACTTTGCCCAGCTGTAGGCTAGTGTAAGCATTCTGAGCATATTTAAGGTAGGCGAGGCTAAACTGTAATATTCAGTAGCTTAGGCATATTAAATGCATTTTCGATTTATGGTATTTTCAACTTATGACATAACTCCTATTGTAAGTTGAGGAAGATCTATGTTTATAAGAGTGGAGAATTCAGACTCCTTTATTTACATACCCACTTAACTCATTTCTCAAAATGAGAAATTTAGTAAATCAAATGAAATGGTTATTTTTTAATAACTTCGGTTGACTAAACATAGTCTTCTCACACTTGAGATGTTCAATCAGCAACAGAAAAACGTCATGATGCTGCCTTAGTAATAAAACATCAAAGCTGTACCTGAAAAGAACAAAGTCTCAAACATCTTGAAGAAGTCATTATCTGAGGCACAAAAGATTTTTCCTCATAAGTACATTCTCAGAGCCTGGAAAGTTAGTAAACATATAAGAAATTTATTTAGATTTGAAATGCTACTTTTATAAATTTAATATGTTTGTACTTCCTAGTTTTTGTCCCACTGAAATGTAATTATTTTTACTGCAATAACTACATAACATGTTTTAATATGTGTGGGTCATATCACTCTCTTGTGAATGCTTCTGTTTCAAAATTTTTTGGATTAGTTTCCTCTGTCTACAATCCTCCAGATAAACTTTAAAAATATTTTGCAACTCTCTCCAAGCTATTGGGATTTTAGCTGAAATAATATTAAATTTAAAAGTTACTTTTGGGAGAATTGACATCTTTAAAATATGAAGATTTCTTCCGTTTATTATAGTATTTCTTGTTAGCTTATGTCCTAGGCATTGCATACTTTTTAGTAGGGCTGTAAATGGCATCTTCTTTATTACATTTTATTCCAAGATTATGGCAAAGCTGGGAATAGCGGTGAAAACAACAGTAACAGCAAACATTTATATTGTACTAACCATGTGGCAGGCGCTATTCCAAGGCTTTAAATATAATAATTTATTCACAGATGAGGTAACTGAAATGTAAATATTAAGTGACTTGTCCAAGGTTATGTAACTGACAGATAAACATGAGAGCCACAGTTTGAATTCAGGCAATGTGGCTCCAGAGTTAGTGATTTTTATACATTTTACTTTGTAACTATGTATTTTATTGGTCTCTCATAATAATTTTAATTATTTTAGTATTTTTTAATATTTTTAATGTTTATTTTTGAGAGAGAGCAAGCACAAGTGGGGGAGGGGCAGAGGGAGTGAGAGAGAGACACAGAATAAGAAGGAGGCTCCAGACTCTGAATGGTCAGCACAGACCTGGGCGTGGGTCTCGAACTCTCGAACCATAAGATCATGATCTGAGCCAAATCGGACACTTAACTGACTGAGCCACCCAAGTGCTCCAGTTTTAATTAATTTTTATCAGCTGCTTCTACATTTCCCAGTAAGAGAATACTATGAGAATAAGTAACAGATAATTTTATTCTTCTTGAAACATTAAACTTCATTTTGTCCTTTTATTTAGCAAATTGATAAAAACAGTTCCCTAATACTGAATAACTGTGAATCTTTTTTTTCCTTACAAACCTGGTGTGTTTCATATGTAATTAACGTATCATCGGTCATTTCTCTCTTGCTCCTTCTACCCACCTGGCTAACTCCGACCATCATCATTTCCAGAAAGAGACCAAGATTGATTAGCCTAGAAAAAACTAGAAAAGCCTAGAAAAGAATAGAAAAGATCTTCAACTCCCAAATTCAACCATGGCACTCTGTTACTTCACTGTCCACGTCTCCACACATCTACCAGATACTAGTTATAGTTCCTTTGATGCCAAGGCCACCTCTTCCTCCTCTGCCTATTTTTCCTCTTTGATTCAGAGACTGTAACACTGAAAATGCGCCTCAACTGTAAATCTCCAAAATCATCTTTCTGGAATGCGCTTGCTTCGGATGCAAGAGGAAGATGTATTTTTTTTTTTTTTTTTTTTTGCCCTGACTTTGTGCAGAACCAGCTTGCTGTCTAGACTGCTTTGTTTCTGGCATTTTCATTAATTCCACGCATATTGTATCTGACAGAATTACTGCTGTGTTTGTTGACAGGACCCTCTGGCCTGCAAACATCAAATGCATGATGTTCATATCAAACTTGACACCTGTTTTTCATTCCCAGGCATTGATTTTCTACCCACTAGTCAACATATTTCATAGGAAAAACTGTTAGCACTATCTGCAAAGTATTGATTGCAGCAAGAATGAAATCCCGACCTGAAAATTTACAGCCTTAATTTCCAGTAGGCTATATCAGTTGTCTCCAAGTGGGTTAAGATTTAAGAGTGTGATCAGCATGTGCTAACTAAAATGTTGACTACTGAGCACGCTACACCACGTGCAATTTATTAAAAATTTGGAAAGACACATAAATGCTAAGCAATTGCTTGATGATGTTCCTCAAACATCTGACGGAACGGCTGCTGTTTTCCAAGGAAAGAATGAAAATGCATACAAAGCATAAACTTTTTCAAAAGAAAAAAAGGAAAAGAATCCAAAAATAGAAAATGCAAGAATGAGTGTTGCAATAGAGGAACAAAAGACTGGGTAGTTTTCAGGTGACCTATTGCAATGATGGAAGTAGAAAGTCTGTGTTTTGCAAAAGAGTGACACAGAATTGATTATGTTGTGTATAAAACATACAGAGACTTAAACAAGATTTAATGATCTCATTGACCATTCAACAATTATATACTGAGGACCTACTATGTGCTAGTTATTAGATTAAGAATTTCCTTTGAGTCATATCATCTTATTCATAAAGTTGAACCTATTTTTCATACTTCTGGGGAAGGGACGCCTCACTTAGGAATTCCCTCTGTGTTCTACTGAGAGAAGAGGCAGAGAAAGGTTTTCAGTAGTGGAATTAAAAGGATCTAATATTTCAAATGTTATTATTTTAAAATAGACTGAGGACCTTTAAGAGAACCCCAGGGTCAGCATGCTAACCTATTTCTATAGGTATGTGTGGTACAGAAACACCACGGACACTCATGTACAGTATTCCATACATGAGCTTTTGAGTGAATTCTCACTTTGAGGAACCACGGCAAGGGGAGAATTATTAAACAGCTACTTAGAAGTGACTTTGAGTAGTCACTGGATCAGGTTCTAGGCCCACAAATCATTTTCTATTCTATTCTACCTACAGCAATAATTACCGATTACCTAATCATTAGACCCACCGAACGCTATGTTGTTCAGTGCTGCTAGGAAGACAAAAGTTTGTGTGTTTTTGTGGTGGGTATGAATCTAAAATACATGGAATATGTGATGAAGAAGGTACATAATGTCCACATTGTGCTATGCTAAGAAGACAGCCCTAATACAGGCTGGCATTGGCTTTACAGCTTACAAAGATCATGGTATCTAGGCTCTTACTTAAAGGAAGAGATGGTCTGGACTGGTCATTTAAAGAAAGATGGCATTCTAGGTGAGGACATCATCATTAGCAAAAGCTTGATGTGATATTAGTGTGTCTGGATCAAGGACCAGGATGATCAATCCCAGGAAAGATCAGATCACCTGGCACTGTGCTAAGCTTGAACTTCATTCCTTGGATATCACGGACACATAAGGAGGAAAACATTCAATTCAAGAAGCATTTACTCAGGCCTTACTGTGTGTCCAGGACTATGTTGATGCTCAGGACACGAAACTGAGTAAGACATAATCTCTACTTTTAAGGAGTTCACATTCAGTGGTGGAAATGGACATATAAACCTGTAAGAATTACAAAACAACGTGTCAGGACAGTAACAAGTATATTGAAGGTACAAAAGAGCACAGAGAAGGAAGAATAAATGCTGAAATGGGACATTAGGAAATAGTGGTAGGGGGTCAGTGAAAGGAAGGCTTTCCAAACAAGGTCACATGGGACCTAGGGGTAGAACAATAGACAAAATGGTGCCAAGTGAACAAAGCTGGGAGGGACACTCTGAGCCTGACAAAAATGTCAAGGAGGTCAAGGAGCACTTGAGGTGAAGGAAACCAAAAAACCGAAATCAGAGAGGAAGGTACTTCTGACTCCATTTAGGAAACACAAGCACAATCCTTTTTATGAGGAAGCCCAGCCCAGAGCTTTGGAGGAAAGAGAATAAAGAATCTTCACTTTCATTTTTCTGGAGATTTACGTGGATCACAATATTCTAGAACTAAAAACCAATGGGCCTGAATTGAAATGCTTTATCATTTGAGATGTTACTGCCAATTTATTAAAAGGCCTAATGAAGGGGGCTCATTTTCAAGACTGAACTCACAATCTTCTTTGCACCCTTTGTTTCCCTCCATTATATCCTCTTGGTAAAAACTACCGCCATTCAACCAGTTGAATACACTAGAAATAAAGAAGTCAACTTTGATATCTCACTTGTTTCTTCTCTTCCCCATGTATGTATTTCAAGTTCTGTGTGTTATTTCCTAAATATCCTTTGAATTAATCAATTATTCGCTATGTCCATTCCAACATCACAGACAAAGCTACCATCTTTTACCTAGACTATGACAATGACTAACTCCAGTATCTGATATAGTAGGTACTATATAAATACTAGTTTAATTAATGAATAATTTACTGAGTAAGGGAACTGCTAAGTAGGACTCTAGTAGGCAGCAGAGACAATAGTGTATATATACCTTTAATGGGCAAGTTGATCATGCCCATAAATTAAAAACATGTTGAAGGCACTATCTACAAATATAAAAGTGTACATGTTGTATCTATATTTATGAATACATTTTCCTATAGTGATACTAAGTGCCAAATATCATGCTAGGATCTACTTGGTCCTCTCTAGAAAAAGCAAAACAAAAAGACAAGATTATCAGATTAGGGATTTCTCCATCTAAGAATGATAATCCGAATAGATAATCAGATTGGAAGGGTTTAGAAAGAAAGAATGGTCTTGCCAAGCAGGATGAAGACAACCAACCAGTGGGCTGTGGTACAAAATAACAGAGAAGGATGAGGGGGGCACATGGGTGGCTCAGTAGGTTAAGTATCTGACTTTGGCTCAGGTCATGATCTCATACTTGTTGGATTTGAGCCCTGTGTCGAGCTCTGTGCTAACAGCTCAGAGGCTGGAGCCTGCTTCAGATTCTGTGTCTCCCTCTCTGCCCCTTTACCACTCACACACTCTCTCTCTCTCTCTCTGTCAAAAATAAATAAATACTTTAGGAAAAAAAAGAGAGAAGGATGAAGAAGGAATGGGAGCTGGGAAAGGGAGAGAGGGGATACAGGGGGCTGGAGGTAGAGCAAGTGGTGGACAGATGGAAAGAAACCGTAATATTTCCTAAGATTTTTATTTTTTTAGAGAGAGAGCACAAGGTGGGGGGTGGAGAGGAATGGAGAGAGAGAAAGAAGGAAAGGGAGAGGGAAGTATTGTAAAATACTTCATATCCTATGATATCCAGACATGGCAAACACATACACAAAAGTACTGAAAGAATCAACGAAGACTTTCTCTGACTGTGTTTCGTTTTGCCAAAACTTAAAGAAAATGGCAATGATTAACTCAAAAGAGGAAATTTCTTGTTCCGTATTAGGCAGATTTTCAAGAGAGTTTCAAGAGGTGGTCTTCCCGTCCCTCCAGTTATAAGCTTTAGGTCCGTATTAGAGGCTAACAGAGATCCAGAAGTGTCCAGGTGTTTTCAGAACACAGTTTTCCTCATCTTCAAAATCTGAGGCCACTCAAGTCAGTTCTTTTCAAACATTTAGACAAAAGTACTGCTCACAATGGAATAAAGAACAGAAAGATCTGAAGATGCTGTAAGAAGCAACTTGTGGCAAAGACGGTGCTTCCCTAGACTCAAAATGTTATCTTAAAAATATGCAGATTTGGGATTCTATTCCATTAAAAAATATATATTTTGAAGTTTGTTTATTTATTTTGAGAGAGGCAGAGACAGCAAAAGTGGAGGAGGGGCAGAGACTGAGGGAGAGAGAGAGAAAGACAATCCCAAACAGACTGGGTGCTGCCAGCGCAGAGCCCGATGTGGGGGTCGAACTCATAAACGTGAGATCATGACCTGAGCTGAAATCAAGAGTCAGATACTTAACTGACTGAGCCACCCAGGCGCCCGCCATAAAAATATTTTTGATATACAATAAAATTACTACTTATCATTGGTTAAAATCACTATGTTAGCAAGGTGCCACTTCTACCCCATAGTTTTGCATATGAAGTAGGATACAGGTCTCCAGGTTTGTAAAGTGCAGTCTTAAGTAACAGAGTGATTTGCTGTAACATGGTTAGCTGTAAGTAGAGTGTCCTCGTTTACAATGGATGGAATAATTATTATTAGCCACACATATGTGAGTCTGGATTACAAAGTCAACGGCTACCTTGTCTATCAGTGATAAAACTGCCACCATATTCTAGTCTTATGGCTGTCTTTGGCAGAAATGGCCACAAGACACACGACAACAAGAATGACAGCCAAAATGTCGAACAATCAGAAACTAACAGATGGAGGTGCACCAAACGATAAGACCATCATGAATTTGACAACTAAATACTTAATTGAATTATTTACCTAAAATGAAAGGAAAAATCAACTGATAACGTTCAATGAGTAAGGTCACTAATACTAAAAAAGAGGTAGAAATTAAAAACGAAGAAATAAACATAAAAACAGAGCTCATCTGATACCAGATATGTAAAATCATTTCTGCACTCATAATCCACAGATGAGATTTCCTAAGGGCACACACAGCATCTTCTACTATTTTTTTTTTTAATATGAACCCATAATGCCAATTGTAAAGGCATGCATCTAGGCCACTGATCAATAAATACATGATAAGTTGAAGCAGCCGTATTGATTACTGACTTCACTCTCTTTCTATTGATTAAAATAATAGAAAAATGCCTTCACCAAAGAGGATAAACACACAGTCAGAAAACTGTATACTTGTAGCAGATTCATACCTGTGTACATATGTACATATATATGCTGATAATTTACCGTTATAAACTGGTAAATAATTACCGATTTTTCACTTTGCACATTATGCACTACAATTTTTAAAATATCAACTCTGGAGGTGCCTAGATGGCTCAGTCAGTTAAGCATCCGATTCCTGATTTAGGCTCAGGTCATGATCTCACTGTTTGTGAAACTGAGCTCTCGGTGGGGCTCTGTGCTGACAGCGTGGAGCCTGCTTGGAATTCTCTCTTTCCCTCCCTCTCTGTCTCTCCCCCAGTTGCACAGGCACACACCGTCTCTCTCTCTCTTTCTCTTAAAAATAAATAAACATTAAAAACTGTTCAATTTTAGCTGTTATTAATAAACTTAAAACCTTTTTGAGAACAGAAATTGCCTAACACAGAACTTTTTTTTCCCACATTTATTGATACAATTGACATATAACATTGAATATATTTAAGGTATACACTGTGATGATTTGATATAAATATATATTGCTAAGTAATTACTACAAGAAAAGTAGTTGACACATCCATGCCTCACACAGTTACCACTTTTGGGTGTGTGATGAGAACTTTTAAGATTCACTCTCTTAGTAACTTTCTAGTACCGTTAACTATAGTCACCATGCCACCATGCTGTACATTATATCTCCAGAACTTATTCATGTTATAATCAGAGGTTTTCACGTTTTGACCACCTTCAACTACCCCCCTCCCCAAACTTTTCCTGTGCCTGGAAACCAACAATCCACTCTCTGTTTCCAGGAGTTCAGTCTTTTTAGAGTTCACATATAAGTAACATCATGCATTATTTGTCTTTCTCTATCTGACCTATTTCACTTAGCTTCATGCCCTCAAGGTTCATCCATGTTGTTGCAAATGACAGGATTTCCTTCATTTTAACAGGAGAATAATGTTCCATTGTATGTATACGCCACAGCTTCTTTATTCATCCACAGGTGTATCTGTGTCTTGGCTGGTGTGAATAGTGCTGCAATGCTCATGAGAATGTAGATATCTCTTTGAGATCCTGATTTCATTTCCTTCAGATATGTACTCAGAAGTGGGACTGCTTGATCATATAGTTGTTCTTTTTTAAAATTTGGTGGAACCTTTCTACTGTTTTTCACAGGGGCTATACCATGCTCCACTGTGCCGCCAGCACACACTAGCTCTTGTCTTTTTGTTAACAGCCATTCTCACAGGTATGAAGTGATATTTCATGATGGTTTTGGTTTACATTTCCCTGATGACTAGCACTGTAGATCATCTTTTCCTGTACCTGTTGACTATTTGTATTTCTTCTTTGGAAAAATGTCTATTCAGGTTCCTTTGCCGTTTTTTATTCTGTTATTTTCTCTAACTTTTTAAACATTTCCTTATCCATTTTGAGAGAGAAAGAGAGAGAGCGCACACATGCATGATAGCAGTGAAGGAACAGAGGGAGAGGCAGAGAGAGAATTCCAAGCAGGCTCTACACTGCCAGCGTGAAGCCCGATGTGGGGCTCAATCCCATGCGAACTCTGATATTGTGACCAGAGCTAAAATCCAGGGTCAGACCCTATACCAAATGAGCCACCCAGATGCCCCTGCCCATTTTTAAATAACATTATTTGTATTTTTGCTATTACATGGTGAGTTCCTTATGTATATATTGGGCATTAATCCCTGATCAGATATATGATTTGCTAATATTTGCTCATATTCCATAGGCTGTCTTTTCAGTTTATTGATGGTTCCTTTTCTATGCAGAAGCTTTTTAGTCTGATGTAGTGCTACTTGCTTATGTTTGTTTTCGTTGCTTTTGTT
The DNA here is from genome assembly GCF_003009895.1 of Hyaena hyaena. NCBI lineage: Eukaryota > Metazoa > Chordata > Mammalia > Carnivora > Hyaenidae > Hyaena > Hyaena hyaena. The sequence continues at coordinate 739,461 of NW_024081147.1, forward strand.
GTCACTCTGAAAAAAAAAAAAAAACACCATTTTTGAAACTGAAGTCAAGGAGTTTTTCCAATGTTTTTTCCTAGGAATTTTATGGTTCAAGTTATTACTTAAGTCTTTAATCCACTTCTAGTTAATTTTTGTTAGTTGCTTAAGAAAGGAGCCCAATTTCATTCTTTTGTATGTGAATTCTAGCTTTCCCAACACTATTCATTAAAAGATACAACCTTTAATCCACTAAGTTCTCTTGGCTCTCGTGTCAAATATTAACTGACCACACTTGTGGTGGTTTATTTCTGGGCTCTTGATTCTGCTCTATTGGTCTACATGTCTATTTTAATGCCAGGACCATGCTATTTTGATTACTATAGTGTTTTAAATATAGTATGAGATCAGGAAGAGTGAGGCCTTCAGCTTTGTTCTTCTTTCTCAAGATTTCTTTAGCTGCTCAGCGTTGTTTATAGTTCTATATGAATTTTTAGATTGCTTTTCCTATTTCTGTAAATGATGCCATTGGAATTTTGATAGTGGTTGAACTGAATCTACAGATGGTTCTGGGTAATATAGATATTATATCAAGAGTATTTCTTCCAATTCACAAACACAGAATATCTATTTACTTATGTCTTCTTCAAATTCTTTCATTAATATCTTAAAGGTTTTGGGGCACCTGGGTGGTTTAGTCGGTTAAGTGTCCAACTCTTGATTTTAGCTCAGGTCATAATCTCATACTTGTGAGATGGAATCCCACACCAGCCTTTGCGCTGGGTATGGGGACTGCTCTTCAAGATTCTCTCCCTCTCCCTTTGCCCCTCTCCTGCTTGCACACGCACTCTGTTTCCCTCTCTCTCTCCCTCAAAAAAAAAAATTTAGGTTTCAGTGTACAGACTTTTCACTTCTTTGCTTAAGTTTATTTCTAAGTGTTTTACTGTTTTTGATGTTATTATAAATAGAAGTGTTTCTTTTTCAGGTAGTTCATTGTTAGTATATGGAAATGCAACTGATATTTGTTGATCTTGTATCCTGCAACTTAATTGAACTTATTTAAAAAATTTTTTTAATGTTTATTTATTTTTGAGAGAGACAGATAGAGCACGAGTGGGGGCTGGGCAAAGAGAGAGAGAGATGCAGAATCTGAAGCAGGCTCCAGGCTTTAAGCTGTCAGCACAGAGCCCGATGTGGGGCTCAACCTCATGAGCCTCGAGAGCATGACCTGAACTGAAGTCAGAAGATCAAGTAACTCAAGTAACTGAGCCACCTAGGTGGCCCTTTACGGAGTCAATTTTTTATTTTTAAATGGTTTTCATGGAGTCTTTAAAACGTTTCCTATAAGATCATGCTGTATACAGAGACAACTTTATTCCTTCCTTTCCAATCTGGATGCCTTCTATTTCTTATTCTATCCCAATGGCCCTGGCTAGGACTTCCAGTACTACGTTGAACAGGAGTGGTGAGAGTGGGTGCCCTTGTCGAGTTCCTGACCTTAGATCTAAAAACTTTCAACCTTTAACTGTGGATTATGATGTTACCTATGGGCCTGTCATATATGGCCTTTACTATGCTGAAGGTGAGATCCTTTGATGCCCACTATTTTGAGTTATTATCATTAAATGATATTAAATTGTCAGATGATTTTTCTGCATCTACTGAGATGACCATGTAATTTGTATCTTTCATTCTATTAATGTCATGTATTACACGTATTGATTTTTGTATATTGAACCATTCTTACATCACAGGGATAAATCTCATGTGATCACAGTATATGATCTTTCTAATGTGCTATTCAATTTGGTTTACTAGTATTTTCATTTATTTTTTTTAAGTTTATTTACTTGAGGGAGAGCACAAGCTGGGAAGGGACAGAGAGAAGACAGAACCTCAAGTAGACTCCACACCATCAGCGCAGAGCCCAGTATGGGGCTCAAACTCACAAACTGTGAGATCATGACCTGGGCAGAGATCAAGAGTCAGACACTTAACCAACATCACCCAAGGCCCCAGCCAGTTTACTAGTATTTTTGTTGAGGACTTCTGCATCTATTATTCATTAGGGATACTGGCCTGCAGTTTTCTTTCCTTGGAGTGTCCTGATCTGGCTTTGGTATCAGGATAATATTAGCTTCATAAAATGAGTTCAGGAGTGTTCCCTCCTCTTCCTTTTTTTTTTTTTTTTTTTTGAATGAGTTTGCAAAGTATTGGCATTAATCTTCTTTAAGTATCTGTTATAATTCACCAGTATATCCATCTGGGCCTGGGTCTTTTGTTGCTGTTGGGATGGTTTTGATTACTGATTTAATTTCCTTTCCACTAACTGCATTGTTCAGACTTTCTATTTCTTCATGATTCAGTCTTGGTAGTTTGTATGTTTTCACAAATTTATCCATTACTTCTAGGCTGCCCAATCTGTTGGCATATTATTGTTCATAGTAGTCTCTTTGTATTTCTGTGGTATTGTTTGTAATGTCTACTCTTTCATTTTTGATTTTACTTATTTGACTCTACTTTTTCTTGTTTAGTCAAGCTAAAGGTTTATCAGTTTTATCTTTTCAAAAAATCAACTCTCAATTTTGTTAATCTTTTCTATTTTTTTCCTATTCTCTGTTTCATTTATTCCTGCTCTCATCTATTTTTTTCCTTCCTTCTCATAATTTTGGGCTCAGTCTGTTCTTTTTTTTTGGCCCTTGGGACATAATGTTAGGTTGTTTATTTGAGATCTTTCTTTTTTCTTGATGTAGGAGTTTATAGATATCGACTGCTCTTAGAACTGCTTTTGCTATTCCATAAGTTTCACCATGTTGTGTTTCAACTTTGTCTCAAAATATTATTTTACTTACCTTTGATTTCTTCTTCTTAGATCCACTGGTTATTCTGGAATGTGTTGTTGGGTTTCTATATACATGTGAATTTTCTATCATTCCTTCAATTATTAATTTCCAGTATCTTACCATTGTGGCTGGAAAAATACTTTATATAATTTCTATCTTCTTGCATTTGTTGAGTCTTGTTTTGTGGCCTAACATATGATTGGAGAAAGAGTTCTGTGTGCTCTTGAGAAGAAAGGGTATTACTATGCTTTTGGATGTAATGTTCTGTATATGTCTGTTGGGTCAATTGGTCTATAGTGTTGTGCAAATCTATTCTTTCCTTATCAATCCACTCATTATTGAGACGAGGGTACTAACAACTCCAACTATTATTGTATTGACATTTATTTTTCCTATTAATTCTGTTAGTATTTGCTTTATATAGTTAGGTGTTCCAATGTTGGGTGCATTGATACTTACAATAAATATCTTCTTGATATATTAATTCCTTTATCATTATATAATGATATTCTTTGTCTCGTGATCATTTTTAGTATAAAGTCTAAATATAGCTATTTCTGCTTTCTTTTGGTTACCATTTGCTTGGAATACCTTTCTCCATCACTTCACTCTCTGCCTATGTATTCCTTAAAGCTTAACTTTTATAGGCAGTATGTTTTTGGAGCTTGTTTTTTTAATCCAGTCATCCACTCTGTCCTGTATTTCAAGAATTTCATTCATTTTTGTTTAAAGTGATTACTGATAGGAAAGTACTTTCCATTTTATTAATTGTTTTCTGAATATTTTCTAGATCTTGTGCTCTTCACTTTCTGTCTTTGTCTTCCTCTGTGATGTGAGGACTTTTTATGATGTTATGCTTTGACTCCTTTAGTACAATCTTCTGTTATATGGGTCACAGATCTCCATTTCTTTAGAGTCCATTATCGCTGCATTATTAGTTTCTTTTGGAGACATCACATTTACCTAACTGTGGTCATTGTTTCCTGGCTTTGGTATCTGCCCATTTGATGAGTGGTTTTCTTTTCTAGACTTTACAGGTTCACTTCAGCAACGAAAGGCCTTCATGGGTCAGCTGAGCGTGCAGTACTAGAGGGACCAGCTGGTATCGTCTATAAGCAGGAAGGCTTGTGATACCTTTAGTTGAATGAGGCCACTGCCCATGCTCTGAGGCCATGGAGTGATGGTGTCTCTGGCAGGGGTTTGTGGTTGGGTGGGTCTGCTGGTTCTGCTCCACATTCAAGTGGGGCTGCTGAGTTGCCCCTTGCTTTGGGTGGGGCTCCCATGCATCAGGTGGGGCTGCTAGCTGGGCTCTGAAATCACTTTTGTTTGGGCAGGTTTGCAGGCTGTGCTCCCTGGCAGGACAGTGCCTCTGGATGGATCCCATGATGGGGCAGGACTATGGGCTGTATTTCACAATTGCCTGTACTTAGATGAGGCCTCTGGCTGTGTTTCCCAACCGAATGGTGCCACTGGATGTAATCTGTGTTCAATTAGAACACAAGCCAGGTTTTGAAGTCAGATGGTAACTCAGACTATGGTCTGTAATAAGACTGTGCTGAAGTTTTGTGGGGTTGCAGGCTGGGCTTTGTGACTGGGGAGGCCAATGGCTGTGCTCTGTTGTTGGGTGAAGTCATTAGCTGTGATCTTTTTTCAAGAGGGGCCTTTTTCTATCCCCTATAGTTGGATATGTTGGAGACTATGCTCTGCAGTCAGGTGGGGTCCCTATCCAAGTTCTCTGGTTGGGTTGGGCCACAGGTTATACTCTATGTTTGTGTGGGGTCACTGGCTGGGATCCTGCCTGGGTGAGGTTCCAGGCTATATTCAGCAATCGGGAAGAGCCCCAGAACGGGCTCTGGTACTGGGTGGTGTTGTGGACTATGCTCCCTGTCTGGGAGGTGCTATAGGCTAGGCTACTACTATAGTACTACTCTATTGTGGTCTGTAAGAAGGCAGGGCCATAGGCTGTGACTATATTATCCTACTGTAGGCTATGGTCCACGTTTCCTGTGGCCATGCTTCCCAGAGAGAATACCAAGCTCAACTGTAAGTTTACTTCTCTGCTTGGATGGAACACAGGATGGGCACCACAGCAAGTGTGGCCCATTGGGTAGGGATCTAAGCTAGGCAGCACTTCCAAGTGAGCCCCTTGGCCAGACAAGGCCACCAGCTCGGTTCGATAGAGGGCTGTAGCCACTGGCTGGGATTTCTGTTTTGGGTGCTGCTGTAAGCAGGAATGCAGACTGCCAAGAACTGAGTGCTGGCTGCTGTAAGCTCTATTTGATCCCCAGTGGATAAGCTCTGCAGATATCCTCAGTGATCCCTATGACATGATATCCAAACTGGCCTACCAGGAAGCATCTCATAATGCTGGGAAAGCTAGATGTTCATCTTGGCTCTCTTTTTTCCACTGGAGAAACCATATGCCCAGGGAGGCTCTCTTGGTGTGGGTCTGTGCTGGCCTGGGGGAGGGAAATTTGGGTCAGACTATAATCTTTCTTCAGTGTTATCCTTCTCATTCTTGTGGTCCAGCGGGGGGAGGGGGATTTCAGTTTCACACCCAGGTTGTAAGATTTTCAAAATGGTGTCCTGTCTATGAATAGTTGATAACTGGTCTTCTCATGAGGGGGACTGAAATCATGAATGACCTATGTCCCCATCTTGATGATGTCACACCACTATAGTTTTTCATTTAATTTTCTAGTTTTCTAAGACTCTTCATATCAGTTTAATTCTGAGGAAAAACAGCAGACAGCTCTAAAACTGTTAATTTATATAACAATTTACTGCAATGAACTATAAAAACAAACGTAGTAGGCTCTTAGAATAAAATCCTTTGTGTCAAACTGTGAATGCAAACTTACATATGCCACTGTACTTAAAATAAAAAACTATACCTATTATTAAGTTAAATATAGATAATATGATAAGTATGGTGTGTTTTAAAACCGAACAGAAGATACTACAGGGGCACCTGGGTGACTCAGTCAGTTAAGAGTCCAGCTTCGACTCAGGTCATGATCTCATGGTTCGTGGATTTGAGCCCCGCGTTGGGCTCTGTGCTGACAGCTCAGAGCCTGGAACCTGCTTCAGACTCTGTGTCTCCCTCTCTCTCTCTCTGCCCCTCCCCCACTGATACTCTCTCTCTGTCTCTCAAAAATGAATAAAAATATGAAGCAAAGAAGATACTACAGATCTTTTACATTAGCATATGATTTCAGCAATCCTATGAACATAGAAGTCCGTTTTTATTACCTGGAATTAATGTATCCTCCAATTCAACCTTGATAGAATCTTCAGTTTCTTGTATTTCTCCATTTCTCTAAGGCTCTTCACCACTTTCCTTCCTTCCTTTTTCTTCTCTCCCTTCTAAATGGGGTGGTTTGCTCCTCCTAGGAATGACTGCCGATGTTACTCACAACCCCTTGACCCTTGTCTTCTCATCACCTTCAGACAGCAGACCCCATTCCTGTGTGAGCTTCCCATCTTCGGACTTCTCATTCCTCTGTTGCCAATTTTGTAAACTGCTGGGTGGCTCTGAATAAGAAGATGGTGCTCCCTCAGACTGATTGGCACCCTATCTTCCTGGTGCCGAGATCGTACTCGGAAGCTTCCACTTCTCTTCTATCCTCTCCCATCCCCTCAGAAGCTTGCCCAATTTCTATTTTAAGTGTCTACCAAGCATTTCATATCCACAGCACTTACACGATGCCCTTAAAGGTTAGGCACTTAAACATCTTTAGGTGAATGGCAGCGTGATTTCATACGTGTTAAGGGATCTGGAGTTCATTCCTACGGCTGAAGGCTACAACTGATCTTACACTGCTCCACACGGAGAGTGTGAGCCTTGGGAGGAAGCTATAGAGAGACAGACGTCAGATCAATAGGAGGGCAGCTCGGAGCCACCTGTTACTAACATAAGGTGCAAACTTCGTACCCACTTGTGTGTTTTAGTAATGGTGGATGGGCAATGCTGTGGTTTCTGTACAGATGGCTGTGGCTGAGGTGAGAGGACGATCTTTAAAACTCCCTCCAAGATTCAGATTCAAGAGAGACATGCCATGAGCTGTAAAATGAAAGGAACTATGTGTGGAGTATAATGAGCAGAAGTCAGGCCTCACAAAAATCTTATTAAAAACTATGTCCCAAGATTCTTTGTTCCCTTTGAATCGCATGCCCCGGACAGCTCAGTATTACACCCCTGCCAGTGGAGAGTGACAGTGGGGTAGGAGAATGAGAAATACTAGGAACGTTGTATCCCCATATGAGGATGGCTTTAGGGGTTCTCACCAAGTTCACAATTAGTCTTTCTAGCAGGTCCTCTACCACGGAGGTAAGTCCCAACTTGACTTTATTGAAAGTGCCCTTTTCCCTGGGGGCACAGCTTGGGAGCTGTGGACAGCTTCTTAATCTTCTAGAAGACCTCCAGGAAAGGAGACAACGACCCTCAGAGAGAAGAAAAATGACACGAGGAAGTGGAGATGCATGACAGAGGGAGAGTGTATTAATTTACACTCCACACAGGTTACAGGACCTAGATCGGTCTTCCCAGTGTGGCATGTCTGCATTCCTACCATCTATGTCTCATTGCTGCTTAAGCACTTAGTGCTTCGTTTCTGTAACTTAGATCCCAAGTAGCTTAACTAGTATTCCATAGCTCCTATAAGACTGCTTGAAGCAGCCATCCCACATCAACCAAGGCCTAGGTCAAGGTCATGGACAGAAAGTGTTTCTTATTGCCCGGTGCAATTTTCCAACATAGCACGGAGCAGGATGGACACGAGGTATCGCTACTTAGAAGACTGCCAGACTCATAACACCTTTTCTCTAAGCCGTCCTGACAGGTGTTTCTGGCCAGGATATCCACACATTTATTAGCAGAATTTACTTAGCCACAGTAAGTGCCATTACTGCCATGGAGAAAAAGAACTCCGAGAATACCACTGGAACTGTGCCCAGGAAACCTCGGGGATCACAAGCGCCAGAGCTTTAAAAAAGAAAAAATCATTGTCCGGTACAGAACTAGTCCAAATAACACTTTGCTGAGCACATTCAGACTCTGGGTTCATCTGCTGCACAGAAACAATATGCAAAATGGGTTGTTTACTGCGTTGGATGATTGTCATCTTTTTCTTTTAATACCACCAATGAACAAAACTGTCCAACAAATGTGGAAGAAAAAACTCTGGAAGAATAGCTTGCAGCACAATATAAATATACCATAATTGGCCTGGAAATGCACTAAGAGACCAAGAAGTGATTCAGCTGATGAGGCAAAGATACCCGCAATCCTATGTAGCACAGAGAATGCTTTGTGTTCCATAGTCATCTTTAAAATTCTCAGGGCACCTGGGTGGCTCAGTAGGTTAAGCGTCTGACTTGGGCTCAGGTCATGATCTCACAGTTTGTGTGTTCGAGCCCCGCATCAAGCTCTGTACTGACAGCTAGCTCAGAGCCTGGAGCCTGTCTTTAGATTCTGTATCTCCCATTCTCTCTCTGACCCCCTCCTGCTCATACTGTCTCTATCATTCTCTCAAAAATAAATAAAACATTAAAAGAAATAATAAAATAAAATAAAATAAAATAATAAAATAAAATAAAATAAAATGCTCCTGGGATCTATAAACATTTTCAGAAGTTTTTTCACCTTGCTAAAAGGTCATTAAAAAAACAACAACAAATAATCTGGAGCACTGCTTAAGTCTTCCACTTTTTTTCCTCTCAAAGTTTGAATAGTCACAGACCATAAAAATTCTTTTCGATCACAGGCATTATCCTTCAGACATAGTTTACAGTAATGCTAAAAAGACTATACCTTGGCTTGCTCTCTTTCCTCCCTCAAGCCACAAAGCTACATGAACCCACAAACAGTGAGAATCCCACTCGTGTGATTCAAATTAAATGGTGACTTGGACAGGGGACTGGGATCATTTTGGCATAGGTACAAAAAACAGATGGGTAGGATGTGGTTTTGTTACGTGGAGAGTAATGAACATAGATACTTCAGACACTTTCTGCCAAAGAGACTTCAATAAAAAAAGCTAACAGGGGCACCTGGGTGGCACAGTTGGTTAAGTGTCCAGCCTGGGCTCAGGTCATAATCTTGTGGTCCATGAGTTTGAGCCCCGCGTTAGGCTCTGTGCTGATAGCTCAGAACCTGGAATCTGCTTCAGATTCTGTGTCTCCCTCTCTTTCTGACCCTCCCCTGCTCACATTTTCTCTCTGCCTCTCAAACATGAATAAATGCTGAGGCGCCTGGGTGGCTCAGTCGGTTAAGTGTCTAACTACGGCCCAGGTCATGATCTCACGGTTCATGAGTTCGATCCCCGAGACGGGCTCTGTGCTGACAGCTAGCTCAGAGCCTGGAGCCTGTTTCAGATTCTGTGTCTCCCTCTCCCTCTGACTCTCCTATGTTCACGCTGTCTCTCTCTCTCAGAAATAAATAAAACATTAAAAAAAGATTAAAAAAAAGAATAAACAAATTTTTTTTTCAAAAATCTAATGAGGGTTAGTGTCAACAGTTAATTATAAGTGATTCCTATATATTAAAACTCAAATTAAGGCTCCTTCTTGGTAAGATTTTTTTATAGTGTTAATTCTCATTACCCTAGATTATTGAAAAAAAGTAATCGTGTCCCCTCATTAAATAATAATCAAGTCTCTTGGGAGAATCTTTTCCTCAGTGACTTTGAGTCACAGGGATTTAACTCACAAGAACAATCTCAACAACAGCTCAATGTTTAGAGATATAATAAACTTCAAGTCGGCCTTCCAAAAGTAAAACATGATCTCTAATCCTGCTTATTTAATTCCACGACAGTCAACATGGGATAAGAAAGAGCAGAAGGGATAAAACGTGTTTTCTTTTCCATTGCTGCATAGCTTAAAAATACTGAGGAAGGTACAGAGGGATGGAGAAACCAAAGGAAAAAAGGGCCAAATTACAAGTAAAACCACACCGTGCTATGGTCCACCATTTTGTTAAACATAAAGGAGGATGCCTTTTACGGGTTTTCCCACATGGTTTAAAACTGAAGAGAGAAATTTAGGTAGCATTTTCTGATTGGGAATGATACTAAGTATTATAAAAAATTAACTAACCTCATTTACTTCTACATCTGAGTGATGCATGTTTTCTCTAGTTATAGAGGCCGAAACAGGCCCCATCAAATTAAGTCACTTGTCCCTAGTCATGCAAAGAACGAGTCACAGATTCACTCCAAAGGCAAACCTTTGCCTTCCAGCATCCTTCTTCCTTCCCCCACCCATTTTTACAAAGGGAATTTATACTGTATAGTCAGGTGTAAATGTGTTTCTCCTGTGAAGAATGAAGAGAATTGATGATATGTTCCCTGGAAGGCTTTTCTGTTGTGTTTTCATTCAGTACTTTTCTACGAAGTTTAAAGCCTGTCACGGACGTTACCTTATTAATCTTCGCCATTTATCTGGGTGCACTAGTTTTGGATGTTATGACCACTGTTATTACAAACGAGAAAATTAAAATGAGCAGTGGTGAGTAGCAATGTCAGCATGTGAGTGGCAGTTCGGATGGGAAGTCTTGCCACCTAATACATAATCCAGAGCCCTAGCCACTAAATCTGGCTTTTTGTGATACGGCAAAGCATACCAAGCCAAGCTACTATTAATCTTTAATGAAACCAAATGTCAACTATACCATTCTGACTCATCAGTTTCCAGCATAATATTCAGTATATATTCAATCTTATGACCACACATTCATACATAAAAGCTGAAAGAAAATCCAATTTCCTCCTATAATTACATAAATTATTTTTAACATGTCACAACAATTTTACACGAGAAAGGAAAATAAACGTATCCATCAATTTACCCTCAAACATTCTGTCCCTCTTTAAGGAGTCCGTCCCCTGATATTGTAGCTAATTATTTTTCCTTTCCTTAAAGAATTCTTAGAAAGAATGAAGTTACCCTGATAAATGTCTCCTTTCCTGTTTATCAGCAGCAGATGTCTGTGTCTGCCCGGAGGATAAGCCTAATGCTCTGTGACAGTGAGGGAAGCATAGCAAACAACCACAACACAACTTGCGTCTTTGCTCAAACCGGGTTCACGATACCATTTCCTCTAAAATGCATGACAAAGACAAAAACTGCCATTTTAAAAAGTTCCTATTGATTTACCAATGATTGCTAGCATTAGTGACAATCGGGCTCTCATTTTAGTTGGATTCTGATCAAAAAAGCAATCTTTTAGATGGTCCCTTAGTAAAGTAACAACTATTTAAGAAAAACGCACATATATCAAGGTCAGGCTGTAAGCTTTCAGTATAGGACCCATGCATTTCACTTAATGGCTTCACCTCGATACTTCAAAATAAAAATAAAAAGTACATTCACCCCTCTATGCCTCTGTGAATGTCATTTCTTCAGGCTGGAATAGGCACCTGGTTTTCTTATTTATCAAGAACGCAATCTTAATCACGCATAAAGGCTTGCCAGAAAGACATCCTTCCTCCTGAGGTCAGTCTTTGTGGCCACACTATGGGCTTGAGCAATGGTTCCTCGTGGGTCATATCACATTTTAGTCCTTCCTCTATTAAGCAAGCATTTTCCATTTGCTACATAATAACTTATACACCCATCCTTCCTAAGGTTGTATACTCCTTAAGAGGTGGGACCAGGCATATTTTATCTCTGTACCACCAGCCCCCACTTCCCCACCCCCGCCAGCACATTCCCCTCTCTGTTTCTTAGATACGTTAGCTACGGATGCTTGGCAAATGCAGTACAGTGACTCCTTGAGCTACAAGATTCTCAGGTCGAGTCAGGGCTCCAATGGCCTCGTACAGGTGTTACTACTCACCTTAGGCACCTGGCTGTAAAATGGGCCAATGACAGTGTTTCTGGTAAACTGTGTTCCTGATCCCAGAACATTACTGAAAATATACTTTGAACATTATGTTTTGCTGTATTAGTATAAAGTATCCTACCTATGTGTGTGTACAGTTTTTGGAAGATAAAATGTACAGCGTGCCAAACACTTTAAATAATACACAGTCTGTATAATAACATATTTGATCCACTTCAATTACAAACATGCTTAAAGAAAATACTCTCAGAAATCAGCAAGAAACAGAGCGACCCAACTGGTGTCTAATGTATAGATGAATAAAGCAGGAAAAAAAAATCATTAGGGATGAATGTATCCGTTCACAAAAGTAACATACAAACTCTTTACCGTGACTACTGTAGTGACCGTGTAACCATGAGTAGCAGAGAAGTAACCATATCTAGCGCTGCATGAATACTGGCCAGCAACATAAAAGGAGGAAAGTGAAGAGAAGCATAATCACAACCTAAAACCCTCACTTGTACTCTGTGTTTAAAATGTGTGATGGGTGGGGCGCCTGGGTAGCTCAGACGGTTTTGGCTCAGGTCATGATCTCACGATTCATTGTGTTCGAGCCCTGCATCTGTGCTGTCAGCGCAGAGCCTCCTTGGGATTCTGTCTCCCTCTCTCTGCCCCTCTCCTATCTGCTCTCTCTCAAAATAAATAAAACTTAAGAAAAATAAAATGTATGATTGGGGCACCTGGGTGTCTCAAGTCAGTTAAATATCCAACACTGGATTTAGGCTCAGGACATGACCTCAGGGTCCTAAGATCTAGCCCCGTGGTGAGCTCTGCATCTCCATGCTGCTCTGCATGGAGCCTGCTTAAGATTCTCTCTCTCCCTCTCCCTCAGCCTCTCCAACTCCCCTCTCTCTCTCTCAAAAAAAAAAAAAATGTGTCATTGTTTTCAGATTATTTATATGGATGAAGATGTTGTTTTAATTTAATTTAATTTTAAAGTTTATTTATGTTGAGAGAGAAAGAGAGAGAGAGAGAGAAAGGATCCTAAGCAGGCTCTGTCTTGTGAGTGTGGAGCCTAATACAGGGCTCAAACTCATGAATTGTGAGATCATGACCTGAGCTGAAATCAAGAGTTGAACAGATGCTTAAAATGACCAGGCCACCCAGGCACCCCAGAAATGTTGTTTTAAAAATAAGTGTGCATTTCTAGTGATCAAGTGGTATCAACAGCTACATTAATTATATGCTGTGGTCAACTTTCCTCTTGTCCTCTAGCTTCCGGGACCACACACTTGGTGTGCAGAAATCATCACCTTTTGAACACACCAGAAAGGATCTGCTTATAGAGGGAACTGATGTTTTAATACTTTAACTTTTTTTGGAAAAGTGAGGAAACTTAAGATGTTTATATCCAACACTCAAGGGCAAAAACCCAACCGTCTATATTTTCAATCAATCAGCAGAATGCTAGTTCTCTTCTCTTTCCCTGTCCGACCATCTAGCCCTTCCTTCGATGATTTCTTCTCATAGTAACAGCACTTCAGGACCACCCCAAATTTGCTCTGATATCTCATTTCACTGCTTACACACACACAAAGGATCCTCATTAACAGGCTATACTTTTGTGTTTCTAATTTTAGAGAAAGAGAGAGGGAGAGCATGTGAATGTGTGAGCAGCAGGGGGCTGAGGGAGAGGGGCAGAGGGAGAGAGAGGGAGAATCTTAGGCAGGCTCCACACTCAGGACAGAGCCCAATGTGGGGCTTGATCCCTGGAATTATGACCTGAGCTACAATCAAGAGTCTTTTTGGACTTTCAGCCGACTGAACCATCCAGGAACCTCCCAAGTTACACATTGTAGAAGATATTTTAGACACCATCTTTTGTTGATTGATTATACTTATCTACCCTAGGAGCTTTTACAACTAGCTTTAGTGTTCATTGCAAGGTTAGTTATGTTAAATTCAAATTTTTCCTATCTCTAGGCACCTAAAAAGTTACAGGGATTTTGGAGGATTGGGGGGTGGGGTGGGGGGTGGCATTTTCAACTATAATTCCAATTTAAAAGGCTTTAAAATGATGAATGCTCAAGTATATACTTATCTCAAAAATAATTAGTAATAATCTTCTTCCAAAGCTTAGGAGCATCTATATAAAGATCATTTCCTTTTCTGCCACTTAAGTATTTAAACGTTCTTGTCACAAATCCCATGGAAAGGATTTACTCTAAATCACTTTTAGAACCAAAATATTAAGTCAAGTAGAGTTGTTTCCCCTTATCCATGATTTTGCTTTCTGTGGTTTCAGCTGCCCGTGGTCAGCCAAGGTCTAGAAGCAGATGATCCTCCTTCTGATATATCATCAGGAGGTCAGTGTTAACCTAATGCTGTGTTGCATGCTTACATCATTCACCTCACTTTATCACAATCATGTAGGCCTTTTATCATTTCACATCATCATCATAAGACCAGTAAGTACAGTACAGCAAGTTATTTAGAAAGAGAAACCATATGACACAACTTTTATTACAGTGTATTGTTATAATTGTTCTACTTTACTACTACTGTTAATTTCATAGTGTGCTTAATTTATAAATTAAACTTACTCAGAGGTATGTGTATATAGATAAAAACCAGTATACACTGGGTTCAGTACTGTGGTTTCAGACATCCACTGGGGGACTTGGGACACTGTCCCTGGGGATAAATAGGGCTACCGTGAACCTGATCAAAGTAAGCCAGGTTGTCAATTATAGTGATTAGATTGCCAGGGATTCAAGTCCTAATGAGCTATTCAAAGCATTAGGGACATTTTTCTTTGTTGAATTTGAAGCTACATTTCACACTCTGAATTAAGGATTAAACATTTTTAAGAAATGAGAAAATATCATTTAGTACCAAAAAAACCCACCAGGGGCTTGGAAAGATTATTTATTCTGTCACATTTAAAATAAAATAAATTACAAAAATACTGTAAGCGGCATTTTTTCATTTTGTCTTATGCCTGTTTTTTGGAGAGGACCTTTGTGTTAGTGAAGAAATTGGGGACAAGCTGAATGATCGACACCCCCTCCCCCATATTTGTTGTCATGTAGAAGTGTCGTGCTCTTTCTTAGTTTGCCTGAGTCAGCAGTAGGCTCACTGAATGACACGCACATGTGTGGATTCACTAATTTCTGAAATTTAGTGAGTTTGTTAAGAATGAGATCACAGACAACACTCCCAGACATTTAAAGTAAGGGGCTGAAATCAGCAAAGCCCTGAGGCACCAGGTAAGTACTGGAGCTTGAAAAATAAATTCTGTAACTGACAAACTCCTCTGGATTCACAGCAATGCACTATTGGAAAGCAATGGAAAGGACACTGCACGCTGCCACTAACAGTCCCCTCACGGATCTTGGGACAGAATTAAGGACTGAGGACTTCCACCCCAAAACCTGGGAATTCAGACTGAAAAGCCGATTAGATCAGGAGCTCAACAAAAGGGAGCAGAGCTCAGAACCTAGAGGGAACTTACGAGGACCCATTTCAAAGGATTGTTAAAAAGGAAACAGCAGGCCCCAAATGGAGTCACTTACACTAAACTCCACCAAGACTTACTACCTAACCTAACTGTAGCTTTAGTTTCTCCCAGAAATGTGACCTTTCACATGCCCACCTGGAGATTCCTGGTCAGCACTAAGAGGCTATCTACTGTTAGACTCCTTCTGTTTCCTTAGGAAGATGGTCTTGCCTAAAACAATTCATCTTTTGCTAATAATCTCCTTGTTTCCTTACTTCTTCGTCTTTAAAAATCTCTCCTTCTGTAGCCCTTTGGAACTCCTTCCTATTTGCTAGAGGGGATGGATGCTGTCCAATTTATAAATCATTCAATAATGGCAATCAGACCTTGAAAATATACTCAGCTGAACTGTTGTTTTTTAACAGATTTGGTGGCAGTGATGGGACCAAAGGAGACTTCCGACAGCTTTGAGGACTACAAGAAACACAGGTGTGGAGAGTCCACTGTCTTTCTCACTGTTTTCTAGGATTGTGGTAAGTTCCCTCTAGGTTCTGAGCTCCACTCCCTTGTGTTGAGCTCCTGATCTAATCGGCTTTTCAGGCTGCAGTTCCCAGGTTTTTAGGTGGAAACCTTTAGTCCTTAATTCTATCCCAATCAATCTACGAGGGGACTATTAGTGACAGTGTGCAGTTCCCCCTCCATGGGACCTGTCCCCCGACCCCCGCACTGGCTGTAGTCCCTATCTGGTCAGGTCTGCTGGTGCCACCCTTTCCACAGTCCAAGGTCCCACGGGATCACTGCTGGTCAGTACAGAGCCCAGCAATGGCCATTCTGCAGTAACTCCTAAATCCCACACCCTGGTTCTGTCCTCAGATTCCAGGCGGTTCTCCATGTATGTGGAATAAGACTGTACGCCGTGAGGTCTGCTGGTTCAATCCCTTCCCCACACCTTAGTTGGTGCCCACAGTTTTCTTTCCTCAGTTACAGCTGGTTGTTATTATCATGCACACGGGTAAGAGGCTAATGGCTAATGGGAACCTCAGAGGCCAACAAGCCACAAAAATTGATGGGCACAGGCTGAGTATTTAAGGGCTGTTGGAGTACCTGCCACCTAACCCGAAGACTCCTGTGTTAGGATAAGTTGGTCATGGAATAGGTTAGGTGGACACCAGGTCACTCGACAACCTTAAAAAAGTTTCTATTCAGTGAGGTACACCGTGAGATGCTACAGAAACTCAACTCTGTAGCACATCCTTCTCAGTGATTAATCTGGCTCTGAGAAACCCAAAGACGTATAAATAAATGAATGAAGGAATAAATGAATGAATAATTAAATAAATAAAGAAGAGATCTTTAATTTCTAAAGAGTCAAGCACACCATCTTCTGGTACATCTGCTTATTTTATGTCTAAGAACTACAGTCCCAGAAGCTGTAAATATCTATTAAAATGGTAAAGTCTTACAGTGTCCTGAAAGTCTGGCTTGGTAACCATCAAGTTGTGGGCCCCCAAATATGGCAGAGGAGAAATATGGGCTACACGCCGGCTAAGAGTCCTACTAAACTGCCACCAACCCTCAGGGAAATTACAATGGCCGTTAATGAAGAATGTTCCAATTATATAAGATCATTTAAAAAGTGTGCTTAAAAAGTCAGGGTTCCCAAAATAAACCGAGTGGGATACCTATTTTAATTGGTATGCAGAAACTTCTAAAAGGTTTCAAATTTCCAAAATAGCTTCATTGAAAGATTTGCCATAAAGGGCTAATGACAAATTAAAGACAAGAGGATTCTCTGCCAAGAGACTATAAGACTGAAGTTGTTCCTACCACTTCCCATTGGCCTTTATCTGAGCCAAACTGAACTGTCTTTATGTGACTGTGCACAGAAGTCTGCCAAGCTATAGCCTCACAGACACCCCCATATCCACCTGCAAAGGAGGATACATGAGCCCCTCTCAGATATGATGAGATTCTAAGGAATTTTCTGGCAAACTGCTACATTAGTCTCTTAAACAGCCAGGAGGAAGACTACAATTTAAAAACCAAAAACAAATAAACAAACAAAAACTTTGCCAAATCCTAGTAAATATCTGAGGTATGGTCTCCACTTCAAACCCTACTTAGGACCTTTCAATGGGATCCTGAAAAAAACTGATGGAGGCCAAAGAAAAGCCAACTAAAGGCCTTCTCCACGAAGCTAAATGCACCTGAGGAAAAGAAAATCATTCCAATATAGGTAAGTGGGTATGTCAAGTCATTAGATACCCATGCTACATCCTAACTCTTTGAGAAATTCAAAGCAACCGCCCTTATCTTACAAATCTCGGCAAAACTGGTGATGCAGTTCTAGAGGTAATTCGAAGTTCACTTATTCATTTTACCAATCCCCAAACCTCCCCTCTTTATCTCTAATGTCTTATTAATTACTAGCCTTGAGAAACCAAAATCGTTCTTGGGGGAACGTGCATTCTTTTCCAGTGCCTTTGAGATGAAAATAGTAGAGGTACAAACCTCAGGGAGATAATTGTTATCTAAAATAGAACTATTGGGTGAACGTTTATTTGAAATTTACACAAGTGAAAAATCATGTGTCTTCTCCACAAACATTAGTAGAAATGCCTTAGTCATCTGAGCAGATAACCTTCAGTTGTTCCATCTGCCAGAAAAACCGCTTGGACCTAACTATTCCTTAATAAATGAGTGAGTTTTACATTATCATATCCATCTTAATGGCTAAAAATTTTAAAACAACAGCTATAAGGTCTTTATGTATTTATGCATGCATATATAGATTATAAATATGGCACTTTCTGCCTCTGAATAGTATTGCTAAATTTAATTTGTTTGCCATTTAATTTGCTTAAGAAATAAACACAATAAATTAAGCATCTTACAATCTCAGAAATATAACAGACATTAACCAAAATGTTATTCAGATTCATAGGATCTGGGAGGATATTCAGTATTACAGCTAAATTAGGCTTGTTGATTTAATTAAAACAGGCATATCTTTACAGTTTTCCCCTTCCTGGGCCCACTAATCAAATAAGTTCATGCTATCTCTGCTTTAAAAGGTTAACAAAATAATAGCTTGCAACCATGGCTAATTTCGTCTCATGAAGCTTTTGTGGGTAATCTAAAAATAATTAAGAAGAAACAAAATGAAAAAATAAATTTAAAAAAAGAACAAATGCATTGAATAGATGTAAGTAGGATAAAGAGGTTTTAGGCAAACTTTTGAAATGGTTTTCCCAAATCTTTTTGGTAACCTGAAACCTAAAAGTTTTGCTAAATTAAGTGATGAGTTAAATTAAATTCACTGAATATTAGATAATTTCCAAATAAGCTAAAACATTGAAACATTAAATGATGAACATGGATTTATCCATCTTTGGCTTCCTTGTACAGAGGAACTAAAGACATTTAAGTCTATTAGTAAACAAGTGTTATGACAGTGAGAAATTTTCTATGAACACATTTTTAGATCATAAAAAGTATTTGTTAAGTCTGCCAATTCACACAGTGGTACTAGTTCTCAATTGTTTACTTCTTAGTTTCTAAGGGTCATGGATTCTAATCAACATATGTGATTAAAACTACTAGAACTAATAAGGAAAACATCTCCATATGCAAGAAAAGATGTGTGCTTTTTTAAAAAAAACATTTTTTAAATGTTCACTTGTTTTTGAGAGAAAGCATGAATGGGAAAGGGTCAGAGAGAGAAGATCCGAAGCAGACTCTGCACTGACAGCAGAGAGCCCGATGTGGGGCTCGAGCTCACAAGCCATTTGATCATTTGATCATGACCTGAGCCAAAGTCGGACGTTCAACCAACTGAGCCATCCAGGTGCCCCAGCACTTTTGGTAGAAGATAGGAGAAATGAAATGCAAGGATGATTATTTTGAGGGAAAACATAAGACAAAATCTGAATGCAAAAAAGAAAACTGTAAAATGTTTGTGGAAAAGGAATCATTGAAAAGGACTTCTGATATGTGGTCAAGCTGGCTAAGATTAAGATGAATTTATTTAAGAATGAGTTTTATTATCTAAAGTATACCAGTGCAAAATTAGAATTTGTTTTCTTATTCTTTCTTAAAAGTGCAAAGTTTTATTGGAGTATTGGTCTGCTCTTAATAACAGCTGTAAGAAAGGGTTTTTCTCTACCTTTAATGTTATCTGCCTAGAAAAACAAACATTCTATGTTTTGTCTTTATTAGGTCTTTGGTTACTTGAAAAAAAAACAACACAGTGTTTTCAATATTGAAAAAAGCTAAGGTTTTTACAACTATTTTACTTTCTGTATTTGCTGCAAAGTCTTAATATCACTTTGGTTAAATGGAAAACTAAGCATTTTTTTCACAATGACCTGTGATCCAATCTGACCAAATTTCCAAACCTTTTGATATTTGTGACAAACTTCCCCCAAATCAAATTCTAAATGAAGTCTTTTTGACACTGAACTAACTTTGAAATTTCCCAAAGGGTTCCTGCAATACCTCAAAGGATTTGTCCTCTCTTCCTATATAAAGGGAGATATGAAACTGATTATGGATACTAGATATGTTAAATTACATGACAGGCATTGTTGAAAAGTAATACTAAACTCTCTTTATTCTGTCTAGGTGTGTGTTATAAGTGTTCCAGAAATTACGTGAAATTCCTGGAAATCTGATATGTCCTTGTATAGTGTTAAATTAGTTAAGATTCCAGTTACTATCTTACAATGTTAGATTATTCATTGTCTAACCTGTATTAGACAAACATACCTGTTTGTATGTTACAGAAATAACCAAATTTCCTTGCCAATTCTATACTTGCTGTACTGGGATTAATACTTTCGGGGAGTGTGAAACTTAGTTACATTAAGATCACTGAGCTTGCCTCTCAGTTTAAAAAGCAGACTCCTTCTGGGGTCTTTCTTGAACTTACTTGATTTTGACTGGTTTGGGTCCTGGGGACCATGGCTCTGAAGTATTCTCCAAACATCAGAAATTATCCTGCTTATAGTAATTTTAGTAGTCTCCTACATGCACTGTATTTTCTCAAACCACCAACCATGCAATCCACCACGTGAATAATCTCCTTCTTAAGAGGAGAACATCAGAAAAGAAACAAAAAGGATGACTAACCTAGGGATTGTGAACCTGAAGTCATGGATGGTGAAGCTCACAGTGATTAAAGCAAGAAAAAAAAAAAAGTTATGACCTAGGAATACCGCCCAAAGGATCAACAAAATTTCACAAAAAGTTATAGGTACTGCAGAGCAGTACCTATAAGTGAGGCTAATGTCTTATAGTTTGCTCACACCTTTCAGGATGAGAGTCTGATCAAAATGGGAGAGTTGTTAAAAAGGAGACAGTGGCCAACACCTGGGTGGCTGAGTCATAAGCATCTGACTCTTGATTTCTGCTCAGGACGTGCTGTCACCATTCATGAGATTGAGCCCCATGCTGCTCTCCACTATGATGGCAAGTAGAGCCTGCTTGGGATTCTCTCTCTCCCTTTCTCACTGCGTCTTCCCTGCCTGTGATAAATCCCACCAAAACTTAATACCTGAATGACCTGGCTGCAGCTTCAGCTTCTCCTGGAAATGTGAGCTTTAGCACGGGAACATGGAGTTTCCTGGTCAGCACTAACAGGTTATCTGCTGATAGACGCCTTCTGTTCCCCTCAGAAGGGTGACCTTGCCCAAAACAATGCATTCTTTCCTAAAACTCTGTTTCTCCTCCTCTGCCTTTAAAAACCTTTTCCTTTCCAGGGGCGCCTAGGTGGCTCAGTTAAGTGTCCAACTTGGGTTCAGGTCATGATCTTACAGTCTGTGGGTTTGAGCCCTGTGTCGGGCTCTGTGCTGACAGCTCAGAGCCTGGAGCCTGCTTCAGATTCTGCATCTCCATCTCTCTCTCTCTCTCTCTCTCTCTCTCTCATCCCCCCTCCCCCACTCATACTGTCTCTCTCTCTCTCGAAAGTAAATAAACATTAAACAACCCCAAAAACAAAAAAAGCCCTTTCTCTTTCTGTAACCCTTTGGAGCTCCTTTCTATCTGCTAGAATCCCCAGATGCTGCCTGATTCACGAAGCCATTCAATAATGCCAATCAGATCTTTAAAATACTCTCAATTGAAGTTGTGTTATTTAACAAAATATTCTGTTAAATAACAAGTTTGTTATTTTGTTTTCTACCACTAAGTTTTGACACTACATATAGACTTGTTTCAGGGTATTTGGTGTATGCATATAAGTGCATGTGTGTGTGATATATATATGTATATATAAATATATATTAACATAATTAATATATGTATTCTTAATTCTTAATTTAGACCTATCTACAAATTTTCAAACAAAACACAATGTCTTTTGTATTTAGATGTATTCTGTGCATTATACTTTAGTCTCATATACACTTTTACATTTCATTTAGCAGTAAACAACTAAAGCATAATGTGTCCATAAAAGGCAATTATCCTAACAGTTCTAATTATGTTGTAACACTTGCTCTCTTTTCCTTAAGTGTGTGGTTATACAAATGTTTGCTTTCTTTAAGAAACAAACTAAAAAAATGTAGACAGAAAATATGTTTTTAAATAACTCACTCATTCAGGAATGTCAAATTTTCAAAACAAAACAAAACATCTTTGGAATCTTAAAACATAAAAAAATAAAATTTCCAGTCAAGAGATAGCTTCATTATTAAGTGAATCTTTTGGCTTAACAAAGGTTTTCTCAATTAAAAATGATATATGCATTTAATTTATATATACATAAATTTATAATTTATATATAAATCACATACATATATACGCATATACATATATATAAACTAGTACATGGTATTCTTAAAGCTTGACTATATAAATTCCTGGAGATAGGTAAATTATTCCAAAAAAATTGGCCCCTTATTAATTTCTTATATTCTAACAGTCAGATAAAAAGTTACCAAATCTTCTCAAAATCCAATTAAATAATCTACACCAAAATAAAATCTCATCCTTCTTACACTCCCTGTGTTAAAAAGAAGAGGAAAACTGAAACTGATACTAGAACCTGTGGGTTTTTTTTTTTTTTTTTCATTTTAAATTGAATTTGTTGTTTATGACAAAATCTTGAATTTCAAGATGGCACGTTTATACATAATTTTCACTAATGGATGCAAAAGAACTCTGTGCCTAAAACATATGCATACCTTTCCCTTGAAAGACCCACATTTTTAATGCTGAGAAGCATTATTTCTATAAGCAAAGTGATATAACTCCCACAGGTTGATATTTTTGAAACTGTAGAAAACCTTGTAGAAGCCCAAATGGATTTTCTTCCCTAAAAGGACACGGGGACATTCCACTAGTCCCTGGAACAAACGGCATTCCTCTGTCAGGGAGGTCAACACAGGGACGTGCATCAGGGGCAGGTCTTTTCCTTTTTTCAGTTTTTTTGTTTTAATGTTTTTTCATTTTTGAAAGAGAGAGACAGAGCATGAGCAGGGGAGGGAGAGGCAGAGAGACACACACACAGAATCCAAAGTAGGCTCCGGGCTCCGAGCTGTCAGCACAGAGCCCGATGCGGGGCATGAATCCAGGAACCGTGAGATTACGACAGAAGCCAAAGTCAGATGTTTAACCCACTGAGCCACCCAGACGCCCCAGGGGCAGGTATTTTCTAAACTAAGGAGATTAAAATCTAGAATTTTGGCTGCTACAAATTAAAAAGTATATATATGCCATTATTTAATGCTATTTTCAGGGGCGCCTGGGTGGCTCAGTCAGTTAAGTGTCCGACTTCGGCTCAGGTCATGATCTCACAGTCAGTGGGTTCGAGCCCTGCGTCATGCCTGGAGCCTGCTTCAGATTCTATGTCTCCCTCTCTCTGCCCCTCTCATGCTTGCTCTCTGTCTCTGTCTCTCAAAATAAAATAAAGACATAAAAAATAATAATAATACTATTTTCATACTGCTTTCTGCAAGTTTTCATGCTGTTGAAAACTGAACTAGTCCTTCCAAACATGAATGTACTAAGGGCAGTGCTCATATCAATGCATGCATTTAGCCATACATTAGAGCAAGCTAGCATGGCTGCCTACCCTCCCTCACTCCCCGCCATATGCCCTGCAGGGAAGGGCTATGACTGGTGAATTCTTCCACTCTTAGTCCTTCATCCTCCCCAGGAAGCAGGCTGGAGGCTTCCACCAGTCACCCTTGAGTGGTCTAGCTCTTTCCCTGCATTTCCCACTCATCCATGCTCTGGGTGAAACAAAAACATACTTCCTATTTGAGAAACACAATCTACAATAAATTGTGATTCCCTTTGCTAACAGAGAGCAGTTCCAAATACAACAGAGATGATATCACTGCAAGTATGTGGAATGCCAGAGGAAATCTTGGTAGAGGCAGAGTAACCATTCTCGAGAAATTCTCCACAACTCGTCAGTGTATCACAGAAACAGATATCCTTTAGAGCTTCAAGAAACAAACAAAAAGATTTCTATAAAAACCCTTAAGTTCGAAATAAAAACAGATGTACCATTTCCCAGAGTTGTATGGAATCAATAAAGAAAACTTTGTGTCTAAAGCAATAAACTACCAGAGGTCTAATTACCATTTTGAAAGAAATGAGAATTTGCTATAGTGCTGTGAGTCTCACAGATTAACGTTACCTTACGGTCATATCTCTTCACTCGGGGGAACTGTGATTGCATATGCTGACCCACAAGAGAGTAGCCAGAAATACAGAGAAGCAGCCACAGTAACAACAAATAGTGATTTTCTTCTCTAAGAGAAGGAAGGTGAAATATGAGAAAGGAAAAAAACATGTACAAGAATATGTTTGGGAATTTTAGACTTATTCCCACAACTATAATTTGGTCATTTTACTAGATGTGATTTTAAGATGAGTACGCATAAATGTAAATTTCTTCTTTTAATGGTGAAGAAGGTACATCTGCAAAGGCTATCAGTTAAACATTAAATTGTTGTTAGTCGTGCTGCAAACGTAATACTTATAAAGTTTATTTATTTATTTCTTTGGAGAGAGAGGGCACGAGTTGGAGAGAGTCAGAGAGAGAGAGAGGGAGAAAGAATCCCAAGCAGACTCCGCACTGTCAGTGGGGAGCCTGACGTAGGGCTCGAACTCACCAACTCTGAGATCATGACCGGAAATCAAGAGTCAGATGCTTAACGGACGGAGCTACACAGGGGCCCCATAAACATAATAGTTTAAATTTGTTGTTGGTATTCCTGTTGCATTCATTAGCCACCACAAATCCTGCACATCACCTGTAATAATTTTCTTATGCAATTATTTACTAATGGTTAAGCAGGCCTTTGCATTTGAAAGTTCAGGCAGAAGGACCATACAAGGGAATTGTTGAAACAAGTTACATAATTCTGCACAAGTCCCTCCGGGTTACAATAGTTGGCTTTGGGTAAAGAGTGACTCAGATGGAAGCATTAGAAGCACAACTCGCTGGAAATGACTGGGTATTTCAATGAGTCTAAAAATGGGTTAAGAGAAACTCACTGGTATGAAGTGAAACCATGTAAGAGTTTTTGTTTTACTGGCGCTAAAGGCTGCAGATGGTTGGCCGTGAAGAACTGATCATCAGAAAAAGTCCCGGGCAGTCTCTCCCTTACAAGGAAGGACTCGCCTGCTTCCCATCGCCCTGACAGCAGGCATGCCCGAGCCCGGGGTTTGGATCATCATTGTTTCTACTGTCATTTTCCACTGCCACCACTGGTCTCCTATCTGCCTTCCAACCTGAAGCGGACATGATCTGCTCTTTTCCATTTTTCCTTATATCATTTCAACCCGATGAAGCCCCGCACTGCTCTGTAGACCCCGACATTCCCCTATTTTGCCCAATATTCCAGTTCTTTCTGGAAAACCTGTTTCATTGGAAGCAGAAACTCCCTTTATCTCAATCTGGATTTTCCTAAATCAAACTACTTTCCTCTCCCTAAATATCCTACACTATGGGAAGGGTTCCTTCGTTGGGCGCTGTAGGGCCTCTTCTGGATTTTTCTTTTTTTTAATACCAGTTTTCAACACATTGAAGATATTGTTGCCAAATTACTTCCATGGCATCAAACATCTTCCAAATGGAGTCTCACCTCCAGCTCACAGCTTTTTCCTGCCCTTCATCTCTTCTGGCCTGTAATCTCTGTATCTATATGAGTCACACTGAAGGTTAATCTGGCTTAAAGTTCCCCAAGCCCCTCCCTCTCTATACTTTTTGATCTTCTATCCCAGAGACATCTTCAGCCTCAAATTATGCTCCACCCAACATTAGTTTAGATCCCAACCTTCCCAATCCCAATCTCTCTCCATCTCCAAAGTGTCCATAAATTCTTTGACCCTCAGCGTTTGCCCGCCCCTTCCGCCTACTGTCATATACCCCAAGGAGAATCAGAAGACAAACATTTCAATATTTCCTTCTCGACTCCTGCTCTGTTCAACATGGTGGATCCTCTTTCTGGAGCTGAGTCTTTTGTGATGGAAAGAGTCTGGCTAGGCTGGGAGCCTGCTGCCAGCAAGGGCAGAATGTATGAAAAATTGGGATGTATTTGAGCTTGGTGCGTTAATGATGCCAGTAGGAAGAGAAACTCCGTAAAGGAAAACGGTTAAGAGATAACCCTGAAAAGAAGGTGAATCCAGATAAGAAAGCCCATTACTTTGTACTTAACCTGTGAGACAAAAGTTACTGAAGCCTTTTGAGCAGGGAACTGACTTGACCAAAGAGATTTTAGGGAAACAAATTTGGTAATAGCATCAAAAAAAAGGTGGGGGGGGGGAAGAGAACAAGAATCATCTTATGAACAATAAAATAACTGTACCGTATAGAATCACTCAGTCTAGAATGCCCACTAGTCTCTGAATTCTATGCTGTTACGGACATCGTATCTGCCACAAAACATTTCTCAGAACAGACAATCTCTGATTTTCCACTTTTGTGGATTTCAGGATACGATAGATATTTGTGTATAAGAAATACCCAACGAACTTTAATCGTATACCTGTTCTTGAAATTTCATTCCCAAATAATTTAGTGTTTTACTATTAGTAGGGGTGCAAAATGAGTTTACATTCAAACAGTTATTATAGTTCAAGTGAAAAATAGAAGTCAGGAAAGGAAACTGGCCACACAGTTTAACTCTGCTGTCCCCAGTACCAGTTTCCTTCATTTTCGTTACAGCAAAGTGAATTGCTGTGTTTCAAAGTGGAAGGTGCAGTGATGTCATTTAGTCCAAACGTCATGTTTTCCATGGCAGAAAAGTAAAGCTTAAAGCAAAAGGGATTGATCTGGTTTCATAGCTACTTGGTGGCAAACCAGGATCTTAAGTGGAGCAGGGAAGTGACCCTACTACCTCGTGACCCTAGGCTCTGGGAATGGTTGATGATGATGATGATGATGATGATGATGATGATGATAAACAATAAAAGTTACAGAAGCCGAGGAAATATAGCTGCCTTATTTATTGTCTCATGACGCCTCATCTTTAAACCAGAATCCTTCAAAATGAGGATTAACGAAGTACCTTACGTGCCAGGATCATTCTCCATACTTTACATACTTCACCATGAAAACCCACCTAGGACACAAGATCTGTTTATAAATGAAGAAGGCTGTTGTAGATGCTGACTTGTTTGAAAGGTCCTTGCCTCCCCCCTCCATTTATCCAATACCTCTCTCCACGTACTGCCTGCTTTTCTAAACTCAAAGCCTTCTCCTGGGACCACTGCTAACCCAAACATCACCTCTCCGGGGCTGGAGTGCAAACCTGCGGGTGGTACAGCACTATTCATCCCTGGCTTGAAGCCTTCTTACATTCTTATTAAGCATTTAATTTTTACCCTTTGCTTTTCCCTCTAGACTTTCAACTCTGAGTGGGTAGGATTTAACTCTTCTACCTTTTTGTATTCCCAGCGCCTGCTGAATAACATATACACAAAACCCAAGGCAGAAGAAGGGACTGACGTCAGCGTGGATCTCCAAGCACTTGCTGGTTTCCATGGAGTTCAGCATAAAGAAGCTGGGGGCATCCAGCAACAACGCTTTTGTTTTAGCAAGCCTCCAAAACTTCAGAGGAAAGAAAAAAAAATTCACTTCCAAAGCTATGTGAAGTCAAAGAGAACAATCTGTTTTTTTTCCCCTCTGTCAACCAACCACACTATTAAACCCTAAATCACCCCCAACACAAAGAAATAACATTACT
Organism: Hyaena hyaena; assembly: GCF_003009895.1. Taxonomy (NCBI): domain Eukaryota; kingdom Metazoa; phylum Chordata; class Mammalia; order Carnivora; family Hyaenidae; genus Hyaena; species Hyaena hyaena. The sequence goes on from NW_024081147.1 coordinate 766,806, forward strand.
AGTTATTTAAGTTTTGAACCAAGGCATTCAGGCGCTAGGAGAGGCAACACTTTCTTTTATTCCTTAATTATCTATTCCTAAAAACAATAAGTCAAGACATTTTAGTTAAAATTCCAAAACAAAAAGGGGGCTTTTCTCTTAGGATTTTTAAGCTGAAAGATCTAACCTTTCACCAACCTTCTTCGTCAGCCTGTAATTTTTCCATAGTTAGTCCTGTCAGCGGCTGTTTATTGATTTTGCAGAAATTTATTCTGTATAGCAGAGCCCTGAACTGCCGACCTCCCACTGCACACGTACTCTGCAATTTCAGGGCGAGGAGGAGGAGGAAGGCCTGAGATTGCCTGGGAGCAGAGTTAACTACATTATCATGTGCTTAAGCAGGCATGGTCTCTAACACAATGCCACTTCAGTTGATTTTCCATTCTCCAGACAAAGCCACCTGCTAATCCCTCACACGCAGTGCAGTGATAATTTCCACAGAAACGTTTCTTAGATATTACATGGAGCCTCCCAAAGAGGCAAAGATGTGCTGTCACTTTAAAAGTGAGGATGGTCACACATCGGGGAAGGCACCCAGGAGCCCAGACATCAGAAGGCTATTACTGAGGGGGATTCAAATTAATAAAAAGAACCAGGATCGAGTCCTCTCCGAACAAATCCCTAACAATCTACCACCAGAAACAATCACAATGTATGAAGTCAAGTTATACATAGTTTTCCACTCAGTGATACCTTTCAATGTTTAGAACTAAGATTCCTGACGGTCAATGGCAGATTTCACCTTGAATCTCAGACACTGGGGCCCACACCACTATTCTATACCATTAGCTCTGTTCCTTCTCCATGATATGGGACCTCAACCACAGTGTTTCAAATATTTAACTAATTCCAGTTTTTCCTTATTTATTAAGTCAGAATGAGCATTGATCAAGAAGGCCCTTTTGGGTCTATCTGCACCTCATGGCTTGCAGGACACCCAGGGGCAAGTCACTTGACTTTACTGTGTTTTAATTTTGCCGGAAAAGGAGATCAACTATTTACCCAACTTGCTCAAGAGTGTTCCAGTATTTGTGACAGAATTCAGCATCAAGTGCTTTTCAGCATGTTCGTAAGGAAAATGAAAGGTAGTATTTGTGTAATAAATATTTGTTCGTAAAACCAGTCCATTGGTCCAAACCTGCCTGATCATAAGAATGGCTCTCACTTGTGAAAATGCAGAAGCCTGGGTCCTACCCCTGGGATTTGGAGTCGGCACACTGGATGAGATCAAGGGTAATCATGCAGAAGATGGAAAGACAAATATGTTTTTGTTCAGTATCCTGGTTCTTATGGAATTTAATACACAGTCATCTGGTTAGAGTGATATTATTTCATTTTTGGAGGGTGTGGTTGGGATCCAGTATTTCCATTTGGGTAAAGTTGGCAAGTACCCTAAGAAGAAGTGAAATAGATTTTAAACACATGAAGTGTTTTAAGAACAAAATAATCTAAGTTATCTAACTGGGATGAGTTTCCTACTGAAATTAAGACTTCAGAGATTCTGGACTGGAGAATAGAGTCCAGGGGGGCCTGGGTGGCTCAGGCGGTTAAGCATCTGGTTGCAGCTCAGGGGGTTAAGCATCTGGCTGCAGCTCAGGTCATCACTTCATGGTTTGTGAGTTCATCTTCATAGCTCTGTGTGATCTTATCTGTGTGAGAGCCCAGAGCCTGCTTCAGATACCCTGTCTCCCTTTCTCTCTGCTCCTCCCCCACTCTCTCTCTCAAAACTACATAAACATTAATAAACAAACAAATAAACAGAGAGAGAGAGAGAAAGAGAGAATAGAGTCCAGACTAGAGTCCGGACTGGACTTCTCAGAGAATATCCATATTTAAATTGATGCTAAGATTCAACAACTAATAGAAAAGACACTTATGCCCTTGGACCACTTTGGGTCCATCTCTTGAGGGCCCGCATGAGTGTTGTGGATGGCACAGGAAGATCTGTGGCCATGTCTGGTGTGCCTCAGGAGGCCTGGTACTTCCATGAAGGAAAGGGACCCCGTACCCCCCAACAGTCATAAAATCCTGATTCTGTCTGTGGAACACCATGATTTTAGGGATCCTTTCTGGGGCGCCTGGGTGGCTCAGTCAGTTAAGCCTCGGCTCCTGATTTTGGCTCAGGTCATGATCACATGGGTTGGGAGATCAAGCCCCACATTGGGCTCTGCACTGACAGTGAGGAGCAGCTTGGGATTCTCGCACTCTCTCTATTTCTCTCTGCCCCTCCCCTGCTTGTGTGCATGCTCTCTCTCCCTCTCTCTCTCAAAATAAATAAATAAACATTTAAAAAATTAGGGGCACCTGAGTGGTTCAGTTGGTTAAGCATCTGACCTTGGCTCAGGTCATGATCTCATGGTTCGTAAGTTTGAGCCCCAGGCTCTGGGCCTGGAGCCTGCTTCAGATTCTGTGTCTTCCCCTCTCTCTGCCCCTCCTCCACTCACACTCTGTCTTTCTCTCTCTCTCAAAATAAATAAACACTAAAAAAAGTTTTTAAATAATTTAAAGGAATACAAGTTTTACTAGAGGTAGCTCTCATCTTTTGAAAATAGGGCCAGAAACATACCAGTTTCCACTATCAGAAAAAGCAACATAGAAGAGAAGCAGGAAGGGAATTTGGCTTTACCACATGTACTTCTGCCCTCCACCTACCACCATGTTTTTGATGCAAGGACTTTCTAATATATTTGTGATTAATCAAGAATAGGAAGGCCAGACAGGAAGCCTCAAGATGTAAGATGCAAATATTTTCTGCTTAAACATTCATTATGTCAACAGGACCACGGCGATTCGCATGGGCCTCATGGAAACACTGGTCACAGCTATGAGATTTTCCCACACAACCCGCACAACTATTATATGGTTTATATGCTTTGTAAAATAAAGTTTTATAAAGAAGTTGAAATTTCTCTGACATCTCTTCAAAGTATTTATAAATATTTACGTGGCACTGAGGGCACGAGTTAGGAATTCGCAGAGTGGTAGTGATTAGCCGAGTGAAAACAGAGTTTTCTAATTGATAATCAAAACACCCATAAACCTGTGCCAGTTGTCAGCAGGCCAGCAGGAGCTGGTTCGCAAGGTCTCAAGTTCATCCTTGCAACAAACCCTCATTCGCGCCTTCAAGGGCCACAGACAAGCATCAGAAGAGGAAGAGATCATAACCCTTCTTATATTTTGCAGACTTAAGTTACCCTAAAACCAAGTAAACTTGGTTCCCGCTTACAGGTAGAGCTCTCCAGATCCAGTAGGCGGGGCTCTCGGAAGAATATCTCCCATCTCCAACACAGGTTTGCCTGCTGGAGCTCCTGAAATCACATTGGTAAGGGAAAAAAGCCATTTATCCCATAATTAGAAATCAAAAAAGCTGGGGCGTCTGGGTGGCTCAGTTGGATAAGCATCTGACTGGCTCAGGCCATGATCTCATGAGTTCGAGCCCTGCATTGGACTCTCTGCTGTCAGCACAGAGACTGGAGCCTGCTTCAGATCCTCTATCCCCCTCTTTTTCTGCCTCTCCCCCACTCTCTCTAAAATAAACATTAAAAAATTAAAAAAAAAAAGCCTATGATATAAAAGATGGATTGAGGCAGTGCTTAAGTATAAATGAGTTCCAGCTGCACAATAATTATACTGTAATCAGGGGGTGCAAGAAACAGGCAACCCAGGAACTACTAAGCTTCTAAAACCGGCAAGGTTACACCTGATGTAACAAAAAGTCACTTTTTCACAAGAACAAATACCACCGGAGGTGGTGGCAGGAATCCTGGATGCAGATCTGTCCCCCATTCACTTGTAAAATTCAGGGACAGTCTTCAGTTTGCTGAACCACACTTTATCCATCTAGACAATGGGAATTACATCAATTACAATCAATTACATCAACCACATCCATTTCTCTGGGAATTGGATGGAATTGCTTCTGTAAAAGCATCTGGAATGTTTACAGCCATGTATCAAAGGGACACGTTATTGGTGCATGAGGAGCCTAGAGCCAGAGAAGATACACCTCCCAGAGATAGGACTTTGTCCAAAGTGAGCCTGTTTGCTTTAACAAGATAAAGACAAGATCGGTGCATGAAGTTCTTTTAGTTATGCAGCTATTATACCGGTAGCTCTTCCTGAAAGGATTCTGTTTCTTTGTAACATAGTTGATTCGGCTATCAAAGGGGATTCCTTAATTGAGGTATACCTGTTCAATGGCTTTGTCGCCCTGCCTTTAGGTATACTGTCACGCAACTCACCAGCCATACCCAATGGACTAGTCTTTTAAAAAGCTCTGAAATACATTTAACATTCAATTCTATAAGCCGCAAACAGGATTTTGGAAAATACAATATAGTGTGTGCTTATCATTTACATAACCAGACAGCTGGAGTCTACCAAAATGCAAATTCTGTCATTATTTAAATGCACCGAAAAAATATTCTTCACTGAAAAGCAAGGGTAGGGGGGTAACCGGTTAGGGGAAAAAGGGTCATCAACACCTACAAACCTGAAGCAAACAAAAACAAATTCATCTTTCCTGTAAAAGTAGGCTGGAGGGGGGGGAGTGAGTTTTTTCATATGATTCTGGGTTGATTTCTGATTTATGCCATGAATCATGAGCGTTCCTCGTTGTTCCTTCCGGCTTTGTGACATCTATTGCCATTACTGTCTCTTCTTGCCCTGGTGTTATAGGCTCCCTTGTTCTGACTTTTTTTTCTGTCATGTTGGAGGTCAGCCATCTTCCAAACTGAACTATTGGGGGCTGGAAAGGATACTAACTCACACCCACACCCTCTTTGCAGTACTCAGTTCCAAGCCTCTGAAGACATCTTTTACTTACTTTTTTTTTTTTTTAAGTCCACTAGCTAAGCAGGCAAACAGCCAGTCAAAATATGCTAAGTAGTGCCAAATGTTATCAATAGGAATTGCCTGAGCAATTTTTCTATCCAATTCTCTACAAGACAGACACTACTCCCATGGCAGGCAGACACACACACACACACACACACACACACACACACACACACACTTTACATAAAAATAGAGAAAATCCATGAACTACAAAAATACAGTGATTCTATGCATCTCCTTCATTATTTTAAAACAAGGGGCTTCTATAACATGCAACCTCTCAACCCTCACTCTAAATGACAGGCTGCTTTCAATTTAAAGCTCATATCACTCTTAGCCTTCAAAACAATCTTCAGTTTACTGTCAAATTGGAGAAACTGACTTGGATGAGAGAAATTCAATGCGCATCTAGGCTCCCCCACTGTCGCTTGCTCTTCAGCGACATGGGGCTCATGGAGGTTAACAGGTCAGTCCCCGAAGAAAGAATTAACATTTTTCCAGAGATGTGCAACTTCTATACAGGCAGCACCTAGCCATCAAAAAAGTTAAAGTAAGTGCTTTTCACTCAGCTCCCATTTGCCAAGAACTATTATTGTTTTCTTGGAGTTTCTGGCAGGGAGAGTAAGTGACTGAACTTGGTGTTTCCGTGGGGAAGAAAAGGAAAGTGACTACTTCTCTTCTTTCCCCCCCACCCCAGAAGTTTCCTTAAAGAAAAGGTCACAGGGAAAAGACCAAGAGGCAGCATTATAAGGGAGGCCACCTTATATGTCATAGGTCCTTTAATGTGTATTGAATAAAGCTGTTGAACTACTGGTACACTTACACAGATGCAAAGAAAGACACACTCTCTTAAAAAATCTGTAATGCTCATGACTAGTTTACTCCCAGAGATTTAGTTTAGAGTTCTGAGCCACAGCTGTGACTGTGCAGCGGAAGTTTACATCTTGCTTCGCCTCTGTAACCTTCAGGATGGCATGAGGGGAGGGTCTGGTCTGTCCCTCACTGGGCAGATGTGAAAAGCTCAGAGGAGACGTCCTGCAAGTGTGGAAACCATGTGCTCCAACCTGGGAGTGTTCCTCTCTCTATAACCCAGAGAACGCTGGTTCTGTCATCTAGAAGTGGGACTCCCATTTTGCCTGCTCTCTTTCTCAGGCACGGCAAAGTGAGAGGAAGCACTCTGGATGATCAATGTCCCAAAGTGAATGTCGGCCTATTTTGTATATTTCATTTTACTTTAAAACAATTTTTTAATGTTTATTTATTTTTGAGAGAGAGGCAGAGTGTGAGTGGGGGAGGGTCAGAGAGAGAGGGAGACACAGAATCCGAAGCAGGCTCCAGGCTCCGAGCTGTCAGCAAAGAGACCGACGCAGGGCTTGAACTCACACACCATGAGATCATGACCTGAGTCAAAGTCGGACACTCAGCCGACTGGGCCACCTCAGTGCCCCAATTTCAGTTGACTTTTTGATCCCAGTAGACGATTTGTAGAGGCTAGTCCTTCATATTTTGGTTTTTAACAGAAGAGAAAAATTTAGAATTAAAACATACTCTGCAAACCCACCAGTCTCCGGAGTTGCTGGTAGTGTTGGTGAGTAGGGAGGCATGAACGATTTTTACCCCTCACAGCAGCCTGAGGATTGGGATCATGGAAAGATGAAGTGAAATTTGCTTCACTGCACCTATTTTGGGAAATGATTACTCACTGGGTCTCAAACTTCAGAACATCTCAGAATCACAGTGAGGACTTGCTAGTACCAGACTGGTGGGCCCCATCACACAGAGTTTGAGTCAATGCCTCTGTGCTGGGGGCCTGAGAATTTGCATTTCTAGTAAATTCTCAGATTATGCTACAGCTGCTGGTCCTGGGACCACGCTTTGAGAACTTCTACAGAGTGCTATATGGCTGGTCCTCACAAGAACAGAGAAACATACACCCAGCTCCTCCCAGCCACATCTCTTTCTTACCCGCATCTTTCATCCCGCATCAGGCATCCAATGACCAAATGTTATGTCATTTCTGCACTGGCTCCAGTTCCTACCAATCAACAGCAGGTGCTGGTGAGTGCTAAGGACTCAGTATATGTCTAGGTCAAGTCACACCTGCTAAGGAATTGCTTGCTCTGCTATCTGAATGCATCACTCCGAAGGCAGGACATTCATTCCCTTCTCAATGCTAGCTTTTCAGTGTTCCCAAGGTTTCTAGAAACCAAGCTCACATAAGAAAAGAAGACAGAAACTACGTGTATATATGTGTCCCCAGCACTCAGACACCTAAATGTCTATTAGCCACCCATTCCAGGTGTGTGGTTTTCCTGCCTTGGGGAAGGGCCTCATACATCTAAATAGAGCTTGAATGTGAGTGGATAGATGATGGGCAATTTTCCTATTATCCATCCCATGTGGTCCACCGATGGCCAAAATAATCAAGAGTAGTTTTCAACTTTAACAATAACTCTTTTTGAATTTGGAACCTTAATGACATTAGCCCAGACAGCAGTGCTCAAGGAAAGGAAAACATCAGTTATAATGCACAGCAGGCACTGACAGTGAATTCTGAGCTAGAGACAGAAATGTATGTGTTAACATTAGTAGGTATTATTTGGTCAGTAAGACCAGCCTGAAAGCCTTCTGCATACAGGTTTTCCACTTGTCTGACAGTCACCTGACATCAGTACCCTCATCAGGCCAACTTGCCACTAGGTTCAGCCAAGAAAGGCAATCAGCAGGGACCACTCCTGGATTTTCCCTGGGAAAAGATAAATGCAGAGAATGGGGTGTGTGGCTCTTAGCAATGCAGACTTGACTATGGGATTCTTGGAATCATGTCATAATGAGTTCTAACTTTGGAATATGTATCTGAGGATAGCCCTCTGAAGTCACAAAAGTCGGTGCACGAAGACTGGTAGAGAGGCAAATCAAAAACCACATCTTTCACCCAGACTTCTGTCAGCACAGAAACTATTGCCTGAGTCTAGTCTCTTGGGTGATAGTGTTCATTTCCAGTAGAACTTCCAGAAGACCTTTCAGGCCGGACACATGCACACACTCACACACACTCTGCTATCGCTATGGTTTTGGTCATTCAACACCAAGGAGGCGGCAGTATTTGGCAGCAATGGAACTGGTAACCCCAGGCGGAAGCGGAGCACCAGCCTAGAGTTTCTAAGAGGGTTACAACTTTGTCCCCTAATAGAAGACATGGGAATGAAAAGTGCCAGCCCTACTCAGCAGACAGCTGTGATGGCTCATTCTGGCACCAATGCTGTCATGGGAAGTCAGGGAAGGATACAGCTATAGGGCACGTGCTGAATCAAGCACACCACGCTGCTCTCTGAAGCTTCCATCGCTCACTCTTCTGCCTCAGATCAGACATTTGCAGCTTGCTTTGAAACGCTATTTGTCACTAAAGATTTTGGAAACGGTATTCTCTTTCCTAGGTGCCCCACCATGTTGCTCCCCAATGTATTCCAGCCACCATTCTTCATGTGTCTTGAAGTCATCTGCTGTGCTCTGACTCAGAAGTTTATTCAAGTGCCTGCCACCACTGAAGAAGGCGAATAAGTCTTTGGAAAAGCAAAACGAAATGTTAGCTGTTGTGAAAGACGACTGCTCTGTTGACTTCATATGCAGGACCATTTAGCATAGACCACCATCTGGAAAGGACTGTTTTCTTCTCTCTTCTTGTGGCTCCATGATGTATGGTTGGCGACGAGTGAGACGGCCTTTATAAGGTACACCTCTATGTTTCTCTCATACTTGGTCTTAAAAGGTCAAAGATCCTTAGACTAAGTTCCATTGACATAAACATTTATTTGTAAGCATCCTACTTCCAGCTGAGTTATAGAGGGTGGTTATACCTTTGCTTAACTAAGGCTCTGTCCCACACTGATGATTACTATTGCATAAAAATGTGAACTTAGGCTCTCACAAGAAATAAGGATCCTGTTATCCAAATATACTTGTAAAAATCCCAACACATTTTTTTTATTGATGCATAGTAGAGCTATACCAAATCAAAGAGAGTAGCATAGACAAATGGATTTGATTAATAGCATACATATGTCACTTTAATAAATATATTTACTCATATGGATTTTTGCCTAAAAGCAGCACAATTTTCAACTGTTTACAAATTAAATGTGTGTTTCTGGCATTCATGATTGCGATGGTAATTTCGTGTGGCAAATCTGACTGGACCATAGGATGCCCAGACTTTTGGCCAAACCCTACACTTCTAAAGAGTTTGTTCATCTTGGGAATCTGAAACGTCACTCATGTATCTTATGATGGGTTATTTCCTACCTAATTTCTGTTACGCTATGGGCTTCCTACACATGAGCCTTTACAACATTGACCGCTCATATTTTCCTGGGAGTCAGGAACCACATGGATCATTAGCAAAAAACATTAGTGTCAAACAGTTACTAATGGAAACAAGATCTCCTGAGTTAGGCATCTAACATCTCATTAGTTTACAACAGAACTAAACCAAAGGTATTCCATGTGAAGTTCCTAGAATTGGTTGCTACTGAAAATAATAGAAATCTGCTTGATGCAGCTAGTTCCTCTCCTTAAGGAAAAATCTTTGCTACAAGGATGTTAATGAAAGCAAGACCCTGGCTTTGATTATGCACTACTGTCTTACAAATAAATATTTGTTTTACTTTGTTACTTCTGAAGACTACCTTAAATTTGCCTTTGTCTCCTCCCTTCCATTCTTCCTTCTGTCCTTCCTTTCTTTTCTTTCCTCCCCAATTATGAGCTGTTTCCAGTCACAAGCAATAGTAATTCCATTAACACTACTGCCAAAGTCACCACAATCCGCAAGCAGTTAAAAAGCTCAGCACTGCTAGAATAAAAATCTACATCCTGTATTTGCTTTCCTTCTCAATTAAAGAATGGTGACCAACAGACTTGAAAAGTGGGTGGGGGTGAGAAGGGTTCTTAAAGAGAATTTTTTTTCTTTCACTAGCCCCAATTCTTTCATAATACTTCCCCTGAAGTCAGGGCATAAGTAGAAAAGCAAATTAGGAATGTCATTCATGGTTTTTTCATTCTCAATTTCAATATATTAACTGTAAGAATATAAATTCACCGATTCCACTGAAGTACACTCAATTATACTGGGTCAGTAGCTTCTAGCAGACTGGGAGCTTAATCTGAATCATTTCCACGAGGCCTCCATTAGCTGCAACATCATTCATGTAAGAAACCATTAAAAATACCCTGTCACCTGTAAAACCTGGAACACTGAGACAAGCTTCCTGCAGTCCACCCATATCCCTGCCCCAAGCACCCCCCCCATTTATATACATGGAAACGGGCTGACATGAACATAGAGCATATTCTTGAGAGGACAAAAACAACTTAGAAAAAAGCGTGTGCAGGAGAAAGGCACCCCTCTGTCTAAGTGGTCAGTGTAGACAGCCTACACATGAGCCTCCTATGTTAGACTACAATCTCAGATTACCTGGTGGCAATGAAACACCTAGGCAACAAAACACAGTACATACTTAGCACACACACAAATGCACACATAATTTCAACTTACGCAAATCCAATAAATATCAATGGAATAATATATTAATGCAGTAGGCAAGGTATGTATATACATATTTAAGAAAAGGTACCATTTTCTCCAACCTTTACGTGTTCACAAGAGTCATTTACTCTGTGGTTGAACAAGTACTGAATGATCCCACTTATGCGAAGGATCAAATAGGCACACTCAAAGAGTCAGAAAACAGAATGGAGGTTACCAGTGGCTGGGTGAAGAGAGAAGTAGAAATTGGCTGGGGAGGATGAAAGTGTGTTGGGGATGACAGCAGTGGTGTACGCATACACAGTGATGACAGTTATGCAATGCTGCGAATGTATTTAATGCCACTGAGTTGTACACTTGTGGATGGTAAAAACGGTAAATATTATGTTATGTGTATATTACCACAATAAAAAAAATTAAAAAGCCCTTACTAGGGATTCCTAGGACTTTTAATCATCTACAAAGGTTCTATTGACTCTATTCAAACTACCAACTTATAAAAGGATTACATTTATTTCACTAAACATTTCAGGTTATTGGAAGGACCTCAAAATAATTTTATTTTCAAATACGTATTTGCTTTTGAGGACATCGAAGCAAGAGGAAGAGGGATTTTTTTACTTAAAATTTCAAAAATAAGAGGCATTGTGAACAAAAACAAATGAATCATAATAAAACACTTTAATCTTTAATGATAAGTTTTAAAAATTAGCATGATATTAACAAGAGCATTAAATGCAACTGTTTTTCATGTTTTTTTCTTATTTCTTCTTAAATGTTTACTTATTTATTTTGACAGTGAGAGAGAGAGAGAGAGTGAGAGAAAGAGCAAGCAGCAGAGGAGCAGAAGGAGACAGAGAATCCTAAGCAGGCTCTGCACCATCAGCGGAGTCCAATGTGGGGCTCGAACCCACAAACTGACTGTGAGACCACGAGCTGAGCTAAAATCAAGAGTTGGATGCTTAACATACAAAACCACCCAGGTGCCCCTTCATGGGTTTTTCTAAACCAGGTACAAAAGAAATCAAAACGTCACCCAGGTCCATTTCAGCATCAGCCTCCACTGTGTCCTGGAGACTGGAGGCCCCACTCCATGTCCTGTGTGTCCCCAGAATCACTGACAGCCGCTGGCTGCAGGTCTGCCCTCTGCTCACTGCAAACTGGTTACACGGTGGAATGACAAGAACACTGCCAAGAAACACTCAGGCCTGTTCTTCCCCGTCACTGATTTTCACATCTGTTATATATTATGTTGAAGTGACAGCTTATGCTATTAAAAATTTAAGAACAATTTAGACATAGTAAATATTTCCCCCCTTGTTTCTTTACCAGTGGCTTAGACAGCTTCACCTGACTCACATAATCACAAGGGAGTCAACCTTCTAATTATAATGTAAGAATAATCCTTATAAACCTTATAAGCCATCTTCAAACACAACCTAACAAGGGCTTACGTAAACCTTTACATGTTTCTCCAGACGTGCACTGTGGGAAGTAGGGAAATATAGATTCGGGGGTGTGGTTACAGCTTAAAAGCTATGTTTAACTGACAGTCTGCAAGTTGGAATTATCTACCAGATCAGTTTCCTAGGGCTACCATAGCCAACTTCCCCAGGCTGGGTGGTCTGAACAACAGGAATTGATTTTCTCACAGTCCTGGAGGTTGGAAATACCTGCTAAGGTCAGGGTATCAGCAGAGTTGGTTTCTTCTGAAGTTTCTGTCTCCGGCTTGCAGACCGCTGTCTCCTACACTTTATGGGTCTGTGTCCTAATGGCCTCTTCTTAGAAAGACACCAGTCATATTGGATGAGGACCCCACCTAATGAGCTCACTTTAACTTAACTACTTCTTTAAAATTGCCATCTCCAAAAACAGTCACATTCTGAAAACCAGCCGTTAGGGCTTCAACATATGAATTTGAGGGGAGGGTGATTCGGAACACCACTAGCAATTACTGTGTATAAAGATATTATCCAAGTTCAAAACTGTTTGCTCAATGTTAACCAGCCCACGCCACACTTAACCCCCTTTGCTTCCTGGTGTGGAGTTAACTCTAGCCCCTGTCTGGCTGCTGAATTTCTAACAAATCATAGCTCCTTCATGTAGGGGCTTTGGCTAGAGATGTGCAGCCACTGCTCCCAGGGGTGGGTCTGAGCTTGCGATCCGCACTGAGACAATGCTGCTCTTTCTGGCACACAGAAAAACTGGGAAACACTGCCAGGTGATGGCTGGCAATGACAGATTTGAATAAGTGCCATTGTGTTTCTCTGTTGCTCTAAGAATGGACCAGAACCACTGAACAGAAAATATTCCTAGGCAACCAGGTGCAAAAAAGTCAGGAATCTGCTTTTCTCTTTCCAGAGAAAATGAAAACACATTTCAAAAACCCTACAAAAGGCTTTGATTCTGTGTGTGTTAGACTGAACTAAGCTGCTTGAAACCCTGTTACACAATACTGAGGACTTGAACTATAGGGGATCTGTTATCACCTTCATTTCAAATTCTGATAAGCTCTCCAGAATTTTTTTAAATGTTTTGAGCCTCTCTTTTTGAGCATGGGGCCTCAGACAGCTCCCCTTTTATCTTCCAACTTCAAAGAATAATTTTGAAATAAAGGTTTACTTTCCTGTGAATTCTCAAAGTTTCATACTGTCAGGGACAATGGGATGACGTTTTTAGAAATGCATCCCACACTCTGAAAGAGCTCACATCTGCGTTCCAATTCCTCTCCCTTGGATGGTGGTTAGGACAACTATTCCAGAGTCCACCTAGCCCGGACCCTGTGTCAAGTTACTCTTTGCAATGGTAGATTTCCTACATATTTTCTTTTCTTTTTTTTTTTTTTTTTAATATTTTTATTTTTATTTATTTCTAGGAGAGAGAGAGACAGCGTGAACAGGGGAGGGTCAGAGAGAGAGGGAGATACAGACTCCGAAATAGGCTCNGAACAGGGGAGGGTCAGAGAGAGAGGGAGATACAGACTCCGAAATAGGCTCCAGGCTCTGAGCTGGCAGTCAGCACAGAGCCCGACACGGGGCTCAAACCCACGAACCGCGAGATCATGACCTAAGCGAAAAGTCAAACACTTAACCGACTAAGCCACCCAGGCGCCCCCCCTACATATTTTCTAAATTCGTTTCAATCTGGGGGCACCTGGGTGGCTCAGGAGGCTAAGCATCTGACTTCAGCTCAGGTCATGATCTCACAGTTCGTGAGTTCAAGCCCCGCGTCGGGCTCTGTGCTGACAGCTCGGAGCCTGGAGCCTGCTTCAGATTCTGTGTCTCCTCTCTCTCTGTCCCTCCACCACTCGTGCTCTCTCTCAAAAATAAACATTAAAAAAATTAATGTGTTTCAATCCGAAAATTTTAGTTCCTCAGCAGTGAAGTAGCTGTGCCCTAACAGAGAAGAGCCCCCTTGGCGCCAGACTCAGAGGGAACTGTATCCAAGTTTTGTATCGCCTCTGAACCTCACTTAACCTCTTGGGACATTGGCTTCCTGATTTGAAAAATAAGGATACTCTTATCTACCTCACAGCCATTTGGGGGATCAGGCAAGAAAATGGATGCAACAGTGCCTTATAAATTATAATGCACTAATGACGGGTACTGACGGGGTGGCGTTTTTCTCGATCCCTTCCATGACTGTGATTGCAGTCATCACTGCCCTTTCTTTGTTTAAAACCATGAGGTGGCCTTGTGGCATGGAGCTACTTCATACCTGGCTTTATCTGGAACCTTCTATAAGGACTGCGAAACACACTGCTTCCTAGGCCACACTATAACAATTTACATTTTTATTCATCATGTATTTCAAGGCAAATTGATCACCTACCAACCTTGATAATGCCGATTTACTATTATGGGTGGATATCTCAAATGTCTCTTGCTCTTTAGCATTAAATATTGAGTGGAAGTGGAGCTTTTATTGACAGCTTTATTACTTTATTTTACGACCACATGTTTTTATGTGACAGTAAAGCAGCTAAACACACATTAAATACGTGCTGATAGAGCTTGATAATGACCTTCCACAGGTTATTTTCTCCAAAAAAGCTGGTGGAAAGGAAGATAGGAAAATGTGTTAAAAGGAGAAAAGTGGCCTGACCTAGGCACGACTAAATGTCTCACCCATTCTTGAGCACCTCGTGCATTCCGGGCACTGAGGCACAAGAGATAGAGACACGTAAGCCTATGTTTTAGACTTCTTTATCCTACAGACAAATGATGGATCCAGGAACAGAAAACACATGTGGAGTACAGGAGACTCAAGTGCCCTAATAAAGATGTGTTCAAAGTATTACACAGGACAGGGGCAGGGTGAAGGTGTGTGTGGTGGAAATGACCTCACAGACTCTTTATACAAAGGATGTGCTAAGTGTTCAACAAGCAAAGAAAGGAATTTCTAGGAATGGGATCAGCATGTGAGATGGTGCAGAGATATGACAGAGAATGATGTGCTCTGGGAAGCGGCAAAGGTCCAATGTGACCGAAATAGCAGCTGTTGGGGAGGGGCTGGTCAGGTGCCTTGAGGCCTGCGTGCGAAGACCCTCATGGGCCTGGATAAAGCTCCTGGTTCCAACCACTTCTGGAGAACTTTCTAGATATGCGATTCTCATTTGCTATCATAAGACAGCCACTGATCAGAGGCAGCCTGGGGGTCACGGGCATCAGCTGGGAGAGCAGGTCAGGTGGGTAAAGGATGGTGGGTACGTGGGTATTAGCCTGCAAGCCCTCCACTTTGACTCATGTAAGTGGCTCTTTTGAGGAAAAAATCCCTCATCACTCACCACTCATTCGATGCTAATCTAGACTCTAAGTGACACGGGTTCATTCACTAAATAGTTGTTGAAAGTGTGCACTGGGCAGGTGCTGTGTGTACGTCAGTGAAAATGACAGATATTGTTTTTGAAATCGGGAGGCTTCTCGTGTAGCAGAGATCAGATGTTTAAACATTGACTGTGGGAGAATGCACGTCTCCCTCGCCCAGAGGGAGCCTAGGGAGAGCCACCCTGAGTAAGGGACCCATGAGCAGAAGTGTGACAGGCGGACGCACAGGGGCAGCAGCGGGAGAGCCTGGCAGCGGGGGCGCCACCTTCACGGCACTTCTCAGGTAGGAAAGAGCAGCGTGAATGGAGAGAATGAAGGAAGTACAATCAATGTGGAGCGGAGGCACCGGGGAGGCTGAGGGCAGGGGAGGCCAGAGCCAGACAGCGGGGCCTGAGCCCGCAGTTCATTCCTATTCCTCGCGTGCCTTCGATGCCCCAAGCACTACAAGATGATAAGGAAGCCCTGGCCTCCCTGCCCTTGCACTCTGGTGGAGGAAGACAGACCAAACCCAGCACCCGGTGGGTCAGCCTGTGAGCCCAGAGTGGAGACTGAAGCACTGGAGGGACAGGAGTGCTCAGGGCTGCAGTATGGCAAGGGCTCTGTACTTCCCTGCCTTTCTGTGTAGACCCGGTACCATTACATTCACAGATTTATTTTTTCTTTAAAGTTTACTTATTTATTTTGAGATAGATGAGAGGGAGGGGCAGAGAGAAAGCGAGAGAGACAGAAAGACAGAGACAGAGACAGAGACAAGAGAGAGGGAGGGAGGGAGAATCCCAAGCAGGCTCTGCCCTAACAAGTGCAGAGCCCGATGCGGGGCTCGAACTCACGAACCATTGAGATCATGACCTGAGTGGAAACCACGAGGTGGACACTCTACCAACTGAGCCACCCAGGCGCCCCTACATTTGCAGTTTTAAAATAGCTCTGATTACAGGAGAGAGAAACCCTGGAGGGGAACAAAAGGAGCTTGTGATGCTGAACTGGAGGGGGGCACAGTGAGCCCAGGCGGGTGGGGTGGCTGAGGCCGGCGCAGTGGCATTGCCGATAAAACTGCCTAAACACCCACATAGTAAGGAAAAAGATTGGGTGGGATTTGGTGATTGATTCCATGTAGGGGGTAGAGCAGTGGAGACAGTCAAGGGTGAGTCACACTTTTCTGGCCAGAATGTGTGGGTTTGCGGAATTACTTATTGAGCCGACAGACACTGGCAATGAAATATTTACCTGGGAGACGAAGGCTGCCAGGCAAGAGGGAGACGCAGGCGGCAGCATGTCCAGCAGGCAGCGTGTGGAGCTTCTCCCGGCGGGGCTGAGGATAGGGTGGTGGGTCCCACACACCCTGGGACGGAGCGAGCCCCCATGTGGATGGGTTGGTCCCTGCCCTAAAGTCCTTGTCAGTCGGGAAGAGGAAATGGGTCCAAAGCTGCTTCAACTAAAATGCCAGCGCAGCCCATCCCACACCTTCCTGAGACCTCATCGCGGCCTCCCCTGTGTGCCCTCGGTGCTCTGCCAGCAGAGTTCGCCATGACAAGGGACTGCGAGTCACGGCTCAAGACGCCGGAGCCTTGTCTTCTCATTCTCATTTTTTACTTCACATTCCATTTCTGCTATTAATTATTCAAAACGATACCCCTTTTCTGAGCATAAACTGCTGGAAAAAGATAAGTAATGCACATGTATTAAGGCCTCTAAGTCCTCTTTGGGAGAAGAAGGTTTCATTTAAACATTTTTCATTTGGGCTGATAAATACATTATGTAACATGTTAACTATTTATCTCAAATGGAACACCTAGATTCGTAATCATTCCAAAAGAGTAACCTAGGTATACTTTTCCAAATCTATTAAAATGCTATCTATTATTAAAATGCCTCCAAAGGCACCCAACTGACGACCTTAGCAGAAGGAATTTCTGCTGGCATTTCTCCTTCCAAATCTCCAATAATTGTGTATACAGAGTAATCTATGTTCCTGATTTCTTTCTTTAAAGTCATTCTCAGCAACGGCTGAGGATTCCGTCCTAGAATAGGACATACGTATGTTTTATATGCTTAGGCAGGTTAGACAAAGGTGGTCAGGAAAGGAAACTACAACAGAGGGTCAATGATTTCTTCTGATGGCTGGATACAGACCATCTGCAGAAATCACTGCTCTGCCCTCACTTCTGTTTTCACGTTGGCTACAGTGAGAGCTTCGATAGTCACAATGAAATTAAAGACCCAGCATTCAGACAGGTCACCCAGGTAACATTCAATTTTCTTTGCCATGAGCCTATGGCTCAGTGAAAACACAGGGGTAGAGCCTACAGCCACGTTCTGTCAGCCTCACATAGTGAAGCACTGCATTTTAAAAGGTGCGATAGCCAATTTTGAGAGTAGAAGGATGTGCCTTTGTTTTTAAAAAATTATGAAACAGTATTGGAATTTATATGAGAGATTACTCTGTCCCCTGCTTATAGACCCTTCATGATAGTTAATATCTCAAACTGACCATTATGATGGTAACCTTTTAAATAATTAAAGCTGAGATTTGATCAGTATGCTATAAGGGTAAGATATAATATTGATGAAATACAGAACAAGAGTTATGATTTCATGGTGCTATAAAGAAATTCTTTTTAAAGCAAAAAAGATACATGCTGATATTTCAAAACAAACCCCAAAAAAGGATTACCAATGTACACCTAATAAATGAGCAGGGCAGGGCTGCTAATATGAGGATGAAACGTTTAATGTGATCACCTATAGATCCTTTAGGCTAGAAGTCATGTTTAATACCTAATGGTCAGAGTTCCACTTTGTAAATTAAAACAAACTGACACCAGGCCTCGCAACTGCAGCAACAAGCAAACATACAAATTGAGAAGTAATAGAGAAGGTTGCCTAATCTTGCAGTGTGGTTCTTAGTAGATTTACAGCTAAATGACCCTGGCAGATAATTATCTTTTATTCCTTCAAGTATCTCTTAGTGCTGAATAACCCTGTCAGTTTCTATCTATATGCTATATACAACTAACAACCCCATGCAGTTTATGTCATTTTCATCTGCTTCTATCTTGAAATGAGAGATTTTCATTGTCCTATCACATCCTTAAATCAACCCTGAACCAGAGCTGTAGGCTAGACTACCGAAGCCGGGTTTGGTAGTGAGGCAAAAGGCAAAGTGCAGCTCCAGGCACAAGCGCAGGCTCCGAGAGCTGCCTCTGCAGCCACACATTCACTGTGCACCTGTGCAAACAGGCTCGCCGTGCACTGGTCTTAGGCACACTCACCACACCCTTGTACAAAGAGATTTGCTGTGCACTTGTGCAAAGAGACTTGCTGAGCACTTGTGTAGACTTGCTTTGCACTTGTGCAAACAGACCCACTGTGTGCTTGTGCAAACAGACTCACTGCACGTGTGCAAGGAGACTCACTGCACTTGTGCAAACAGGCTCGCTGTGTACTTTAATAGAATCAATGCGCACTCATGTAAACGTACTACAGTTGTGCAAACCGACTCACTGTGCACTTGTGCAAACAGACTCACCTCACTTGTGCAAGCAGGCTCGCTGTGTGCTTTTGTAAACAGAATCTATATGTGCTTGTGCAAACAGACTCGTGGTGCAAGTTGCTTCAGTTTTCCAGGTTTTAAGTTCACTCAACAAAATGTAGGAGTCAGATGTATTACTAAGGATTCAATCTTTTTTCTTCTAGGTATGTTCTGTCAGGAACTGCGAAGGGGTCTGAGCTTTTACCCACCTTCCAAATGAACAAGTTACCTGTCCCAGTTTTATAGACAGAAGACGTGAGATTCCTAGGTCAGGGACAAAGGACTTTATTACGAGTGGCACAGCAAGTAACATGAGCTTCTGGCTCCTGTGGGCTCCCCTTACCCCCAAAGTCCCAGGGTCCAAGTCATGCTATGCTTGCAACAGGTTTTTGTTATATCTGAAGAACCATGGGTGTAGGGAATCCAAATCTTTTATTATGTGTACAGAAATGTGTCTACCCTTTGCTCCAGAGAGAGATCTTATCTTTATCATACTGAACAGTAGTACACCGTGTTCTCCGCTCCAGCAGGAGGCACTAATTCTGTCTTCCAAGGCTGTTCCCTGTCCAAATATCCTTGAAAATACAGCCCAGGACAAAGGGCACTGGTGCCTCTCCTGGGAAGATAATGTAAAAGCAGGAGAGGCCCATGGCGAATTGCATCCCAGTATCTTCTAAACAATTCAGGTAATATATATTTCTCCCATCATAACTGAACTCAAGGTTAGATCCACGCTGAGTATAAAGAATGGATTTCCAGTTAATCCCTATAGTAAATTTTTTTAGTATCCCTCCTAAATTCGAGGGGTTTTTTTTAGATTAAAAACAAGGTTCTCTGCAGATATCAATTCTGATTTACAGATCATACTTAATATTTATTCAAGATCAGAAATAAATCTTGCTGAATTTCTCAATAATAATTTGACTATAAATACCGCATTCAATTCATCGACTTGTGAAACATACCCTGTTCGTTCTTATCTAGCATATATTTTCCTTCATCCTTCCCAGCAGCTCCCCAAATCCCTAATTTCATTCAGCTTTTGTTCTCCGGGCCCTGTGGCTCAAGGACAGCTCATCCCATCTCCGGCCCAAGAATATACCTTTTTTGTTTTTAAGCCAGTTTTAGGTTTATAGCAAAACTGAGCGGATTTCCCATATACACCTCCCTCCCCATACATATGCAGTTTCCCGTTATCTCCTTTCCCGACCCCAGTGGACATTTGCCACAACTGGTGAGCCTACACTGACTCATCATCATCAGCCAGAGTCCAGAGTAGACATCAGGGCTCTCGCTACATGTTGTACCTTCCATGGGTTATATATTAACCATTACAGAATCGCACAGGGTATTGGCATGGCCCTAAAAGTCCTCTGTGCCTTTTCCTATTCCTCCCTCCCTTCTCAGCCCTGACAACCACTGAACTTCTCAGTATCTCCACAATTTTCCCGTTTGCAGAATGTCATGTACTTGGAATCATACGTACATAGCCTTTTCAAATTGGCATCTTTCACTTAGTAATAAGCATTTAAATTTCCTCCCTGTCTTTTCATGGCTTGAGAGCTTCTTTCTTTCTTTTTTTTTTTCCTTTTTTAATAGTCTATTGTCAGGTTGGTTTCCATATAACACCCAGTGCTCATCCCCACAAGTGCCCTCCTCCATGAGCATCACCCTTCTTCCCCTCCCCCCATACCCATCAGTCCTCAGTTTGTTCTCAACATTCAAGAGTCTTGAGAGCTCATTTCTATCTAGCAATGAATAATATTCCATTGTCTCGATGTACTACAGTTTATTTAATGTCCTACTGAAGAGCATCTTGGTAGCCTCCAAGGTTTGGCAATTATGAACAAAGCTACTATTAACATCTAGGTGTGGGTTTTTGGGCAGATATAAGTTTTCAACGCCTCTGAGTAAACACCAAGAAGCCCTATTGCTGGATTGTATGATAGAAGCATATTTCTAGAAGTTGCCAAGATGTCTGCAAAGTGGCTGTACTGTTCTGCATTCCCATTGGCAATGACTGAGAGTTCCTCTCGCCCTGCATCCTCACCAATAAAAGGTTTTGTCAATGTACTGGATTTTAATAGGTGTTGTACAACGGTTTTAATAGCTTTGAATATCTGCATTCTTCCAAATCAGCAATTCTCAATGAGCAACACTAGCACCATTTGGGAATCTGTTAGAAATATAAATTGCTGAACCTGACCCAAACCTACTGAATCATAAACTCTGGGGTGGGACCCATCAGTCTGCTCTTAAAAGGCTTCCAGGTGATTCTGACATACATTAACATCACTAACCTACATTAAAGTTTGAGAATAAGGACACGAAGCCAATTACTTCACAAAAATCTCCTGGCCATTATTATTGGTCTTTATTGGCCTAAGAAAGATTTGGGGAAATGTTTCTCTTCCCTTTCTGACAGTTCTGAACAAAGCATATTTTCCTAGTTGCTTCCAAAGGCTTCCTTATGACCATGAAGAAGACCAGCCTTGAGGCACCTGGGTGGCTCAGGTGGCCAACTGTCTGACTATAGCTCGGGTCATGATCGTGTGGCTCATGAGTTCGAGCTCTGCGTTGGGCTCTGTGCTGACAGCTCAGAGCCTGAAGCCTGATTTGGATTCTGTGTCTCCTTCTCTCTCTTCCCCTCCCCTGGTCACACTCTGTCTCTCTCCAAAATAAATAAACATTTTAAAAAAAGAAAAAGAAAAAATAAGACCAGCCTTGGGTTGAAACCAATGCAAGGGAGATATGGAAACAACTCACGTCCCTGGTAATACTACTGAGCAACCAAATCAACAATCTGTAAAGTTTGATTTTTCTATGGACTTCGTGTTACTATAAGTTCATGAATTTCCTTATTAGTTAATTTATATGAACTGGCTTTATGTTACTTGCAGCCAAAACATTCCAATAAAAACAATTTATTTGTAAAGTCTGCCCTCATGTTTATGCTTACTTTCAGAACCTCCTCCCTACACTGTTCTGGTAACCTCTGCAAGATTTGCTTCACTTAAATACGTGCATGAATTGAAAACCAATGGAAGACTTTAGTTTTATTATTTGTTTTTTATCTTCATTTACTTTCGAGAGAGAGAGAGGCAGAACACGATCAGGAAAGGGGCAGAGAGAGACAGAGACACAGAATCTGAAGCAGACTCCAGGCTTTGAGCTGACAGCACAGAGCCTAATGCAGGGCTTGAACTCACGAACCATGAGATCATGATCTCAGCTAAAGTCAGACGCTCAACCGACTGAGTCACTCATGAACGCCAAAATCCAACAGAAGACTTTATAAGTTAGAAAGTTACATCCATGAGGGAAGGGTACTCTGTTTTTCTCACCACTGTATTCCCAAAGCCTAGAGGGTACCTATGAAATCATAGAGTCTTAAAAAGTATTTATCAAATAGATTAATAAATGAATAAGTGAAACAAACCAAAATGAGGGGTGGAGGGTATTTTAATTATGTCTAGTCAGCTTTCCTACTGGGTATCCTTTCGGCTGATTTCCCGGTGGCCGCTTGATACCTGCTGCATTCCGGGACACCACATCATACAGCATGTCATAGTAAAGTGAAAAAAGGTCATTTTTCCTTATACATCATTAAAGAGCAAAGGAACCCTTCCCAGAAGGCCCCCACCCCCCAGCCCCGTAGTCTTCCCCACAAGACTTTCTGACCAGAATTTCACAGACTAAAGATCTAAGCATAAAAACTCTTTTTAAAATATTCAAAGACAATGCCGGAAAATACCTTCTAAAACAAGACTGTGAAGTGAGAAGTCACAGGGAAAAATAAGAGTTTAATTAGCAAATGTTACTTTGTATCTGGCCATCTACTGATAATAAATTCACTCACATTTGGATTGATTTAAATTCTAATGACAGTTTTATCATATATTAATGTATATGGACAGCCCCAGAGGATATGGCTGATAGATGTAACTACATAAATTTAAACATTTCTCTTTAATAAAATATACCATGAATAAAGTCAAAAGGTAAATAGTAGAATGAGGGAAAATATTTAGAAAATATAGGACAGACAAATGGTTAACAACCCTACTATATAAAACTCTCCTACAAAATGGAAAGGAAACAAATGGAAAAGCATCCTAAGGACAGAAACAGGTGAGTTCATGATGAGGAAATATAAAAAATCAATAAAAAACATGAGAAAGAATGAAATGCAAATTAAAATAGTGATGTGCCATATCTGAACAGATAAATACAAAATTTAAGAGAGTAATATTCACTGCTCAAAATACATCCAAAAATCAACACTGTCACACTTTGCTGATGCTAGAACCTTCTAGAGTCTGACAACATCTACTAAAATCTTAAATGCATCTCTCTTTGGCCCATCAATTCTACCTTAAAACTGTAACCTATAGAAATAAAAATATTTTAATTTAAGGAAATATATATATATATGTGTGTGTGTGTATATATATATTTACTGAAATTCATTTTAATAGAAAACAACAATGACCTCCCTATCCATCAAAAGGAGGAGAGCTAAGGGGTATGTGGCTGGATCAGTGGATAGAGCATATAATTCGTGATCTTGGGATCGTGAGTTCAAGCCCTACACCGGGCATAAAGCTCACTTAAAAGAAAAAAAGAAAAAAGAGAGCTGAGTAATTAGAGTACCCATCTTTCAGAATAATAAACAGCTACTCCTCAGGATTAGTTAAATCTATATATATTATACTAGATTCTAGCAACTGGAGAGATGATTAATGTCTCCTGACAAATGTTATATAAAATTGCAGAATACCATGTACAATATGATCTCATTCTGTTAGAATGAGCAGTACGGAACAGACCTGGGACATATACTGATATTTATATGCTTATATGGGCATAGGGAGAGATGTGTAAGGAAAACACTTAGGTATTATCCCCAGGAAAGAAACTGAGAGAAAGATGGGAGAATCTGTTAACTTCTATATTGTTTGTCTTCTTATATGGCACATATTACTTCAGTAATTAAAATGGATAAGTAACAAGATACAGATACTGACAAATGTTGTTTATGATGATTCATGATCCAGCTTAAAAAGCAAGATAGTCTATCTCAAGAATAGTGATGTGGCCATATATAATATTTAACAGAAATATATATTAACATCTGTATCTTTTCTACTGATAATTTAAGCTAAAAGGGGTTTTCTTTTTTAAAATTTTTTAATGTTATATTTATTTTTGAGAGAGAGAGACAGACAGATTCTGAACAGGGTAGGGACAGAGAGAGAGGGAAACACAGAATCCAAAGCAGGCTCCAGGCTCTGAGCTGTCAGCACAGAGCCTGACACGGGGCTTGAACTCATGAACCATGAGATCATGATCTGAGCTGAAGTCAGATGCTTAATTGCTTGAGCCACCCAGGTGTCCCTACAAAGGGTTTTCAATGCCAACTGGAAATGTGTCTATAGTCACTTGTCTAGATCTATATGGGAGAAGAGCTGCTATTTGGTCAATAGAAATATTTCACTTGAATTGTTATATTACTTATATTATTCTTTCTACAGGTGTAATAACATGGTTGGAAGATCAGCAATTTTGATATCAAACAGTTCTATTATCATTCTTCTTTTAATAATAGGTGTAACCATACTTCCTAATAAAATTCCTTGTATTTGTAGTTTTAATTTCATTGATATGCATTATTCATTTTTAAAGCTATCTATTCCCTTGCAATTTATTCTAATATGTAATGTAATTACCAGTTCTTTATATTCCTAAAATTCATTTATAAGAAATATTACATAAACAAAGGATCATGTTAACCTTCATAAACTAAAATCTTGACATCTCATCAAGGTTTCATAATCTGTTGTTATATTGTGCAGGTCTTAATTCTCATTTATTTTACTTCTTATTAACCTAGGTTTTAACCACATGAGCAGCTTTATCCTTACAGAACACAGCAGGCAAGTTCTAATTAGAGGCCAAATGCCAGAGAATGTACTCCGATGAATTATCTGTCCACATCAATGGGGGCAGCTATGCTGAGAGCTGGTTTGATAAGAAGGGGATGAGGCAGGGCATGCTGAGCAAGGAATGAGCAGAAGCACACAGGAGTATGAGGTCCAAGATAAAAATCCATCTACTGTAGTTCCCAACTCGTGACATCAGTTTTGGACATGCTACCTCTGAGGTCCCAGGCACAAACACACGGCGGAGCTGGGAAGTTAATTCTGCTCTTGGGTCGGGGCACAGAACACAGGTAAGCTTGTGTCAGAAAGTCTTCACTGGGGAAGATTTTACCTGTATACCTGCATTCCTTCCATCCAGAGCATCACAACCCTCATCTCCGATCTCATTCAATAAGGGTCCTCAACCTTCCTGAGGTCTGTGGCTCAAGGGCAAAAGGAAAGACGGAAAGAAAGGAGATACTCCTACTCCACAGGCTGCCTTGTTGCTCTAATCAAACTGTCGTTGTCAAGCTTTGTGTGTTTTGGGCAAACTTGGAGGTGACCAGGTCTGGGACAGTCCTCTTCAAAGGGGTGAAGTGTCAGAAACATTCCCCAAGTTATGACTGACTGCAACACACCCACTATCAGAGAATAACGATGTCTCACACGTAAAGTTCAAAGTTACCCTATTTTCTTGGCAACCCGCCAGTGACTCGGGGCCATATGCTGTTTTCTATCCTGACAACACCTGAAAAAGTCAAAATGCAACGTTCTCCCAGATTCCAGTGAATGTGTAATCATTTTTTGACATTAGCTTGAGGACATACGTACATTTTTTGTTTTACTTAAAGCAAATTACAACTTGATGTGTGTGCGGGTCAAATGAAACCCAACCTACTCAGCTTAACATTCCTACTGGGAGGTTTTGCCATGGCAGTACTATCCTCAGGTGTGAAAAGTTTATGAATTTAAAAACTCATCAGAAATCTCTAGCAAGCCTACTTCAAATTCAGGGTGTGCCACGTGACCACAGTACTCCACTAGCCACTTTTCATGCATTAGCCCATTTCATTCTCCTGTCAGGGCTATGAAGAAGGTACCAGTGACTAGAATTTTCCGGAAGGTTAGTCCCGAATGGATAAGTAATTTGTTGAGCTATTTTTAGCTATTAGTATTAGAACCGGCACTCTCCCAAGTAAGTCAGACTTTAAGGTGAAAGAGAGGCACCTAGGTGGCTCAGTTGGTTAAGCATCCGACTTTGGCTCAGTCATGATCTCGTCGTTCATGAGTTCAAGCCCTGCACTGGCCTCTGTGGTGACAGCTCAGAGCCTGGAATCACCTTTGGATCCTGTGTCTCCCTCTCTCTCTGCCACATTCCTGCTCATGCTGTCTCTCTTTCACTCTCAAAAATAAACTTAAATAATTTTAAGTGAAAGAAATTAACCAATGGACATTCTTTTCTCTGAGTTTATCCAAAATAGTCACAAAGGCAGTAACAAAATTACAAACCTTTATAATTTAGAATGCTCAATCATGTTCTATCAAAAAGCCTAGGTGCTAACAGAAAGCCTAAGCATGCAGTACGTATTGAACATGCATGGAAAGGCCAGTAAATTTATTTATTTTTTTTAGTAGATTTTAAATGCTTGCACAGAGACCATAAAACACAACTCGGCTGCATCATAATTTGATAAGGAACTAAGGCATTTGCTCTAATAAAAATTAATAATTTCAGGGGCGCCTGGGTGGCTTAGTTGGTTAAGTGTCCGACTTTCACTTAGGTCATGATCTCGGGGTTCGTGGGTTCGAGCCCCGCATCGGGCTCTGTGCTGACTGCCAGCTCAGAGCCTAGAGCCTGTTTCAGAGTCTGTATCTCCCTCTCTCTCTGACCCTCCCTGCTCACACTGTCTCTCTCTCTCCTAGAAATAAAAATTTAAAAAAATTAATAATTTCATTATTAGTACTTTTTTTTGGCTAATATATAAGACACTTGGGGAAAGATTTAGATGACCCAGGGCGCCTTTTAAAATTGTCCAAAGAAGATTTCGTAGGCGTTTTCCTTTCCCAGAAGCTACTGATGTGGGAAGCACAGGCAGTCTCAAGCATTCTGGATTCTTTAGGAGGTCACTCGACATAGCTGGTGCCCAACTGGGGGCTGATACTGCTGGCACTGCAGCTATTTCTCCATGACCGCAAACCCCTCTGACAGAGGCTGATGGATCAGAGCATGAGAACAAGGAATTTGATAAAGCCCCTAACTGACAGATGTACAAAATGCAACTGGAATGGTTTTGTGATTTTTCTTTTTCTTCAGTGTCAGATGGGCCATTAGACACAGCTGGGCGAGGCCAAAGGCCACTGACGGAGAATCACTAGAGCCTTCTCTTAATTTCCCCATCTTCTCAGTTTATTCAAAGATACAAAGGAAGCTGCCTACAAAAGTTTCCAAGTCATGTCTAGATGTCCCGTTAACATGCTCATTCATTCTTCACAGCCAAGGGGCTGTGCCTGTTTGACACCTTCCACAGAACTGTCAGGGACTTCAGGGGTCACTGGATCACTCTAAAAGCAACCACTTTCATTTGGTTTTTTTGGAGCCCCTTCGAAACCCCCTTCAGAACCACTTGAGCAGGTCTGTCCAATGCGTCCTCCCCTGAGACGCCATGCCCTTGGGTTCACATCAGGGAAAGTGCTGGCCCAGTCTTTAAAGGCAGCAGGATTTGAGGTAGAGGTATCACACAGCCTCTGGCATAAATACGTGTAAAGACCTGCTGAATATATTATAATAAAAAAAGGTGCTGCATGGCCACAATGTGCCTGTCCTCTGCCCAAATGCAAGGATGCTACTCAACGCAATGTGTTTACATCTAGAGTCTAGTAGGGAAGATAGTTCCTATGCCCTTTTAATGTTTATAATTAGAAAGGTTCTTAATGGTTTAATGTGCTGGAAATGCCTTAAAAACATGATGCTGTTTGGCAGAGGGGTTGGAGATGTAGAATTAGAACACTACTTTTTTTTTTCCTGGTAAATAAACTTAAATTAAAAATAAATTATGTTCCATTCAGGGAGGTATCTGGCCTGTATTTCCTATGAAATAGTGGCCATTGTTAGATGTGAGAGAGGCTCCTACCTGCTCGCTCATGAGGGCCCATGGGTCAACTGTGTAAATTCAAATTCATATTTGCGCCAGTTTCATATGGAAAAGACAAATCGGGCTATCCTTGATTGAGGAAGAAAACAAATCAGGTTTGGATAGGGGGTTATTTATTTATTTATTTATTTATTATTGAGACCGAGAGAGCACAAGCAGGGGAGGGGCAGAGAGAGAGAATCCCAAGCAGGCTCCACACTGTCCACACGAGCCCAACGTGGGGCTTGAACTCGTGAACCGTGAGATCAGGACTGAGCTGAAATCAAGAGTCAGTGCTTAACCACTGAGCCACCCATGTGCCCCTTGGCAGGGTATACTTTCAGATCAGCCCCACTGCTACCAGAAGGATTCGTTTTCTCCCACAAGTAGAACTAAGCCTAATGAACAGACATAGAGATGCCGGCCTTCAGTGGAATGCAAGTATCACACAGTCTGGGCATGATGTAAGGCCCCCTTGCTGAGAAGCTACCATGCCTCTTTTCCCATATGTGAATCTCATTCAGGTGTATTTAAAACCAGTCGTGGGGCACCTGGGTGGCTCAGCTGGTTAAGAGTCTGACTCTTGACTTTGGCTCAGGCCATCTCATGGTTCATGAGTTCAAGCCCCACAATGGGCTCTGCGCTGATAGTGTGGACCCTGTTTGGGATTCTCTCTCTCCCACTCTCTCTGACCCTCCCCTGCTCTCACTTTCTCAAAATAAATAACCTTAAAAATAAAAAACAGATAAAAATAAAACCATTCTCTCCAGTGTCACGTTTAGCAAACATGGGAATTGACATTTCAAAACCAGTATTAACCTAAACTTCATGAGATTTAGAGGAGAGCAGGTAGGGCACAGGGGGCTACTGTATAAAGTATACTAAGAGACGTCCTCAAGGTGTGTGCCGAAAACAACATGAAACACGAGCCCTGAGGTCCGCAGAGCATTCCCGTGGTCAGGGCCTCTGAGCCCCCGCTCACGTATGTGTGTGTCCATCAAAGCTCAAGACAAGGACACAAGAGCAAATATACACAAATATATTTGTTTTCATGCAACAGTACACCTGCTGTCACACACACAAAAAAAAGGTACATGAAAGCCCTCCACAATGCATGGGGCACAAACTCCATCTCTCCCAGACCATAGGGCATCTGAAGGGGCAGGGACCAAAAGCACATGGGAAACATGGCCCACGTCTCGTGTCACTGATGATAAGATGGCTTTAATTACATGTTATCAAAGTAACTGAGCAGAACAAAAATCAATTTTAATGTAACATCTGTTTGAAATTTTTTTCATTTGTTTTTATTTTATTATTATTATTTTTAGTGTTTTGTTTCTGAAGGAGAGAGAGACAGACAGACAGCATGATCAGGGGAGGGTCAGAGAGAGAGGGAGATACAGAATCTGAAACAGGCTCCAGGCTCTGAGTTAGCTGTCAGCACAGAGCCCGACGTGGGGCTCGAACCCACGAACCCTGAGATCATGACCTGAGCTGAAGTTGGACGCTTAACCGACTGAGCCACGCAGGCGCCCCAAAATTTTTTTTCAATACTTATTTATTGAGAGAGCGAGAGAGAGTGAGCGCAAGTAGGGGAGGGGCAGAGAGAAGGAAGAAGACGGAGGACCCCAAGTGGGCTCCCTACTGACAGCGAAGAGCCCAATGCAGGGCTTGAACTCACAAAACTGTGACATCATGACCTGAGCTGAAGTAGGAAGCTCAATAGGCTGAGCCACCCAGGTCTCCTGAAGTTTCTATTACAAGTATGTAAAGGTTCAAATGAAGTACACATAGAACAAATATACCCCTCTGTGCGAAAAAGTATAAAAACGTACCCACCTTTACTAGTTTAAAAGAATGGTACATTATAGAAAACATTCTGAAATTTCTTGTATCACTCTTTATTCTTGACAAACAGAAGATCAATGGTTGACAGAAGAGCTGTACCATTCTGACACAGCCCTTCTAAAGTACGTATTTGTACTCTGACTCTCCGTAAGCACAGCAGTACTGCTTGCTTTAGTAGGCAAGATTTCCATGAGTCATAAAGATGAAGGATTCCTTTAATACATTGAGCACCTCAGGTCATGATCTTGTGGTTTGTAGGTTCAAGCCCTATGTTGGGCTCTGTGCTGACAGCTCAGAGCCTGGAGCTTGTTTCAGAACTGTGTGTGTGTGTGTGTGTCTCTCTCTCTCTCTCTTTCTCTCTGCCCCTCCCCCACTCATGCTGTCTCACTCTCTCAAAAAAATAAACATTAAAATATTAATACATTGAGCATTACAGATTTCAATGAAAGCCCAAGTTAGTGCATAAAGTCTTAAAATAGCTTACAAAGAATCCTTTAAAAACTAAGTATACACAATACAATGATCAGATTAATTAAAAGGGTCGAATCGCACATGCTATAATATGAATGAACCTTAAGGACATAATGCTAATGGAATAAGCCAATAACAAAAGGGCAAATTTTACATGATTCCATTTATATGAGGCACGTAGAGGCAGGAAGTAGAATGATAGTTGGCAGGGCCTGGAAAAGGGGGGTTGGGGGATTGGTATGGCTACAGAGTTTCAGTTTTGCAAAACACATCAGTTCTAGACACTAAACGTGCTCAACATTGCTGAACCATGCACTTAGAGATAGTTAAAATGGTAAATTTTATGTAATGTGATTTTCCCACAATTAAAAATAAAAGATACTTTAATAAAAGATCCCCTGCTTCCCTCCATTCTCTGTCTCCTCTTTCTGTATTGCATTTATGATAGTATATATGCATGTATATGTATTTATTGATTGCACTTTTCCTCCCTCAAATACCCCAAAGAGATCAGCTCTCAGGGTAGACCTTACCCAGTTGCTCTACCCCAAGAGCCCTGTAAATATGGGTGTTCAATATATATTTCATGAATACATTTTTTAAAAGTGCAATCATTCTTTTTTCCAGATTTTAGTTACATTAATTCCAAAGAACATATTTTAGTTCAGCTTGTTTTTGTTTTTTCCCCCACTCTTAACCGATCTTAATTGTTAGCTCATTAGTTTACAGCATCCTTCTTTAACTCCTGGGGCCAGCTATCAGCAAGTCACTTAGCCACAGTTAAACAATAACTAGGGTACATAAAAAGCGGGATCCTAAAATAAAACACTTAAAAAAGTCCACTGAGAAAATCAATCTAACACCATCTCCCGTTTCTCTTTTTCAAGGAGCTACCACTTAATGGCTTGTGATACCTAGATGTACACAATTATAAGAATATAAGATATAGTAGGAAACACAAACTAAATTATATCTTGTTTAACTGGATATACTGAAGTAATTTCAGCTCTCCGAGGTTACCCACTGCAGCTAAACTGCAAAATTGGAAGATAACGTGGATATGGGTATAAATCTTGAAACTCGCTCCTTATCATAATAGTTTTTTTTTAAATGCCCTATGCTGTATAAGCAGAATATATTTATCATTTGTAAAGTACCTCTGGGGATGATATCTAACCTGATCTTCATAAACACCTCTGATACAGTCAGATCAGGTGTCATTGCCCTTATATAAAGATTAGGAGCCAGAACCAGAGAAGTTAAGTGATTTGATCAAGGTCACATGCAGAGAGCCTGTGCAGAGATGTGAAAATAATTCTCAAAAACATGAGAAAGAAGAGCTCTGGAAGTGTGCTATCATACAATTCTTGAAAGAAATCTGGCCAGGGAATGAGACTGTGTCTACTGGCCATACATGAAAATCCATTCCATTGCCCAGAGAAGGACAATAAATACTGATCTTGCCATTTTAATCCAAGAAGTCAAATACATTTTCATGGGTGTCACCAAAACTGGACAGCACAGGTCTCACTGGTGCAGCATGGAAATGAAAATGGAAAGCTTGTCCAAAAGAAACAGATTTAATAGAAGAAATGAGAGAAATGACGTCTGTTATGAGTGCAGCACACCATTGCTGAGAATTCCATGAGCCCACAGTATAAAACTGGTCCTCAGATTTTCAGTTTACCAGGTAAGTAATATTTAGGGTGACAAAATCAGGCTGCTAACATCTTATTATTGTAGAAATAAATAGAAAATGTTTAGGGGCGCCTGGGTGGCTTAGTCGGTTGAGCGTCCGACTTTCGCTTAGGTCATGATCTCGCGGTTCGTGGGTTCGAGTCCCGTGTCGGGCTCTGTGCTGACTGCCGGCTCAGAGCCTGGAGCCTGTTTCAGTCTGTGACTCCCTCTCTCTCTGACCCTCCCCTGCTCACTCGCTCTCTCTCTCTCTCTCTCCTAGAAATAAATAAAACATAAAAAAAAAAAAGAAAATGTTTAAAGACTTTTTTTTTTTAAATGGCAGTTGACTTTTATTCACCACTTGCTGTGTATAAAGTTCTATTCTAGATACCCTATACACATTAGCTCCCGAAGGCTTCATGGCCATACTACAAGATATATATTTTTTAAAAAAACTTTTAGTGTTTACTTATTTTTTGAGAGAGATAGAGAGACGGAGCATGAGCAGAGGAGGGGCAGAGGGAGAGGGAGACACAGAATAGGAAGCTGTCAGCACAGAGCCCGATGCGGGGTTCGAAATGATGGACTGTGAGATCGTGACACGAGCTGAAGTTGGACACTTCACCAACTGAGCCACCCAGGTGCCCCCAAGATATATATTTTTATTATTACCCCCATTTGAGAGATAAGGCAATGCAAGTCCACGAAAGTAACCAGTTGTCCCTTGGTCACGTGTAAAGCTCCGGGCAGAGCCAGGACTCACACCCTGGCAGCCTGGACCCAGAGTCTCCCAATCTCAACTGCTGACCATGTCTTGAGTACCCTCCAGCATTATCGTTTCATAGGAAAGATATTTTAACACAAAAACACAGTGCGGTGCCTCAAGATAAGAGTCATCTCTTCAAATTTAATCTACTTAGCAGTATTAAAAACTCAGTATTTCCCGCTCCCTCCTTTCAGCTTAAATTTTTGTAAATGTCACCACAGACCTCCATTGGTCTACAGAGCAGGACTTGATAAGCATGAGAAGCAAGTTATCTGGACAAGGATAAAATAAAAGTGAAAGTCAGAGACTTTCGGGGTAGGAACATATGATGGACCATCTCATTAGAAAAAGAACAGCGTATGAATCACAGAAGCTTCATGCTGAAGGGAACTGCAGGGTCAACCAGTTCAAGCCTTTGCTGAATACAGAAATCGCCTTCTACAATGTCAGGTTCTGCTTGAAGGGATCAGCCATTGGAAACTCACCACTCACGATTTATTTCTTGTCAAATCTGCACAGGCCCTCTGTTCTTCTCCATCACCTTTCTAAATTCTTTCCATCATTCCTTGTTGGTGGGAGAAGGTTCCAGAAACTCTCCTAACCTGGAAGCTATCCCTGGAACACAATCCCTTTTGTGCACTCTTGCTTAAAATGCAGGGAGCAGAGATAAGTGGGATGATTACAGTGAGGCTAACTAGCACTGGTACAGTAAGATTATCACCTCCTTCAACATGGATGTTTGGCTTTTTTAATGCAACCTAAGATTATAACAGGTTGTGTTGTTTTTGTTTTTGTTCTGTTTTGTTTTGTTTTGTTTTTGGTGGGGGATAGGGCTGAGGAAATAGCATTATAGAGTGATATGGATCATATTATGAATTCATATGCATTTAAGCCAAATCCTCAATCTCTTTTATGTATAGGCTGCTGCTAAATTTTATTACTCTAATTCTGCAGGGATTTAAACCATACAGGATGAGTGTGCAATTATTCTTACTACACATCACCCTATTAGATTCATCCAATGTTCACGTTCAAGCCTGGCCAAGGACATTTTTCATCTACTTGGCAGCACACTTCAAGCCTCCTCCCCACTCCACTTATAAGCTCCATGACTTGCTCCTTGTGAGCCTCAACTGCTCGCAAACAACCCAACTGACAGTCGGGGACCATACCACACTCTTCAGTCTATAATCTGCAGTACCTGTGTCCTTCCTTGTAACTCAGCCCTGCCTTCCACAATGCCCCACTGCTTATGAGCCACAGCCACCAGCCTTTTCTTCCCATTTTCTCAAAAGCCGCAGGTCAAGAAAGGGTGAGCCTGTATTTCTTCATACGGTAAGGGGAAATTGGACTTCACTCTCCTCACCCACCTATCTTGCCTCCCTGTCTCATTTCTAGCTCTGACTCTCTGACCTAACATCCTCCTATTTCCCGAGACCGACTTGTCCAACTGACGCTCTTTCAACCACGTTCAATGCCAGCATGTGGCACTGACGGAGAAGTGTCAACCTCAGGTTGAGAACAGCAAGATGAAAAAGCATGCTTTATCATTAGGCTTCCTTGCTTAAGTGAGGTTTAAAACTTTTTAAGGCAGAGTGTTGGGGTGCAGATATCAATTCAAAACCAGTTTTAACTTCTTTAAAAGGACTGGCAATGTGTTATAAAAGGCAATGCCATCTCTTTGAGAGTTATATACGTGCTCATCAGGCATCAGCAAAAAAAATACAAGCAAGATATTCAAGGGAAATGTATAGAATGATTGTGTCAATAGCTGAAATAGGCAGAAAACCAAGAGAAAAGACAAAATTCTGTAAGGAAGAACAGGACTGGAAACATTAAGTAGGCGGGGTTGTCAGAGACGAGAATGGAACAGATGGTATGCTCTCTCCAGTCTAGACAATGGGATTCTAACCTTTTTTTTTTTT
This sequence comes from Hyaena hyaena, assembly GCF_003009895.1. Taxonomy (NCBI): domain Eukaryota; kingdom Metazoa; phylum Chordata; class Mammalia; order Carnivora; family Hyaenidae; genus Hyaena; species Hyaena hyaena. Next base: position 801,323 of record NW_024081147.1, read on the forward strand.
TTTTTGGACAGAGGAGACTATCTATTGCCAGGCTCAAAACAGGATTCCTTAAAATCACACCGAAGTGAGATCGCACTAAACATACTGCTCACGGAGCACGCTTGGAGGGGAGCGGATCTTGTGGGCTTCCTTTTCCCCACCCGTAAAAGGGGATGACAGTATCTGCCCCAGAGACTTCACAAGGCAGTTATCAAATCAGTAACAGATTTGAGAGCAGTGTCTCTACTGCGAAATGATACAGACAGTGCTATACCCGGCTACTGGCTGCCCTGCAACAGATAAGACAATGCAAGAAACTGTTTCACAACAAAAAAGAAGGGCAGTTTTATTCAACTAAAAAGAGGAGATGCCATCAGTTGGAGAAATGAGGAAGAGAAGGGGTTTTCAAACTCCTTTTCTCCTTGGAGCCCTCAGCCGGGGCTGTGTGAAGGGCCAGCCCAGAACTGCAGTTTACTCCAGGGACCCTGGAGCTCCCAATGGGGGACGCAGAGTTGGCTAGAACAGGCCCATCAGGTATTCCCAGGGGGAAAAAAACTAGCTGTTCCCTTTTCTAATCTAATCAAACACACACACACACACACACACACACACACACACACACCAACACAAAAACAGAATTCTTCCATAAGTCTTGAACTTTGGAAACAGCATCCACTCCATGTTATAAAGAAAAGAAAAAAAAAAAAAAACCCAGAACATCTGCACCTGTTCAGATTTAATCATTTCTCCTACCAGCCAGGGTCAGACTGAGTACCTTCCAAAGTTAAAAAAAGAAATGAAACTTACTGCTGTGTCTACTTAAATAATGCTATCTGAAGACTCAATTAATTCCATAAGAATTTATTGCATCTCCTCACCTCCGCCCACAGCTCAACATAGGGATTCTTCATCTAAATGAGGAAAGAGCACTTGAGTATCCCAATATATTATTTCTCTCTACCTTTCCTAGCAGAAAGTAGCCACACAGAAAGCGCTCTACCCTCGCCCAGGAGATTTCTTCAGGTTTTGATTTTTAGAAGACTCTACATCTCTCCCTCCATCAACCCCACTTTAGTTAAGCCGCAGAACGGGTCCAGCACAGTCAATTAGAACTTTATAATCTCAACTTGAAGACTGCATGCAGCCCACAAATCACCCTTGTTGACTTTACAAATGGGCCCTGTGTCATTGGCGAGCAGCCCCTCCATTAAATATCCATCAATAAAAACATTGTTTTAAAGCTATCACCAAGATGAAATCTATTCTTGCGGTGCCCCTCCAGGCTAAAAGCACATTAACTGTAAACATAAAACAAGGGGACCGGGGGTAAGGAGCTGACCTATGAGCAGACATCATTAAAGCAGACAGTTTCTGCCGACCTTAGGGGAGAATTCCTATACGAATTAGATGACACTCGCAGGAAGGTGTAAATTTAAAAAAAAAAAAAAAAAAAAAACAACTAAAAAATAAAGGCAAAAAAGGAGAAAAAAGGAGGTGGAGGCTGCTGGGAGATACCAAGCCCTGAGGTCCCAAAGTCCTGTTGGGTTACTGTTCCCGGGCGAAAGGAATTATTTGTTCCTGCGGAGGATGCTGTCAGAGCTGGGGAAGCAGGTGAAAGAACCTGATAAACACAGCGCTGCAGGTCAACGCCCAGAAAGGCAGTCACCACGAGTCCCAGGGCTCCCGTACTCACCGGCACACTTTGTTCTTGTCCGGAGAGCTGGCCCGGGAGAGCCAGTGCCACCCTCCCCCGGTCTGGTGAGCAGCACGCTGATCTCATACTCCGTATCCGGGTCCAGGTGCCCAATCTTGTAACTCGTGGAATCCACCGGCTGCCGGTCATTCCAGCTCCCACTTGCCGTGCAGTATTCCACCTCTCGGGCAACAATGGGCCCGTCCCCATTGATGGAGTTGGCATTGAGTTGGATCCACAGGTAGGTTGCCCCCACGGAGGCAAGCTGGGGGGGAGCGATGGGAACAGGTGGTTCTGAAAGGCAAATCACAGAGCCATCTTTGAGACACTTGGCTCAGCAGTTGTTTTTTTTTTAATTTTTTTAAATTTATTTTTGAGAGAGAGATAGAGAGAGACAGCACAAGCAGGGGAGGGTCAGAGAGAGAGGGAGACACAGAATCCGAAGAGAGGCTCCAGGCTCTGAGCTGGCTGTTAGCACAGAGCCTGATGCGGGGGCTTGAACCCACGAACTGTGAGATCATGACCTGAGGCGAAGTCAGACGCGTAACCAACTGAGCCACCCAGGCACCCCTGCTCTGCAGTTTTAAAAGAGCTAAATGTGTGGGGCGTCTGGGTGGCTCAGCTGTTTAAGCATCCGACTCTTGGTTTCGGCTCAGATCATGATCTCACCATTTGTAAGTTCCAGCATGCTGTCGGGCTCTGTGCTGACAGCATGGAGCCTGCTTGGGAGTCTCTCTCTCCCTGTCTTCTGTCCCTCCCCCACTTGCTCTCTCTCTCTCTCTCTCAAAATAAATAAAAAATTTTAAATAGCTAAACATGCATCAATTATTAACATATGGAAGCCATGAACGTTTCCGGAATGAACTGATAAGAATGGTTTGATTACAGTTATTTTTAAGTGTACTGGTGAAGCTTTTCATAATGTTCAAATTTGCGAAGTACACCATCTTTAAAACCTACGATTGCTTAAGTAGGTATATCCCAAGGTTGTTTTAGGACACAACTAATTTTTCTGAGACACCTACAAAGGTGTCAAAGGATTTTTTTTGCCACTAAAAGTAACTTGCTAAAAGCTCTCTCAGTGGTAGTAAATAGATCCATGAGGCAATCTACTGCCAACTTTCTTACTGAGAATATCTTTGAAATCATCAAAGGTGCTAGTTATCTAGATCGTTAAATTCAGTTTCCATATATTTATATTCCAAAGATGCCATCAATTTAAAACATGGCAGAAATTATAGTTTATCTCAGCACGAATGTGTTTCCAGGATGACTTGCTTCACAAAAAAACATCACAATGGACTCATTCAGCCACAGGAGAAGGAAGAAGTGTGGGCAATAAAGCCCACCATTGCTGCTCTTCAAGGAGCCTGCAGTAATGAGTCTGATTAAAGCAGAGAGTAGAAAGAAAAGTTTTAAAGCAAAGCGCAAGCCACGCTCAATGGAGTAAAATTCTAGGCAATCAACAGTTAATAATCTTTAAAGAAAAAAAAAAAAAAAAAAAACAACCAAAAAAACCCTTATTCATTCTTTAAAATCTGAGATGGACTCTTTCTAGATCATTGTCCGAGAAGGGAGAAGTAGACAATCTTTTTTTTTTTTTTTTTTTAAATAGCATTCTCAGAATATTAGTGAGGTGCTGGTTGAGTGGCTTGCGAGGCATGGAAGGAAGGCATCCTATATGCCCAATGTCAGGATGTGGTGCCACACATGATGCTGGGAAAGGAGATAATGGATAAAATAATGTATTTCTATCTTAATAAATCTCCATCCAAGAAAAAATGTAAGATCTAGTAATTATTGTTTTAAGAATGTTTCCACAGGTGGTTTGGGCCTCTCTCTCTCTCTCTCGTGTGTATGTGTGTGTGTGTGTGTGACTCCTCATTTAGCTCACATGAATGCACAAAAAACAAAGCCTGCTATGTTCCATTATTGGCTTCGGCTAGCTTGCATGATGCAAATTCTGTCATGTCCAACAGCAGACACAGCCAATCGATCGTGGTCTTATTTCCTTCTGAAAGGGATCTCAGGGCAGCCAGGACCATCTGACCTTGGCCCTTAAGATGGTACCTGGTAGATCCCTAGACTAATCTAATATAAACAGCAACATCAGTTCTCTTTGTTGGACAGGGTGTGATGAGGCATACAGACTTTCTAAAATAGCTGGGAAATCTCATGACATTGAGTCAAAGTAGACACTTTGGGATGAATTGTATTTGGAGGCCTCCAAAATTCATGTCAGCTTAATAAACTATGTTCCTACTGTTCACAAACTACAACTTTGTGCTAGCTCTTCATTTCTTTAAACAGTTCTTACTCAACTCATAATGATTTAACATCAATTTATATCATTAGGCGATTCCTTGAACCGAGACATGAAATGGGACTTTTATAGGATATCTGAAGGCAGTTATGTAGCCAGGCTAAAAGAGCAATTAATTACTATGAAGTTACAAATGGAAGGAAGGGTTGCTGAGCGGTCATTCAAAAGACACCTTAGGGGCAAGGCCACGAAGGTTAGTGGCACACCAGTTCATTTAGAATACTGTTACCGGTGTCCTAAAATAGATATGACTTTAAGTGCTTGTTTGACCTGGGAATATTGTCTCTATTAATTCCGCATGAAGAAAAATACCAAATATGTGAAATCAAATGAAAGATTCAACCAGAACCTGGAAACAATTATAATAGACATTCCAAAATACTTTTGGGTTTGCTGGAAGAATCAGTTATTTATTTAAATTTTGAATACATTTTCCCAAAGGGAAGGAAGGAAGGGAGGGAGGGGGGGAGGACAGAAGGAAGGAAGGAATTCACTCTATACTAAGTGATAAAAAGTGATTTAAAATATATGGTCAATTGACAGTGAAAATTATGACTAAAATACAGTTGAGCCTTGAAGAACACAGTTTGAACTGCATGAGCTCACTTATATGAGGATTTTTTTTAACAGACCTGTATTTTCTCTTCCTTATGATTTTCTTAATAATGTTTTCTTTTTCTCTAGGTTACTTTATTTTAAGAATATGGATATAATACATAAACGAAATGTATTAATTGACTGTTTATGTTATGGGTAAGGCTTCCAGTCAACAACAGGCTATTGGTTAAGTTCCTGAAAAGTCAAAAGTTGTATGTGGATTTTCAACTATGCAGGAGTCGGATCCTCTAACTCTTGCACTGTTCAAGGGTCAACTGTAATTCCAAACCAAGCCAACAATGAAAGAATTTATGCACATACAGATATGTAAACGTATTTCTAATAGATATGCATATGTGAATCCCTAATACATACCCCACATAATTAAATAATATTGGTATAGATGCATACGTATGAATTGTGGAGATTCTATAAAATATTTTTTTTTATGTTCCAGATTTCAAAAGCAGTGGTAGGCATGAAATAAGATAGGAAAGAGAGTTAAAAAATGACTTGGATTTCATTTAGGGGGTTGGCACCAAATCAGTGCACGATCTCAAGAAAGTTATAAACTCAAAAAAAAAAAAAATAGAAGAAAGGAAAGAAAGAAAGAAAAAGAAAGAGAGAAAGAGAGAAAGAGAGAAAGAGAGAAAGAGAAAGAAAGAAAGAAAGAAAGAAAGAAAGAAAGAAAGAAAGAAAGAAAGAAAGAAAGAAACAAGAAATTAAAAGGAAGGAAGTTACAAACTTTATAGACTTTAGTTTTTTCCATTTTTAGGAAATCACTACTCCAAATATTACATATACATAAAAAAATTAAATTATATACAGGTGGCTTAACAATGTCATTGCATCATTTCAATGTAATTATCTCAAGGTAATACTTTATTAAGTATAACATGCTAGTAAAATTCAGCATGGTAGCACATTAAAAAATAAAATATATGAAAAATATGGCTATAAAATTATAAATGGAAGGGCAGCTAAGTGGCTCAATCGGGTAAGCGTCCAACTCTTGATGACTCTTGACTTCAGCATAAGTCATGATCTCATGGTTCATGGGACCGAACCCTACACTGGACTCTGTGTTGACAGTGCAGAGCCTGTTTGGGATTCTTTCTCTCCCTCTCTCTCTGTCCCTATCCCACTCATGTGCTCTCTCTCTCTCTCTCTTTCTCTCTTAAAACAGAAAAATAAATATATTTTTTTTAATTTTAACCTTTTAATTTATTATTGACAGACAGACAGAGCATGAGCAGGGGAAGGGCAGAGAGAGGGGGAGACACAGAATCTGAATAAGGCCCCAGGCTCTGAGCTGTCAGCATAGAGCCCAATGCAGGGCTCGAACTCACAAACCGTGAGATCAAGACCTGAGCCGAAGTCGGACGCTTTACTGACTGAGCCACCCAGGCACCCCAAATAGAAAAATAAACATTAAAAAAATTATAAATGGAGCAAAAGTCAAATTTCAGATTTGAGCCAAAACTGCAAGCCAATTGTCCCTGGCTTTGGCTGTGTGCAGACATGGAAAGAGGTGCCTGAACAGTTTTATCACAATGAGTGAAGCTGCCATGACATGTCCTAATTCAGGAAAATGTGCTGCATCAAGGTGACTAAGAACCCATTCATTCTTTGTGGTCATGTGTGCTCTGGAAGACTAGAAATTTATTATTTACTTATGCAACTAAACAAACGAACTTTTCCACAGAGGCAATTTTTAGCGAGGTTACTAGATTGAGGTTTTCCTGGTGATGAAGCCAAATGCCTCAAGAACATGGATGATCATAGTGAAACAATGTAGCAACTGTCAGTCAGAAAATAAAACACAATCACAAGGAACTGAGCCAAGATCAACATTAAGTAATAATAATGATAATAAAGAGTTCAGTCATGGAACACTGAGGCGGCCACTTTACAGGATGTGTTGGTAAATGGTGTCCATTTCTACACTGGGACTCCTCGCTTCTCAGAGAGCCTTCTGGAGAGCAGGACGTGCATTACTGTGAAGAATTTGTTTTCTTACAGTTATTAAGCCTAAACTCAGGGGCGCCTCGGTGACTCAGTCAGGTAAACGTCTGACTTTGGCTCAGGTCATAGTCTCATGGTTTGTGATTTCGAGCCCCGCATCAGGCTCTCTGTTGTCAGTGTAGAGTCTGGAGCCTGCTTTGAATCCTAGGCCCTTCCCCCTATTCATGCATGTGCTGTCTCTCTCTCTCTCTCTCTCTCCCAAAAATAAATAAACATTTAAATAAATAAATAAACCTACAAAGAAATAAAAATAAACCTAAACTCAAATACTAGCCAGATCAGCTAAAGTTTCACTACCAACCAAAATTTGTAAGAATCTGACATGGCAAAATATATTAGTGGAGTAGATATTTCAATGTGCAGCAATTAGTCACCACTGGATTAATACTGCTTATGGAGGGGGGAGCTCACCAATAAACATTTCTCTCATAAGACAGGAGTGACTAATATTGGCAGTAGTATTTCACAACAGAAGCATAAGACAAAATCACCTACAGGTTTTATGACAGAGGCTATATACCCCCAGAGATTTTCATTCATATTGCTGGGGGTGGGGGGGGAGGAGGGAAGAATAGCTGGCAGACAGTTATATGTTTTAAAATTCAGAAAGGTGGTAGTGACAAGCATCCCTAAATGTGCATCACTGACATACAGGAGCAGAGGGTAAGAATCATCTTGTCTTCTTCCTCCCCATCAAGGCCCTAACAGGTGCCGACTGCTTACTATGTATGTGCCTGTTTGAAGTACCATTCATATGCTTTTTGCACTTGACCTTCCTAATCGCCATATGATACAGGTGACATTTTTGATGTCTGTTTTATACATGAGGAAACAGAAGCACAGAGAGGGTAAGCCACTGGCCCATGCCTGCATAGCTAGTTCTGGCCTTTGACCCCTGCAGTTTTTAAAACAGCTTGCACAGAGAACCTTGCTGATAAAATAACCCATCCAAAAGAGATCAGTTTTATGTTTCGTATTTAACAAATGCAGGGGAAAAGATTCAAAAGCGGACAACATTCTGTTCTCCTAGGACAGAACAGCAATGGCCAGCCAGAAATTATCTAAAAATGCCTTGTTGTACATCTAAAACTCCAAATTATTCTGTCTGAGACCAAGAACAGCCCCAGCAGCTTTAATACCATAAACTCCTCAGCCCACAAAAAAAGCATTAGGCCAGCAAAGGAAACTTATTTCGCCTTTTATCCTCCCTCACGCTGCCCTTTTCTGAATGTAATGACTCAATTTTTCAGTCATGTAAAATATAGTAATGGAACGTAAGTGCACCATTATGAATGTTAACTCAGTATTATCAATATGGCTTGTGTGATATGACTGAGCATTTTTATACCGGCATTGCTTCATTTTATTAACCACCCTGCTATCATAAACACCCTGGCTGGTGAATATTTGCATTTTAAGTGATTTTCTATCAGTAAAAAAAAATTTCACTCCTTAAAAAAAATTTATAGGTTGTAATCTCTGTATACAGAGTCGGCAGAAGAAGTTGCCAAGAGCACATTCACTGCTTTGTGTGCAACTAAACCAACACAAATAAAATGCATTTTTCAAAAATATTGCGCACGTGCAAAATGTGTACTTAAAATGCAGTCCATCAATGTAACCTGTCACCAAGCTACTGTTTGGAAACAGAGGAGAAGTTGGAGCTCTAAACAAATAATGAACTCACAACCATCTGACATGTCTATTTTAATGGACTATTCAGGGTTATAAAAAGACGTTAAATACCTTTAACTACCAATTCTGCATAGTTTGATATTCCAACACCTCCTTCGGTGCGAATCATGCAGCGGTACTTTCCGGCGTCTCGTTTCGTCGTATTCACAACATTAAATGAAGCTATGAATCGCCGGGAACTGGTCACCTTTATTTCCTTGAGAGGAGCATCCCGTACATCAATGCCCTGTATGAATGGGGGAGGGAGGACAAAAAGAAACAATATCAGCTGTTGTATCGAAACACGAAAGCCCCTGATGGCATATTATCCATGTTATTTCCATGAAGATCTTGGTGTAGTTGTTTAGTACTCATGGGCCCCAACTCCAGGAGAACAGCTGGCCAGGAAGCTGAAATTCTGCCATGATCGACACTTTCGAGATTAAGGGATGCAAAATGAAGTGTGCAGAGATGTCTTACGTTTGCCCCTTCAAGATATTAATTATATTGAATGAAGTCACCAGGAGGAGAAAAAAATGCATACAGAAAAATTCTTTCATTTACTCCCAAGCGATCACCACTTGGTCTTTTCATAACACTTTATCTCATGTTTTTACACTTGGCTAGAAAATGAAATTAATTCACACACCACTCCATTGCTGACCTCATTTTACATACAAACAAATAAAACAATTTGTTAAGAATTACATTAAAAACATAACTAGGTATTAGCATATTGCTTACTAAACAGGTCTGATGGACTATTCTTAGCTTTACTATGTTCTTCCAGGACGTACAGAAACCAAGTACATGCTTAATATTACCTGAATGCTACAAGAGAAGCTTCTCCCCTTATCCCATAGTCTCAAAACCACAGAAAACACATTCCCTTACAGTATCAGCTTTGTCTTACACCATCTACATCACATTAAGTATGTCTTTAGTTTATGTACCTTTGGGAATCCATTCTATGCTGCCTAAAGTTTCATGCTTCCAAAGAAGGCTACAGTATTTCAGTTCTTTTTTTTTTTTTTAATGTTTTTATTTATTTTTCAGAGTGATTGAGAGCACAAGCTGGGAAGGTGCAGAGAGAGAAAGAGACAGAGGACCCGAAGCAGGTTCTGTGCTAACAGCTGACAGCCCGATGTGGGACTTGAACTCACAAACCGTGAGCTCATGACCTGAGCCGAAGTGGGATGTATAACTGACTGAGCCACCCAGGCAACCCACATATTTCAGTTCTATAATAGTTACAATGACCAGGAAAGAGGCTATCTCAAATATGCTACTTGCAAAAATTGAGTAATAAACAATGGGCACAGCTAATGCATGGTGCCAAGCACTCAATCTACTGGTTTACCCAGAACTCATTCTGGGTGCCAACTAGGTGCTTCAACTGTGTGAAGACACTAGGCTCACAGTGGTGAGTTGCAGAAGAGTGGTTGGTGATGCTCATGGCACTTTAGTTAATGGGAAGTACAGGAGGCCAGATTAAATACAGAATCACAAATGATAGCCAGTGGTGGGTAAGAGACAGAGCAGATGACTGGCAGAAATCACCATCTTTAGATACGGTGGTTGTGGGCGGCCACTCTGAAGAAGTGGGCTGAGATGTGAAGAGTAAGGAGGAGCTAACCAGGCAAAGGAGAGAGAGAAAGCATTCTAGTCAGAGCAAACTATGCAGGAAGCTGGAGATGGTTAGAAAGAAATGAAAGCTTTGGATGAGATTAAGGAAGCCCGTGGAAGGGGGGGGGGGGTAAGGAAGCCCCCATGCATTCAGGGTCTTGCAGACTATATTAAAGTGTTTTTATGTAGGAGTATGAAAATGCTAGGCAACACATAATAAAACTCATCTGTATTACCCCGTGATTTATATTACACAGTGTTTTTAAAGGCTTTTATCTATGTTTGTTTTTTTTTTTTTTTCCTTTAGCACTATGCCCTAATGGCTATGAATTTGGGAGTTAGACTGACCAGGGTGCCCGAGCTAACTCTAAAATGATTTACCTTCCCAGAGCCTCCCTTCCCTCATCCGCAACTAGATGATACAACACACTCGCAGGGCAGTTGCGCGAATTCAAAGATATATACAGGGACACTGGCTTCATGACTGGCATCACCCATCCCCATCCGAATTCTGGACCAATGGAGTGATGAGGTCAAGGAGGAAGGTGGACAGGCTGTCAAAACACCACTTTTATTACTAATGAACCTGGTATTGCAGAGTATGGCTGATGTGCAGAACAATGGGCTTGCTGATACTGAAGCACAGAATTAAATAGACTCACTCACCCAGCCACAGGCCACCTTAGAAAACCACAAGGCCTCCCGTATGTGGGGTGCTGCTGTACACGCACAGGATGGAAGAACAGGGCTCCTACAGGGGGTTAGTTCCCAAAGAAGGGGCTGGGCTTGCCTGCTCACAGCTTCCTTCACAGGCAGCTCTTGCTTGGGCAGAGAAAAGGCATCAGAGTGCTGCACTAGTATACTTCCTGCCATAGGGAAGGAAACATCAGGAGTGGGGAAGATGGGTTCCGCCAACATCACTTTTAGCATTACCTGTCAAAACAGCTTTGTTAATAGCTTCCAAAGTTATAAATCAGAATATGAAGTTCCATATATATCTTACATGTCTTACATGTATCCTGATTTTTACTAAGCCCCCTAAATTTGGTCTGATGGAGGGCACCAAAATGTTAGGAAAACAAAACACAATAAAATCAATCTAGCATTGTTAATTAATACAATGGAAGGAGGATTCTTCTGTATATTCTACACACTCAGTCTTTCATCCTTCCTCACAAATAATCACATCCTACTGCTAGGATTACCCTTAGATCTACTAACTCTATAAAATTCAGTTTGTCTTTTTTCCAAACCAAAACCCAAGCCAAACAAAATCTAATCTCCAGTTTTGGGGAAAAAAATTAAGCCCTAAAGAAAGAGCAGATTTCGTATCGGTAAATATTTGTTTTATTAGTAACAGCATCAAAAAGGGCTATGTTCTTATTTATTTCCTCACTTGTGGCATGAATCTTGCAAGAGTATACTTGTACAGTAATTCTGTAGCACTTTTCCTACTAGAATACAAGTCTCTTTCAAGAGAAGTTTCATTTAAAAGAATTTTGAAGTATGTACTTAATGATCACTCATTAAAGGCTGCACTGAGGGCACTCAAGTTTAGGAAAATCTCCTTTTTGGGTTTATACATATGTTGAAAAGAGTTTTACCTCCTAGTTGTCTTTGTGACACAAATTTATTCTTTAAAATACACAGCTTCAAACTAACAGCTCTACAGGCTCTAATACATGAATTCTCAGGACTGGGCTTTCTTTTTTGAATCCCATATACTGAAATCACACAGAAACTTAGCGATTTAGTTTCTTCACAAGAAATAGTACATAGCAAGGGGAAACCGCGTGTTAAGGACTAATCATTTTAGCTTAGGATCCACGCCAGATCATCTCTCTTGCTCAAACCTGCAGGTCATTTTGTACTAAATAGTTCAGATGTATATGAAACCAGTATTCATTCAACCAACCCTCAGTAAAAACCTTTTATGATTTTTATAATATGATATGTATCATATAGGAGGAGCATGAAGTTAAAAGAAGAGTCCTTTACCTAACTGACACTGAGGTTGCTGTCTATTGTGAATAAGGCTGCTTTGAACATTGACATATAAGCATGTGTCTGAGTTCCTGTTTTCAATTCTTGTGGAATATATCTAGCAATAGAAATACTGAGTAATACAATAATTTTGTTTAACTTTTTGAGATATGGCCAAACTATTTTTCAGTGACCGCATCATTTCAGTCCACCAGCAACACACAGGGCTCCAATTTCTCTACAGCCTTAACAACTTTCTATTCATTCATTCATTCATTCATTCATTCATTCCGGTTAGAAAAACAGACAAGCAAGGCAATGATTATAGTACAGAGCAATAAACTGCATAATACAGCAAACTCAGAAAACAGGGAACCACCCTGGAGAAGGGTGTGAAGGTCAAGTGAGCTATCTAGAAAGCACTACCAGTGGCCAGGCTAGCATATGCACAGGAGTTTGTCAGGAATGGAAGGAGGAGAAAAGGAGCCCAGTGAGTAAGAAGAGCTTTGCAAAAGTCAAGAGCCAAGAGAGCATGGAACAATAGAGGAAGTACGATTGAGTCCATCTAGACTCAGGTAAAGGGGTGACATGAACACATCAAAGGGTACAGTAACAGACTGGAGGAAAGGATGTCGGACCCTAACTGAGGTCAAATGAAATTGGTAATTTTTTTTAGAAATCACAGTAACAAATGATAAAAAGAGAGAGGAGAGAAAGGAAGGAAGGTTTCTAAAGATATTTAGGAAATCAAATCTGCAAACAGTGTGTTATTATACTTCAGTAACATCTTCTTTTCTAGCAGAATATAATGTCCTCAAGGTCAAGAAACAGATTTCATTCATTTGGTGTACATGGGTGCAGAGGAAATAAAATTCAGTAAATATCTGCTGACTCGAAAAATCATAGCCCCAGTGGAAAAAATGTTCCACAGGTAGAAGAGAAATATGAGGTTGCTAAATTAACAGAATTATATGCCAGATCTTAAAACTGGAAAACCAGTCTTTATTTACAAGGGAGACCAATATGGAAAATAAAGATATTTTACAGATTCTGTGTGTCCCTCAGTCACCAACACTGCCCATTCCTCATGAGTATGCTAGGCAGACTAATACTCCCCAAAAAAGGTCTACTGCCTAGTTCCCAGAATGTGTGAATATGCTCTCACAAAAGGAAGTTTGCAGATGTGATTAAAATAAGAATCTGGAGATGGGGCTGTTATACTAGATTATCCAGATGGGCCCAATGCAATCACAGGGAGGAAGGTAGGAAAGTCAAATGCAGAGGAAGGAAATGTGACCACAGAAACAGACGTTAGAGTGATCGGCTTTGAAAATGGAGGAAGGGATCATGAGCCAAGAAATGAAGCTACAAAAGAAAAGGAACCGATTTCCCACCCTCCAGGAGAAACCAGTCTTGCCATCATTTTATATTAGGACTTCTGACCTCCAGAACTGTAAGATAATAGAGCCATTATGTCTTTGGTAATTCGTTACAGAAGCAACAGGACCCTAATACAGTGACCATCAGGATAATGAAAAAGCCTGTGGCTTTTCAAAGATGTACCATAGTCGTGCATCCTGATCTGTCAGAGCTATAAGCAAATCTTTAAGACAGGTTTAGGTCTTAAGTTCTAGCAAAAGTTCTATTTGCAAGTCCTCACCCTAGACAAAACAAAATAACTAAGTTAAAAGACTCACACTTCTCAACTTCAAAAATTAGTACAAAGCTATACAAAAGCACAGCATGGCGCTGACATAAGGAAAGATAAAGACCGGTGGAATAGAGAGCCTAGAAATAAACCCTTATGTTTACAGTCAGTGGATTTTCAACAAGGGTGCCATGACCACTCAAAGGGGAAACAATAGTTTTTTTCAATAATTGGTGTTAGGAAAACTGGGTATCCAAAAGGAAAAAGAATAAAGTTGGACTGTTATCTTTCCTTGCATACAAAATTAAGTATATCAAATACCTAAAATTAAAATCTAAAATTATAATTATCTTATTAGAAAACATAGGGGGAAAGCTTCATGATGTTAGATTCAGAAGAGATTTCTTAAACATAATGCCAAAGTCACAGGCAACAAAAGAAAAAGTAAACTAGACTATCAAAATTTAAAAAAAAAAAAACTTTTGTACATCAAAGGATATTATTAAGAGATGAAAACAATAGAAAATGGGAGAAAATACTTACAAATCATGTATATGAAAGGGATTAAGATCTTCAATATATAAAGAAGTCCGTCAACTCAAAAGCATCAACAAGAAACAAAGAATCCATTTTTTTTTTAAAATTAATGTTTTATTTATTTCTGAGAGAGAGAGAGAGAAAGCATGAGCAAGGGAGGATCAGAGAGAGAGGGAGATACAGAATCTGAAGCAGGCTCCAGGCTCTGAGCTAGCTGTCAGCTCGAACCCACAAACCGTGAGATCGTGACCTGAGCTGAAGTCGGACGCTTAACCGACTAAGCCACCCAGGCGCCCCTCAAACAATCCAATTTAAAAAAGGGCAAGGCATTTGCAACAGCATGGTTGGACGTAGAGGATATTAAGTGAAATAAGTCAAATAAAGACAAATACCATATGATTTCACTCATATGTGGGATCTAAAAAACAAAACCATGAATAAACAAGCAAAGAGAAAGCAGAATCAGACCTATAAATACAGGGAGCAAAATGATGGTGACCAGAGGGAAGAGGATAAGGATGGACAAAATGGGTAAAGGGGAGAAGATACAGCCTTCCAGTTATGGAATGTGTGACTTATGGGAATAACAGGCAAAGCATAGGGATAGAGTCAATGGTACTGTAATAGTGTTGTATGGTGACAGATGGTAGCTACACTTGTGGAGAACATAGCATAATATTCAGAGAAGTTGAACCACCTGAAACTACTATAACATGTGTCAGCTATATTCAAATAGAAGTTGTTGTTTCTTTTTTAACAGCCAAAGAAGTTACGTAAACATTTTCCCCCAAAGAAGATACACAAACGGCCTAGGAGTACATGAAAAGATGCTCAACATCTTTGGTCAGTAGGGAAATACAAATAAAAACCACTATGAAAGATGACTTCACATCCAGCAGGATGGCTAATAGCCAATAAACAAACAAACACACAAATAGAAAAATGAATGAATGAATGAATGAATGAATAGAAAGTTGTTAAGGCTGTAGAGAAATTGGAGCCCTGTGTGTTGCTGGTGGACTGAAATGATGCGGTCACTGAAAAATAGTTTGGCCATACCTCAAAAAGTTAAACAAAATTATTGTATTACTCAGTATTTCTATTGCTAGATATATTCCACAAGAATTGAAAACAGGAACTCAGACACATGCTTATATGTCAATGTTCAAAGCAGCCTTATTCACAATAGACAGNCATATCTCAAAAAGTTAAACAAAATTATTGTATTACTCAGTACTTCTATTGCTAGATATATTCCACAAGAATTGAAAACAGGAACTCAGACACATACTTATATGTCAATGTTCAAAGCAGCCTTATTCACAATAGACAGCAACCTCAGTGTAAACCGATGGGTGAATGGATAAATAAAATGTGGCCGCTACAGGCAATAGAGTATCATTTGGCCTTAAAATTTTTTTTAATGTTTTATTTATTTTTGAGAGAGAGAGAGACACACAGCACAAGTGGGGGAGGGGTAGAGAGAGAGGCTCCAGGTTCTGAGCCATCAGCACACAGGCCAACGCAGGGCTCAAACCCACAAACCATGAGATCATGACCCAAGCAGAATTTGGATGCCCAACCAACTTAGGCACCTAGGCACTCCTAATTTAGCCTTAAGAAGGAAGGAAATTCAGACATATGCTACAACTTGGATAAACCTTGACGACCTTATGTTAGGTGAAATAAACCAGTCACCAATGAAAACTATGATAGGATCTATTTACGTGATGTATCCATAATGGGCAAATTCATAGGAATAGAAAGTAGGTTGAAGGTTACCAAGAGCTAGGGGCAGGAGAGAAGGGAGAATGGGAGTTATTTCTTATGATTTTTACTTCAGGTGATAAAAATGTTTTGGAAATAAACAGTGGCGATGGTTACATAACATTGCGAATGCACTTAACCACTCAATTGTGCTCTTGAAAATGGTCAAAATGGTAAACTTCATGTTATGCATCTTAAGTCTTCACTACCTACTGTAGATCAACAGCATAAACTCCAGCTTTGGCACCTTTATTTGAAGACCTCCATAAAATAATCTGGAGTGCAGGTTAAAAATGGTTGCAAAGAACGAGGCAAATGTAGTTGATGAGTTGAATGGAGAATAGAATGAGAGACACAAAGTAGACCTGATATGTCCAAGTAAGGACAGGACAACAGAAGAGAAAGGCTTTATTCGGCCAGGTGGGGTGGAGCCAATATACAATCCAGACAGAAGAGCACTACGTACATCTACAACGTACCAGATACATCTGGCATCGGGCAGACCCACACAGACTATATTCTTAATGACAATAAAAAGACAAATGGAATTTTAAAATCTAATCCTTACTACAGAAACATTTTTAAACATAAAAAATAAAAAAAACATAGACATTTTGAAAAACTGATCACTTAATATTGTACATATTTCAGGGAATTTTAGTTTACTTTTTTCTGACCCAGTATTTTAAATAAAATATGAAATGGTGGTAGTGGGTGTATGTTTTATCTCTGTGGTATCTACAGAGTTTTTTACACCTTTAGGTGGCCTCAGAAATGTGCCTTTTAATGTTTCCCACTTCACGGGTATGGCTATTATTTATAAATATATTTTTCTAACATTATACATTTAAATTATTTACATGTTTCACTATTATGAATGATGTTTAGACAATCCCTATTCCTAAAATTGTTGGTTTAAAGGGAATAAAAAATGTTAAGTTTTTTTTTTTTTATGAATAACATGAAAGACTTCACAGAGACTTAGTATGTATTTACAAGAATTGGTTTTTAATGAGAGTTCAAATGGTTCCTAAAATTATTTTCTAGCTCTTTTTAGATATTACAAACATATCAAACAGGACAGAAAATTGGCCTGAATCACTGATCTTTTCTTGCAATATTTCCAAAACTGTATAAAGTTGGGGGAAATAAACCTCTCTGCTTATCTTGGGTAAAAGATCAAATATTCAGGAAAAATTATATTTATTTTGGTGGTACTGTATGCCTTCCACAGTACAAATTGAGTTACTCTCTTACTAGATAGCATTTTAAAATTAAAGTTAATCCCACTTTTAATTTTTCAAGAATGATAAATTCCCTGTAATATTCTGAAGTGCAGCATACACTGACCTCTTTCCACAAGGCAAGGATATTCCTTGAAATTCACATCTTCAATATCCACAAGTGGATATTTCTAAAAGTGGAATAGATACACCGAACTAACTAAGATTAAGTGTGCTTAATATAACTGAACGGAAGAGCATGTAGAACTACTAAAATATATACTTAGAATTAGGGACGCATGGCAATATTTAAATATCTGGAAGATTAATCACTCAGATTGATGCATCTCATTTAAGTTTGTGGCATTATCAGTAATTTCATACAAGCAGAAAATTCCACTGTGGAAACGTCTACAACAGTGGCCTGAAGTCTGGCAAACATCGAGGCATCACGTAATATGAACCAAATGAGCAGAAAACAAATCACAAAAGCCTAAATGAGGCAGGGGAGTAATAGTAAAAACAGATGTGAAGATCAATTTTACCAGTAAAAAAGGAGGAAAAGTGAGACGTACAAGTTGGGGGGGGGTTGGGGGGGGCGGAATTCAGTCACCCTCCCTTATCTGCAGGGGGTGTGTTCTAAGAACCTAGTACATGCCTGAAGCCACGGGTAGTACTGAAGCCTGTAACTGTATTTTCTTCTACACATACATACACACCCATGATAAAGTCTGACTTATAAATTAGGCACAGTATGAGATTAACAACAATGACCAATAACAGTACAATTAAAGCAATATACTGGAGTAAAAACGTGAATATGCTCTCTCTAATGCTGTGTGGTACTCACCCTTCTTGTGAGGCTGTGAGATGACAAAATGCCCACGTGACAGGAGGAGGTAAGGGGAATGACGTGGGCACGTGACACAGCATTAGACTGCTATTGACCTGAGTCCATGTCAGAAGGAGGATCACCTGTTTCTGGACCACAGTTGACTACTGGTAACGGAAACTGTGCATAAAAGGGGTGGGGGTGTTGTGGTATAAACACAGAAAGTCAAAAAGGAGTGGAGAGGGGCGCCTGGGCGGCTCAGTCAGTTAAGTGTCCAACTCTTGATTTCGGCTCAGGTCATAATTTCACAGTTCGTGGGATCGAGCCCCACGTCGGGCTCTGCGTTGACAGTGCAGAGCCTGCTTGAGATTCTCTCTCTCTCTCTCTCTCTCTCTCTCTCTCTCTGCCCTCCCCTGCCCCCTGTCTCTCTCTCTCAAAATAAATAAATAAACATTTAAAAATAAAGGAGTGGAGAGAAGCTGGGTGAGGTGACAGAAGAAAGAGGGCGCGTGGCGGAGGAAAGGATCAAAGACTGCAAGGAAGGACACAGCAGAGGCACAGAAACGAGAGCAGACCAAATGTCCACATGGGAGAAAAAGTCGTAACTCACACAGGGAGGAAAGACCCACTTCTTGGATGATATTTATTTGTCTCCTTTGAAATTCTGACATTTATATTTTAACAACAGTCTCCTTGTTTCCTGAAGCTGAAAAAAAATCCGTCAGGTCGCACCGTAACTTTAGGTTCTGTATTAGCTCAGTGATTGATAACATGCATGAAGAAGGAATCCACAGCTGGGTTGAAGGAGGAGACATGAGAGAATGTCCTGAGATACCGGGGATGGGGGAAGGAGGAGAGAGCGCTCACCCTTCACTTTGTCAGTGTCAAATCCTATTTCTCGGGTTGTTAGAAAGGAGGAAGACAGAGTGTTTACAGCTGTTGGCAAAGCACCAGGCAGCATCGCCTGTGACATCTCTGTAGACAAGAGGAGAGCGATGTGGGACAAATGCCAGGAGGGCTGGACGGACTAGAAGCCTCTGAATGACCGGAGTCTTTGGCTGCCTGTCAGCATGGATGCTGAAACATGTTTCTAGACTCTTGGCACAAGGTTATATCCTTGACTCCTCCAACATGCCTATTGATGTCGTTGACAGAGTCACAGATATCTTTGTCACATGCACAGCTGACAACTAACCAGCACATGAATGAATAAAATGGGATAAAGGAAAAACAGACCTACAAAGCCTAACGGTGAGTTAAAATTAACAAGATAGGTATCAAGCAAAATAAATGTAAACCAATCTTGGACACCTTTGACTTCGGACCACCTCCATCACTAGATGATGTACGTGAAGACTGTGAAGTGGATTTCTGTCAAACTGAATTCAGTACTCAGTTGTATTTATAGAAATAAAGTATCAAGAAAGGCAGTGGCAGGAGACACCCTCAGAAGACAGCATTCTGGGCACCCTGTTTTCCGAGGAGCATACGAGAAGTAGGCTTGCTCAGAGGAAGGTGCAGCACTCATCTCCACAGGTAAAGAGCTGGGGAGCACCTGGAAACAGAGGACACAAGAGGGAGAGCACAGCCGTCTTCCAAAATCAAAAGCTCAGACATGCAACACAGCAGCTGCCTTGGGCTGTCACGGCCAAAAGGCTCTGTCACCTAACTGAAACTCCTTGGGCCAAAATGCGGTCCAGAATTCAGATTTATTTTTCATTTTACAGAGGTGTCTATACTGTGTATTGTGTGATGCTGCAAGGACACTGATATTTCTGTGTCAGGACACGTGACTGTGACTATACAGACCAAAAACAGGCCACAAAAGGTGTCAGGTCAGGTTTTATCACCAAGCAAATTACAAAACTGGGCAAGTTTTGTTATGAAATTAGATATGGAGAGCTTTCTGTTTTTGGATTTTGGAATAAGAGTGACCTCGACGAACGTACACGACCAGTCCTCCTCACCCCCCAAGACGCTCTGATACCACCGTGCCACGCCCCCAATGGGTCTGCTGGATAACTGGGCTCCAGCCACACTGGGCTCCATGCTGCTGACTCTTTCCCACCCAGGCGTGCTCCTCCCCCAATGTCTCTGCCTTCATCCTTCCGGAGGCCCTCCCCAACTTAACTCATGGCCCACACCTTCATCTCCTTCCAGTCCTGCTCAAGTGTATTTCCAAGGAGGCCTACCTGGGCCCCAGATTTAAAACTGAAACCTCTCCTGCATGGCACTGCTGATGCCCCGTGTCCTGGCTAGCTACTCCTATTAACGCTACTGAGCACTTTCTCACGTACTACATAGCTTACCTACTATGGTCATTGTCTATGTCTCCCCACCAGAACACAAGTCCCACAGAGGCAGGGGACCTTTACCAGGCTTTTCATTGCTATAATATCTCTAGCACAAAAAACATGCCTGGCGCATCCAAGGGGAGGTTGGTGGCAATATCAAAGGGACTTAGGCATTGAATGGGTAACTGAACAAGTTGATTTTTAAGATGCTTTTTGGTCCACAGCTAGGCGTTCTCAGGTCAGAAATAAACAGGGAACAGCGGTGAAGAACGCCCCCTTTTCTCTTATCTAGAGAGTCAGAAAAAGGCATGAGATTCCTGTCCCCGTGTGGCTATCTCCATGAAAAGAACGAGCAGATAGGACAATGTGTTCAGAACCTCTGGTAATCCTGAGCATCTCAGCATCTACAGGAAACTTTCTGCTATCAGGGAAGAACGAAACAATGAAAATGTACACTTGGCAGACACAGCAAATTAGTCCAAAGTTTTCTCTAAATTCTTCCAGAGTTAGGAAGAGGCCACCCTACCAAGGACTGGCCTTCATGTTCTCAAAAGCATTACAGCAGCACAGTGTGGCATCACCAAAATGGGCATCCAGATTTTTCTTTAGAATATTAGAGTTCACAGTGAAAGAGAACCGCGGACATGATTGTCGGGAACAAAAGTCCATACCTGATGCACGTCCAGGGTTGTTAAAGAAACTGCTGACCCATCTTTTGTTAATTTAATGAAACAACCATTATGGGCATCTCTGAAAGGAAATTATCTTAGGGGGTTAAATCCAGCTTTGTATAAAATCAAGAGCATCTTTAAACTTGCGTGTATTTCAATTTGAGCATGCTAGGGGAAAAAAGTACTGACAGTCATTTAAATTAGGCTTACAACCTTCTTTATGCAAGGGACCCACTGTAGGACTTCTAAATGAGCAGTAATTTACCATCAAAAAGATACACATTAAGTCCCTTGGAAATAGTTTCGCCATAATCAGAGCAATGATTGAAAGAAATTGAGGTCTGGGATGTTAGCAGCATTTGGATCAGATTATTCAGTCCCAGGCATTCTGAAGGCGCTCTGGGCGCACAAGCCTGGAGGAGATATTGGCCAGTCACCCTTCCTCAGCCATCCATGTGGGGATGAAACGCACCTTCATTTAGCCAACAGGAAAAATTGTATTATCCCTCTTGCAAATGTGCTCATTTGTACAACACTGACTGAAATTCTTACTACTGGGTTCATAATGCTATCAGCAGGGCCTGGCATAACTGTGTTGAAAACATTTTATGTAATCTAAATCCAGTAATAATTGAGTAACTCAGCAATTCTACTTTCTGGAACCCATTTTTAAAATTTTAATAACGAAGATACTGTTGACCTTTGATTTCTAGGCCATAACCAAGCTGACCTAAATATTTACCAGTTTGGAATAGTAGAACCAGAAGTTCTTACTTATATTACCATATACTGGGAATATACACTGACAACTCTATTTAAACTGGCTAAAAACTATACGGATAGCCAAAGTAACATGGAAAGACCCAAAGCTGCATATTCTTTGAACATGTGATAGTCTTACAAGCATTTTCTAGTACAAATTTGATTATGGAAATTTAGAATCTCATTCTGATAGTTAGATGTAATCATTTCATCATATATTTGTAATATTTCAATAGTGTTTTTTAACCAACCTTAGCTTAATTTTTTTCAGAGAAGTTTATCCAAATAATATAGAATATATACAATAATTACAGTCATTAGAAACGAATGAAATTACCAGTCTTTAAGTCAAACATCCAGCTGTTGCCTGGATTAACCCAACCACAGGAAACTAAAAGGCATGACACTGACTGACATTTCCTGTAAGTTTCAAGGTGTGGGTTTGCAAGGCAAGGGATCGACTTTTACTTCTAACACTGTGATAACGGCTCGGTAATATAAGGATGATGGTGGTGCCTGCATGATCATTCATGATCTAAAAGACGGGGCTAGTCCTCAATATGGGTGGCTAAGAAAATCACTTTTCCCAATTGATATGCCTTACAATACAGGACCCTGAAAACATAGCTGAAAGAAGCTAAAGATGTAAAATGAAAGAGGCTTAAAAGTGTTGTAGTTTGGAATCTCAATTGAAATTGTCAATATGATCTCAGGACATGTTTGTAAATGTATATATGTGTGTGTAGGTATATACCCTAGCTGAGCCTAATTGGAAGGTCCAGAAACAAAAGAGCTTGATAATGAGTACTCCCGTGCTCAGACTGGAATTTCTATGATCAGTTCCCACTTAACAAGAATCGAGGATCCCTGGAGAAATGACTAATTCTAGGTCATCGAGGTGGAAAATGTAAAATAAAAGCTTGGAATATATTGTCAGTAAGTAAGAAAGCCATCGGACATGGCCCAGGACTGGGGTCACCCACCCTGATAAGCCCTATTTATCTGAGCAGCAATAAAGATAATAAGTAAGTGTGAGAGATCAGAGCACATCAAATGTGTTTATATTCCCAAGTTGAGGGCAATGACGTGATGACAATGGTGGTGATGACAATGACCATGATGCTGGTGACAGCAACCATAATACTAATAACCCCCTTGGTCACTTTTAGGTGATGCCAGTGAACTGCATCATTGTTTCTGAAAACTTGCTGGAAAAAGACAAAATATCAAGCATGTATACCATCTCCCCTTTATTATTTACATATTAGGGTAACCAAATATTTGATATGGAAGACCTTTTCTTTTTAGAAGTATTCTAGCTACTTGAATACTTCAAGAAGGGATGATATCACAGAACCAGTATGCAGCCCTTGTTGAATGAATGAATGTAGAAATGGTCATGGGTGGCATATAACATCACAAAAAGGAACATAATCTGCATGAAACACAAATGGGGAACACATTAGCTGTCACTCCAAGAGGGCAACAAACAAAACCCAAACTATGGGAAACTGTATAGGACAAACACAGTTACAGCAACAACCACAGCCACCACAAGTGGGGAAATGGACAAAGAACCTAAAGATAACATGGACTTAAGAGACTCATCGTGCAGTTGCAAAGTGTAAACTATACTGCTATCACAATTCCAACAGACTGCTAAAAAAAATAAGGTTATAAGACAGTAAGAGCAATCTGAATCCTGGCTCTTTTTCCAGGGCACACTCGGTGTCTATTATTATTATTATTTTATTTTTATTATTTTTTAATATAGTTTATTGTCAACTTGGTTTCCATAAAACAACCAGTGCTCATCCCAACAAGTGCCCTCCTCTATGCCCGTCACCCATTTTCCCTTCTCTCCCACCCCCCATCAACCCTCAGTTTGTTCTTTGTATTTAAGAGTCTCTTGTGGCTTGTCTCCCTTGCTCTCCGTAACTATTTTTTCCCCTTTCCTTCCCCTATAGTCCTCTGTTAAGTTTCTCCTGTTCCATATATAAGTGAAAACATATGGTATCTGTCTTTCTCTGCCTGACTTATTTCACTTAGCATAACACCCTCCAGTTTCATCCATGTTGCTACAGATGGCCAGATTTCATTCTTTCTCACTGCCATGTAGCATTCCATTATTATTATTTTAAAGGCTCCTATCTTTAAGAGCAGGGGTCTGAGGCTAAATCCAGCCTGTCACCTTCTTGTACAATTTGAAAGAGAAAAATGGTTTGTACTTTTTTTTAATGATTACAAAAACAAAGAAAGAATAATATTTTGTGACAATGAAAATCGTATGAAATTCAAATTTCAATGTCCATACATAGAGCCGCATTGAAAACAGCCACCCTCATTCATGTGTGTGTTGTCTGTGGTTGCCTTTCTGCTACAAGAGCAGAGCTGAGCAGCTGTACCAACGGCTGGCTGGCTTGCAAAATTTACTATCTGGCCCTTTACAGAAAATGTTTGCCAGCCCGTGTGTTAGAGAAGCATTTACAGGTTAAATGATACGATGACTGAGATGGCTTCAAAACAATCAGAAGGGGAGCAGGTGGAAACAGAGATACAGCAATTGGCCACATATTGTTAGGTGTTGAAGTTGGACGCTCATTATATGAAGTTTATTACCTTATCTCTCTACCTCTGTAAATACTCGCAATATCTGCAATAGAAGTAAAAATAAGCTTTTCTTCAAAGAAGCTATTAGAAAATAATCTCTCATTTCTGTATTTCTGAATGACTATTTTAACCATGATTATTTCCCCAGGAAAACAAATGATTTTGCTGCTGGCTTGTAAATATCCCAGTGATGTAGAACAATTTTGTCTAGATGCCATCTACTTTCTGCAAATGCATTGAGCCGTTTATATGATAAAGGTACCACCAACAGTAGACGAGAAAATGCACTTTGACAAATGGGAGCCATAACCTAAGTCTAGCTGGTCTATTCTTTGGCAATATTTGCATAACTAATGTTCATGTGCTCATCATGTGGAAAGCGTGTAATATACATTTCTGGAGGGAAAGTAATCATGGGCTTCCAAATCTTAAGGATAAACAGAAAGCCCATTAATTAGTCATCTGTCCATTGTGCTTAGCAGACACCACTTCTTGTAACAGAGACAGACAATTTTATTACACGTGGACAATAGCCCATCTCTTCTTTTGAATGAAGGGCGTAAAGGATGGCAGTTTTATAAGTATGAGAGAGACAGAAGAGAATAACAATCTGCTCTATGATTTCAAAGTTCACTCTCTGTAGGAACTGCCTGGCTGCCACTGTGTGCCAGTCAGAGAGGTCGGGGCCCTGTCTCACACTGAGTCACAACTAGACTAAATGCAGCGTGTTCAGTTCTCTGTTGCACTTCTACAGTCCGAAAGAAGTTTTTGAAATCAAAGCCCACCCAAAGTTGACAAATTTTCTTTCTATTTCAAGGAAGGAGTTAAGTAAATTTCTCTTTTTTTTCCTTCACACACGATTCCAGACTGCAAGACTGGAATCTTCTAGGACTTTCGAGAAGGATACCTAAGGCAAATGTATAAACCTCTTACATAAAACACTTCCATGTTTCCCACTCCCAAGAGACAGAATAGGAAAAAACTAGAGATCCTAATTAGTGTCCAAACTCTCCAGGACCCTCAGTCCAAGGCCTGGGTCAGTAAAAGGAGAGAGAAAGGCAGGGCATCAGTATTCTCAGCGCACAATCACAGAAATTCCAGAGCACAGCCATTCCTGTCTTCTCACAACAGAGCTGTGGATTCGTGGAAGCAAGAGAAACAAATAACCTGTTTGATGAATATGAGGAAAGCAACAGAAAATTGCTTTCACAGGATTTATGACTCTTGGGTCCAAAGTAAACAATCCTTAAGAGGACTGGCTAATGCCTTTCTCTTCTGCCCTCCAAACTGACCCATCCTGACCTGCAGTTTTCAAAGTACAACTTCTCATCCTGGACCAGAGACCCTCAGATTGCTATGGAAGACAAAGCTCTCTGACTGCTGCTCTAGCTTTTTCGGGGCATCCTTCTCGAAGTACCAGTGATTTACATGTTTTGATTGAATTGGGTAATGTCACAAAATAAAATTTATTAATTAATGCCTCCTGGAATCTCCCTAGATAAGTCATATTGTTTTGTTAATGTAAAATAATTCTTTACCTTTAAATTCAGCTAATCCCAAATCATACTAAATTAAAACATATGGTATATGCTTTGAGGATTTTGGGTGGTTTCAGTCTGAATGTTCTATATTGTGTTTTATATATATATATATATATATATATATATGCATGCATACATACATATATATATATATATACGGATATTCAACTGACTAAAACAATAATGGATGTAATTTCAACCACTCAAAGTTTTAAGGAGCAAATGGTTCCTATAGCAACTGAAGATAGTCGTCTGTGCATTCCTGGCATTTTCTATGATGGTAAGTGATGTTAAATTTATGCTTTAATATATATGGTGTAAAATAGCCAAGTTAAGCTTGCCAAGGGAACCATAATTTTACTTCTTTTCAAAATCATTTTATGGATTTTATATATAATAACAAAATTGGTCTGATGCACAGTTCTGATTTTCTTTGCCTCATAATTTATAAAGGAAAATAAAAGTCACCAAGAAACGTTGACCAAACACACACATTTCCTAACACCAAAGCCAAGGCAAAATCCACAAATATGAATACAATTTTAATTTTAAATTCTGATAAAAGCCGTCATGTATATTACAACATGATATTTATGAATCCACAAGGAAATTCCTGGGTCGTAGTACTATGCAAGAGGCATTATAGTTAAGAATGTACATTCTGGAGTTAGATGGCCTGGTTCAAATCCTAGCTCTTATTACTAGCAATGTGCTACTGGAAAGCTTACTAAAACTTCCCAAGCCCATTACTTCTTCTATGGGCATATAACAGAGCATTCCCAAGGATCAGTTCAGAGTAATAAAATACATGCACATAGCTTAGCAGAGTACATGCACACAGCAATGCTTAGTAAATGGAATTGCAATTCCTTTATTTCAAACCCATGTATTGAGGGGCACCTGGGTGGCTCAGTTGGTTAAGTGTCTGACTTTGTGTCTCCCTCTCTCTCTGCCCCTCCCCTGCTCACAATCTCTCTCTCTTTCTATCTCAAAAATAAACAAACATTAAAAAAAAATCAAACACATCTGTTGAAGTCAGTAATATAAATGCTAATAATTTATAATTTATTCATTAGCAAATCAAATTCTATAGTAGGTCAGAGGACATAACCTTATTAAAACCATTTTAAGTTACAAAAATCTAGATTTTACATTTTTCTCTCAAAACAAAACCAAACAAAAAAACAAACAAACAAACAAAACCCAAAGGTCTAAATATCTAGCTGATAAAGAAATATGAGAAATTTCTTAAACTGGTGAAAAATACTATTTCCATAATTGGGTAATTCATACCCAGTTAAACGGAATTATGTATTAAATACTCAAAAGAAAAAAAATCTCTAGGCCAACAACTGAAAATGTTTTTACTCCTAAGTGAACATTAATATTAGAAATTCAGTTTTCCCAAATTAAGCTCATATTAAATTATATTCCAAACCTCCCAGTAGGAAGGAAGGAAGGAAGGAAGGAAGGAAGGAAGGAAGGAAGGAAAGATGGACGGGAGGGAGAGAGGGAGGGAGGGAGAGAGGAAAGGGGAAGGGGAAGGGGAAGGGGAAGGGAGAGGAGAGGAGAGGAGAGGAGAGGAGAGGAGAGGAGAGGAGAGGAGAGGAAAGAAAAAAAAGAAAGGAGTGAGGTGAATTCATCCATCAATTTCTATGACACAGCTCTATTGTTATAGTGAGGACTCAAACACATTGTCCTTGAAATTTCTAGAAATTTACCTTTAACAAAGGTCTTGTGGCAAGGATTTTTTTTTCTAAACGGTGAATTAGCACACAAAATTTTACAACAGAAGAAAAAAATGCCTAGGGGAAATGTGTAAGAAATGAAGGTTTGGGAAAGATGATATATTAACCACATTTGTTTCCAAAATTACTCTAACTCTGCATGATAATTGAAGCATAGTCTGAAAAATCAGCAAAAGGGACAACACTAGGTTCTTTATGTCCCTTCTCTCATCAAAACCATCCCTTGGAAATGAACCGTATCCATCAAACAAACATCTCAGAATATCAGATTTTGTGCCTGTTTTCCCTGGTCCAACTACAGACCTCTTAGACTCACCTGGAGGAGACACATGATTTGTTGAGGCAGTCTGAGCCAAGCCCCATGAACAGGGGTTTACTGAGCATTTGTTATGTGATAGGTACAATTCTAGGTGCTACCTTGAAACCAATGTTTTTAATAGAGTACATCATAGTAACTATCTAATTTCCTTTTCTATTTCTATGAACAGATGCCTGTTTTTTTTTTAACTTGTATTTTTGGGTTTTTTTAATGTTTATTTATTTATTTTGAGAGAGAGAGTGAGAAGTGGGCAGGGCAGAGAGAGAGGGAGACAGAGAATCCCAAGCAGGCCCATCAATGTCAGTGCAGACCCCGATGCAGGGCTTGATCCCCTACACCATGACACATGACCAGAGCCAAAATCAAGGGTCAGATGCTTAACCAACTGACCCACCTATGCACCCCTGAACAGATGCATTTTATTAAATAATTTAAAAATGTTATTCTGGTGCCTTACTTCTAATAAACACTAAGTTTTATTTGCTAAAGAAATAAAACTCAATTACACTGTGCTATGGATGGTTCCAAAGTTAACATAGATATTTTTCACAGTTAACCTGAGCATTTTTGGTTAAAAAAATAAAACACTTATTTGAAAGACAAGTACTCAATGAAGAAAAATGGTCACATGATGAAATTTACTAATTTGTAAATATTTTTATATTTATAATTGAACTTCACTAGCAAATGAAATTGTACTTAATAAATATCATAATAAATACCTAATAACAATTGTGGTAAAGTATCCTCTTTTCTGAGCTTTCATTTTCTCATTTATAAAATAAGGAATTTAATTTGAAGACTGTTCCACATTCTGATGTTACATAAATCTGTGATTCTAAAAAGTAAGCCCCTGAAAAATGATAGTGGCCCCTAAGATCTGTTGAAAGAAAATGATTATGTTCCAGGTTTCCTTTGTGAGGGACTATTCACCCAACTTGGACAAGTCAGTTCCTGGCTTGATCAGAGCTGCCATTATCTACTGGTAAGAAGACATCTCCACTGCTTCCATGATTTCTGCCATTTGTTCTAGAGGCTGAACCGCCTTCATTTCCCACCCACTTCTAAGTTTGATGTGGGAGCCAAAGGCTATAGACCAAATGTTGGTCTCTCCACAAAATTCCTCGGCTGAAACCTAATAAACAATGTGATGCTACTGAGGTGGGGCCTCTGGGAAGTGATTAGGTTTGGATGAGGTCATCAGAGTGAGGCTTCCATGATGGAAGTGGTGTCCAGAAAAGGGGATGCCAAGAGCTTTCTCTCCACATGTGAGGATGTAGTAAGAAGGATTTTGGAAACCAGGGAGCCCGACCTCACCAAAAACTTTACCGTGATAGTCCCCTGATCTTGGACTTCTAGTCTCTAGAAGTGTGAGCAATAAACGTTTGTTGGTTAAGCCACCCAGTTGGGGGTAGTCTGTTATAACAGCCCAAACCAACGAAGACACTGAACTAAGAAGAGGAAAGAATTTAGAGGAGCCTCTACAGTGTATCAGAAATGAATTAAATAACAAAAATTACAAAAATGCCCAAACTGCAAAGATTCGGGAGAAGAGGGCAAGGTGGTCTGTGTTCCCTAGAAACAAATGTGCACCAGCCATCTTCACATTTATGACCGTCAATACTAACCTTGGTAATCATCTTTACTTATTGAAAAGTTAAAATAGGTATTATAAATACTAATCTCAGGAGAAACAGTATAGTTAGGAAAATAAAATTTTAAATATTTAAGAGGCATCTGGGTGGCTCAGTTGGTTAAGCATCTGATCCCTGATTTCAGCTCAGGTCATGATCTCACAGTTCCTGAGATCAAGACCCATGCTGGGCTCATGCTTACAGCATAGAGACGGCTTGGGATTCTCTCTGTCTGTCTGTCTCTCTTTCTGTCCCTCTCTAACACCACTCTGTCTCTCTCAAAATAAAATAAATAAATATAAAATACTGAAGAAAGAGCAACAGTAATCTTAATACAATCATACATGCTGTAAGGTTTTTTAAGGACTACATAAAAAGTACATATTGTCAGAAACTGCCCCATCAGCATAACATGTAAGTAAAAAAGAAGAACATCTACAGGCACCTGGGTGGCTCATTTGGTTGAGCAGCAAGCTCTTGATTTCAGCTCAGGTCATGATCTGGTGGCTCATGTTGGGTTCCCTGCTGTCAGACCCTGTTTGAGATTCTCTGCCCCTCCCCCACTTGTACACGTGCTCTCTCTGTCTCTCTCTCAAAATAAATAAATACACTTAAAAAAAGAACATCTAAAATTCCATTTTCTCTTCTCTGTATTCTGTATCTACATATACTCTAAGATACGTTCAAACTGTAAGCTCCTCAGTGATCAGAATGTTGATAGTAACAGGCAACACTGTCATGTTTAGGGTGCTTGAATGATTTTACACATACATTTCACTTGAGGATCTCTCACAGTTACAGTCCCTGCTGTATGCTTAGATTGCTATATCTGATAGTATATAGCAAGTATCTTCAACAAATGCACTGCACATCACTTTTGTACTACCAAAAAAAAAAAAAAAACAGTTTTATAGATGTGGTCTTTCTACTATTCATTGCCTGGAAAGTGTTTTAAAGTCATTTGCTTCTATACTAATCGATGCTCATGAACTGTGCTTTACTTTGCTATTCTGTATTCTAGAAAAACCAGGGCACCTAGGTGGCTCATTCAGTTAATCGTCCGACTTCACCTCAGGTCATGATCTCGCAGTTCATGGGTTCGAGTCCCGCATCGGGTTCTGTGCTGGCAGCTTAGAGCCTGGAGCCTGTTTCAGATTCTGTGTCTCCCTCTCTCTCTCTGCCCCTCCACAACTCATGCTCTGTCTCTGTCTCAAAAATTAAAAAATAATCTATAAAAAAAAATTAAAAGAAAAACCAATTCTATGATGACAATAACCTGTAGCCCACAGATGGGATGTAGAAAATGTAAGCAGATGGGACACATCTGTTAATCATAAACATTTCTTCATTAGTGTCATCATCAGATTTACATGTACCATGTTTTTGCAAAAGGCTGTGACAGTGACCATATTTAATCTATATTTTAAACAATCAAGCCACTGGCCATTTTTCATAGCGGTGGATCGATATGGACATGTAATACATATGGATTTGGGGGCAGGTCATGATGGCTCCTTGATGTTAATCATGTAATGTCAGTCACATCCAAATTCTTTCAACAGAGTGCTAAGTGCATATTACCTAATCACCTAGCACTGGGATATGGGAAGATGGCGTCAGATGGTGGATTCAAGCAGTGGTGAAATCAAGAAACACTGGTGTACTCTGAGATACCACCTCACGCCAGTCAGAGTGGCTAAAATGAGCAAATCAGAGAACTCTAGATGCTGGCGAGGATGTGGAGAAACGGGCACCCTCCTGCACTGTTGGTGGGAATGTAAACTGGTACAGCCCCTCTGGAAAACAGTGTGGAGGTTCCTCAGGAAACTAACAATAGAACTCCCTTATGACCCAGCAATAGCACTGCTAGGAATTTACCCAAGGGATACAGAAATGCTGAGGCATAGGAGCACATGTACCCCAATGTTCATAGCAGCACTCTCCACAATAGCTAAAACATGGAAAGAGCCTAAGTGTCCATCAACAGATGAATGGATCAAGAAGATGTGGTTTATCTATACCATGGAATACTACATGGCAATGAGAAACAATGAAATCTGGCCATGTGTAGCAACATGGATGGACCTTGAGGGTGTTATGCTGAGCGAAATAAGTCAGGCAGAGAAGGACAAATATCATATGTTTGCACGTATAGGAGGATTAGGAGGAACTTGACGGAGGAACAAGGGGGAGAAGAAGGGCGGAAATGGTGGGGGAAAGGGAGAGAGGCAAACCATGAGAGACTCTTGAATGCTGACAAAAACTGAGGACTGATGGATGTGGGGGGGAGGGGGGGATGGGCATGGAGGAGGGCACTTTGGGGATGAGCACTGAGTGTTATGTAGAAACTAATTTGACAATAAACTATTTGTAAAAAAAAAAAAAAAAAAAAAAAAAAAGAAACACCGGTGTACTATCCCCAGCCAGGCCACTTACCTTTGTGACCCTGCACCCCAAGCCCATCTATAAAAGAAGTGGAAGACCATGGGAAACATGCATGAAACTCTATGTAAAAGACTGTGGTAGAACTCAGAATACAGTAATGCAAGCAAACCAAATTATTATAAATGATTATACTCTAAAATATCAATGTTTCCCAAAGAAAAATGTAGTATTAATTTCAAAATCTTGACTTACCCTTGAGAACATTCAAATTACAGAAAAAAAAAAATCTTTTTCTCATTTTTCTGCCTGGATCTCAGCATTCTTGGAGGATGTGAGTGACTTTGTAGGCAGAGAAGCATTTTTGAAACTGTTACAGCAATGGGGTAATGAAGACATACCCATATCATACCTCTAGGCTAGAAAGGCCTGGTCCACGATGCCAGGTTTGCTTCGCCCCACAGCTTCTACTGAATGACCAGAGGCAAAGGCCAGGGCATGGGCAAGAGCGCAGCAGGGCTCGGTGAAACCAACATGTGCTGCATATCCTCCTTGGCACCAGAAGCCACTCGACACAAATACATTTAATAGAAAACATTCTTGCAAGTGAATGACACTAGTCTTATTTCACCAGTTATTAACCAAGCAAACATCTCCCTCACAAGATGCCTATCCAACCAGAGGAGATAAATCATTTAACGGTAAAATTATTCTAACATCACAAAGCTTCACAAACCAAATAGCATGCCATGTCCAGGACAGATGACGGTTCACTGAGAATTTCAAAGTAACAACACCTCTGTATTTATCATGCCCTTTAGGGCATGAC
Organism: Hyaena hyaena; assembly: GCF_003009895.1. NCBI lineage: Eukaryota > Metazoa > Chordata > Mammalia > Carnivora > Hyaenidae > Hyaena > Hyaena hyaena. The sequence continues at coordinate 834,020 of NW_024081147.1, forward strand.
CATGTGGAAAGCTGCAGGGGGACAGGTGATCACCGATGCCAAGAAGGACAAGAAAAGACTGTGTAACAGACAATGAAAGGCACTGATGGATTGTAAAAACAATGTATCGACACTAATGATCAAATTTGATAGAACAAAAACAAGAGAGTTGGGGACATGGGGAATTCAACTTGACTTCAACATGATTCAACATGATTGAAGCTACTGAATACAGGTACCAGTTATACATTAGGTTTTGGCTTTTTCTTTCCCGAGTTGGAACATGTGCTGTGCTTTGCTTCATACTAGTGACTGTCAACCCTCGGCACACACTGAAGTCACCTGAGGAGCCCCGAATGCAGGGCCCACCCACAGACCAATTAAATCAGAATCCTTGGGTAGATCAGGAAGTTTTTAAAAACTCCCCATGGGAATTTAGTGGCGTGAGGGCTAAGACTCTGCATTTAGACCTGTTTTTCAAAATAGCAGCTAGCTTTCTCCCTATTATGTGACAGATTCCCTTTAAAACAGTCTTCCACTTTGTAGTAGAAAGTAGTTAAAGATCCCCAATGCCCAAGGCAATGCTGAAGTTCTATCAAGAGCATCCCAAACCCAGGAAATTTGCAAAAACACAAAGAGCAAATTGTATCCTCAACTTGCCCATAAATTCTTGGGAATATCTAAGACTCTGTTGAAGCTAGAGCTTAGATCTTATACTGTGTTCTCTGAAGTAACATTAACAGAAGTATCAGGAGCCCAAAACTATTTTCCATGAAAAATTAAGATTTCTAGAGATAAATCAAAGATGACAGGATAGTGTCATTTTTAGGAGGCAGTTAATGCATTGTGGAAAATGCCAATTAAAAATGTCTATCTCATCAATTACCATACATAGCCCATCTTGATCAAGCTAAATACCGAACAACCACTAACTAAGAGAATAATTTTCAGTCTCTCACATCAAGATTCTATAAGAACTGGGAAGTGGGATATAAAGGGAAAAAAAGCAAAGGCAAATACTGAAGATCGGGGTCAAGCAAAGTTCTCAAGGGCTGCAAAATCTCTTACAGTACAAACTTTTAGAGAGAAGGAAATTGTAAAGATGAATTTGGTGCATGAAATCTCGGTCCTCTGCTTACACTCTTCCTTCCTGGCCAGGTGATGCTCGCACAGGGAGCATCTCACAGGGAGCAGGAGATGAGAAAACAATGACATCAAGGTAGAAAGGTGAAGAATTGTGCCGAAGGTCCAAGAGTATTGAAGAATCCTCCTCCAGAATGCATTCTCCAATGGTCACCATGTTGTTGAATACAGGGAGAGGACATTTGGCGGTCTTCCATTTTCCCCAGAAGTGGAGGAATAAAAACAACTGTTCTTCCATTTACAATGACGAAAAGGTAAGAGGAATTTCAAAGTTGTAGAGTATCATGCAAATGACACTGCACAGTCACAGTGACACTGCAGAAGAGGAGGGAAGATAGGAGGAGAGGTCATAGGCACAGAGGAAAGGTCGGCATGTGTGAACTGGAAGCCATGATGGAATGGGACAGATAAACAAAGTTAGCTCAGCAGCAAACTAAAATAAGTATGTAATTAATCAAACCAAAACAAAGCCGTAAGGGTGGGAATCAACACAAGTCATGATAAAGAGTGAGCATCTTGCAGATTAGTGCATAAAAGGAAGAAACAAGAATGAAAGTGGAGAATGCCACAGGTTAAGGAATCAAACTCAGAGCCTAAAGAAGCGGGTGACATTCTGGTTAGAGGGGACAAGCCACTTAATCCCACGCATTCTCTCGGAATTCCAGCAACCATGGACAAATCCATGAAACTATCTGCCATGTAAAGTATACATGGTAGAATTTGAAGGATTGGAAAACAAGACACAAATTACAATTACACTAAAACTGTGTATTTAAAACACTTAAAAGTAAGATACGTTGTTAATTTGTAAGTTGAGGCTTTTCCCCTTGTGCAAATTCAAATTATAAAAAGGCCTATAAGTGCATGTGTGTGCATGTGCGCATGAGAGTGATACTCTGGACATTTCTCCAGAGGAAGGGTAGGGAAGAGCTCTATATTTGGTACTTTAATATCCGGCTCTGAAAGCACTCTGACAGCCAGATCTTCAAAGCAAGATGGCTCAGCAGAAGCGAATGGAAAAAAACAGAAAAAATGTTTAAAGGTCTGTGAAGAACAGTTAGCTTATTTAGAACTCTTAGTAATCTGACAACTTAGTAATAAAGAAGGAAAGGAACAGAGACAACTCAGTGCATCAATCTTCTATCAGCACCTGACACTGACCGGACCCCTGGGCCCCTCCCTGGGGGCCACGTATTCCTGCCTCTGGAGACAGTGGGTTACTGTACCTGCAACCACAGCCTGTCGCCCGCCACGGTCCGGCCGATGGCACTGCACTGGAAGGTGGCAAACTGGCCGGCATTGACTTCCACGTTCTGAATCCGCAGGAAGTGGGGAGTTCTGGCTACATGAACAGAGAGAATTAAAGGCATTAAAGGTGGAGATCTGTAACGTCCATGTGTCTTTTTGAATCTGTTTGCAATTCTGGGCCTTCCCATTTTGTTTACCTTTGAAAAAAATACTGCTTTTGCTCCTAAGAATGCTTTTGAGATTTCATTATGATTGGAAAGGGTATCAAGGAAGGCTTTGGTGTGCTCTAAAAGAACAGAGCAGCCAAGCATTCTGGGATTGAACCAAGAAGAAAGAAGATATTTTATTGTGCCTGCTGTGCAAATTATCATAGCTCAGCAGTCTTCTTGTAATAACAGATCTGTATTAATAAAGATTACACTGAAGCCTAATTGATGTTTTGAACAAAAACATATTAGATATTTATATGAGCAACATGAAAAGAACAGTAAGAAGTTAAATGATGTTGTCAAGGAAACTTTTTAAGCAGAGTACAAAGCTGCACATAATATATATTTTAATACAACTAATTACCATGCGGTATTCCTTATGTAATATTTCCCAACTACCAAAAATACTATCTCCACAGACGGACTCTGTGGAATTAAGTTGGGACTGGCAGAGCGTGGAAGTTTCTACTGACTCTTATTCCCAATTCAAGAGAAAAGAATGATTCCAAATGCAAAACAACATTAAGTCTCATATATTGTCCGTGGGGGACAGCCCTCTGAATAAAGGATAATTCTATTTGATCTGAGAAGCCCAGACCAAATTTCTGCAACACGCCAAAAGCATGTGTTAAGGAAATGCAATGACAGGCCAGGAATTACATTTTATGATAAGTTCTACTTTCTTAGGAAAAAGTCTCTTACCATGGCGATGACAGGATAAAAGCAAACGGGCTGGGAAGGGGGAGGTAGGGAGTAGAAATGGAAGAACAGGATGGCAGTATTTTCTGGAAGGGATGGATAAATCTTCTAGACAATAACTAGAATAAACTTCTTATGACAGCTTGTTCCCATTGTCAATGTGCCATTTGGCCATGTCTAGACACGTTCAAAGAATGGTGTCCCCCTACCGAGAACCCAAATGTGATAAACTAGCATTAATATTAGCTTGTGCAGAACATAATTAGGAATAGAAGTGGGTTACTACTCGAGAACAGAGAGAAATGCATTTTAATATCAGTAATGCACAGGAAAAGCCCATTACTAATTTGGAGGCCACGAGTAATTCAAAAAATGTATTCACGATGCTTAGCATGCAAATGTCCTAAATAACTTCTAAAACAGCAGTAGAACCATGCATGGGTCATTGTTTCTAATGCGAACATATTAATTTAAAGCCCTCTGACCTATTTTTTCACGAACTGAAATTATCCTTGGCCAAGAATAACATGATGATATGGTTTTTAAAGACCTCTGTAAAAAGTCCCTACGTCAAATTTCTCTTCTAGTCTCTGTTCCCCAAAAGCTGAAGGACACTTGATTTTTAGAAAATGGAAAAAGATCACATTTTGAGCCTCATGTACCAGGATATTTCCCATTGAACATCCACAACCGTTCTGTAAGGTAGTGATTCTTTTCCATTTTGCAGATGGGGGATCACGCAGGTGCCTGCCTAGTAAGTGTCAGAACCAGAGTGGGAACAGTATCGAAGCACCGGCACAGCCTCCCACCTATGTCTGCCTCTCCCATGCTCTCCTCCCGGAAATGCCTCCCTGCCTCACTTGTTGAAACGTTAGCTTCTTTCAAAGCCCTTCTCAAACATTATTCCTTTCATGGAACTTCCATGGGTTCTCTGATCTTGTTAGACACTTCCAATATCGCACATCCTCCATCTTATATATTACAGTTATGGGGATGACACTCTTTATTGGGATTATTGGAATGATACTGTCTCAATCATTGTACATGCAATAAATGGCGCTTGATATTAATACTTCACACATGGTAGACACTCAGTACCATAACTGAACTGAATTCCCATTATATAAAATTAATAATAAAATTAGTATTATTTGGAATTAAGAAAATTTATATTTTTTAAAATTAGTGAATGAGTATTATTTGAGTTTGCATTATTCAATGAAATTGAAAATATTCTTTAAAATTGTTTACTTGTGGGATGCCTGGGTGGCTCAGTCAGTTAAGCATCTGACTCTTGGTTTCAGCTCAGGCCATGATCTCATGGTTTGTGAGTTCAACCCCCATGTCAAGCTCTGCACTGGCAGCATGGAACCTGCTTGGGATTCTCTCTTCCTTTCTCTCTGCCACTCCCTTATTCTCTCTCTCTCTCTTTCTCTCTATCGCAAAATAAATAAATAAACTTAAAAAAAGATAAAATTATTTACTTGCAATTTCAACTTCTGTAGAATTCTCCTCTCCCAATCTCACTTCTGACACAAATGAACAAACTTTTGCTACACAAAAATATAACAATTGTTATTTTAGATCTACCTACATTAGCAGTTACCAATATTAACAACAATCATTAAGAATTTGAGATCTGACTAAATTAATACGACTATATTGAAAGCCAGAAAGGTCTTTGCTTATCAAGAAATAATAGAAGCAAATGGAATATTCTTCTTCTTCGAATCCAGCACAATACATCCATTATAGTACACCTGTCATCAGCTGGAAACTTTTTGAACTGTCTTCCCCTGTAAAATAATTCTAAGCACACTACCCCTAGCTACCTGGACATCAAACGACACCATGTACAAAGCGTTCGAAAAAGGAAGAAAAATAATGGAAGCAGTAACTCCTCTGTTCGCTGTGTGTTTATAGAGCAGATTTTAGCTACTTCACAGGTATCTGAAGGTAGTTAATCAAAAAGGCCTATGCTTTGCAGTCTTTAATGACATGTGCACACACGCACATACACATATGTGCGCGTGCATACACACACACACACACACACTACCCTGCATTGCTGGCTCCTTAGGGAGCTGTTTGATCCATTTCCTGTCGACCTTCCTGAGCCATCAGTGGTTCCCTTTGTTCAAGGGGTCTGCCCGTCACAGAGCCTTTGCCTGTCTATAGAAACTGCTCTCTTCAGATTATCAGCAAGCTCCCCAGAGGCCCAACAGCCTTCTTTCCTTCCTCATCCTGATTCATCTCCCATGGGAAAATGCTTTCAGCCATACTGGTTTTTTTTTTTTCCAAAACTTCCCCCCAAAAGCTTTAAAATTCTACTTTCAAAACCTTTTTCCTTCAGCTTTTTCCTTTGTTCATTCTTCCTTGTGCTCTACCCTAAATGTTAATTTGCCTCAGATTTAGAACTCTGCTCACTTCCCTGCTCAGAGTGTGTATGCTGCCTGGTAGGTGCCCTCTGTCCCCAGAGAGTGCGTGAGGCTCTCAGAAACAAGGGACATGTGACCGGATCACTGAGCTATGCTCCTGTTGGCTGCAAAGGACGTTCTCCATTACTGGGAGCCTTGGAGCCACTCCAGTTAACTGTGTGGCCCCCACAAAGGCAGACAGGCCCCTCCAGAGCCAAACCTGACATCATGGCACACCCCACACAGAGGGCATCCACACCAAGGAAAACAAGAGTCATGTACTCTCCATTGGTCAGCTGAGTGCTAGAGCCGTATCGACTGATGAGGCCACACCAACATGAAGGCACAAAACCCTGGTGTGCTCAGAGGCTGATAAAAATTATAGGGACTATTGTCCTAGGAACAGAGTTTTGTTTTTGTTTTTATTTTTGTTTTCTTAATCAGAACCTTCAGTTCAGTGATGGAAAAACTGGGTCACAGGAGAAGTAGGGGCAATGAGAATGATAGCTGACTTCAAATTTTACGAGACAGATCCAGTATGCAGAAACTCCAGACAGCCATGTTCCCCCAGGGGTAAAGAGAGTTTTCTAACCCTGAGACTGACGGAACATGGAATGAGCTGGCTCGTGAGGGAGCCAAGGGTAGAGACAGAGTTTGCAGTTGACCGGGCAGAGAGGTAGGCGGACTGGGCACTCCATTTGCAAGTGGCATCTTACAGATTGGTGCCAGCTTCTCGGTGGTTCCATCAAGCCTTTGTAACCTCTGCCCCCACTGCCTTAGTAGTGCTTCACCTACAGCAATGGGGACCTTGCTTTCTTTGTCCATGGATATTCTGGGTGCGGGGGCTGCATCTTCTGCGCCCTCTGTGGAGACAACTCTTGCATCCATGGATAAACCATAAAAAGGCTTATGGTTTCAGTCCTACCTAGGAGTATATTCCCTGAACCTGGGTTAGAATCCCAGGCTTCTTTGTTTGGAAGGTGACTCTTGGGCTGGAAGTCTTTTGTCCAGTTTTGGTTTTGGCCTCTCTCTTCTCCGTTTGATCCTGCTCCTCTCGCTGGAGCTGCTCAGGCAGCTGACACGGCCCTTTTCAAATCCCTGACGCCAACATGCAGCACCAGTGTGGGGCTAAATCCGCCTGCTTACTTTCCTGTTCGTACGACTTTTCAAAGGATAATTCAGAACTACAATGGCTCCTTTGAGAAAATCTCCCAGGATGGCTCCCTCATGCATTGAGCACCCCCACTTCTGTATTCCTATGGATTGTTATAGATTATCTTGCACATTCAGATAGGATGTCTCCCTAATATTGCCCTCTCCTATCCATCTCCCAGTCTCCTATCATATGCTCGCCTCTTGCTGCAGGCCACTTAGTAAGTCAGGTCCCTAAGACAAGGCTTTGGAGTGTGTCCTCATCTTTCAGGATAACTTGCGTTAAAGGGGTAGCGCACCTGAGCTGCTACTCTTCGGTAACGCCCTCTATCCCTTCGGTTAATCCTAGGAGCAGTTCCAAGCCTGTCCTGAAGGATTGCAAAGTATTTTGATTATCACCCCTCATATATCCTTGCATCACCCTACCTATGACCCCTTCTCCTCTCTCCTTTTCCTCCCTCTTCACTCCCCAATGCCCCCAAACTTCTCAAAATCCTTCTTGTTTTTCTTATGTGCTACAGGTGAGTTCTCTTAAATTTCTCAACCAGAAGGGCCAATCAAGGGGTGTGGGACCAAGAGAGCCCAGCACCCACTTCTCCTCTTACAGATGTAGAAATGCAAGGAAGACTCTTTCATACAGTAACATCTCCCTTCCTGCTCTAATCATTACAGATTTTCAGCCCTTCAAAGGTTTCTATACTTTTTGAGTGGCACAAGGGGAAAGGTAAAATACATTTAGTTTGAACATGAAGAGTAGGCTTCCCATGAACTAAAATAATTTACAGAAAATGAATTTCAAATCTTGAAATTTTTAATGTTATTCCTTATTTAGCATGGCAGGAGAGTTATTTTGGAACAGCAAGGGTGAGATATCCGCACAGTTTTCATTTTCCTTTTTTAAATATGTAGCATGTTTCCAAACTGTCTAATAATATAACTCATTCTCCCCCAAATCTGAATGGCCTCCAAAAACAACTAATCTGACCAATTCAATTTACATATTCTACCTCCTAATATGGCTAATATATTTTTTTAAATGTCCAAAATATTGGTGACCGATTTAATCCTTTCTTCCTAGGATTTTTGATTTAAATAACTTATTTTTCACTTTCAGGAAACATTTTCAATAATAAATATTAAAAATAGAGAAGTATTTAATTTCTTAATCATATATCAATTTATGTCTGAGAAGCAACTTTTTAAATATGCATATGCATTTCTGCACACTGTTTTTCTTGTTGTTTTCTTTGGTTTCTTAATGGAATGTGTCCTGTAACCTGTTGAGGTGACACATAGCATGTTGACCTAAAGTCTGGACAACCTGAGGAAGGCTGGAAACTGAGCTTTGATTGACTCAGGCTCAGAATGAATTCAGGAAGGTTCATAAAGATTATTTATTGCACCAGGGGAGAAGATAGATTAAAAGCCAAATCATGAGAACAGATGAAAATGGGGGAGGGGCAGAGAGGGGGTGAAGTGAAAGTAAAAAAAAAAAAATTTGATTGGAACCAAAAAGGAAGCTTCTAGCACCTGATAGAATTCTGGGGGGCATATTATGAGCAGCTGTTATTCATGGGTTGCTCTGAGGTCTCTGGTGAGAGTTCTGGCTTTGCACTGCACTATCAGAACAATCCGTTGCCATTAAGAAAACTGAACACTGTCAAATACGGTCTGTTGGTATCTTTCTCCCTTGTTGAAGTAATAACACACTTAAAAAGTTAATAAAATGTCATCAGCATTTTCCCTTGTTAAATATTCATCTAAAACTATTTGAAATTTTGCCTGATATATATCAGTGGGTTTCAACTGGGACAATACCACCCCCCTCCCCGCCACCCTACCCAGGGAACACCTGATAATGTCTGGAGACATTTTGGTTGTCACAACAGAAATGGAAAAGGTAGGGGTACTACCGGTATCTAGTGAAAAGAGGCCACCGATGGTGTTAAACATCCTGCAATGCACAAAAAAGAACTGCCTGGTGCAAAATGTCAATACGGTCAAGGTTGAGAAGTCCTGATACACACGGTCCAGGCAGACAAAAGGTTACTGGATCATCCTCTACTGGTGAACATTTTGCTTTCTTATACATAATGCCAAGATAAAAGCTGTCATAATTAAATCATCATATAGACTTTCTGTTTCTCCCTTAGGATAAATTTTTAGAGATTGAATTCAATAAGACAAAAGAAATGCATTTTAAAAAGGCTTTTGACACAAATTGCCGAACCACTTTCCTTGAAGTATATAACAATTTGCATCTCTACCAGCAGGGTATACAAAAATGCTCTTTTCACCACCCCCTCAAAAATACTAAGTGTTAGTTTCTGTAATCTGTCTTGAGAAACTTGTGAAATATATGTACTCTGCTCCATCAGTTAACTTCATAGAAATAATCTATCAGAATTGTCACTAGTTCTGCCATTGATCTGTTCATCCACTGGAAATCCACACTTGGAAGACTACTTTCCTAAGGGCCGTTTCCAGCACTGGTTAACTGAACCAAAAAGACAGACATAGAAAAACTCATTTATCAATACAATCTGCTAATACTTCCTGCCTCCACTGGGTTGTTTGTTAGGATATTAGTTACATTTTTGGGATATAACTGACATTTTTAATTTGGGGGCCAAAGATATGATCACATCTTTCTTTGCCCCCGTTCTTAGAGATTTGTTGGACAGAATGAAAGTTATCACTTTTCCTTTAGAACTGTTTTGATCTTCAATACAGCTTTCTGAAAGACTGCCAGTACATATTGCTCACCCAGTAAGGTTAAAAGTCCAGGGAATTTATACCTCTGTTCACGCTGTATTTTGGGAGGGCCCTTCTCTGGAATGGGTTGACTATCTTTGGTTTGGGAAAAACTATTGCTTGGTTGAGAAAAAGACTGCCAGAAAAGATAATCTGGCTAAGATAATAAAAGCCACAACTCAAATGGAAACCAGATGAACACATGCAAACTCATTAAGCATGAACATATTTATAAGCAACTTATCTTTTTCAGATTAAAGATAATTAATTGACCTAAATGGAAGTGAGTAACTCATCCAACAGTGTGAACAAGACAAAGGAACTGTGGAATTTTATTTTCCAGATCAGATCTTCCAAGAACATGAAAGTCAAAATTTCTAAGAATGGCATTTGAAAGTTTTTTTCAATAAATGTTAAAGGCCTATAGAATATTTCCAAAGTTTTAACATGCCTGGATTCTCCCTGTCCAGTGATATGAATTCTAGAACTGTTTTTGATTGGGAAGGCTGACACTGAGATTTGGATTTCTACCATGTGTGTTCAAGCATTCAAGCATCAATATTTTAGCCTCTTATTACCTGTGAACAGAAGCCTAAGTTCCTCAGTCCAAGCCTTAATGGATGTGTGCATGTGTGTGCGTGCATGCATGTATGTGTGTGTGTGTGTGTGTGTGTGTGTATTTGGTTTCGGTTTTGTTTTGTTTTTTGTAAAACAGGGATTTTATTGTTAAAAAGTATCTTTTACATAGGGGTGGGGAAAAGATTAAACAAGATGATGCCAGGAAGGTATTCTGAGTGCTTGGTACCCTCAAAAATGTTCATTACTGTGTAAAATAAGTAATCTATCACCGGAAACTAGAAAAGATCCCAAGGAAAAATGTCTCTACAGCCATGAAAGTTTTGATACCATGGTGAGCTGTTTGCTCTAAATCCTGCCAAACTATCTTAATTGTAACCCAGGTATAGCACCGTTAGAGTAGAAAATTTCAATCTATCTCATATTCAAAAAGAAAAATTCTCTCTCTCTCTCTCTCCAAATTTATAGGCCCATTCGTCTCCTGGATACCCTTTCAAAATGCTATGCCAGCTTTCTTCTAAAATCTGCAGGAGTTCTAAAAACTAAGTATCTTCCATGAATATCAAACAGGATTTTACTACAACTCGCCTATTTTCTCATCTCCGCCATATTCTGTTGATTCTTATTAGGAACACAGTTTTTAAAAGAATAGAGGTTTTTCATGTATTAACTGACCTCAAATCAGCCTTTGATCTCAAAGCCAGAAATTATTGACCAAGATGCAAATCTTTTTGGAGCTGCTTCATATTATTGATCCTTTAAAGTCTGTACCAAAAGGCTAACAACAAAATCAAAGAAGGGTAATTTGCGAGATCAAAGTGCAAACTGAAGTGGGGCAAAAGAGGACTGGATCCTAACTCTTTTTTATTTTCATTTGCATTTTAATGTCATGACAAAGGCTGAAATGAACTGGAGGCGTTCCCAAACTGTCAGACCCAGTAGTCAGCTCCTTTCTCTATCTATGTAGTTGTCATAAAGCAAGGAAGCTAATGCTGACTTCCGCCTAAAGAACAGACTGGTACTACCCACGCTGAAAAACATACATTCTGCAAACATTTTTCTTGTTTTAATTTTAAGATGTACATTGATAAATAGTAAGAAATCAATCATTTTAGCATTTAATCTTCAGCTAACATATTCTAGTGGGCCCATCAGGATGAAGTGACTAAAAATAATAATCATAACAGCTAACTTTCATTAGGCTCTTAGAATGTGCCAAGCACAGTCCTAAGTTCTTTATATTCACTTTTTGCAATACATGGCATGTGGTTTTTTGTTTTCAACGTTTTTCATTACATTATTATGTTTCTGAATTGGCAGAAAAATAATGGAGCATGGTTCTGTGTAATTTTTAGCTTTTAGATTTCAAGGCATCATATATGCAAATCACTTTGTATTTAATGTGTTATATGACAACATATCTAAAAGACCTTACACTATAACCAAGTGGGATTTATCCTAGGAATGCTAGGTTGATCTAATATCCAAAAATCAATATAAGGCACCCTATCAGTAGAATAAAAGACAAAACCACATGATAATCTGATAGATGATGGAGTTGATGAAATAGCCTATTGATATTTTAATGTGAAAAGTATATGAAAATGGCAGTAGTAAAAAGATCACTATGATCTTACCACACCCTTTGCCCCTGAAATAGGCCATAAAATCCTCCTGTGATAGGTACCCTTCCTACACCAAAGGACAGGAGTTTCCTTATGAAGTAGACTCTACCATACATTAGAAACAAGTGACCTAGAGAAATAGGACACTGAAATTACACAATGAGAGGGGGGGAAAAGAGTGAAGAAGGCATACAGGGATTATAGGGCACAATGAAAAGAAACAATATTCATATAATGGAAATTTCAGAATGGAAAGAAAAGAGAAAGTGGCAGAAAGTGTATTTAAAGCAGTAATGGCTGTAAGCTTCCCAAACCTGGGATAAGAAATGAACATCCAGATCCATGAAGTCTAACACATACCAAATAGGTTGAACTCAAATAGGGTTATACCAAGACACATTAAAACTTACTGTAAAAATTCAAAAACAATTTAAAAAATTAAGAACAGCAAGAGAAAAGTGAGAAGTTACATACAAGGAAACCCCCATAAGAGTAGTGGAGAATTTTTCAATATGAACTTTTGAGGCCAAAAGAGCATGGGTGACACACTCAAATGTTGAAAGAAAAGAACTGCCAATCAAGAACTACACCTGGTGAAGATGTCCTTCAGAAATGAAGGAGGGATAAAGGCTTTCTGAACAATACAAAGCTGAGAGAGTTCATTACCACCAGAACTGCCTCACAAGTAATGTTAAATGGACCACGTCAAACTAAAAACCTTTTGTACAGCAAAGGAAACCATCAACAGAACTAAAATTTAACCTACTAAATGAAAGAAGATATTTAAAAATATTATATCCAATAAGGGATTGTATTCAATATATATAAAGAACTCATACCAAGCAACACCAAAAGAAACCTAATAATCTGATTTAAAAATAGGCAGAGGACCTGAGTAGACATTTTCCATAGAAGACATACACATGAAAAGATGCTTAACATAACTGATCATCAGGGGAACACAAAAGAAAACCACAGTGAGATACTATCTCACATCAGTCAGAATGGCTAGTACCAACAAGACAAGAAAGAACAAGGGCTGGCAAGGATGTGAAGGAAAGGAAACCACTGTGCACTACTGTTGGGAATGTTAATTGGTGGAACCATTATGGGAAGCAGTATATGGAATTTCCTCAAAAGTTATAAAAACAGAAATACCATAAAATCCAGTAATGTCACTGTTGGGTATCGACCTAAAGAAAAAACATAAATCCGAAAAGATATAGACACCCTTGTGTTTACTGTACCATTATTTACAATACCCACGATATGGAAGCAAAAGAAGGGTCTATCAGTAGATGAAAGGATAAAGAAAATGTTCTATTCCATAATGGACCAGAATGTTCCATAATGGACTCAACCATAAAAACAACGAAAAATTGCCATCTGTGACAACATGCATTGATACATAGAGTGTTATGCTAAGTGAAATAAGTCAGACAAAAAAACAAATTCCATATGATTTCACATATATTTGGAATAAAAAATAAATAAACAAAATAGAAAGAGACTCATAAATACAGAAAAGAAGTTGCTAAATGGGAGTGGGTGGATGGGTGAAATAGATCAAGAGGTACAAACTTCCAGTTATAAAATAAAGTCACAGGAATGAAAAAGCTAAAGTCTTAAGAATGAAAAGTACAGCGTACAGAATATCGTCAATAATATTTTAAGATAATTTTGTAAGGTTACAGATGGTAACACTGCTTTCTTGTGAGCACTATATAATGTACAGAATTATCAAATCACTGTGTTGTACACCTGAAACTAACACAACATTGTATGTCAACTACCCTTAATTTAAAAAAAAAAAAAAGAAAGGAAATGTCAAAGGGTGTTCTTTGAATGGAAGTAAAAGAAGGCTAATTAACATCACAAAAACATAAAAAGGTAGAGTAAATGTCACTGATAATGGTAAATTAATAGTCATAGTTAGATTTTGCAAATGGTGATAGTAGTACATAATTCATTTACAACTCTAAAAGTTATTTAAAAAATGAACATAGGGGGCGCCTGGGTGGCTCAGTCAGTTGGGTGGCCGACTTTGGCTCAGGTCATGGTCTTATGGTTCGTGGGTTTGAGCCCGTGTCGGGCTCTGGGCTGATAGCTAGCTCAGAGCCTGCAGCCTGCTTCAGATTCTGTGTCTTCCTCTCTCTCTGACCCTCCCCTTCTCGCGCTGTTTCTCTCTTTCTCTCAGAAATAAAATTTTTAAAACATTAAAAAATTGAACGTAGTAAAAATAAGTATAGATAGAATGATCTGTTATTAGCTACATGATATAAAAAATACATAAATTGTAACAATAACCTAAAATGTGAGGGGCAGAAGTAAAAGTGTAAAGTTTCCAAATTCCATTAAAGTTAAGTTGTTATCAGTTAAAATAGAGTGCTTAAAGTTTAATATATTTTATGTAAGCCTCATGGAAATTATATAGAAAACATTTTTAGTAGTTTAATGAAAGAACAAGATAAAGAAATCAAAGTGTATTCAAACCAAAAACATCAAAACACACAAAAAAGACACCAGAATCAAAAGTAAAGAACAATGGATCTACATCCAGAAAGAAATGAACAAAAAGAAAATAGTGAGTCCATTCCTATCCATAGTTGCTTTAAATGTAAATGGATTAAAAGACATAGAATGGATGGATGGATTAAAAAAATCCAAGATCCAACAATGTGCTGCCTACAAGAGATGCACTTTAGCCTTAAAGACACCTATCGGCTGAGAGTGAGAGGATAGAAATAGACATTTTAAAGAAATGTCAACCAAAAAAAACAAACAAACAAAAAAAGGCAGAGACGGCTATACTTAAGTAAAATAGTCTTTAAACTAAAAACGGTAAAAAGAAACAAAGAAAGTCATTATGTAATGACAAACGGGTATAATACTTCAAGAAAATACAACAATTTACATAAATAGCGAAGTACGCAATAGTAGACTTGAACAACACTATAGACCAAATGGACCTAACAAACACATATAAAAACTCTAGCCAACAATAGGAGACTGTACATTCTTCCAAAACACAAGGAATATTTTCCAAGAGAGACCTACATTATTGGGCCACAAAACAAGTCTTAGCAAATTTAAGAAGACTGAAATGGTGTCAAGAATCTTGCTAACCACAACAGTATGAAGTTAGAAACCAATGACAAGAGGAAAACTGGAAAATTCATACACATAGAAAATAAACTATTCTCTCCTGAACAACAAATGGACCCAAGAAGACATTAAAGAAAAAAAAAAGGTTTCTTTAGACAAAAATGGAAACACAAAATACCAGAACTTGTGGGATGCAGCAAAAGTTACTCTAAGAGGAAAGTTCACAGCAATAAATACCTACATTAAGAAGCAATAAAGATCATGGGGCGCCTGGGTGGCTTAGTCGGTTAAGCGTCCGACTTTCGCTTAGGTCATGATCTCGCGGTTCGTGGGTTCGAGCCCCGCGTCGGGCTCTGTGCTGACTGCCAGCTCGGAGCCTGGAGCCTGTTTCAGTCTGTGACTCCCTCTCTCTCTGACCCTCCCCTGCTCACGCTGTCTCTCTCTCTCTCCTAGAAATAAATATTAAAAAAAATTAAAAAAAAAAAAGATTGTGTTTTAAAAAAAAAAAAAGCAATAAAGATCCTAAATATACAAATTAACTCTATATCTTAAAGAACTAGAAAAGAACAAAGTGAGCCCAAAGTTAGCAGAAGAAAGGAAATAATAAAGATATTTTTTATTAGAATTTTATTCTATTCTGATAGAATAAAAAATATTCTATCAGAATAGAAGTAAATAAAATAAAGAACAGAAAACATTAGCTAAACTAAGAGCTGTTTCTTTCAAAAGATAAAACTGACAAACCCTTAGGTAGACTAACCAAGGTGGAAGAAAAGGAAGACCCAAATCAACAAATTATGAATCAAAGAGGAGACATTACAACTGATACAACAGAAATTCAAAGAGTCTTAGGAGGTTAGTAAGAACGACTATATGCTAACAAACTAAGCAACCTTTAAGAAACTGAAAAATTCTTAGAAACAGCTTATCAAGACAGTCAGGAAGAAACAGAAAATCTGAATAGACCAATTATGAGTAAGGAAATCAATCAGTAACCAAAAAAAATAAAAAATAAAAAAATCTTTCCACAAAGTAAAAGGACCAGATGACTTCACCAGTGAATTTTGCTAAACATTTAAAAAAGAATTAGCATCAATCTTTCTCAAACTCTTCCACAAAATTGAAGAGGAAGAAATACTCCCAAACTCATTTTATAAGTCCAGCATTATTCTGATACAAAAACTAGAAAATAACGCTACTAACAAAAAACAAACTAAGCCAATATTCCTGATGAATATAGATGCAAAAATTCTCAACAAAATACTCGCAAACCAAGTCAGCAGCACATTACAAGGGTCACATATTATGATCAAGTGGAATTTATTCCTGGGATGCAAGGATGTTTCAACATATGGATATCAATCAATATGACTGTATCACATTAATAGAAGGAAGAGAAAGAATCATATAATCATCTCACGAGATGCAGATAAAGCACTGGACAAAATTCAATATCTATTCATGATAAAAACTATGAACAAACTATACAGAGAAGGGACATATCTCAGCACAGTAAAAGTCACAAATGACAAACCACACTGAATGGTAAAATGTTGGAAGCTTTTCCTCTAATATCAGAACAAGATAAGGTTGCCACTTTTACCACTCCTACTGAACATAGTTCTAGAAGTCCTAGCTAAGGCAATCAGATAAGAAAAAGAAATAGAAGTTATGAGAATTGGAAAGAAAGAAATAAAAATATCCCTATTTGCAGATGATGTAATTTTATACAGAAAAAAACCTAAGTTTCAACCAGAAAACTGTTATATCTAATCAATGAATTCAGGAAAGTCCCAGATTACAAAATTAACATATAAAAATGAGTAGCATTTCTATATACTGACAACGAATTTTTTGAACAAGAAAGCAATCAATCTCATAGAAAGCAGTCAATCTCATTTACAATAGCATCAATAACTTGGGAATAAATTTAGCTAAGGAGGTGAAAGATCTCTATGCTGAAAACTACAAGACATTGATAAAAAAAAATTTTAAAGACAGAAATAAATGGAAAGGTAGTTCACGTGCACAGATTCAAAGAATTAATATTTTCAAAATGCCAATACTACCAACAGCCATCTACGGATTCAATGCAATCTCTACTGAAATTCCAATGGCATCTTTTACAGAAATAGAAAAAACACTCCTAAAACTTTTATGGAATCACAAAAGACCTTGAGTATCCAAAGAAATTTTGAGAAAGAAGAACAAAGCAAGAGGCACCATGTTTCCTGATTTCAAGCTAAACTATAAACTATAGTCATCAAAACAGCAGGATACTGACGTAGAAATGGACAAATAGACCAATGGAACAGAATCAAGAGCCCAGAAAAATACCCCAGCATGCACAGTCAACTGATTTTTAAAAAGGAAGTCAAGCATACCCAATGGAAAAAAGACAGCCTTTTCAACAAATGGAGCTGGGAGAAGTGGATATTTACGTGTAAAAGAATGAAATTGGACCGATACCTTACACCACTCACAAAAATTGACTTGAAATGGATTAACAACTTAAATGTGAGATGAAGCCATGAAACTCCTGGAAGGAAACAAAGGACTACAGCTCCTTGGCATGGGTCTTAGTCATAATTTTTTGAAGATGACTCCCAAAGCACAAGAAGAAGAATAAAAAATAAACAAGTGGGACTACATCAAACTAAAAACTTCTGCACAGCAAAATAAACTATCAAAACAACAAACTGATGGAATGGGAAATATATGTGTAAACCATCTATCTGATAAGGGTTTAATGTCCAAAATATATAAAATGACTCATATAACTTAACAGTCAAAAAAAAAAAAACTAATTAAAAAATGGATAAAGGACTGAATGGACATTTCTCCAAAAAAGGCGTATGAAAGATCAACAGGTACATGAACAGATGCTCAACATCACTAGCCATTAGGGAAATGCAAACTAAAACCACAATGAGGTATTATCTCACGCCTGTTAGAATGACTGTCATCAAAAAGATAACAGATAACAAGTACTGGCGAGGATGTGGAGAAAAGGAAACCCTTGTGCACTGCTGATGGCACTGTGGATTGGAGCAGCCATTGTGGAAAACAGTACGGAGGATCCTCAAAAAATTAAAAATAGAATTATCACATGATCCAGCAATCTCAGTTCTATCCATTCCGGGGTACTGAAAACACTACTGGAAAAGGTAGCTGCACCCCCATGTTCACAGCAGCTTTATTTACAACAGCCAAGACATGGAAACAACTTAAGTATCTATCAACTGAAGGTGTGGGATATATGTACAATAGAATACTATTCAGCCATTAAAAAAAAAAACAAACAAGGAAATTCTATCATTTGCGACAACACAGATGGACCCCAAGGGCATTATGCTAAGTGAAATAGGTCAGACAGAGAAAGACAAATACCATATGATTTCACTTACATATGGAATCTAAAACAAAACAAACAAGAAAATAAACTCATGGAGAAAGAGATGAGAGCCATAGTCACCAGGGGTAGAGGATGCAGAGAGGGGAAATGGAACAAGGTGGTCAGAAGGTACAGATTTCCTGTTATAGGTTAAGAACTTGGGATGTAACAGAAAACATGACGACACGCTGTGTGAGACAGCAAAGTTGTTAAGAGAGTAGATCCTGAAAGTTCTCATCATAAGGAAGAAATATTGTTTTTATTCTCTTTCTTCCTTTTGTATTTATATGAAATGATGGATGTTAACTAAACTTATTATGGTAATCATTTGATGATATATATATAAACCAAACCACCATGCTGATACCTTAAACTTTTACAGTAATGCATATCCATTATTTCTCAATAAAACAGGAAAAAAGAAAAATAAGTCAGTTAGAAATGGCAAAGAATCTAAAGACTCTTTACTAAAGTATAGAAGTGGCCAAGAAACACACAAAAAGACAGTTAACAAAACTTTCCATTCAAGAATCAAAACCATAAAGAAGTATCACCCCAAAGTCACTAGGGTACAAAAACCAACAACACACAGATAACAAATGTTGGCAAGAATTCACTGCTCCTCAGAATGTAAGATGGGGTAGCTAATTTGAGAAACAATTTCACTGGTATCCAAAATGCTGGCCATAGAGTTATTACATGGCCCAGAAATCCTCCTCTTAAATATATACCCCAAAGAAATGAAAACACAAAAGCCTGTAACAGAAATGTTAGTCACTGTATTATTCCCAATAGCCCAAACATAGAAACTCAAACATCTCTCGGTTGATGGATGGGTAAAGAACTTGTGGTATGCCAAAATTGAAAGTTTCTCAGCTTTAAGAAAGAATGAAGTATTGAAACGCTCTATAACATGGACGAACCATGAAATGTTGTGCTAAGTGAAAGAAGCCAGACAAAAAAGACCACGCATTGTATGATTCCACTTAAATGAAATAATGGGAAAGCAAGCAAATCTTTAGAGACAGAAAGTAGATTAGTAATTGCCTAGGGCTGAGGGTGGAGGCCAAGGGAAATGGAGACTGACTTAACAGCAGGGTTTCTTTCTGGGGTGATGGAAATATCCTAAAATGGATTGTAGTGTCGGTTACACAACTCTGGATTTACTAAAAACACTGAATGTACACTTTAGGCGGGCAAATTGTACGACAGGTGAATTATATCTCAATAAACCTGTTAAAGTGCAGCGTGGCTCATAAAGGCATAAAAATATATACTGGCACTACAAGATAATAACAGAAATACCCAGACTTGCATTGCTTATAACCTACTTAAAAAAAGCAGACAACATTATGAAGCTGATAGGTGCTCCTACTAGGATTTGATTGCACCAAATTCAAAATATATTTTTAGTGTGCATACCAAATACAAAAATTATCTGTGTTCATTAGAAGTGGTCTTAAGCCATTGAGCTGCTGATTCTGCACAGCCATATCCACATTTCATGCTGAGCCTGCATTTTATTGTCACTACATTAAAATCAATTTTATGAGCGACTGTATACTCTTAACAGAACAAGTACTTTTAAAAACTGTTGAAATGCCTACTCATAAACCTATATGAATCCAAACAGGAGCCTTCAGAGTGAAATCTATAAATAAAGTTCAGCAGTTTTGCATCTTTTTGGAAAGCTTAATTTTGGATATGAAATATTTATGCTCCTTTGTGATTTAAATCTAATGACCACCGCAATATCAAAAAAATTGATTGTTATTTAGAAATCTTGATAGGAAAGCCCTTAAAATATTACCTGCAAAGCTTTACATTTTAAGACCCAACTATTGCCTTCTTTAAAATCTTTATTTGCATGTTTTCCCCATAAACCTAGAGATTCAGGAAAAAATAACTACAGAAGGGCCTCATCAAAACCATTTAAAGCTTACAGTTCAAAATGCTGCCGTACCATACATCACTTTGGTACAGAGCCCGTTTTGCAATTCTGTGTCTCTTAAGAGCAGTTTGCAAAGCCAATTAGGTATTAGCGCCAGTATTCTCCAAAGGTGAGACCATAAACACCATTTCTACAACTATAGGCACCTGGGCTTGGAAGGAATGAACAAAACTGAAGGAAACATGTTTCGGGAAGGTTCCGATAGAAGGACAAGCATTGAGCCTTTCTATTTTACTGAAGACAATGATTCAGTTCCTGCAGAATGGAAGGAGCCACACTTCAGGAGCTTTTTGTTGGCCAATGGCCAGAGGTAGAACAAACTCCAGATACAGAACAAGACGGACCCTTGCAAACTTGGCCTCATCCAGTGCACCTGCAGCATGGTAGCAATAACATCTGCCTTGGGGTGAAGTTTACCCTGAGAGACAGGTAATGCTCAGCACATAGTAGGCATGGGGCATTACTGTATCTATTTTCTTTAACCTCCTGGTAAGAGGTGAATCTGAGACGGGATCAGTTATGCACATTAGAAGATCCCATGTCATTTTTCCAAGCCCAAGGCTATTATTTCATGGATCTGGCCATGTTCCAACTCAGGTAATTATATTCTACTTCCTAAATTTTCCCTGCTGTTCCAATTAGGTACAGCATCATTCATTTTCCTGCCTTTTCAGAAAAAAGGGAGAAATTCTTCTTGAACTCACCAGCCTTGCTGACGGAAGAAAGGTAAATGCAATGTGTCACAAAAGTAATGTCTGCCTCAGTAAGGAACGACGTGACTGAGGTGTCTGAACTCTGGTGTCGTGGCATGCTCTGAGCACCAAGATAAGGATCTCAGAGAGAGCAAAGTCCCTCTGGATAAAATCAGATCACTGTGTTACAATACCCTCATCGGATAACAACCATGAAGGGCTCTCGGTAACTACTATAGGGAATGATCTCATGATCTCTTCAATCCAGGCAATAAAAGCAGAGACACTCCTGCCAAGTGTTTATATCCTTAATGTCACTGTAGATATAACCATCTTCTCATGAATTTGGGTAGGGACCGTCAGCAGAAATCCAGGAATGTATGAATCGGCCAGTCTCTCTTTACTGCTGGGGAGACCCTAAAAATAAAGTAGGCTGTCATCCCTCACCTAGCCAAAGATTTAAAGTCTGACAATATCAATTGTGGGCAAGGACAGAGGGAAAATAAAACTCCCATGCATTGCTGGTGGGAATATAAACTGGCTCAGACACCATTCATAGCAATTTGGCAGCATCGAGTAAAACTAAAAGTATTTCTATTCTACATCCCAGGAATTCTGCTGCTAAGAATGTACCCTACCGAGGTTCTTATACATTGCACCCAGAGACACACACGTGGCTCTTCACGGCAGCCATGTTCGTCAGAAAGAAAAACTGGGAGAAAAAAAGCTAAATGTTCGTGAAAGAACAGAGAAATTGAGTGTCATATATTCATATGACAGAATATCATGGAATGACCTAAAGAACAAAATGCTAAGTGGGGAAAAATACAGAAAAATTTATATGGTTGGATACCATTCATTAGGATGTACAAAAGGGCAAACATACGAACTACACAGTGATTATGGGAAAAAGCACACCCACACGGATACACACACATACGTATGCAGCATTTTGGAGGCTCAGCTCTGAAAGTACTATTCTGGGGGTGTGGAAATAGCCCCATTGTAAGTTTCTCAGTAAGCGTCTTGGCCTGACCCCCAGTATAGAAGGTGAAAAAGCCACAATGTGCTTTCCTAGATGACCCCGATTGCCAGCAAGGGAATGAGCACACCATCCAGCTTGCCAACCTTGACAATCCCATTTGGGGTTTTGAGTCTAAGGCTAGGGGAGAAAGGCATAGAGACAGTGACAAATGTTGAGGCAGGTGGCAAGGGTCAGGTGGCCAGAGAGCAGGTTGCAGCACCCTTACCCCCAATGATGGCCCCTAAGGCAAAAGTGTCACCATGGTTCTGGCTACAGAGCCTTCCTTTTAGTTCCTACCCATTACTGGAGCCGAGATCACTGATGTTCCCTGGGATTCTATTTGCCACCAATTCCCTTTAAGCCTTTCTGCTTAAATCAGCTACATCTGTTTCTGCTGCTCGTGGAATATGAACCTTAGAGATGGAGGGGGCAGCAGCACGCCTGTCCCTGTGGTGGCCCCAGGAGAGACGGGAGAAACGGGACTGGCTATGTGCAGTATTTTAGTGATTTAAGGACAATACTTCAGATATAAATATGACAGCATGTTAATAGCTGTTCGTACTGAGCAGTAAAAGGGAAAGAGTGTGTTTATCACCCATGGGACTTTTTTAAAGTATTAATTTTTAAAAGATGAGGATCAGAACATTTCTAGGGTCCCCAAATGGTTTAGGTAGATTTCTTGCAGTTGACAGGTCCCAGGCCTCTTTGGAGCTGTGTTGTTTGAAAGTATACCAGCAATACCCTAGACTTAGAAACAAAATGCATAGATTCTCAATGTTTAACCTTGTGCTACTGTTATCTTTGCAAGGATGTCTGAGTCTACCAAAGTGGCCCATTAGTGCCCATTCCTGATCTTCATTTGAGGAGCTCTTAGATACGCATAATGAATGCCACACAAAATGGATGTTTCTAGACTTCTGGGCTGGCAAAGCACTGCCTACAAGCCGTGTCGGGGAACTTGTTAGGTAGAACTTCTCTTCACATTTTAGTGTCTTCTCTTAATCTGGAACATAAATATGCCCCCAACATTGGACCCAAATGTGTAAGAGTTGAGGCAACTTACTACATGGATGTCCTAACACCTTCACTTCATCAATAGCGAGGTAGCCTTGATGTCCAGAAGTTATCACTTCAAAAATCACCTGGAAAATTAAGAAAGATTTATATTATACATCTACAGAGTTTTACCACTTCCAGTTTAACCAAATGTCCCTGACATATAAAACATTTTTCTTTCTTTCTTTCTCTCTCTCTCTTTCTTTCTTTCTTTTTCTTTCTCTTTCTTTCTTTCTCTCTCTCTCTCTCTCTCTCTTTCTTTTCGTTCCTTCCTTCCCTCTTTCTCTCTTTCTTTTGTTCATTCATCCGTCCGTCCATCCATCCATCCATCCATGCTTCCAACAAACATCAGTGGAGTGCCTAATATCTGCCAGTCAACATCCCAGGTTCTGAGATGACAAAGAAAATAAGACTCAAACTCAGTTTTCAGGAAGGTTAATGAAAAGGGATGGGATAGACGGCATCCTTCCTCAAGGATTCACCTGGTAAGGGTGGTAATACCACGGTTAAGACCCGGATGTTTTGAAGACACAAGCTTAAAATCCTTTACCAGAGACAATGTTAAGATTTAAATTGCTTTAAGATAACATATTTTCTGGTCAACTCTTTTGTGGGGATTCTACGGCTATACTGAACCATGTGGGGCCCTAGGTTTTATATATCTAAAATGAAAAAAATACCATAAGTGCTGTGAAAAAAAAAAAAGTATAGGGTATTAGAGTAACATGTACCAAGAGGACCTCTCATAAGGAAGTAGCATTTCAGCTAATAGCTGAATATGAATTAAGAAAGAGAGTAAGGCCTCTTGCAAGGCATGTGCAAAGGCCCTGAGCTGGACATGACCAGAGCCCTGAAGAGGAGCACTGGGACCTATAGCTATAAATATCAGTTGTGACTGGGTTACAGAGGCTCCACTCACAGAGAAGAAATTCCAAGGAAGACACTATATTAATAATATGAAAAGGCTTGGGGACCTGGGTGGATCCGTCACTTAAGCATCTATTTCGGCTCAGGTCACGATCTCACAATCTGTGGGATCGAGCACCTTGTCAGGCTCTGCACTGACAGCACAGAACCTGCCTGGGATTCTTTCTCCCTCTTTCTCTGTCCTTCTCCCTCCCAACCTCTCAAAAATAAATAGATAAGCATTAAAAATAATAACATAAAGAGGCTATGCCCACTGAAGTTCAGATGACAGAGGCATGAATTAAGAGGAGAATGATATAAAAATCTCTACGGTACTAAAACCAAGAGGCTTTTAGCAACTGTGCGACTGTGGAAAAGATAAGGTAAGAAAAAAGAAGGGCAACATGCTCTTAAGTTTTCAGAAGGAATGACATTTTTGAGATGGTAGAACCATTTCAGAGAAATTGAGGCCAAAGGAGAAAAAAAGAACTAGGGAAAAGTTACTGATGTTCTTAATACGATTGTCTAAAGTTGTCTGTTGTCAGGCTATTATTAAACCAAAAACTGGAAACAGCCCAGATGCATTCAAATGGTATGTGATAAAACAGACTGTGGTACATCTATAGCATGGAATACTACTCAACAGTAACGAGGAAGTAACTACTGATATATCCAACAACTTGGATGAATCTAATAATGCTGAATGAAAAAGCCAATCACGAAGATTACGTACTATATGATTCCATTTATGTAACCTTGCGTAATGTCAAAATTTTTGAAGGGAGGGCAGATTAGTGGTTGCCAGGGCTTAGGGATGGTGGGAGAAGGGACAGGAGCGTGGGTACAAAAGAACGAAGCGAGGAAATAATCCTTGTGATGTTGTAACCTATAAGGTTTTCACTGTGGTGGTGGATGCACCATTTACTCAGGTAATAAAACTGTACACAGTTCCAGGGGTGCCTGGGTGGCTCAGTCGGCTAAGCATCCAACTTCAGTTCGGGTCATGATAGCCCAGTTCATGAGTTTGAGCCCCAGTTGGGCTCTGTGCCGTCAGTGTGGAGCCTGCTTCGAATCCTCCGTCTCCCTCTCTCACTGCCTCTCTCCCACTTACATGACATGCATGCTCTTTCTCTCTCAAAAACAAACAAACATTATAAAAAAACTGTATAGTTCATAGCAGCTTTATTTGCAATAGCTAAACATGGAAGCAACCAAGTGTCCAGTGATGGGTAGATGAATGGATAAGCAAAATGGGGTAAATACATACAATGGAATATTATTCAGTCTCAAAAACGAAGGAAATTCCAATACATGCTATGATATGGAGAAACCTGGAGAACATTATGTTAGGTGAAACAAGTCGGCCACAGAAGGACAGATATTGTATGATCCCACGTATGAGTTACTCGGAGAAGACAGGAAGTAGAAATGGAAATGGTAGTTGTCAGGGGCTGGGGAGAGAGGGATGGAGAGTTCCTCTTTCATGGGCACACAAGAGGAACAGAGTTCTGGAGATGAACGGTGGTGTGGGTTGAACAGCATCAAGAAGGTATTTAATTCCACTGACCTATATACTTAAACATGATTAAAATGATAAATTTTGTTAGTTCTATTTTACTAGTCAAAAGGTGAAAAAAAATGTATAGAAATATACAGATCTGCATGTACAAGTCCATGTAAAACGAGAAATCTGGAAAAGCTCTGTAGATTTCAAGCCTGTCACTATCCTGGTTGTGATCTCATACATTTGGTTTGCAAAATGCTACCACTGGAGGAAACTGGGTACTATGTATGCAGGAATCTGTATTATTTCTTGTTATTGCCTCTGATTCCACAATGATCTCCACTAAAATTTCAGCTTAAAACAGTAATGGTAAATTACACATGATATGTTACATACACTGAGTAGATACCGCTCCATTCTCTTATATTTTAGTTAGTGTGAAAATTCTTTAAGAAAGAACGAAGAGATTCAGATAAAAAATAATTGTTAAAACTCAGTCTTTCTGATTCCGGATATAATGTACCATGCGGTTTTTGCTACTTCACATTGCCTGAACAAACACTTCAACCCTAGGACTGCATTATTTATGTGTGTGCAGTGGATGTGAAAATGGAGAAAGCAATCAACAGAGCCCAAAACAGAAGGGCTCAAGGGGCTCCCTAAATAAGAAGTCGTCCCAGAAACACCCGCTAGACGAGATGACACTGTGCTCCAACGCCAACACACCGAAACACAAAACACACAGGGGAGAGGAGAGGCCCAAAGTAGAACAGAAATGAAATAAAACTTTGTCCCATTCGTAAGGGTATCTTTTTTTTCACTGATGACCCAGAGAACGGAAGAGATGCATGCACGTTATTACAATGGGATCTTGCCTATTTCTCTCTGTACTGAAGTCTAGAGAACAGTTGAGGGAACAAAAAGCAGATGAACACTGACAGCAAGTAGGGGAGAAAGCCCTTCGGACGCCCTCAAAGCTGGGCCCCTGGGAAACGATCCGATCGTGTCTGGCAGGAGGCAGCAACAGCAGGCAATGCAGGCACCAGCCAGCCGCTCTGCTCAGAGTGGCCCCTGCGGAGACCGATGTCCCTGACCACCAGCTACACAAGAACTCCAAGGCTCTGGTCATGAAAAGGGTATTCTGACATGTTCATCCATGGGCCCCTGGGTGGCTCGGTCGGTTGAGCATCTGACTTCGGCTCAGATCATGATCCCACAGTTTGTGAGTTCAAGCCCCATGTCAGGCTCTGTGCTGACAGCTCAGAGCCTGGAGCCTGTTTCTGATTCTATATCTCCCTCCCTCTCTCTCTGCCCCTCCCTTGCTCACACTCTGTGTGTGTGTGTCTATCTCTCAAAAATAAACAAACATTTTCTAAAAATTAAAAAAAATGTTCATCCACTCTTCCTTCCTTCCCAACGGATCCCCCTTCCTTCTTCCTTCCCTCCCTCTCACTCACTCATTCATTCACTCACTCACTCACTCATTCACTCACTCACTCACTCATTCAAGTCTCCACCAAGTGTCCTTTTTACCCCAAGCACTGGCGTAAGTACCGTGATAAGCATCATGAACAGAACAGATGCAAAATTGTCCTTAGCAAAACCCATGTTTTTACATGGTCAACTATAAGGGTTGAAGCTTCTTATAAAAAAGGGAATAATTCTTATTTTTGAAGGGATATGCTAACTCTTAGAATAGACGGTACATATAAAACGTGCTCATGAGGATCTATTTTTCAACTTGACATGTCAAAATTTAATGCACAGTACTTCACTTAAACCAAAACAGCACCACGGTCCTAAGAAAGAAAGGAGGAGAAATGAGAGCTCCAGATAAGTCACCCTAAAACCTCAGAATCTGATTTCTCACCCCTTACACATCAATAGAATGAGCCTCAAAAGTTTTACACTCAATGATTCTGAGTCTTACTGTCCAAATATTAATAGGGTACTTATTGTAAGGTCTGAAAGGGATTAAAAAAATAGACGATTTTATGAAATTTAAGCTGTATTTCCACAAAAAATAAGGAACACAGACAAGAACAAGACAGGAGCCAAATAACAGGTGGGAACAATAAGGAGCTCAGAGGATGGTGATGTTTCTCAACCCCAGGACTGGCACCCCCTCATTACCAAACCAACCAGGACGCATCAGATCCAGCCAGCACAACCTTCCACCCAATTTCTCAGGCTGCTCCTTAAACTCACAGTGGCCCCAGGAAGGACTTACAAGTGTCCCCGCTAGACCAGGGGCAGAGTGAGCACTCAGCAGCAAGCCAGTGCACTCCAGATTCCCAGCAAGATGGCTTGCCAGGCGAAGCCACAACAAAAGAATCTTTGGCTTATTTCTGAAGCTTTATTTGCCCCCCTCGGTCTTCCTGCTGGAGGACCACGAAGCTTCTGAGTGGAAATATACCAAGAGAACAATGGCCTTTTCCTTTCAGTTAATTAGAAATTCTGGAAGGGAAACTCCTAAAAACTTGGCAGGTTCCTATGCTGACTTAATAGGGTCTCTAAGTGTAGAGGCAGAAAAGAGAAGATAACCTTCATGGGGCACCTGGGTGGCTCAGTTGGTTAAGCATCTGACTTTGGCTCAGGTCATGATCTCACCATTCCAGAGTTCAAGCCATATGTCCGGCTCTGTGCTGACAACTCAGAACCTGGAACCTGCTTCAGATTCTGTGTTCCTCTTCCTCTCTCTCTCTCTCTCTCTCTCTCTGCCCCTCCCCCACTCATGCTCTGTCTCTCTCAAAAATAAACATTAAAGAAACATTTTAAAGAAAATAACCTTCACAGATGACTTTATATGTGTGTGTCATGCATATGCACACACTGCACACACATGTATATATTTATATACAATATCCAAAAAAAAAATTTTATGTGACAGTTAGCTATTATACCTAAGAAGGTGGATTTATGTTGCAAGTTTGGAAGCAATAACTTCAATGTTTCCTTCCAAAAACTAAAGCAAGTTTTTCAAAAGGCCATTTCCCACCTTTTGTTTAGCAATTTCAGTTAAAGGGCTTATGAGTACAAGTTTTATTAGCTACTTCATGATGTTTATAATTTTGAATATAAATGTTTCCATGCATACCTCGATCATCAAGTAGATCTAATTTGTACTGAAAAGTTTGCTATTTTGAAATAAATATGATTAAAGATCTCCAAATTCAGCTGCTACAGAACAATCTTTGACTGACTGCTAATTTGATTTCAACATCTGACTATTAAGAAATTCACTATGGGGCACCTGGGCGGTTCACTCTGTTAAGCGTCCAACTTCAGCTCAAGCCATGATTCTCACAGTTCACAAGTTCAAGCCCTGTGTCAGGTTCTTTGCTGACAGCTCAGAGCCTAGATCCTGCCTTGGATTCTGTGTCTTCCTCTCTCTCTGCCCTCCCTGCTCACATGTCATCTCTCTCTCTCTCTCAAAAATAAACATTAAAAAAATTTTAAAAAAGAGATTCACTCTGTTATTTCTAACAAACCAGAGGGTTCAAACATGCAGCTAAAAACCCAAAGCCTATTTAAAGAGGTTTCTTAAACTTTAGAATCTCATGAAAAGGCTTCCGTGTCTTGAACTCTTGCTATCTGGCAAGTTTTCCATTTTGTACTTCTTTTCTAGCCAGTGTCCTTACCAAGAACCCTTCAAAAGCAAAAATATTTTTGTCTGTTTTTGTCAAATAAGGAAGTACGCTATTGAAAGTACAGGTATAGCTCTAGTGAAGTATAACAAGTGTATGCAGAGCCCAGCAGGAGTCCGTGGGAAGACTGAAGATGCCAGCGCGTTGGGCCAAAAAGATTGAGGTCAGAGGAAGGACACAACAGGAGCACGCCAATGGCGCCACTGGAAAAGGAAAGGAGAGAGGTGGGTACAGGTGCACCCGTGCTTACTTTAATCAAACAGAACAGACAACATTGAAAATCGGTATTATAAGTGAGGCTTGGGTCTCTTGAAGAAGCACACACAGTCTTTTCTTTCGGAAAAAAATTTTAAAAAAAACGACCATTTATATATTGTACTCATCTATGTTCCAGGTATCTTTTGTGCATATTATATAATTTTCCCCAGTCACCCATACAAGGTAAGGAAGTACATTCCCTTTCAGTGATGGGGAGGCTGACTCAGAAAGTCATTAAGTAATTTTCCTGAGGTCACACAATTAGTACATTGCAGAGTCAGGGTGTAATTCCATTTTACTTCGCAGTCTGGACACTTCCTGTTACTAAATGTCCTTAACTAGCAGGCATGAGAGACTACATGTATGTAGAATATACACACATATACATATACCTAACCTATACATATATACATACATGCCTTTCTCTCTTTCTCTCTCTCTACACACACACACACACACACACACTACATAATCATCCATTCACACACACACATGAATATATACATCCTTTAATGCATATATATATTCTAAAATTTTTACTTTCAGATTTCAGTAAGGAATATATTAATCATCAATGTGACCTAGAAATGTAGATACAAGGAATGGTTATACAACATAGCTTTAACAACAGAAATTTTTTTTCAAATATTTATTATTTTTTTAATGTTTACTTCTGAGAGAGAGATACAATGTAAGCAGGGGAGGGGCAGAGACAGAGGGAGACACACAATTCGAATCAGGCTTTCAGCACAGAGCCTGATGAGGGGCTCGAACTCATGAACTGTGAGATCTTGACCTGTGCTGAAGTCAGACACTTAATGAACTGAGCCTCCCAGGTGCTGCTAACAACATAAATTTTAAGACAAAGGTCAGCAAACTATAGTCAACAAGCCAAATTGGCCCCAACCTCTGTTTTTGTGTTACCCCCAAAGTAAGGATGGTTGCTGTAGTTTTCAACTGTGGGTGAAAGTCAAAAGAAGAATAATATTTAGCAATACATGAGAATGATATGAAATTGAAATTTCAATGTCCACAAACAAAGTTTTATTGTAACACAGTCATGCTCATTCAGTTGTGTATCGTCAAGGGCAACTTCACACAAAAACAGCAGGGTTGAGTAGATGCCGCAGAGACCATCTGGTCCACAAAGCCTGAAATATTTACAAAGACCCAGCTTCCGGATTTAAGAGGAGACTTTCCCACTTGGCTCCCCAACAACTCGCAGTACCCTGGATTACAAGAGAGCATGTATCAAAGCATGTTTGTCTTGTACTTCAAGAGCTTGTCCCCGCCAAATACATCACGTCCTGCACTTTCTGTGGGAGACCTGCATTCCGGCCATGGCAAGTCGCCTGGCTTGACTTGCTTCAACTATATCATATGGGTATGGATTTCAATATCCACTCAAGCTTACAGTATTATTTCCAATTATTTATTTATTTATTCGTTCATTCATCATTTACATATTTATTTTTAACAAAGGGAGAGAATGATGACAGTGGGGGAGAGAAGCAGAGGGGAAGAGAAGAAGAGAGGAAGAGTGGGAGAGAGTGAGAGATGGAGAGAGACATCACCTTAAGCAGGCTCCAGGCTCAACACAGAGCCTGACCTGGGGCTCAATCCCAAGACCCTGGGATCATGACCTGAGCTGAACCAAAGTTGGGCCCTCAACTGACAGAGCCACCCAGGTGCCCTCATTACTTTTTTTTTTTTAAAGCGTAATTGCAATATATCAAAACAAGACCAGAGACACTGATTAAGGGGTGCTTGGGTGGCTCAGTCGGTTGGGCATCTGACTTCAGCTCGAGTCATGATCCCACACCTCATGAGTTTGAGTCCTGCATCAGGCCCTGTGCTGACAAGCTCAGAGCATGAAGCCTGCTTCAGATGCTGTGTCCCTTTCTCTCTCTGCCTCTCCCCTGCACATTCTCTCGCTCTCTCTCTTTCTCTCAAGAATAAACATAAAAAAAATTTAATAAAAGAGAAAAAAAGAAATTGATAACTTTACAGACCTCAAAGCACTGGATAAAAAAAATAAATCAAATTAAAGATAAAATAAAGCCCAACTCATTTAGCAGTCAAATCTTCTACAAAGCAACTGAACTACTGAGACTATAAGATCACATTCACAGTCGAACCTGACGCTCAGCATTCTATACAGTGTTTTCTGGCATGAGCTACATTTTGGTGAAATGTCTTCGTATTTACTGAGACACATATAATTTTAGGGAAAATGTCTTTTCAATCTGAATTGTGATTATTTGAAACCCTGAAAGCTAAAGTGGTTAATCACAAAGCCATCCTAGCTGATTCTGGATGAATTCTGCCACAGCACAGCATTTCATCTTATATCTCACTTCTCCTCTTTTTTCGATTTGGTTTTGACAGAAAAGATAATTAATCCTCATTATTTGCCGATACTGTACTGGTGAATTTGTCTACTTGCGAATTTATTTGAAACCCCCAAATCAATACTTGCAAAGCCTTCTGGGTCATCTGTGAATATGCACAGAGTGACAAAAATTTGAACGGCTCAAGCCGCATGTCCCAGCTGAGGTCAGTCAAGGCAATGCTCTGCCTTTTGATTCGGTTCTCACACCAGAAACATGTGTCCTTATCCCATTCTATTTAGTGCCACATTTTTCATATTTCTGTGCCTTTTATTGGTGATGTTGCTATTTATAATGGTGCCTGAGTGCCATGCGGAGGCGTCATCTAGCATTCCTATGCACACAAGGCTGTAACCTTCCTTACGGAGAAAATACAAGTGTTAGGGAAGTTTCATTCGGGCGTAAGTCATCATTTTGGCTGTTCGATGTTACAAACCAACAATGTACACTGAGTAAGGGGTCTTTAACAGAAGACTCCTCAAACAAGGTTATGTGTCGATCAGCTGATGGAAACGCTGTGACCAGAGGGTCGCAGGATCGGTCCCTTATTTCCTATGGAAGCAACCAATAGTTCGGGGTTCACTAATTCAGCTCTCACTCACTGTGACTTCACAGAACAGAACAACCATGAATGGAAATCAACTGCATTAGCGTGCCTGGATTCACATTGAGTCCTCATTTCTATCAAAGTACTCGAGCACAAGAAGGACAAAATGCTCATTTTTACCGATGGCTCCCAGATGTTATTTGTAGTCACGGGATGTAGAGAAATGTAGGATAAAGAGAATCAATATTCGTTCAACACCTCAACAAATAACATCTCAGGAGACATGATGTTGGAGCCCCATTGTTTTTGGAGCCTTTGGGAAAAGCCATTTGTGCTCAGGTAGGAAACCATCAGTTAAACCACTAACTAAGGCTCTTTCATTGGCTCATGAAAAGCCATCCTGGAGGTTGGTCTGCAAGGGGCTTGACATGAGGCTATCCTTCAGATGCCTGCCAAACAGGAGATGAAAGCAGTTTAACACCACAGCCTCCCCGATCCTCCCTGGTTCAGTGAAGGGCAAAATTAGATTTCCATGCCGCCACTTTCCTTTGCTATGTGTGAGCAAAGTAAAGGGGTTTGCTTACCAACACAAATACTCACCACGGAAAATGTGTTGGTGGAAGCCATTTGTCAATTCCCCAGGACAAATGGGATGAAATACTCTAGTTCCATCCTCCAACCCAAAATCTGGGAGATCCTTTCTGGCTTCAATTTAAATAAAAAGCAAAGGTGGATCATATTCATTCACGAAAATACATATAGTAAAAGAACACTTTCAATAATGACAAAGAGCCAAAGCCAAACTACAACCTATGTGACCTTAAAAAATCAGGAACCAAATGGTGAAATACTTGTTCAGACGGACATGTTATCAGAGTAAAGTAAAAGCCCACTATCCCAAAGTTAAAGGTATTCAAAGGACAGCAGGGGTCTCATTGGAGTGAATTACGGGGGCTTTGTCATGCCGATTCATTCAAGGCACTCTGACATGAATGACTTCATCTGCTTTTCAACCATAAACATAACTTTCTGCACTTCCTGTTTTCCCTTTCACATTATGAACTAGGGTTCTTTTGGAATCTTTTCTAATCATAGCTCAAGTACTCATTCTATAAAACAAGATGTGGAAGGAAACTAAGGTTGAGGTGAAAAGTAGGAAAGTTATAAGGGAAAGTGCAGATGAGCAAGGAGTAACGGGCCACACAGAAGTTTGAGATGGGAACCCAGAACAAGTACCTATCCTTGATCATCAAATCATAAGTACAGGCGGAGAATGAAATGTAGCGATACGGTAAGTTTTTAACACGCGTGAATCGATCCACGTCTCAAATGCGGCTGTAGGTCTGTACTAAAGTAACAGCCAGATGTGTCTCAACTGATTTCTTATAACATACTGTTCATCTTCGTAAGCAAAGAATGCAGAGGACAAGACTTCCGATAAAGGCAGCAGAGTGGGAGGACCCTAAGTTCACCTTGTCCCAGGATACAACCAGATAACGCCCTCATCAGTATAAATAACCCAGAAAACAACGGAAGACGGCAGAACAGATGTTCCACAGCTAAATATAAAGAAGAGGACACATCCAAGAGGCAGGAAAGATTGGGGGGGGGCGTTGATAACACACCATCATCACGCTCTCTACATGCAAGGTGAAATGTATCCACCCCTGTAAGACCCTCCATATCCATCTTGCTAGGGAGAAGTGGATTATTAATGCCTGAGCCTACTACCTCCCACAGCTGCCAGCCCCCAAGGGTTTTCCAAACTCTCCTCTCCTGAATTACCTGCTTCTCTTGAGGCCAGTTTATCTGAGTGTGTTCAGGAACAATGTGGGCACACCCAGCTAGGAGCCGTGCTTCCCAACTGTCCATTTTCCTGGGGATCTCAGGTGGGCTGGGTGTAGCTGGCCAGGGTCGCCACCAGGGCTCACCTATTCTTTCCTGGGTTAGAGGCTGTGGCAGGTGGATAAGAGTTTTTGCCAAGCCAGCCAGGAAGGGCATGCAGCTTCAGTGGGGGACTGTCTTCACGGACTCCTGAGCAGGTAGGTGCCTCGGGCCCCTGTTGGTGCTTAGACTGCCTTGGAGGGGACAGAGAAGGTAAAGCCCCAGCAGCTACGGAGACCACTTGCAGGGGAAGGTCACTGTCCTGCTCTTGCTGACCCATCTTCTGCTTCATGTGTGGTTTGAAAAGAGAGGGGCGCCTGGGTGGCTTAGTCGGTTGGGCGTCCGACTTTCGCTTGGGTCATGATCTCGTGGTTCGTGGGTTCGAGCCCCGCATCGGGCTCTGTGCTGACTGCCAGCTCAGAGCCTGGAGCCTGTTTCAGTCTGTGACTCCCTCTCTCTCTGACCCTCCCCTGCTCATGCTGTCTCTCTCTCTCTCCTAGAAATAAATAAAACATTTAAAAAAAAAAAAAAAAAAAGAAAAGAGAAATCGTTGTGGGAAGCACCAAGGTTCAATTTGCCGGGTAAGTTTTAACAGTGCTGATCAGTTTCTTATTTCTGTCTGGGGGCTAAATGTCTAACACCTGGTACCCAGTGATGCGAAATCATGCCAACTTCATCGCACTGAGCAATCTGGCTTCCCTATGCAGGAAATGGAAAGAGTACTCGGTTTGGTTTGGTTTGGTTTCTTTCACGTCCCACTCATTCCTTTCTTCTCTTTCCGGGGTAGGAAGTGCTACTTTCATCCCCTCTGACAGCCCCTTGTGGTGCACTCAGGGCAGCTCAGTCCACATACAGCTATAAGCTGATGACTAGGAAGAAGTTTTTTATGGCAACACTGCATGGCTCACGTACAGACTAGAATCAGAAAGAAACCATCTTCAGAATGGGCCTGAAAATGACCATACTATCCTCCAATTAGAATTATTTTGTCAAAGATCTGGGAAATGAAATTACATTCTTCTATGTTCACACTTTTACACTGCTAGGGAATAAGAGATTCAGCACATAAAGCTCACGACGCAAAGTGTGTGAGAATAGCAGGTCAAATGAGGAAAAAGGGAATGAGAAACATAGCTTGTTACAATCTCTGAACCCCCTGGCCTGGAATTCTACCCACCCCAAACGTGGATGGAGCCCCCTCTGCACTGGCTTCTCCTCCTCCTCCTTAGGCCCACGGGGGCAGGAATGGTCTTCCTTTTTAAGACCTGCTAGGACATCAAATGTGGTCAGGAGGTGCCCTAATTTGGAACAGGATGTTTCCTTTGCACTTGGACTGTAGGGATGAACCCCCAGAGACAGGCTGCCGGATATTATTGGACAGTCAGTCCTTTCTCTACTTCAGACCTTTTAAATTGGAAAAATTCAAATCATACATGTAGAGAAAATCCTCAGAGAGTGTCTGAAATTGTTCGCCATTATTTTTGCCACTGATAAGCCTCCTTAGGCAGATATGCAGACTCTTATTTTTAATTTATTTATTTCTTTTGAGAGAGAGAGAGAGAGAGAGAGAGAGAGGGAGTGAGCGAGCATGAGTGGGAGAGAGGCAGAGAGAGAGGGAAACAGAGAACCCCAAGCAGGCTCTGCACTAACAGTACAGAGCCTGACGTGGGGCTCGAATTCACAAACCGCGAGATCGTGACCTGAGCTGAGATCAAGAGTCAGATGCTTAACTGACTGAGTCACCCAGGCACCCCAGATATGCAAACTCTTAAGTATTCTCCTTATAGCCAACTCCCTGTGACTGAATGGTAAAGCCCATGAGGAGGCCCAGCATCTGACTGATGAAAATGCAGGTATTAACCTCCTTACCAGCAGAGGCAATCCTGGTGGCCAAATCTGGCTGGGACGTAAATGTTGCTTCTGAACCACTGCTAAGATATATGTTCACAGAAATAAAGTGAAGGGTCCCAAAGCAAAAATGTCTTAATAATGTCAAGGAAATTCCACAAAAATTAAATGATGATCCATCTGAGTTTCTGGAGAGGATTTATCAAACCTATCAAAGATATACCAATGGGGATCCTGGGGCTCGTTGAAAATCTGAGAATGGTTCATTTGACCTTTATGGGACAAAGTGCCCCTAATATAGGAGAGAAGCTACAGAAGGTTAAGGGAGCAGTATAGGTATTAACTCTTCTTAGCTGATGGACATTGTTTATAAGGTGTTCAACTTTAGGGAGGAAAAGCATATGAAACAAGGAAGTCCATTTCTCACAACCCACAGTCAATGAGAAAAAAATGGAGAAAATGAACCATACTTTGAAAAGGACCATCACAAAGCTGTGTGAAGAAACTCATGTAACATGAGATAGGGTACTGCTGTCTGCCTTCTCTGCATAAGGGCACCTCAATGTGGGCTTGGATTGAGGCCCTATGAAATTGCCTACCCAGAAGGGGGGGCAAACAAAAATTAAACAAAATTTAACACTAGCACCAAATATCAACCATTATTCATTAGTTTACTTCCACTAGGATGGCCTTCTTGCTGGAAGAACCACTGTACCCATCTTAACCTGAGGCTACGATCTTATTAAAAACTTGGAATGAACATGGACCTGACCAAGTATTAACTGAAAAATGGACTGGACCTTATGATGTCCTACTAATCCTCTATTCCCCCCTTAAAATGAGACTAAGTGAAGCTGTGGATACATCACACAAGAGTGAAGTGGTGCCCATACAAAGAAAAGAAGGGGGACCTGGGTGGCTCAGTTGGTGAAGTGTCCAACTTCGGCTCAGGTCATGATATCATGGTTCAAGAGTTCAAGCCCTATTCCGGCTCTGTGCTGACACCTCAGATCCTGGAATCTGCTTCAGATTCTGTGTCTCCCTTTCTCTCTGCCCATCCCCTACTCAAGTTCTATCTCTGTCCCCCCTCCCCCTCCCTCCCTCCTTCCCTCTCTCTCAAAAAAATAAACATTAGGAAAAAAAAAAAAAAAGAAAAGAAAAGTAGATAGAAGAGACCACCAAACCCTGTTACCGGTAAAGCCACCCTATTCAAGACTTAAAATATCTCTTTAGAAAAAAAGAACCCATAACAACATATTTATTCCATGGTCTGTATTAATCATGTCTTTTTTCTCTCTAGGATGGAAAGATAATGGACTAGATGGGGTAACTCAGGCTCTGGAC
Source organism: Hyaena hyaena (assembly GCF_003009895.1). Taxonomy (NCBI): domain Eukaryota; kingdom Metazoa; phylum Chordata; class Mammalia; order Carnivora; family Hyaenidae; genus Hyaena; species Hyaena hyaena. Next base: position 871,372 of record NW_024081147.1, read on the forward strand.
TCAAATACACATGCTGTCAATTGTTGGATAGGTCTAAAAGCCCAATCAGTGTTGTACCATGGAGACCCTTTGGTCCCCCGTTTACAATACCTCAGGAGTTCATGAATACAACTGGTTTCCAATCGATAAGGCCCAAACAATGTATTGCTAGAATAGCTATCCATTAGCTATTCTAATTCTAATTTAGAACAGCTAGATTTTCCCAAGATGATCATAAGGTACCCCATGTCTTTCAGTCCTCTAATTAATGTACTAAAGGAGGTAATTTTCAAAGAACAAAAAATAGGTCCATACTCCCCAATTAGATATCACACAGAACTATAAAAGGCCAACTCCCTATGTGTAAACAACAGTGTGTTTCTTTTCCAGCTGTGGGTAATATTCACAGCCAGGGTCAGCTGGGCACAGACTGGATAGAGCAAGTTGCCCTTTGGGTGGGCCAATTCTCCCACCTTCTTTCTTTGTGCTCTGGCTGGATTTGTTTTTATTTGAAGATTAAACAGAGTCCCCTGGGCCATGGTGTGTGTTACAAATTCTTCTACTCCCATACATTATCTTCTGGCCACCTTGGTGACTGCCTTCTCCATTCATCCTGCCCAAGAAACTAAGCATTGGGCCAGTTCCCTACAAGTATTTACCAGACTAGATCATGACTTCCCAGGCAAAATCTCTGATGGGGGTGAATATTTCTTTGGTTACACACTGTTGCCATGGTGGCAGGTGGGAGGTGGTTGCTGTACATCATCATGTGCTTCCCAGCTTGTCCCAAATTCTAATCACCTGGCTAATGATCACAAATCATTAGATCCCTGTACTAAAGTCATGTGGATAACTGTATGACCCTATATTATATCCTAGCCGAGCAAGGGGGGATTTGTGTCATTGTTAATCCATCTTGCTGTGCCTATATTAATGCTTCATCAGAGGTGGAAAGAAGCACCAAGAAAATTAGACAGCAAGGTATATGGTTACAATAACCATGGGCCACCACACCCTTTCCTTGGATGGAATAAGGGAAAGAATCAGAGATTGTTTTTCACATTTATTTCCATGGATATTGACAGGTGTAGAATCTGTCCTCAAAGAAATAATCAAAATGGGCTTGACCATTCTACTCTAAGTAGCAGGGTTCTATTTGGGATTCAGATTTCTTGTGGTCTGTACCTAGACTATATGCTTTCAATTCACACTCTTAATGAGTCAGAAACAATTAATACGGCAACAGGTACATTTCTTCCACCTAAAAACAGAAACAAAAAACCTTCATCTCCCGTGTCCAGCAGGAAGTAGCCAGTTGGATAATGGTGGTCATACTCCCATAAAAATGGAAGGAATACTGACAGTGGAGATTTATCAGCAAGCTGTCCTGCTTAACTGTAGATCCCAACAGTTAAACCCAGAAACAGACCTCTTGACTCATGCTTTAACTGAAACCCATTGTTCTTATTTATTTTTTAAATTTATATTATTTTTTGATTCCAGTACAATTAATATACACTGTTATATTACTTTTGGGTGTACAATGTATAGTGAGCCATTCAAAAAATCTGATACATTACTCATGTTAAGAGTACCTCTTCACCCCCTTCACCTATTTCACCCATCTCCACACCCACTTCTCCTTTGGCAACCACCAGTTTGTTCTATATAGTTAAGAGTCTGTGTGTGTTTTTTTTTTAATTAAATGAATTCCAACTCCACATATTAATGAAATCATATGGTATTTACATTTCTCTGACCTACTTCACTTAGTATCATACCCTCCTGATTCACCCATGCTGTTGCAAATGGCAAGATTTCATTCCCTTTGAAGGACAGATAATATTCCATATATATACACCATATATATATATATATATATATATATATGCATGCATATGCCACATCTTCTTTTTGTAAATAATGGTGCAATAAACATAGGGATACATATAGCTTTATGAATTAGTTTTTTGTGAGTTTTCTTTGGGTAAGTAGTGGTAGTGGAATTAGTGAATCATATGGTCATTCCATTTTTAATTTTTTAAGGGAACTACATACTGCTCTCTACAGTGACTATATCATTCTATATTCGCACCAACAGTGCACAAGTGTTCCTTTTTCTCCACATCCTCGCCAACCCTTGTTTCTTATGTTTTTGATCTTAGCCATTCTGACAGATGGATTTGATTTGCATCTCCCTGATGATTGGTCATGTTGAGCATCTTTTCATGTATCTGTTGGCTATCTGAATGTCTTCTCTGGAGAAATGTTTCTTCATGTCTTCTGCTCATTTAAAAAAAAAAAAAGTTTATTTATTTTGAGAGAGAGAGACAGAGTGGGAGACCAGGGAAGGGAAAGAAATAGAGGGAGAGAGAGAATCCCAAGTTAACTGCAAGCTTAGCACAGAGCCTAATTTGGGACACAAACCCACAAACTGTGAGAGCATGATCTGAGCTGAAACCAAGAGTCAGATGCTTAACTGACTAAGCCACCCAGGTACCCCTTCTGCTTATTTTGTAATTAGATTATTTAGGGGTGTGTGTGTGTGTGTGTGTGTGTGTGTGTGTGTGTTGAGTTATAAAAGTTTTTTTTTGTTTTTTGTTTTTTTTTTTTACATATTTTGGATATTAACCTCTTACTGGATATATCATTTGCAAATATCTTCTCCCAATTCGGTAGGTTGTCTTTTGGGTATTTTTGTTTCCTTTGCTGTGCAAAAGATTTTATTTTGATGTTGTCCCAATAGTTTATTTTTGCTTTTTTTCCTTTCCCTGGGAGTCAGATCTACAAAAATGTTGTTATGGCCAATGTCAGAGAAATCATGGCCTGTGCTCTCTTCTATCATTTTTATGGTTTCAGGTATCACATTTAGGTCCTTCATCCATTTTGAACTTATTTTTGTGAGCGGTATAAGAAAAGGGGTCCAGTTTCATTTTTTTGCATGTAGCTGTCTAGTCTTCCCAACACCATTTGTTGAATAGACTTTTTTTTCCTACATATTCTCACCTTTGAGAAAGATTAATTGACCGTATAATCATGTTTTGTTTTGTTTTGTTTCTGGGCTTTCTGTTCTTTTCCATTGATCTATGTATCTATTTTTGTGCCAGTACAATACTGTTTTGATTAGTACAGCTTTGTAGCATAACCTGAAATCTGGAATGATGATACCTCCAGCTTTGTTTTTCTTTTTCAAGATTGCTTTGGCTGTTCAGGGTCTTTTGTATAGTTCCAAACAAATTTTAGGATTCTTCGTTCTAGTTCTGTGAAAAATGCTGTTGGCATTTTGATAGGGACTGCATTAAATCTGTAGATTGCTGAGGGCAATATGGACATTTTAACAATATTAATTCTTCCAATCTAAGAACACAGATTCCTAGTCTCATTTTTTAATTTTTTTGCTCTCTCCTGTTTAGTTTGATTGCTTTCCATTCCTCTTGCATTCCAGCTCACCGATGTGTTCTTCTGCTTCCTCTAGTCCACCATTTATTCCCTCTAGTGTATTTTTAATTTCAATTATTGATCTCTGCATCTCTGATTGGTTCTTTTTAATATTTTCTATCCCCTTGTTGAGGGTCTTACTGAATTTCACCACTCTTTTCTCAAGTCCAGTGAGTATCTTTAAGACCATTACTTGAAATCCTCTATCAGGCATATTACTTATCTCCATTTCATTTACCTGTCTTGTGACTTTGTCCTGTTCTTTCATTTGGGAGAGGTTTCTCTGTCTCCTCCTTTTGTCTAACTCTATGTCTGTTTTTAGAGAGTTAGCTATGTCTCTGGTTCTTGAAAATAGTGGATTTAAAAAAAAAAAAAAAGAGGCTCTGTAGTGTAGTATCCCCTGTTCACCAGAACCTGGCACTTTAGGAATGTCTCCTATTTGTGTTGCGTGTGCCCTACTGTTGTGGCTGAGCTGTATTTGTTTTCAGTCTGGTCATCTGCAATGGCTCTCTTTCACTGCTGCGGGCAGGGTTTGGTGTCTGCATTGTTAAGGGGCCGGTCTGGGGCCTCCTTGAGCTTGAGTTGGGTCAGACCAGATGTTTGCCAGAGCTGCAGCTGCACCAAATGGCTGGATGCTCTCCTTGCACTGTCCCCTGAAAGAGTTCATTGGGGGGCAGGACCTGAAATCAAACCACGTCTGCCCTCAGCCCACCGCTGGGGCCACAGGTGAATTGGCATGTGTGTGGTTATCTTCCATCTCCCCAGGTCAGGAATCACTTTGGAGTGGGGTGGGCCCCTGCCACGCTACCTGCACATGCTTACGGCACTGCTTAGGATGGCCTCCTGCCAAGGGCAGGTTAGAGGGAGAATGCAAGAGTCCCCAGGAGAAAGCAAGGTTGGGGGCACATGGTGCTAGCAAGATTTGTGCAGGTGCTCTTATGGGAGACCTGGAGCCAGCTTAGAGAACTGTTTCTGATGTGGTCTCTTCTCCACAGTTAGCTACGGAGAGCCTGTTCTGCCACTCTTCGAGTCATTTTCTGGATTATTTATACAAATTTAGGTTTTATCTCACTGTACCTAGAGGACACTGTGAGTTTAAGATTGTCTTAATGTGCCCTCTTCCCCGGAATCTACTTCTTGTTCTTATTTCTTACCAAATTTTTTTGAGGCACCGATGACAACATTTTGCAATGACTGGAACATTCCAAGTTCCAGACCAAAACAAACTTGATAGCAGCAGAATGCTAGAAAACCACACCCCACATGTCCCCTTCTTTGCCCATGGTCACATACTGAACACACACCGACACCCACCCGTGGTCACACGGTCTCTCCCTGCTCTCTTGCATGTAGCCCTGGATTCCCTCCCTGTACAACTCTAGGTGTCCGTCTGATGGGCAGATAGGTGAGTTGTTAAGGCCTGTGCCTGACACTTATCCAAGCTGCCGGCACTGAAATAAATCTCTCCCTTTCTCTTTTCCAAGTCTTCGTCACTTGAGTTAATGGCTTTCCTCATAAGGAGTTTATTCAAGTTTGCCGGGCAACAGTGTTGGCAAACCCAGCTAAGGACCAGGCTCTCAATTTGTCCAGCCCCTTCGGAATTTCCTGGGATAGAGCAGCTGGCCACAGCAGTGCTCCCGCGCTCACCCATTCATTTCCTGAGTTAGTGTCTGTGACAGATCGATGAGCAACATGTGCGGTAAATGTAGACAGAGCTGATGCCACTCAGAGTAGCTTTCCATGACTTTCTAGCGAAATAAGTGAGCTGATGGCAAACACAGCAAACAATCTAAGGCAGCTGGGTAGGAAAGAGAGGTTGGAGTTCAATGTGAAAAGATGAAATGATCCAGTCATTCCTACTCCCTCGGCTCCTCATTTACCAGGAAAGATGTCAGACCGATAAAGGGCCACTCCTGGTTTAACCTCTCCCAAAGTGTAAGATCCTTTGTGTCCTCACTGCACAGAGACTTTAGAGCTGGTCTTAGCTGGAATCCGTGCCTCACCTTCTCCCAGGACCCTTCAGTACCTCTAAGAATTTGTTTTAACCGGTAGGCTCTAGAGAAAGAAGGACTGTCATCACTCTGACTTGGTCCCCATATTACCTCTTGTCCCTACCCCAGCCCCTTTATTTTTTTTTTAATGTTGTTTTTTTTTTTTTAATTTCTAGGAGAGAGAGAGAGAGACAGCGTGAGCAGGGGAAGGTCAGAGAGAGAGGGAGTCACAGACTGAAACAGGCTCCAGGCTCTGAGCTGGCAGTCAGCACAGAGCCCGACGCGGGGCTCGAACCCACGAACCGCGAGATCATGACCCAAGCGAAAGTCGGACGCTTAACCGACTAAGCCACCCAGGCGCCCCTCCAACCCCTTTATTGAGATGCACGGGGATGGGGACTTCAAAGCCATCTATGCATTTATTTTTCTTTTCAAAGCAACCATTTGTCTTAAAGATCACTGCTTCCATTGCCTCTCACTGGATTCATTATCACTATATTCTAAAAGTGGGGTGAAGGCAGTGAGTAGCTGTTTCCCCGGGCATCTCTGGGTGCAGGAAGGGGTTAGGATCCCTGAGAAATCAATACATAGCCTCCAGAAATCTGAAAGGTGGGAAAGAGAAAAGAGAAGAGAAAAATACAGAATCAAAGGGAAATCCTTCTCCTCCTTAGTCTCTTCTCTCTGTTTTTTCATTAGCACAAGAAAGCAAGAGGGTGCTTGTTCTTAATGCTATTAAGGAAAATGCTATTCTTAACATGGCAGGAATTCAATGTCAAAATCAAAGGAAGTGGTCCTACAGCCCAGGCGCCCTTGCGAAAGCAGGTAGCCGGCACTCCTCACTACTGCCACCCAACACAGGACCAGGCTGTAAGGAACAGCAATAAGGGCAAACAGTAATTATGAAATTAAATACATGTTAATCAGTGAATACTTGACTTGTTCATGTCTTCAGGAACAGCAATTAACCTACAATGAGCTGTATTCCACGCAGGTTACCATTGTGATCCATACCTGTAGGACACGACTCGGCTATAAATAGGAAGGGCTGCATGGAACGAGCGCTCTGGTGAGAATACTTTGCTAAGAAACATTTGGAAACTATAAATGCCCAATAATGATAACGTCAGGGGAAAGACCAGGAAAGCAATAGATGCCCAAGGAAACTTACGGTTTAGCAGAAGTACAAAGGGCAGCTGTGTCTAGTTTTAGCGAAAACCTCCCCCAAACTCAGATTCTGACCAAGTTGAGAAATGACAAGCATGGAGTGGCCAAAGCCCGGTGAGAAATGGGCACTCTTGACAAAAAGGAGAGTAAAGGATGGGACAGAGGGAGGAGCCCAGTGCACCAGTCCCCAAGATGGTCATCTGGAGCACGAGACAGTGTCCAGAATAGCTGACACCAGGAACACTCAGGAAACCGTACCCCACATTTTTGTATGATGGCAAGTTCTGGAATGTTCTGGTGGAAAGAACCCTGGCTTATTTGATTTCACCTGGTTTCATGGACGAATCTGTTCCTCTAACACTTCTTCACTGAGCACATTCTGCCATTCCACTTAACACATTTAAGGAGTGACTTAGCACTCAGATAAAAGCTGTTTCCCTTTCTCTGTCTACCATAATTCTTAATCTCAATAAACGACCACCGTTTATGGAAAGGCTGGCACATCCTCAATGTGCTCTTCCACTCATCTTCACTCCCTGAACACTCCCATAATTAGAGAGGTTCTAAAAGTTTAAGTCAGTTGCCCAAACTTACAAATAAGCAGGGCTGATATTCAAATGCAGTTCTATCTGAGACCAAGTGTATGTTCTTTTACTACAGTGTGATGCTGCTCACTCCCGAGTAATGGGAAATTCCTTTAAAAAAGTTGATTCAGTGATCTTAACTCATTACATCAAAACTACTTAATAAAGTGGGAAAAGCAACTTTTAGAAATAAAGTCCAGTAGGAACATAAAATATTCTAACATGCTAATATTTGTGTTCACTTTATAGTAATGTTTTAGATCTCTACAATGTATCCTGCAGCCTAAATTCTCTGTGGATTCGATATAGAAGTGACGTCTGGGGAAAGCTGAGTCCCTGTGTACTGAGAGAGGGTCTCTCAAGGGGACCACTTTCTTCTGATGGCCATGTCCTAGTATCTTGTCCTCTGCTTTTGGGCCCAGAAATGGCCTATTTGTACCCTAAGAATGGAGCATTTGGAGACTGACTCTTACAAACCATGTACATAAGTAAGATGTCAGATACATGCATGTACACATGACATCAAAAAATATTTTTCATAGTTTGTGATTAAAAACATAATACAGTTGACCTTTGAACAACACAAGTATGAACAGTGTGAGTCTGCTTACACCTGTATTTTTTTTCAATAACTATGGAATAGCACTACAAACATACTCCCTTTTCAGTGCTACAAACATACTTCCTTTCCAAAGTGAAATCCAGTACTCTGAAAACTATAAAACACTGATGAAAAAAATTGAGGATGACCCAAACAAATGGAAAGATATTCCAAGCTTAGGGATTGTTAGAATTAATATTGTTAAAATGTCCTTATTCCCCAAAGCAATCTACGGATTCAATGCAGTTCTTATCAAAATGCCAACAACATTTTTCACAAAACTAATTACAAATAATACTAACACTGTATGGAATCACAAAAGACCCCACAAGGCAATCTTGAGAAAGAACAAAGCTGGAGGTACTACAATTCCAGATTTTAGGCTGTATTATAGAGCTGTAGTAATGAAAACAGTAATGGTACTGGCACAAAAATAAATACAGAGGTCAATGGAATGGGATAGAAAGTCCAGAAGTGATTTTCTTAATAACATTTTCTCTAGCTTATTTTATTGTAGGAATAGAGTTTATAATACATATAACATGCAAAGCATGTGCTAATCAATCGTTTACGTTATTGGTAAGGCTTCTGATTAAGAGATGATCATTAGTAAAGTTTTGAGGGAGTCAAGAGTTATACACGAATTTTCCAGTGCATGGGAGGTTGGCATCCCTAACCTCCATGTCATTCAAGGGTCAACTGGAGTCACACAGAGCACACTCACATCCTCAGACCAGTACAGAACTTCTTATAGATAAATATATCTGGGAAATTAGTCCAAAAGCAGAGGGGTTCGTACATGATTCCCATCTTTAAGAGCATCAGGGTATGACAGCCATCTCCTCAATGAAGGTATGCTAGTCCAAAGGGCTGGGGACCACAATGTGCCAGGAATCTCCTCCTCTGGGCAATGCTGCGAGCACGGACAGCTTTTCTCTAGCTTTTTTTCTGATCATCTCCAGTTAAAGTGACACCTTGGGCCAGAGGTGGAAATAGGATTTGGTAAGTGTTTGCCTTCCTATTGCCCTTTGTTATACAGTTTGTCTTTCTCATCTCAGTTGGGAGACATGGAGATTGTAAGGCCTAATCCTCTATGTTTGGGAAGTTTCCTGCAGATATTTCTTGTATCATCTGCAGAGTGTCCTTTACCTTATAGTCTGTGTTGCTATCAGGGTAATGATTCCAGTGTGTTTACTGCCCAGCAGGTAAAGGAGAAACACGAAGGAAGTACTACCATCACTATGCCTTTTAAACCTTTAAAACTAAATTAAGTCACCAAGTGTACTTTCAGTGGCTCTAAACCCTTTACAGATATTGATCACCAGATTCTTAAAAAGTCAGCAATGCTGTATTAAAGAATCTTTACAGGGGCACCTGGATGGTTCAGTCATTTGAGCATCCGACTTCGGCTCAGGTCATAATCTTGCGGTTCACAAGTTCGAGCCCCATGTCGGGCTGTGTGCTGACAGCTGAGAGCCTGGAGCCTGCTTTGGATTCTGTGTCTCCCTCTCTCTCTGCCCCTCCCCCACTAGTGCTCTGTCTCTCTCTCTCTCTCCTTCTCTCAGAAATAAACATTAAACATTTTTTTAAAAAGAATCTTTACAAACCACTTTTAAATTTATTTTATCTCTTAATTTTAGACAGAGAGAAAGCAGGAGAGACGGGCAAAGGGAAAGAGAGTAGAAATCTTAAGCATGCTCCATGCTCAGTGCGGAGCCTGATGTAGGGCTCAATCCCATGATCCTGGGAATATGACCTAAGTCAGAATCAAGAGTCGGATGCTCAAGTGACTGAGCCACCAGGGTGCCACTACAAGTACACTTTTAAATCCAGTAGACTTAAGGTAGAAAGCTATTCCTGACCAATATTCCTGATGAATCAACCAGAAAACCAAACAGATATAGTGAGAATTAGATTCTGACTGAAATTGGTATGTTATGCACTGCTCAGTAATGTAAGACAGGTGACAGTGGAAAGTAGATGTACTCGGTGGGAGGGGTCAGATGTGCACAACTGGGGAGGCAACACATTTTATTCAAAAGAACTCAAGAAAGGAAGAATCCATTGAAAATCACAACAGCCCGATATATAGGACCACCTAATATGCAATGTAGTTCCATAATCCCTTTGTAAGACAGATCTCCTAATACCGTTAAACTCAATAATCCCTTTAATTCAACTGTCTGAGCTAGGTGCACCAAGGCTGTTATGGACTGAATGTTGTGTCCACCCACTGCCCCCACCATTTTATATGTTGAAGCCCTGACCCCAACATGATGGCATTTGGAGATGGAGCTTTAGGAAGATGATTAGGTTTAGGGGCGCCTGGGTGGCTCAGTCAGTTAAGCATCCAACTTCAGCTCAGGTCATGAACTCACGGTTTGTGGATTCGAGGCCCGTGTCAGGCTCTGTGCTGACAGCTCAGAGCCTGGAGCCTGCTTCAGATTCTGTGTCTCCCTCTCTCTCTGCCCCTCCCCTATTCATGCTCTCTCTCTCTCTCTCTCTCAGAAATAAATAAAACATTTAAATTTTTTTTAAAAAAGGGAGATGATTAGGTTTAGATGAGGTCATGAAGTTGAAGCCCGAATAATTAGTGTCCTAATAAGAATAAGGGAGACAAGAGCTCTTTCTCTCCAGATGCACGCACAGAGGAAAAGCCACTGAGCAAACCATGAGAAAACAAGAAGGCAGCCATCTATAAGGCAGGAAAAGGGCCGCCACGCAGAACTGACTCCAATCCTTCAGGCCTTCCAGGCCCTGCAACCCCAAGGGAAAAAATGTCTATCATTTGTGGCACCCAGTTTATATTTCGCATAGCTGCCTAAGCTTAGACAAAGGCGAAATAAAACTTTAACATATGGATTACAGCTGATGTCAACACTATACCAATGCGATGCACTCTGGAAGCTGTCAGGGGCCCAGAAGAGTTCATCCTAGAGATTCTGGGCAGTGTTGATATGAAAGAGGGGAAGACCAGAGCACACACATGAACAGGATACTTTCTGGTCTTGCCTGGAAGGTTATCCTGTGGCCTCAATCCAGCAAGTTTCTGGAGACTAAGGCAGAACCTAGTGTAGGTTCCAGAGGGGCAGTGGCAACGTCACAGACCAATGCCTTCTCGACTTTGAGAAGGTCCCCTAACAAACGAAGTTTCTAAAAACATGTAGCCTCTTAGCCTAGTCCATCACATAGAAAGTCTTTTTGAAGCCTAGCTTAACCAAACCCACGTCCCCTGCTTCCATTTTATGTGTTTATTTTTTAATAATTTTCAAATGTTTATTTATTCATCTTTGAGAAAGAAAGAGATTTCTTTTAAAAGGCAAGGGAGGGACAGAGAGAGAGACAGAGACAGAGACAGAATCTGAAGCAGGCTCCAGATGCTAAGCTGTCAGTGAAGAGCCCAATGTGGGGCTCGAACTCATAAACTGTGAGATCTTGACCTGAGCCAAAGTCGGATGCTTAGCCGACTGAGCCATCCACCCTGCCTCCATTTTAATACTGTGGAGGATGAAAACTTTATCCCAGAGGCCATATTTTTTAAATTATATGACTGATTGCTAATACACTTATTAAAAAATAGTTTATTGGTTAGATAGGATATTTTCCATATGGAATAAAAGCTACATTTTATTCTTTAGGGTTTTTATAAACAAAAGCAGTAACATATACATTGAATAAAATTTAGAATATGATAGATGGTAGAAAGAAAAAAGTTCAAATCACCTATTACCCTACTAGCTAAGGAGATACCACTTTTTAATGTATTTATTTCAGCATATACTTTAGTCCTTATTTTATATATGTATAATATCTACATATGTGTGTATAAATATATATTCATATTTATAATATATCCATGTATGTACATAGATATCATATTTATATCTACTTATGCATACATAATTTATATGTATAATTATACATATATGTATATAATTACATGCATATAATACATATAAACGTATATATGTTATATGTATTATATGTATGTAATTATATACATAAAATATATAAATATATTTCTATAAACATAAATATGTTTTCTGTTTATAGAAATAAATTTCATGATTTTTATACATATTAACATATTTATATTAATAGTTTATATATTTATTATATATCTTAAATTTGAATTTATTATACATTTTAAAAATTAAAATACATAATATAAAATTAATTTAATTAATTTAAAATTAAAAATATATAATATATAAAATTTAAACTGTGGAATTTATTGTTTTATACCAGTTTTCCCACTTAACAACATAGGCTTAAATAGATCATCAAATGGTCTTCCATAACATCCTTAATTGTTGCAAAATGAATTTTAGTGTTGAGGCAACATAAATTAACTAGCCCTCTAACACTGGAAATAATACTGTTTCTGATTTTTCATTATTATAAGTAAATTGCCATGAGTATTCTTATAGTTAATTATTTGCAACCATGCTTTGTTATTTTCTTAGGATGAATTCCTAATAGTAGATTGCTAAATTTAGATCTATCTAAATTTTTAACACTTTTATAATGAATTGCTGAAGTGTCCTTTTAAAAGATTTTAACAATTTACATGTGTACTATTCAAAACACATTTATGTATCATTAATTAAGTTCTAGAAAAAATTGTAGGTAAAAGAGCACATAGACAAATTAGGCACAACACTGACAATCATTCGGAAGACAAGCAGACCTGGAAAGGACTCAGTTCTCCCTTCCCGGAGTCTAGCCAAGCACCTCAATTAAATAGGAGAGAGGATCTTGGATACATGTCTCAGCTGGCTCCTGAGCAAGCCAAAGGAACTAAGAAAGAGAAAGAGCAAAATATCTCAATCCTCTTAATGAATCCTCTTAGCTTGAAATTGAGTATTCTCAATATCAAGGGTTGTTGTTTTTTTTTTTTAAATTTTTAATGTTTATTCACTTTTGGGAGGCAGAAGGAGACAGAGTGCAGGCAGGGGAGGGGCAGAGAGAGAGTGAGACAGAATCTGAAGCAGGCTCCAGACTCATGGGGCTCAAACCCATAAACTGCAAGATTATGACCTGAGCCAAAGTCAGATGCTCAACCCACTGAGCCACCCGGATGCCTCTCCAGTTATTTTTTGATGGTGTTGCAGACAAAAGGAAAATAAAAACGACAAAAAAGGCACCAAATGCCCTTGTCACTAATATCCCACCTTTGATCCTGAGTCAGGATGCTCCTGTGAAACAAGTCACTCTCTGACAGCAGGGACATGACATCAGGTCTACTTTGGTACTACATTTTAACCGTCTCTGCCTCCACCATTTACTTACTTTAATGGAGAATTCCAAGTGGGTGATGTGGGTCTTACCGGAACATCCCAAATTGTAGGATACCAGCTCCCGCATGACAGGGACTGAGCCTACACAAGTTGTCTGTTTCCCACTGCTTGCAGGGATGGGAACAGGAAGCTGCCCTTTGCTAGCTTGGCCCATGAGGCTCGCTTCTTAATGACTCATTTACTCCTGCCAGTAACCCATGAGCAATAGGGCTTCCTCTTCTAGAATCAAGTGCTGTGTCTCCATGGCTCAGATATGGCTTACTAAATACAGTGCTTGCAGACAGTGTTTCCTGCTCTACTGCAGGCTACTAAAAACAATTATTTTGTTTTTATTTTGCTTTTAATTTCTTAAAATATCTGCATAAACAAAGCTGAAAGGTGTTTTTTTTTTTACTCATTTCTCAAGATAATATACAAAGACTTAATACATTCCCTTATCAAATAGCACAAACTTTCCTAACATTGGTATAAAAAATACCTACACTTCTTATACCTTCTCTGTTTATCCAAATATTTAAAAACTCTTATTTCAGAAGATGCATCAATACAGGAAATGAAAACAAAGAGCATACCTGATAAAAATTAGGCCAGAAAGTACTAATGGCCAGTTCTGCCCTGTTCCATGTGCGGGTGGGGTCTCCAGATATATTCCAGATAGGATTCCCCAAAGGCCCATTGTTGACCTTCACGTAGACATTGAGTAACCCAGGAGCAGCATTACTCTTGCTGGATACAAAATAGTGAAAATCAATGCAGTGGGTGTCATTTTCCTTAAGCTGAGGTAAGAGAAGGTGGGCCCTCTGCCCCTCAGGTCTCCCAGACGTGTTCACCAACATGAAAGACCCTGCAAAAAGAAAATCAAAGGAAGAGTTACAACCTGAAATACTACTTTCTGGCCATTTCTCCAAGCCACTGTCATTTATATGGGTTGACATTGCAATGCCATGTATCTTACTTAGGCTTTGAAAGTCCCATCCCTTTCATATCTTTTCACCCCAAAGCATTCTCAAGATCAGTGAATGGGAGGTGGGGACACATGGGTGGCTCAGTCAATTAAGCATCCAGCTTCAGCTCAGGTCATGATCTCATGATTTGTGAGTTCAAGCCCCACATCAGGCTTTGTGCTGACAGCTCAGAGCCTGGAGCCTGCTTCTGATTCTGTGTCTCCCTCTCTCTCTGCCCTTCCCCTGCTTGCACTCTGCCTCTCTCTGTCTCTTTCACTCAAAAACAAATAAACATTAAAAAAAAAAAAAAGATCATTGAATGAGAAGTCTCCTTGAAGTCACTACAATTAGCCTTCTAAGTAACAAAAATAGGCATAATTCGCTGACCTGCACTGATCATCTGGTAGTCACTGGCCACAGGTGGCTATTTACATTAAAATGAATTTAAATTCCATAATATTAAAAAAGCTTAGGTCCTTGGCCACACTAGCTAAATTTCAAGTGCTGAATAGGCACGTCTGGTTGGTTGCCTCCACAATGGGAAGCACAGATACTGAGCTTTCCCACCGTCTCAGAAAGTACTATGCTATTCGACGATGCTATTCTAGAATGGTGCCACCATTTGGTGATTGCAGCCACTTTCATATTCTCTTGCAACCTACAGAAACATAACAGATTGGTCCAATGTGTGGAATCTCAGAAAACCTTACTGGCCCTGTGACACACCTTGTCATCACAAGAACTCTGACAAGTCAGCGCCACCACCCCTGCCCCACTGCTGTAACAACCAATCCCTTGACGTGCAGGTGTTTTCATGACTGGTATGACGAAGCGTGCTGATGTAATCATTATGCCAATTGGAGGATGGTCATTCTCAGAAGTCTTTATGAGCAATTTGTATCTTTCCATCCATAGCACTAGCCTGCCCGTGACTGCTGAAGAGTTTCCACATGGATTCAAGCTTTCCAAGTACCCTGACATCAACTGTGTCACTTGGCCCTCCCCATGTCTAAGGCCAACAAAAATGGCAATTAAAATAATTATGTGAATTTTATATATTACACGAAGAGAGATAAAAGCAAAGTGTTCTAGGATAAAAGGAAAAACAGGACATCATAAAGCCTTTTAGGCAGAGGAAAAACTTATTGAAACTCTGAGGAGAAAGAACATCTAAAATTTGGAGCATACGAAGGAAAAAAGAAATAATAGTCACAGGTGACTGGACTCATGATTTCTACTGAGTAAGGAAGGCTATTCCCCCAGTCAAGTTTTCCTGTTAAAACTTCCCTTATTGTGAATCATCATTTTCAAGAAGACGTGTGCTTGTATGTTTGTGTGTGAGTTCATTTTAGTGTATACCCAACAGATATCTATAAACATGCATACACTACTAGAGAAATTGTGAGATTTCTATCTTGTCTACAAGCTGTGATTTCCTAAACAGCAAAAGGAGAAGCCCACCTTTCCCAGAGCATTATCATCAGGACTGAATAAAAAACATGAATGTAGATATATCCTTTATAAATTAATAGGCTACTATTAAGGGATCAATATTAGACAATGTTTGCTGATGTCTGGTACCCTAACCTCGCCCTTCTGTAAAGGGAGTGAGGTAGAGTTAATGGTATTAAAGATAAATAGGAACTGAGTCACAGAGAGATTAGGAAGCAGTTTATCCAGGTTTCAGGATGCGTTAGTGGCCAAAGCAAAACTTTGAGCCTCTCAGCGTCCAGCCCATTACTCACTCTGTTACACTCCAATAAGCCCATGTTTCTTCATATGCCATTTGAGCATATATGAAGAAAACAAACCCCTTCACGACAGTGAAGGAAAATTATAGTCGCTCTTTGAAAACAGAGCAATTTTTCAAGAGATGAATGTTACACACCTGGAAATATGAAAGCCAGGCCACAAGGGAAGGGTTATCTATGGAACATATATTTCAGTAATAAGGAAGAGCTGCAAATGTGATTTAAGAATGCGTTGGGGGCACAGAAAAGGAACAAGTGGCAAGAGAATATCATTGAAATGAGCTGGGTTAGCTACAGTCTACAAAATGTACAAAGAAAAATTCTTCAAAATACACAGGGCTGACCAACACAAGTCTAAACCTGGCTGTTGGTGTTTATAACATGAGTTAAAAATCGTACTTTTCTCAGATTGATTCCATATTTGATCATGCCGGGCTCTGTTGCCTGTAACACAGTTATAGTGTATATTTCTACTGACGGGGTTGACCATGACCTGGCCTTGAGGCCGACACCAAATCACGAAAACTGTTACTATTTCCACACCGCCAGGAAAATTGTTTCTGGCAGTGTTGCTATCAGTGAAATTTGGGCAGCCATGGGTGGTAAATATGGCAATAGGCAAAGGATGGCAAAAGCATGTGTTTCCCAAATCCAGCAACATCTAGGTTGGATGCCTGGGTGAAGGTGAAACAGAGAAATCCCTTTTAACATGTTGGTATAAACTGGATAATTTCCTACCATTACTGTTCCGGGAATCATCTGGAATCCTCAAAACACTACCCTCCTAGTTATTCAGCCCATCTCCCACTGTATTCCATTCAAGCACAAAACATTCTGTCAGTTTTTTGATCTAATGTATACAGAACCTTTTAACTTGAGGTCAAGGTGAGAGTCAGGTGTTTTAAGTTACAAATACTCAAATGATCCTAATTTTTATACCCCTTTCTCCTTTTTAATCTTTATGAGCCAGAAAACAGTCCGTTTTGTTATATAGTGTGCTTCTGTAATGTAGATGAACTCACACAGGATTAGCAAATAGGGGAATGACGTCCATATAACACAGAAGTCCCTTGGATGCATGTGTGACTTTCTGCAGGATATTAAGCTTTGAGAGGGATCTAAATAAAGGGCTCCATGATGACCTTTATACAAAGCTATAATCGCACACAAGTGCATTCACTGAGGGGAGGAAATGGCAAGAAGTTCAGTGGTTTCAAGAGCCACTCTCCACCCTGTGAAGCTGTTGGGAAACTGCAAGACCAAAAAAAAAAAAAAAAAAAAAAAGTGAAGCTTCTGCTCCCTCCTGAGTTTGAAAAGGAAGTAACACTGACTGGTGAAGAAGACAATCAGAAAACAAAAAGAAATAAAAGGCATCCAAATTGGCAAGGAAGAAGTCAAACTTTCACTCTTCACAGATGACATGACACTCTACGTGAAAAACCCAGAATATTCCACCAAAAAACTTCTAGAACTGATACATGAATACACCAAAGACACAGGACATAAAATCAATGTATACAGAAATTGGTTGCATTCCTATATGCCAATAATGAAACAGCATAAAGAGAAATCAATCCCATTTACAACTGCACCAAAAACCATCAGATTCCTAGAAATAAACCTAACCACAGACGTAAGACTAAAGAAACTTATGAAATTAAAGAAGACTCAAAGAAATGGAGAAACATCTCATGCTTATGGATGGGAAGAACAAATATTGTTAAAATGTCAATACTACCTGAAGCAAACTACACATTCAATGCAATCTCTATCAAAATAACACCAGCATTCTCCACAAAGCTAGTACAAACAATGATAAAATTTGTATGGAACCACAAAAGACGCCGAATAGCCAAAGTAAAGTTGAAAAAGAAAACCAAAGCTAGAGACATCACAATCCCAGACCTCAAGCTATACAACAAAGCTGTCATCAAGACAGTATGGTACTGGCACAAGAACAGACACACAGACCAATGGAACAGAATGGCAAACCAAGAAATGGACCCACAAATGTACGGCAAACTAATCTTCAACCAGGCAGGAAAGAGTATCCAATGGAAAAAGACAGTCTCTTCAGCAAATGTCACTAAGAAAACTGGACAGTGACATGCATAAGAGTGAAACTGGGCCACTTTCTTATACCATATACAAAAATAAATTCAAAATGGATGAAAGACCTGAATGTGAGACAGGAAACCATCAAAACCCCAGAGGAGAACACAGGCAGCAACCTCTTAGACCTTGGCTGCGGCAACCTCTTACTAGACATGTCTCCAGAGGCAAAGGGAAACAAAATGAACTAATGGGAACTCTTCAAGATAAAAAGTTTCTTCTGCACAGGAAAGGAAACAGTCACCAAAACTAAAAGGCAACCGATGGAATGGGAAAAGGTATTTGCAAATGACGTATCAGATAAAGGGTTAGAATCCAAAATCTATAAAGAACTTATCAAACTCAACACCCCAAAAACATAATCCACTGAAGAAAAGGGCCAAATACATGAACAGATACTTTTCCAAAGAAGACATACAGATGGCCAACAGTCACATGAAAAGGATGCTCAACATCATTCATCATCAGAGATATACAAATCAAAACCACAATGAGATACCACCTCACACCTGTCAGAATGGTTAAAATTAACAACTCAGGAAACAACAGATGCCAGTGAGGATGCAGAGAAAAGATAACACTTTTGCACTGTCGGTTGGAATGCAAACTGGTGTAGCCACTCTGGAAAACAGTATGGAGGTTCAAAAAATTAAAATACAGCTACCCCATGACCCAGCAATTGCACTACTAGGTATTGATCCAAAGGACACAAAAATGCTGACTCAAAGGGACACATGTACCCCAATGTTTACAACAGTGTTATCAACAGTAGCTAAATTATGGAAGAGCCCAAATGTCCAACGACAGATGAATGGATAAAAAAGACGTAGTATATTTGTACAATAGAATATTCCTCAATGATCAAAAAGAATGGAATCTTGCTATTTGCAACAATGTGGATGGAACTAGAGTGATTTATGCTAAGCAAAATAAGTCAGTCAAAGAAAGATAAATATCATATGATTTCACTTATATGTAGAATTTAAGAAATAAAGCAGATGAACATAGGGAAGGGAAGGAAAAATAAGATACAAACAGAGAGGGAAGTAAACCATAAGAGACTCTTAAATACAGAGAACAAATCGAGGGTTGCTGGAGGGGAGGTGAGGGGGGATGGACTCCATAGACAAGGGACATTAAGCAGGACACTATTGGGATGAACACTGGGTATTATACGCAAGTGATCCATCACTGGATTCAACTCCTGAAACCAATATTACACTGTATGCTACCTAACTTAGATTTAAATAAATTAATTTAAAAAAGAAGACAAACCCAGGAATTATATTTAAGTTAACAGAAAGTGATCTCTATTAGAAGGGACTGACTGCATGGCCCTTTCTAGTGAGAAAGACAAGGCTGGAATCCTAGGGGTACAGGGCTAAGAACAGAGTCACTGGGATTCTGAATGCCCCAGATGGGAGTTGATGGGACCAGTGCTTTCAGAAGGGTTATTACTATTTTTGTCAGTTCTCCAGCTATAAAGCTGCACAGATTTGGAGTGGTCGGCCCCAGCCCCATTTTTTTCACAAGATCTATCACTTTCACTATGTGATCCTGAGAAATTAGTCCAAGATCTTCCAAGAACATGGGTGTGGTGCCAGTAGAAGCCCGGCTCTGTCTATATGCCATCTTCTTCACCTTCTCTGGCCTCAGGAAGCAATTCTGCCTGGACTGGTCACAAGCAAAGTTGCTCTTCCTTTCAACAGTAGAGAAGCCACCTGAGCAGCACTATGGTCAACACACAAAATTTTTGAAGGAAAAGTCTCACTTTACCAAGCACCTTCCTGGGGTATGTTCACAGAAGAGTTCTTTTTCCTTTCCTTTTTCATTTCCTTTTTCCTTTCCTTTTTCCTTTCCTTTCCCCTCCTGAGTCCCTCAATTGGTATTTCTATGGAGCCCCCATAATTCATGATTAACACCTATAAAGGTACTTGGAACAATGCTTGTCCTATAACAAGTTCAAATATTGATGGCAATGCACAGAATTATTACTTTGTTTTTCTCACACCTCATCCAAATGTGTGGCTTCTCTAAATTCTCTGCAATTCTTTAGCCTTTAGCTCGATGCATTTCCACGTGTCTACCGCACAATCTTCCTGGTCCTATCCTATTTCACTGAAGTGGTAGTTTTTTTAAGCTTCCTTTCTTTATGAGAGAGGAACATTAGTATTGAAGGGTTACAAAGCCTTCAATTGTGTTCATGTTGCCCCTACATTTAAGCTTTGGGGAGCAGATCTTTATTTCTGCGTGTGGTCATGAGGACTTATCTCATGGTTTCGAAGTAGAGAAGATAATGTTTCAGCGACACAAGCATTTCCTGACAGCGATGCCCTATTGTTTTATGGTGAGGTTGCTAGAGAAAGTATGTACACTCAGGCTCAGCACAGTCTGGCAAACCCAGAATCCTGGGGGTAAATTCACACTTGTGCATATAGAAAATGGCAGGTGGGAGAGAAAAGATGCCTTTTAATTGTTTGAATTTATCACCTATCGGCTATGAAAGTGAAGTCAACTTGCTCATGTTTAAAGGAGCCAAGCATTTATATTCAATTTTAGACTATTAAGGCTGTTTTTAAAAATATCCCTATATGGCTGAATGTTTACTTTTCACCTCCGCTTCAATGTTTTGACTGTGAGGAAATGCATTTTCAAAGACTAATTGGGTCTCCCTCTGTAGGTACTTTCTTACCTCATTTTTTTTCCCTACAAAAAACACTCCAACTGGGCAAATAAATAAAAGAAATCAGAATTCAAATTAGCATAGAAATTCTGTTTGTGTTCGAATAACAAAACACCCTTAAGTCACAAGTGTGGAAGTAGAGAATATAACATCGCCTGCAAATGGAAAGAGTTCCATGTAACAGAGCTGCCTTCAAAAGGGGCAGTTTTTAAAGCACAATTTGAAGGTCTTTACGAATAATGATTTTGGTCTCTCTGAAAAGGAAAACTGTTTGCAAACATGCAATATTGTTGAATCTTTGGGTGAATTAAATTCAGCTTAATCATATCCACTGGCAAATGTTTTTGATTGGACTATCTCCCATCATTGTTTGTGATAGCAGCAATAACTACATATAATTAGTTACTCCTTTCTCCCCATCATTAAAATTTGCATTGGTGTGGTAGAGGCTCTAGATTTTTAAAGGCTGGGGAAGCAATGGGAATTCTCTTCTTATGTTTCAGAAACTTTGTGTGCCCAACAAAAAAGGCAGTATTTTCCATCATTCAGCAGGAAGAGAGAATTACATGTGTTATTAAATACTTTGGCTGGCAGAGAAGCAGTGTTTTATGAACTGGATAGGGAGCAGATCTGACTCCTTAAAATGTGTTTTCTTTGGCACGGGGATTATTTTGAGCTGGTTCTTCTTAAGAAAGAGCATACACGGGAAGCTCTCAAAACTGAGTAGAACTTAACCTTGTGTACAAGACACTTATGAGGGGAAGGTCCATTTGTAACGGTGTGTCCCTTTCTGTATCAGGAAGAGGGGGGGTGACCAAATTTCTACAAACTCTTGTCAATGAAGAAGGCAAAGACTTACATTTACATAACAACCTTACCCTTGTTGCTTTTCTTCCAACACCCTCTGTCTTTAACTGAAGATAGTTATTTAAGATCATGGCTTCAGCCATTTTCTTTTCCAGGGTCTCCCCCATGAACAAAGGAAGTATACATGATATTAAAGTTCTGTTGGTTTTCTCATGTTAATCTGTTTCATATTAATCTAATTATTAGACCAGCCAAAGAACCTAGAAGGAGGAGCAAAACTTGCCCCCCGCCAAAGTGTGTCTCTATGACATATGGATTATTTTAGGCTGATTACTTTTAAGAAATGGAAGGCTCAGGAAGAGACTTTGATCTTCCCCCTAGCTGCCTAAAAGAATTTGGATGGAAGAGCTGCTCCAGGAAGGGAACCATCACTACAGATAATTACAGTATAATATGAAGTAGGTCTGGTAGAAAGGGAAGAACTTAGAAAAGCCCATTTCTTAAAATTCTTCTCTATGTCTCATTGTTTCTTCATGACCCAGCAAACATATATTTGCCAAACATTTACTCTTTTTCATCTTCCTGTGAATTGTCTTTCTTCCCTTTGAAGTCTCAGATGCCTACCCTTTTTGCCTCAGCTCTACATGGCATATGAGCCTCAGTTTCCTGACTGCCTGTGACCCTCATATTCATATGGAACTCCCCATACATATGTAATTAAGTTTTATTTTCTCCTGCTAATCTGTCTCATGTAGATGTATTTCTTTGACCAGCCCCCCACCCTACCCCCCAAAAATAAAGACCCTTGAGGGGCAGGAGAAGAATCTTTCTTCCTCAACAAAGGCAAAAAGGAAAACTTGTCCAGTCTTGCAAACTTTAAAGCCACTATAAGATTCACTTCTTAAACCTCTTAATTTTAGTAAAAGCACACAGATCATTGGTCTCTCTCTTCCTTTGGCTGCTTTGTCTTCATTTTTTTTTCCCTCTATGACCATGTCTTCAAATTTATAGACTTAAAATCCAAAAGCCAAATAGAAAGCTTATAAGTCCCATCTTTGCTGGTATACATACTGCCTCTAGTTTACATGAGCCTCTAGTTTACATGGTCATTATCTTCTTTTGACCTATTACACATACCAATTGTAACAATCCAGTTACCTACAACAGTGCTTCTCAAATAATCCATGATGAAGAACAATTTTTTAAATATCTGATGCATCTCAGATCATATTTATTAAAATGCAATAAATAGGGTTTCTAAAAAAGAAGAAACAAAAAAACATGCAAAATGCAAGCCCAAATTTGCTATTAGATTAAATAAATGTGAAATCACTCTGTCAAATTCCTATAAAATCTCCTAAAGACTTGCTCTCAATTTCCATATTGGCCATGGGCAGGAACAATGAGTGAACCAGCTCTGATGTGTAGGCCACACCAAGTGGCACAGGCTTAAAGTTTGAATGGTATAGCATTCAAACTCAAGTGTACATTTTTTTCTCAACATGGAAGAAAAAGATTGAGAACAAACAAACTGAAAGAAAGGAAGAAAAAAATCTCTGTTTTCTTAACTCAAAGATAAAGGCTATCAACCCAAGCCCTTTGGCTATGAAAAAATTGGTAGAAGAAAACACAAATGGATAAAGAGAGACAAGTGGAGAAGAGAAGAGACAAAACATGATCCCATTTCCATGGGAAATGGAAAGACAGCACCGAGGCTGAATTCAGAAAAGAGACAGCTTTGAGGCAACGAGGAAAGGAAGACGACTCCAAGGACATATCTTGGCTGCTCTTAAGGAGAACAAGAGAATGCAGGGATGTAAAATGTGCCACCCCGTGCCTAGGCCAGGTACTATATCTATTCCAGTGCATCAAATCCTCACAACGCTAAACACCCACAGAAACACAGAACAGTGAACTAACCAAAGGGTCCACCAACAGCATCTGATTGAGCTAAAGGACATCTGAAGTGTTTACATTCAAGCACTAAATGCAATGCTCTAAAACCAGTATTCTTCAGACATACTGGCTCATCATAGTACCAGTCACACTGTATATGCAGCCCTATAATGCTATGTGTGTCTACGTACATTTACATACATACACATACAAACATACCTACTTAGAAAACTTCCATGAAGAAATGTGTGTCGCTGTTTGTCTTATCATGTGTATGTGTATTATATTCATGTTTCCTGCTCTCCTCTGCTTCATTCTGCAATGTACGCAAGTAAGTGAATGCGAAGTGCAACTCACAACTGACTTCGCAGCACACGGATGCTTCAAGGTCATACCAGAACTCTTCTCTCCCAAAAACCCAAACCAACAAGATCTCAACTGTGCTCCGCCTCCTTTGTAATGGAGCTTTTCCATTTTCTTTTGTGATTTTAAATTTGATCTCATCCTTCAATATCAAAATACGAGATGACATCCCCTTCTTGCTCCCTCAGCCAGTGCTAACAATGGTCCTAAAGAATAAGTCTTTTCCGGTGAGAAACCTCGCAAAATAAGGAAGTTGAAAGCCTGTGGAGAAATAAATGAACTCCGGGAGCACAGCTCAAAGGGAACAAAGCCTCTGTGGGAAGGTGCCACCATCACTTTAAAAATACTTATTAGCACCCCTTTCAGCCTGAAGAAACCTCAGCCAGAGCCACAGCCATACTCCACGGACCAGATGCCAAGCAACCTTCATCAGCTTCTGCCTTCTGTGTCCCTTCCAAAGATTCCATCCTGGTACAAACGTGAAATACTAGTTTTGCAACTACAAGAGAAGCGTTCCGTGGAAAAATAATTATCTCTTCACCCAAATGTCATCGCCGTCTTCCTATTTTGCCCTCTCTCGTCATGCCTTTCTCTTGGATTCTCAAGTATTACAAATGGCAAACCATTTGTTAGTCGCACGAATTTTTGCCACAGACATAATATGCTGGTGAAAATACAGTAAGATGGAAAGAAGTGACACTGGATGACAGGGAAGCCCCATGAAACGGCGGGACTGACTGTGTCCCTTCTTCACCTCCCCGGAGTCCAGCTGGTGCTCCTGCTGGGAGAGAAGGTGACGGGCTCATGTGGCAGGGGCCTTCTTTCGAGTCATGGCCCTCTCTGTCTTCCCTGAGGGAATCCCACATCAATCCAGGTGCTATAAAATTAATAATAAACATAGCTAGAACATAGCATGCTCCTGTATAATAAGCAGAATTACAGGCGTAGCATATACCAAAAATGTGCATAAAACACTTGCTTCAATATATTTATTTTAAGTTTTTTATTATTTTTTAATGTTTTATTTTAGTTTTGAGAGATAGAGCATGGGCGGGGGAGGGGCAGAGAGAGAGAGAGAGACATAGAATCTGAAGATGCTCCAGGGTCTGAGCTGTCAGTGCAGTGCCCGACATGGGACTCGAACTCACGAACTACAAGATTGTGACCTGGGCCGAAGTCAGACGCTTAACTGACTGAGCCGCCCAGGTGTCCCTCAAGATATTTATTTTAAATACCTAAAAATATGCAATTGTCAGTTAAGAGATACACAGCATAATGGAATGGGTATTATTATGATCAATTATTCATCAAAATACTGAGCTGACCAAAATAAATTCATTTGCCTTACCTGGTCACTTTTAGCCATAATGAAATACATGTAAGCATCCACTACAGACTGGGCATTTTGAGGACTATGAACCTCCAATTCCTCTAGCAAGAACCTCACAGTTTAGCTATAATCTAAAATATTTTAGATATTTTGTATTTAACACAGACAGAAAAAAAAAGTTAACAAATCTGATCCATTAAACTTACCGATATTGACATAACCATAAAACCTCAAGGGCCTGGAAAATTTGTGGACTTAGAACTGTCAACCAGAAACGCTTTGAAACAAGAGTTTTTAGACACAGTTATTATACAAGGCAAAGCAGGGATGAGGAGACTCATGGGGAATAGAAGGAACCTCGGGGTTCTATCCAGAGAAGTCATGTGATCCCTTTTCATAATAAAAGTGAAGTTCTATGGAGAACTAACCTCATGTTACATACAGTGTATCATCCAAACCTCTTCAGCAACTTAGCTGGAAAATACTATGTGTGTGCTTTATAATTTATAAGGAAGAAACAAATCGGAGTAAAGCAAACACAACCTTTTAACTAGCTGCAGACGCTAATGACTGTATCTTAAGAAATGAGCCATAAGTACAATGAAGAAGTGACAGGTATGCTGTTGAGAACTTTGTTAAGAGACTGCTTAATTTCCCATTCATCACATTTTTTATCGATTGACATCTTTAGAAACCAGTTTGTTTTTTGTTCTAAATCTCAGAATGACACAAACCATTACAATATAAGCTTCGGCTTATTTTTTCCCTAAATTACTGTTGATTTTGAGACAATTTTTTTCATGTGTATCTGGTGACAGGCTAGCAGCTAAACTGTCTTGCTTTAAGAAGACATGATACAGTTAGCTTCTCTCTTAAATATAAACCAATCTTGATTATTTTAAAAATGCATCATCTTTGACATTTTTGATTTAACAGAAATCTGCTAGTGGTACTCAAGAAAGTATTAGCTAAACCACTGTTTGTCACAGAAAATATTTCTCCAAAACACTACAAGGGTTCTCTTAGCATCTATGATTGAGAGCTCCCCATAATGCAGAAGAAGAAACCAAAGATTTTGCTCAAGATGTTTCATTAGCTTGGCTGTGGTCAGAAGCCAGAGCTTCATCAGAGGGCAGAGAGAAGGAATTATCAAAACCGGACAAGATTCGTAAATTAAATTGACATCCACATTAAACTGCTGATAGAAAACTGAATTTATAAATGATCAAATAGCAGCCTGGAATTTAAGGCATCTGTGGGATCAATTAATCAGACACAACATCAAGATGCCACTACATAAACAGCAAATGACAGGAAAAGGGAGTTTGCATTAGCAAAACTACAATTAGCGCAGAGATGTCTGGGAAGATAGTCATCGTCACTACTAAATCCAGAAATTTAGATTAAAGCAGATGTCGGATATCATTTTAAATGTAAGCATCTTACATATGTAAAACTTTCAAAACCAAACGTTTGTGAGGCTCTAGAAGGAAGATCTGCCATTTACTATAAAATTCCAACAGGAAAGACCATAAGGAGAGTCATGTTCTTCGCCCCTCTAAGAGCAGGCTAGAAGAGAAATCTCACAAATCTCACTTAGCCTTCCGTAACCTTATGAAAAGCACTCTAAACCTGAGATGACTCATGTATAGTGGGGGGGGGGGGAGGCGTTCTGAGGGCCAGGTGGGCTATCGTGGGTGCGGTGCCCACCCTGGTGCAGGACAGCACACGGGGGCTGCCTGAGCTCGGTGGGAAGAGCTAGGTTCTGCAGCTACACAGCCTACATTTGGATCTTGACTGTGCAATGTACTGAATGCCACTGAGCAAGTTAGCGAACTCCACTATGCCTCAGTTTCCCAGTCCAGGAAGTAAGGATAAAGCTGTTCCTATTTCAAAGATGCTGTTCAGGGAGTAAATGAGATCATTCACTCACATAGAATCCTTCTTAGCAGAGTGTCTGGCGCATAGGAGGCATGTGCCAAAATCTGGCCTTGCCTCCAGTTTTCGTCGAAAGGTATCTGGCCTTAGGTTAGGAAGCTGAGATAGCTGAATGGCTACTTCCAGGTACTTGCTGGCACCTCTGTAGTTACATGTATCAACAACCATGTGATTACACAGCCTGTCACCATCCAGATCTACTCAACGTAACAAGGTCAGCAACACAAACCAGGTACGGCTTTCGGGTTTATTGTCAGTATCTACACATTAATTTTCAAATATACTTAATCATTCTAGATATCACTCAGGCTGAAAAATCTAACGTGATCAAGTGTTAAAGTTTTACCAGTCCACTGAATTGTAAACATACATTTTTTTTTACAACAAAAGTAAAATGCCACTTACATTAATGATGGTTGCAAAAGCTGTCAATTGCATTCACAAAACTAATTATGAAAAACTTTCAGTTACAAGGGTATATATATCAGCTATTAATATGAGGAGGAATAACATCTAACGTATATATAATATTTACTATGTACCAGGCATTCTTCTAAGTGCTGTACATACATTAGCTCCTTTCAATCTTCCAGAAGATAAGAAAGCTGAGGTGTAGAGAGGTTAACTAATTTGCTCAAGGTCATGCAGCTCCTTAAATGGTAGATGGGAGATGCAACCCAAGAGAATGTGACTCAAAGTCTGTGCTCTTGAGCGTCGTACCACGATGCCCGCCAGTTTATGAACTAGTACATTAGTTATTTTATTTTGGTTTTATTATTTTTTTTAAGTTAGATAATTTTAGGAAGAACATTATATCCTCTTGAGTCAATGCATATATATGTAATATATACAGTATGTGCATATATATAGTTTTATATATATATACATACACACCCATATATATACACACATACACACTCATACACATATATACATATACATGTGTGTCTAAAGAAGTAAAGTCCAATTCTGAGACACTTAAGGCTCTAAGGGAAAAGGAAAACTCGCTCACTACCGATTGAACAAGTCCCGACTAGCCTGCTGAGGGGACACTCACAGGGAAGCTGAGAGTAGACACATGCTTTACTACCCAGGCCCCAGTTAACCCTACAGATTACTGCCAATGCATAAAGGGGCCCAGCCAAGCATAGCCATGCACAGCCCCCAGAGCAGCAGAACCACTCAGCTGAGCCAAGCCCAAACTGCTGACCCACAGAAGCATCAGCTACAGGTTCAAGTTAGGGTTAAGGTCAGGGTTACCAAGATTGGAGACAGTGTATTACGCAGCAAAAGCTAACAAAGCTGATTGAATCTAGGTAAGGACTATACAGAAATATGATTTCTGCCCTGTGTATTATGAACATTTTCATCTTTAAACTTTTATATAATAAAAAAAGCAAACAATATCTTAAATGACCACACACTTATTCCGCTAAGGTAATAGCGCATTTCCTTCAAACTCTATTGTATACAAACATATATTTACATGCCAGAGGCAAGTATTTTCTTTAGCCTTTTCCTCTTCTTCAAAGGTAATAACCTGACATGTTCCCCTACAGATTGTTTTGTCCTTTAGTCAATAATATAACATGGACAGCTCTTTAGGCCATTATGGACAGGTGGACCCAGCTCCATGTTTTTAGTACCCATTACTACAAAGTATACTCCAATAGCCATCCATGCGAACACATGGACATTTTTATTTCTGTAGAATAAATATTCTGTAGAATAGGGTCCTGCTGGCCCAATTTGCTGGCCAAATGGAATATATATTTTTAATTTTAAAAAAAGTGTAAATGTTTATTTATTTTTGAGAGACACATAGCATGAGTGGGGAAGGGGCAGAGAGACAGGGAGACACAGAATCAGAAGCAAGTACGGAGCCCGATAAGGGGGTTTGAATTCACAAACCACAAGATTGTGACCTGAGCCAAAGTTGGACACTTAACCGACTGAGCCACCCAGGCGCCCCTAATTTTTCAATGTTTTGATTTACTGGATAAAAATACTAAACAATTGCTACAGACATGATAATAGTAATATTTTATTTATTAAGAATAATAGTGGTTTACATAAAGTGGTCCTATTACTTCAGATAACAACAGACTGGTTAATGGCACAGTGGGTTTGAGCCCAGAGGAAGCTGTCTCTTGTTCTTCTCTGTTCTAAGCGTGACGGCGATCGTGACTTCCTCTTCACATTGTAACTGTTGTCCCTGAATCTCTACTGCGTGCTTGTTATGTGTCACTCACTGTGCTAAGTTCTTCATATTTGTACTTTTATTTGATTCAATGCGTTATTGAGGGGAGTATCATCATTATTTTACATTTAGAAGGGTTAAAATCTTCCCTAGGCCACATAGAAAAATCAGGATTTTAACCCAATCAGTCTGATTCTAGGGCCGATGTTTTTAACCCAACACATAATCAAGGTTTCCTAGCATGTTGCAAAGTCAGATAACCAAATATCTGTGGTGTGTACTCTCTGGAGAAAATTACAAATAGAGGAAAAACAACAAAAAAATAACACTAGAAGCTACTGGGGTTATCTTCAGCTTCGAATTCTAACGTTTAAAAAGTAAAGTGAGTTGACTCTCAAATCGCATGAGCTATTCTCTTAAGAATAGAAATTAAAACCCACCATGCTTAAGATGACAGTTTGGAACCAAAATTAGTTCTATTATTTTTTTCTCAAGTAACTGAAGAGTTAGCAACAAATATGAAATAAGGAGATGAGAATAAAATCTATTTCTTTGAAAACTACCCAGGTTCACTGGAAAATATGAATTTTGAATAAGACATTTAATATAGTATAAACAATAAGATCAACCCCTGGATCTCTTCAGAAGCCCAGAGGATATTGTTTATTCTTGTTGCTTCCTAACGCAATAAAAGGAAATAATAACACTCATGTGGCTTTACTTAAAAATGTGATTTAAGGTCAAATCATTGAAAACAGATGTCCAATTTCCTTAGTTTACACAACCCTAGAGAAGACAAACATCATCTGCTAAGTGCTGAAGGAGTCTGGGGGTCAGAATCCTAAAGGTACTTGATGACACCAAGTACACCCCATCTTCCTCAACAGAGTCCCCCATTCACATATTTTGTCAAAAGTCACCATGAGAATCATTCCCAGCATTTGTCACTGTACAAATCATTCATTCATGGGGTGCCACTAATGAAATGGGGAAAAATTTAGAAGAATAGAAGATATTGATTATCTTAGGTATTTTAATTCAAGACTAAAGTCTCTTTCATTGAACCTATATATATATATATATAGTGAATAACTCACACAGGTATTGCTCTTAATCCAGATGAAGAAGCAGACTGGGGCAGACATAAACACACTGAATAGAATTACAAAGGGAAATGAACGTAAGCGCACAATACTATAACCTTTTTGTGTTAACATACAGGTGAAATATCAGGAGTAGCAGGCCAATGATAATTGGAGAAGGGGAAAGATAAAAAGGACATTTCAAGTTACAACCAAAGATTTTATGTAGGAATGGGTACTGAGTGGCGAGGAAGCTGAGGGTTTCCAACCTGATTCTCAGCCCAAATGAAGTAGAACAGTGATTCTATATTATGCTGACAACTGAATTCTACCTGACAAAAAGCAGAAGAGTACATTTTATATGTCTATATTCCCCACTCGGCATATTACCTGGAATATGGAAGGCACTGTTAGCTGCTGAATTAATTTTCAGAATACATTAGAAAGGAAAAATGCAATGGATAAATTTTCATTTCTTTTTAATGTCTTATTTATAATTGAGAAAGAGAAAGACAGAGTGTGAGCGGGGGAGAGGCAGAGAGAGGGAGACACAGAATCCGAAGTGGGCTCCAAGCTCTGAGCTGTCAGCACAGAGCCCGACGCAGGCTCTGAACCCATGAACCATGAGATCATGACCTGAGCCGAAGTCGGACGCCTAACCAACTGAACCACCCAGGAGCCTCAAAATGGATGTAATTATCAAAATCAATCTCTGTATCTTAATGGGAGGAATATGTTTTATTTTTTCCTGTTTATCATTTATATAATTAATATACTAGGAAGAAAGACCAAACTTTAGGCATTTTACAAGTACCTTGATTCTCTTCTGAATTTCTGAGCAAGGCATTCAAGGTGTCACCAGTCTATAAGTACAAGCTTATCTTCTTTTACTTCTCAAACCCATAAGTATGTACTGAGTCACTATTGTGTGTGAGGCACTGTAGTAGGCATCACTGAATTCAAAGCCCCGTTCTTAAGTCTATCAGGGTGGGCCAAGAATTACATTGCAATGGTATAAGCGGTGATGGAGCTATTCCAACAGTCATTTAGGGCACAGAGAAAAGGGGTGCTAAAGTGAGCTTGAGGAGATGGGTGTTAGTGACGGCTCTTACAAGCAAGCTGAATCTCCCCGGATGTACGGTTTAGCCAGACCACTGGAGGAAAGAAAATGGCTTAGGGTCTCTACATTTGTTCATTCGACAAACATTGTGAGGCCCCTGCAGGTAACTGACACTGATACTGAGCAAGAGAAAGACATGTCCATGGCCCTTCGAAAGCTTCGAGTCTAAAAGGGTAGGCAGCCACATAATCAAATAATCAGAATACAAAGTTGTAAGTGTATGTTAGAAGAATACTCCAAGCACTATGCGGTAGAGAAGCACTACGGAAAAGAACGGCTAATGTAAGTTTAACATCACTGTCAGGGCCATTTACGAACTAAAGTGGACGATCCCTGGGAAATTGTAAAGCACCACAAAAATAGAAATAATGGTCTTCCTTATCTTGACTATGGAAGGATACTTGCAATTCGCTTTCTTCGCTGCGCAGACTGTGTGAGGATTAACCAGCATTCAACAACTGAAATCAAGATGCAATTTTTGGCCCCACGAGCAGAAACATTTTTGCAGTGGTTTTAGAAATCAGTGTCTCTTTCCAGGAGGGCAACTGAACTCTTCCAGAAGTAACAGTGGCTCACATTAAACACTTTGTTCTCTACAGCTTGGTGCTTTGCTTTTATAAAACTTCTTTCAAGAGCTGCATTGCTGCCTTAAGTGGTCTTCCAGGGAGTTGACCTCCCACCTGGCACACAAACAGGTCAGATACTTTAAAACTAAACATCACTGTGAGGGGTTTGAAAGGTACTCTAACCCCGTGAGAGTCACTGCCAGAGAGGCCATTCTTTTGGAGAGCATTTTAGAGAGCATCTTTAAACCTTTTTATTAGGCAGAATGACTCCCCACACCCAGAGGAAAAAACTGAACTAAAGGCAAAGAATACTTAAAAATTGTTCAGGAAAAAAAAAAAACTTAAATGGTTTTAGAATATGTTCAAATAAAAATCACTCCGTTGGGGCACCTGGGTGGCTTAGTCGGTTGAGCGTCCGACTTTCGCTTAGGTCATGATCTCGCGGTTAGTGGGTTCGAGCCCCGCGTCGGGCTCTGTGCTGACTGTCAGCTCAGAGCCTGGAGCCTGTTTCAGTCTGTGACTCCCTCTCTCTCTGACCCTCCCCTGCTCACGCTGTCTCTCTCTCTCTCTCTCCTAGAAATAAATAAATAAAACATTTAAAAAAAAATATCACTCCGTTGGTTTTATATTTAAAATGATCTGACTTGATAGTCATTCATAGACAGTGAAATGAAACGAGTTAAGTTATTTATCAGTAACATGAAAAATTAAGTCCAAAGGAGTGAGGATGCCAAAGCAGAAACCCTGAATGCTCAGTGAGATACCCTTCAGGCCACTAGATGATTCCATCAGGTATCTGTGAGATTCGAACTAAAACAGGTCCTAGATCTACAACCATGAAATGTTACCCGTGGTACAATAACCAAAACGTTGGCTGCACCTAAACCACAGAAAGCATCCAATAAATATTTGCATTAGAACATGCTCAGAGAAACCGGCACTCCTTAAAAAAGCCTTTGGTTTAACATCTGCCACTTAAGAGGCTACTTTAGGAAGAAGAGATCATTTCTTTCCAAGGGAAGCTTAAAATCTACGACATATATATCCTCATCATGTATCTACCCACATGAAGCCACCAAACCCAGGTCAATTAAACCAAACCTATATTACCTTTTTATACTTAAAAAAAAAAAAAACAAGGTAAGCACGCAAGTGAAAAGGTGGGGAGATTCTGTTGACTAATGCTATTGCCACACGTTTTCCATCCAAACCTAATGGCAGAAAGGTAAGTATGACCATGGGAAGCTCTATAGAGTTGGTATAGAAATCTCCCTCCATCTTCCACTGAACAGTATGTACATGTTCCATTTTTTTCTGGCCAAAGTTTCTCTGGTGACTTCTGGAAACCTAATCTATTTAGAGAGATCATAGGGTCTGCCACCCTAATCCCCAGGTAATTTACCCCCGCAGGCTGCCTACGGAGACCTGCTGGTGGGGATGACATGATTCTGTATGGATGAAAGGGGGATGGTTTCCTCCTAAATGTAGATGAAGGTACAGTGATCCAGAGACTTGGTCACATTTACTGAGGAACTGCACTTAGTTTATTCAAGAGCACAGGGACATCACTGATAGTCTTAGCACAACGAACCCCAGCAGAAGTGTCAAGTTCATCTTCTACTTTCCTCACCCCATTTTACATCTCCTACCCTCCACCTCCATGTCCCTTCATTCATTTCCTTAAGAATTTTTTCAACTAGGGGCACCTAGGTGACATAGTCAGTTAAGTGTCCGACTTTGGGCTCAGGTCATGATCTCATTGTTTATGAGTTTGAATCCTTCATTGGGGTCTGCACTGACAGTGTGGAGCCCACTTGGGACTCGCTCTCTGTCCCTCCCCCATGTCCCCTCTTTCCTCCTCTCTCTCTCTCCTCTCTCTCCTTCAAAATAAATAAACTTAAAAAAATTTCTTCAACTAAAATCAGAGACACCCCTGGGAGGAGTCTATGGCTAAAATTCAGAGGGTCTTTGCACCTGCATGAGAAGAAAATTACATCTTAATATCGAATACCTTCTGACTGAATGTGGCATTTCCTTTAAATACAGCATTGGTGATACACCATAATCATACTAGCAGCACTGTGACTTTATCATCAGATAGAAAAGCATGGAGATTCTCCTATCATCTGACCAAAGCAGTTACATTAACTACTTTGAAATTACCAGAGTTAATAGGTGTATTCATTATCAGTGCAATGATATATAAAGGCAATCTTAATATACCACAGTTTTTTTTAAGGATTTGGATTCCTTCATTTCAATTTAATTGGTTCCATTGTAACCATATCGATTTATTTTATGCATTCAGAACCTGAGAAGGGGTCTGTAGTGCTCACCAGGCTACTGAGGCTAGAAGCGATTACGGACTCATGTTCTACATGTTCACTTCTTTCTCATTCCCCTTCCCATAAGACCATTTGCACTCTACAGAGGTTTTCAAAAAGCATAGCATTCCAGGCACCTAAACATGATCTAAATCTGGAGGAGAGGTTTTTCGCCCCAGTATTCAATCAGACATATAGGCTACAAATTCCTCTCTGCTTTCGCTTATTTGTTTGGGTTTTTTTTCCTGGTAGGTACTGCTGTCTGCATCCAATCTTGAGCTTCCTGTAATTATGAAGGTTCTCTCTCACACACTAACACAGATACACACACACACACACACACACACACACACACAAAACAAGGGCTGAATGCCCAGTTGTGTCTTGACCTCCCAAACAGATCACGTCCTCAGGAGAGCCCACTATCCCGTCCACACAGGAGTTAAACAGAAGCCTTCAAAATGTAACAATTCTTAGACTCACTCTGTGTATATTTTGTAGTGTTAGGCTCATTTCAATTTTTCCAAAATAAGCTGTGGAAAATGCTTATTAGGTGCAAGTATAAATATTTTAAAATATTATACTGTCACTTGTGAAGGCCTGCTGCAATAAGCCAGACTGCATTCAAATATTAAAGACATGAAAATCCTCAGTGAAAAACTGTTAGCCTCACTTAGTTTTCACATTACTATAAATACTGAGTGTGTTTCATTTTAATCAGGGTTCTGTTTACTTAGAAACTTAAAAGCACAAAGCATAAAAATTTTTAGGGGACTTACTGAACTTCCAACTTCCAGTTTAAAAAAAAAAAAAGTCTTGCAGGAAGGCTGAGAGGCTGAGAAATCATATATTCAGTCACTCCAAATGCAATATACTAATGATCTAGACACTGAGCTAGGAGGCAGATTCAGTGCAGACTGGGATGGGGACCTGGGTCTCTGGGAGCCCTGTCTCATCCTACAGGAAAATGCAGACGTGTGTGAGGCATACAAGGAATGCAGTGTGCATTCAGGAGGAACAGGGAAAGCACAAAGGGTAAGTAGGAGGGTTGGAGTGGAGGTCAGATCAGAAATGGCTTCTTTCTCAGAGGAGGACTTTTTTTTAAGTTTATTTTATTCATTTTGAGAGAAAGAAAGAGAGAGACAGAGAGAATGTGTATGGGGAGCGGGACAGAGAGGAGAATGGGGGGGGGGGGAGAGAGAGAGAAGGAGAGAGAGAATCCCAAGCAGTCTCTGCACTGTCAGCGCAGACACCCCGCAAGGGCCTCAAACCCATGAACCGCGAGATCATGACCTGAGCCGAAATCAAGAGATGGATGCTTAACCAACTGAGCCACCTAGGTGCCCCTCGGAGGAAGACTTTTATTTATTTTTTCTAAATAATGTATTGTCACGTTACCTAACATACAATGTATATTGTATGTTTGGGGAGCAGATTCCTGTGATTCATCACTTACCTACCACAACCAGTGCTCATCTAACAAGTGTCCTCCCCGATACCCATTTCCCATTTTGCCCAGCCCCCAAACCCACACCTCTATCAACTCTTCAGTTTGTTCTCTGTATTTAAGGGTCTCTTATGGTTTGTCTCCCCTCTCTGCTTAAAAGATGTGTTTGCCATCTGACCTAGAGAATCACAAGAGTAAGGATTCCCGTGGGAGGCAGGTGAGAGCACTGACTGGTGTACGTCCTTGGAAATAGTGGGGGCAGGAAACAAAGGGCAGAGACCAAAGGGCAAAGATGGCCTGTAAAATAAAGACTGACAAGTCGAGATACAGTCAGCAGTAGGCTTTACTGTGCTGATGGGCATCACAATCCCAGGGTAAATTTGGAACAAACCCTTACATGTCAAACAAAACTATTCCTCTTTAACAACATCTCAAATAACTTTCCTACATGGTGGGTGAACCTTGTTTCTGCTACGCATGAGTTTCCTAGAAGGACAACACAGACAAGCCAAAACGCTGAGGAAATGGGCTGAGTAGGTGATTCTCGTGTGGAAAAGCCAAGCGTTCTCTGATTGTAGCGCTGGGATTTCCCAAATTGTATGCATCGGGTCTCTGCTTAGGATCCATGGCAGAAGGAGACCCCTGTTCTGGCCTCCCTGTCCCCCTAAACCCATCTGTGTAAATGAATCTGTTTTACCCTTCCCAAATTAAAAGAGAAAACAAATGAAGACATCTGGTAGAAATACAGTTCAACAAAGATGAGAAAATTCTCCATGAGTCTTCTCGAATATGACCCTCCAATGCCCTGGTCCTCTCCACCTCCACTTCAGCCTGAGGTCCCCAAACACAGGGCCGTAGAAGGCTTGCTGGCTTGCATGGGAAGGTAGTGAGGAAGGCCAGAGGGAGAGGGAAAGGCAGAGGAGGTGAGCAATAGAAGGCAACTGGCCGGTCACCCGCCTAGGCAGTCTGCACATGCCCTGCAGGTCAAGTAGCTGTAAAAACCCCTGAATCTGCAGAAGATGGCCTGTAATTGGGGGGGGGGGGGGGGGGAGGTGGAATTTATCCCCTAGCTCTGGCCTCCTCCCATGATCAAAGTCTGCCTGATGGACACCAACTCCCCATATTTCCAATTGGTCCCCTGATCTCATGGCTGATGCCCACTACGGAAGTGGCACCTACTATGAGAATCGGGGGTGCAGGGAGCATCAGTGGGTCACAGGGAACACTTAACCCTAGACACACAGGCAAGCCCAGATGTGGGAGGTGAAAATGGTGGCTCATGATCACAAGTGACATCGGAGAGGGGGACAGCATGATAATGGGCCAGGCCGGCCCAGCAAGGCACCATGGTGACATGGCTGCCACTATGAATGAAGCATCAGGTAGAATCTGTCCTCTGGGTCTAGAGAATGCAGTAGATATCAGACAACCTCCCCGGAGAGATACCAGTGAAGTAGAGTAGAAAAATGTGGCCAGGAGGTGCCTGGAAGATGCAAAAACTGGGTCCAGCACATTAACGTATACATTACATATACATTACGTGTAATGTACATATACGTGTACATTAATGTATATATCACATACCTGTACATACATGCATATCTAACATAGACATTAAACATTTGTCTTCCGGAGTGCCTGGGGGGCTCAATCAGTTAAGCATCTGACTGTGGCTCAGGTCATGATCTCATGGTTCGTGGGTTCGAGCCCTGTGTCGGGCCCTGTGCTGACAGCTCAGAGCCTGAAGGCTGCTTTGGATTCTGTCTGTCTGTCTCTCTCTCTCTCTCTCTCTGAACCTCCCCCACTCATGCTCACTTGCTCTAATTATAAATAAATAAAACATAAAAGAATTTGGCTTCAGCTTAAGTTTGTATTAAACACCCATACATGGAATATTTGGAATTCGCACTCCAGAGGCTTACACAGGACATGAAGCCTCAGTGGAGGTGTTCTCCCTTGTTGAGTGCTATTACAGCTGTGAGTTAGGTAAAACTGTCCCAACTCTCACCTCGAAGCTTGGATTTCACTTTTCCTGCACTGTGGGGACGGATTCAGCAATTAATTATATACCCCAGAGACTCCCTTCTCGTATCAAACGATGCAGTATTTTAAAGCAGTCACATGATTAGAGCCACAAGTAAATTAAATCATAAATCGCTCCTCCCTTGATTGAAGATTGATTGGCCACTTGTCCACTGGCATCTCAGCTCCAGGAGGACTCGTTCACAGGTGTCCTCAGCATCTCAATGCTCCATCTAGCCCCTCACAGGTGCTTGGCAAACAATGTCACAAGCTTTACCTAGTGTGTGTAATGCATGAAGCTAGCCTACAAGGATCATGTGATTCCCCATGAAAATAACTGCAGTTCACATTCCTACACCACGATTTCCCTCTAAAACATCTCCAGGCATGGTGCTAAGTATTTTACATATACTAACACTTTTATTAAAATAAATTAGATCATGTTTTATTGGTAACCCCCATCACCATAATAAAACTAGACTGCCACAAGGACTTAATTTTGCAGTTGCTAAGTGCCACATGTTAAACTGGCACTGGTGACATAATCTATACTGTGACCGTCCCTTGTACCTCATCTTTATTTACCATATTTGATAAGAAAAGTAGAGCTGACCTCAAATTCATAACAAACTCTAAGATGAACTAAGCCTAATGGGATCTGGTTTAATATTTGGAATACTAAGAACCAAGCAGAAGCCATATAACATGAACAGTCAGAAAGAGTCAAATAGAAGATTCACCCTTTCTCTTCTAGAAGTAGTTAAAAAAAAAAAAAAAAAAGACATTGAAATAAGTAAGCCCCTTCTCTTTGCTCCATTTCTGTGATGGTCCCATCATCTGCTTCTCTATTTCTGCCTGTAGCTTTAAAGAATGTATAGTATGATGTAATCTTAGTTTGACGCCTGCCCACACCTCCAGTGTCTGTGTTCAAGGGCATTGTTTTAGTGCTATACTGACACACAAAAGTCCGCTGTGGAAGCAGTTATATGCAAGCCAAACAGTAGGTCTCCTATTTGAAGGGCGACCTGATGGGAGTTCCAGGAGAAGGATGAACACCCCAGAGGAGAGAGGGCCACCTGCTCGAAGACCACATGCAGGAGACAGAGCTTTGCTGCCAAAGGCCCATTTTTCTAGCCACAGTATCCCAGACCAGAACGTAAACACACGCAGAACCTCAGTCCACTTTCAGCAAAATAATCGGGCATTTGTTGCAATAATTCTTTATTTAAAAAAAAATGTTTATTTATTTATTTTGAGAGACAGTGTTGAGCAGGAGAGGGATAGAGAGAGAGAGGGAGAGAGAATCCCAAGCAGGTTCCATGCTGTCAGTGCAGAGTCCGATGCGGGGCTCAAGCCCACAAACTCAGAGATCATGACCTGAGCCAAAGTCAAGAATCAGATACTTAACCAACTGAGCCACCCAGGCGCCCCTGTAATAATTCTTCCCTAGAGTTTTCAGCTCTTCCATGAACGCTTACCTACATGCAGATTCCCTGAAGTTCTCTCCCAGCTGTATATCAAGGCTATGTAGCAGCACACCTATTAGCTCACAGTGCCGATGGCTCCTGGGCTGCTTATCTTAACACGATTTTTAAACATTTCATCTGGTTACTTTATTTCGAGGCTTAAAAACCTGGTTTCCCAGCTGCTTGTGAGATAAAGCCCAATGTCTCTGTCGTGGCACAAAGGACCCTTCCCAGAGGGCCCAGCCTACCTGTTAAGTACCACCATCTGTCAACTTGCCTGCCACGTGCCTCTACTCATTCCCCAGAGAGGCCCCCCATGGTTCTCCCAGAATGCCGAGAATACAGGAACTCATTCTCTCTGCAGGAGTCAAGAAGGCTTCCCAAAAGCGAGGGCATCTGAGCTTAAAGTGTGAAAAGGAAAGAAAGAGGAGAGAACTGTGAAAGTATCTGGACCACAGATTTCCCAAAAAGTGGTCTAAGGAGCAAAGGCAAGGGCGGGTGGTCTGCCTGGAGATGATGCTCGTACTTGTGAGTTACTTGTATCAGACTTATATGTGATGAGTGTTGCCTATGCAGGACAAGAGAGAATATAGATATTGTACCCGCTCCCCTGAAAATGTAACAGCTGGCTCCAGTTAAGACATAAAAATGACACTTGAATGGCTTTTTAAATTGGCCCAATACTCAATGGGCATTACATAACATATGTATTAATTTCCACTTTTAGACTCATTACTATAGCTGTATCACATATCTCTGAGTGCGTATGTATAACATACGATGTTTTCTGTGTGAACCTTTGCTCTCAGGACAAATATATTGTTTTCAAGGCCAACATAATATAAACAGACACAAATAAGAATAGAACAGGTACCAGGAAACTTTTCCATTCCCGTGGAAAGTAAAAGGGAGTCAAGAATATTGGATTATGTTAACTTTGCTAATCATGGATCCATTCTGCTTCAATATTTAAAAGGGGGGGGTGAGGATGTGTAGCACCTGTAGGGCTTTATACACATTGAGTGATTTAATAATTAAATGGAGCCAAGGAGTGGTATGATACCCATTTTGCAGAAGCTGAAAACTGGTGAATAACTTACTCTGGGTCTCCAAGCCCAGTGGGACCCACAGTCAGGTCCATCAGTTTTCCAAGTCTGTGCTTGGTCCACCTATTCTCACTGTGGAGATGACACTTTCAGCCACATTCCCAGGCAATGCTAAACATATGAATTATGCCATTAATTTTCCTTACTCCGATTCTGTGCTCGCTAAATTACCCAAATGTCTCTCCAGGTAGTTAATGTGCTACCCAGAGGAAACTAGTGTCCG
Source organism: Hyaena hyaena (assembly GCF_003009895.1). Lineage (NCBI taxonomy): Eukaryota > Metazoa > Chordata > Mammalia > Carnivora > Hyaenidae > Hyaena > Hyaena hyaena. Next base: position 911,809 of record NW_024081147.1, read on the forward strand.
CTCTGATGGATTTTTTTTTTCATTGCAAAATAATAAATTGGAATTCAACTTTATACAAGTCTTTTGGGAGCTCGGTTCCTAAGAAGCTGATCCATTCTTGTTTACAGACAAAAGTTTCACATAGTCATAAGACACTGCAAGGTGAGTTTGGTTTATTTCCATTTCACAAATGATATTGTAAGATTTAGTGAGAAGAAGTACATTGCCCCAAATTATTCAGCCACAAAGGGTTAGAGATGGGATCCACAGGCAAAGTCAGTTTCTGACTCTTTGTGCTTAGGAATGGATCATGGCCACCTTCCATCCATATGTGGGTCCCATGCCCTGAGCATGGAAGGGACAAAAGAAAAGAAGCAAGGAGAAGTTTGGTAGGTGGGGAGAAATCCCATTAGACAGACGCAAGCTAAGTATAGATGTGGATTAGGCAATGTTTCCCAAGCCACAAAACCTCAGTCCCATGCCGACAATACTATATGACACCATGTCTCATTAATCACTGTTTGCCACAAACATCACATAATGTCTGGGACACTGCTCAGTACAGCTGAACTTTTTTTTCACTTGTGATGAGAAGAGGAACTTTCTTACCAATTTTCCTATGTATCTTACAACAGTGTTAGCTATAGTCATTATTTTGTATATTTTATCCCTAGTATGTGTCTCTCACCTGGAAGTTTGTATCTTTCAACTACCTTTCTCCATTTCCTCTTCCCCCCCCCGGGGGGGGGGGGAAGGTGGTTACCTCTACCTCAGGTAACCACAAATCTTATTTCTTTCTCTTGACTTTGTTTTTAGTGTTTCCCCCCACCCCCCAGATTCCACAAAGCAGTGAGATCATATAATATTTGTCTTCATCTGACTTATTTCGCTTAGCAAAATGTCTTCAAGTTCTATCTACGTTGTTGCAAATGGTAGAATGTCCATTTTCTTTATTACTGAGCAATATTCCATTGTATCACAACTTCTTTATCCATTCATCCACCAGTGGACACTTAAGTCACTTCTATATTTGGCTATTGTAGATAATATTGTAGATAATGCTGCTATGAACATAGGAGTGCATATACCTTTTCAAGTTCATGTTTTTATTTCCTTATGGAATTCTAATAATGCAAATACTATTTCCTTGCATCGTGTCCTAAAATTCCTATAGGCTTTCTTCATTTTTTTTTTTGTTTCTGTTTTCTTTTTTGCTCCTCTTATTTGTAGTTTCAAATGTCCTATCCTCTAGTCACTGATTCTTTTTTCTGCAAGGTGAAGTCTACTTTTGAAATTCTCTTATTGAATTCCCCAGTTCAGTTATTGTTTTTTTTGTTTTAAACTAAGATTTTTGTTTGCTCCTGATGGTTGCTATCTGCTGATCAAACCTCTTATTTTGCTCACATATTTTTCCCCTAGTTTCATTTCATTGCCTGTCTCTGTTTTCTTGTGGTTCACTAAACTCCCTTACAAGTATTCTGAAGTCTTTGTCTGACAGTTCATAGATCTCCATTTCTTTAAGGTCAGTTATTAGAGCTTTATTAGTTTCCTTTAGTGATGTCATATTAACCTAATTTGGGGGGTGATCTTTGATTCCTTTTATTGGGATCTGTGCATTTGAGTAATCAAGCTCATCTTCAAGACCTTACACGTTTCCTTTGGCAGAGACAGTTCTTTACCAGTCAGCTCGGCCTGGGTTTCTGGGTGTGTCTCCTGGTAAAGTCCTTGGGCAGGTGGGACCTGCTATTTTACGGTCTTGTTTTGGGTGAGGCAACTGTCTGAGCTCTGAGAATGGGAACAGGGGGCTGTGCTGCTGGCTGAGAACAGTTGGACAGGACTGCTGGCTTGGTGTCCTTCCCAAGTGATGCTGTAGTTGCCTGGATTCTCTGGTCAGGCTTACTAGTTAGTTAGGACTGGGTACTATATTCAGTAGTAGAGCTAGAAATAAGCTTCCCCAGGGGCGCCTGGGTGGCTTAGTCGGTTAAGCGTCCGACTTTCGCTTAGGTCATGATCTCGCGGTTTGTGGGTTTGGGCCCCGCGTCGGGCTCTGTGCTGACTGCCAGCTCAGAGCCTGGAGCCTGTTTCAATCTGTGACTCCCTCTCTCTCTGACCCTCTCCGGCTCACGCTGTCTCTCTCTCTCTCCCTCCTAGAAATAAGTAAAACATTTAAAAAAAAAAAAGAAAGAAAGAAGCTTCCCTGCCCTGGCAGAGTGGCAGGCCACGACCCAGGGTCTGTACTGCTCAGTGGGGGCCTGATCAGAACTTTACTCTGTGGATGGGGGAAACCACAGACTCTGCTGTCTGTTCAAGTGTCAGTGTACATTGTAGGGCTCTTGAATGGGCTACACAACTTCCCCTATGCTCTGGTTAGGTTTCCTAATGAGACTGGCTAAATGCTATCTTCAGAGTTCAGCAGGTATACAAGTTAGATTCCCTGCCCAAGTGCAGCAGGAAAAGCAATTCTAAGGCTACTAAAGCTCTTTGTGTCTGTCTTAAGCCAAACAGACGCCGAGCCTAAGTTCCCTGACCAACAGGGCCATGGCTTTGCCCTGCAAACTATTGGCGCTGCCTCAGCTGCTCTCTGCCCAAATGCCACTGGGCTGCAGAGGGTTTTCACCAGCCCTTCTGGTCAAGTGGGCCTGGGACCCACAGCAGGCGGTGCTCTGTCTCAGCCCCCCAACCTGGGAGGGAGAAGGGGAGGGTCTGCTCTGAACTACTCTCAGTTTCCCAGATAGTGTCTATTGTAGGAAAGGGTGAGGAGGTACCCTAAGCCTTGACTATGATTTAATCCCCTTCCTTTGCTTTGTAGGGTAAGCCTCCCCACCCAGTATGGTCTTTGTTCTGGAGATCAGCTCTGCCTTCCTGCCTATTGCCTCAAGCATCACCGGGCCACACAGTTTCTCCAAGTTGTCACCAGCCCCCTCACAGGGGGCAGGGCTGTGATTCAGCTCTTGGCATGCGCACATGGGCAACCAAGCTGTAGGGTCACCAAAACTCATCATTTGGCATCCAAGGAAGACCAACCTATAGCCCAACAAGCTCCCTGGTCACAATGCACTCCTGATTTGGTTCTCCTAGGTGACCGAATGTGTATGAACTTGGTTTGCCATGATCCATATGCTGGTGCTTGCAGAGCCCTCCCTGCTTCTTTATCACAGTCAAATTCCTTGTCCTTGAAAAGTTGCTAGTTGTTCTTCTTATAGGGGGAGTGAAGTCAGGAAGGAGCTATTTTGCCTTCTTGGTGACATCACTTGTTATGCTTCTATTTTAATTGCAATGAGATAGATTTCAGGAGAGAAAAGGCAGTCAGTACAGCCGAACTTTAAGTGAAGACCCTGATACACAGCATTTGAACAGCTTAAGAGGCCATGTACATAGAGGCTAATAATTTTTTCCACTGGGCAAAGAGAGAAAGGAAATGGACATTGTAGCATGAGTCTCTTAAAAAATATATATGTAAGAATACACTCATAGCAAATAAAGCCATAAATTTTCCCCTGGCAACTTTTCAATATAAAGTCTTCATTTGTAGACAAGGTTGATGGGTATGCTCATGACTGAAGACAGGGGATATTACTACCTACCCTCCGGGTATATGTATGTAAAATGGTCACCTATTGAAAGTTATTTCCTGGGAAACAAATCTGTCAAATAAAGATCAAATCTGGTCCTCTGAAAAAAGTAAAAAAAACGAGGCTTCTCTTCCACACTGCTTATATAATGTTTATACAAAAATTATCTCAGTCATTAAAAGCCCAATCTTTTTATTTTTTAAGTTTATTTATTTTGAGAGAGAGAGAGAGAGAGAGAGAGCACATACAGGAAGGGGAGAGAGAGGGGAGAGAGACAGAATCCCAAGCAGGCTCTGCACGATCACCATGGAGCCCAATGTAGGGCCCAAACCCAAGAACAGTGAGATCATGACCTGAGCTAAAACCAAGTGTCAGATGCTTAACCAACTGAGCCACCCAGAAACCCCAAAATTCCCTTCTTAAAAATGACACACTGGGGTGCCTGGGTGGCTCAGTCGGTTAAGCGTCCAACTTCGGCTCAGGTCAGATCTCACGGTTCGTGAATTAGAGCCCCAGGTCGGGCTCTGTGCTGACAGCTCAGAGCCTGGAGCCTGTTTCGGATTCTGTGTCTCCCTCTCTCTTTGCCCCTCCCCCACTCATGCTCTGCCTCTGTCTCAAAAATAAATAAACTATAAAAAATTTTTAAAAAAAAGACACATCAGGGTACAACATTCTAACAATTTGAAAGTTGAAAAAGTAAAACTTAAAAAGTCTCTCACTCTCTCAAACCTTTAATTCCATGACTCAGACATGACCAAATGCTAAGAAACTTATATGTGTGCTCCTAGATAGTAGATTCATCTTTAAGTGGTATTTTAAGTTTGGGAAGCAAGCCAACAAATAGTTCTGTTCCAGTACCTGAATTTTCAAGTAGGTGCCAGGGTCTTATACTACAAATTTTCCTTCCATAATGGGAGTTTCAAGTAAAATGAAATTAGGCTCCATTACATTTTCCACACTAAAATTTTTTGGACAAGACCTGTCAAGATTTTACATAGAAAATTCACTTGATTCCTACAAAAGTTAAGAGAGACCTTTGCAGAAGTGTAAAGGGGTGACATACTAGATCCTCATTATTTCTGCTTTAGCTGCGAGAGGATAAAAAGAAGTATGAAACCAGAACTGGAAGTTCATAGAATTCTTTCCCAAATATGCTCTTATTTCTCCTATATTTCAGCAATAAAAAAAAAAAAACAAAAACCCAGAGGTCACATGGTTAAAAAAAAAAAAAAGAATGACATTTACTGGAAAGAGGCAGACAATGATTTCTTTAAAAGCAACTACATCTATCATCTCCTTTAGCTAAAGAAATTATTTTCTTTCATTCTCTTACAGTATATAAAAACTAATATTGCTTCAAATTTCTGTTTTGTGGAACTTCAGGGGGAAATCCTGAAATGTATCTCAACAAATAGCCAATTCAGCAGTCTAGGTCCAACAGATAGAGAAAGATAATTTTATGGCTCATTTTCTCTCCAACACCTGCTCTCATTAGCTAGGCTTCTTTGAATGAAGAGACAACCAGACTGAAAACGTAATCTCACTGACTAACAATTTAGAAAATCAGTTTTCATTGAAGTTCAAAACTGTAAACCTGATTAGAAAAAACCGCTCCCTGATTGAAGCTGTTTATCTTGGTGGACAACGGCAGTTCTAATGAGAATCAGCTTGGTAAAGAATATTATTTTAAGCTCTTTCAAGAATACTTTTTTTTTTTTCAATTTCTATATTTCCCTTCCAAAGGCACACACATGTCTTCATCATTTCTAGTCAATGAGGATGCTTTCCTTAGGCAATGAAGAACAAGAATATGGGAAACGAAATGAAGAAGAGATTCAAAAACCTACTGTGATTTTTGTTACATTCACATTTCTGATGCACTGTGTGTAATACCAAAGAATAGGGAAGGTGGACTTCTCACTCTTCTTGGATTTTTTCATTTGATCCAGCTGCTTCTGGAGTCAACATATATCTAGTAAGATTTCCACTAGCGCACAAAAGCAAACAGTCTTACTACCAATTCTGGACTTTACCTGGCTCTCCCAGGTGTGGCCCTTCGTGAAACACCAAGTTCAACCCCTGAGAGAGGCAGGCCAAGTCTGTTCTCCTTCACCTTACATCAAGCCCTACATTCCATTTCCTCAACTACACACCTGAGGTAACAGACATCAGTCTCCTTTGAAAGGGATGGGGAAATGAATGACATGGTCTTAAAGCTTCATAAAGACGGAGCCAGTATCAGTTTTTCCCAGTGCCAGGCCAGCTTCTGCTCTGCCCTGGGCAAATCCTATTCTTTGCAATCAAACTGCCAGAATACTGGATAATACGCTTTCATAAAGTTTGAAGTTAAGCTATTAGGTAGATAACATTTAAAAGGGTTCTATTTTCTGGTTACATTCAGTCTTTCATCACTGTGAAATTTCCTATTGCTACTAATAATGCCTCTTGCCTTAAATCAACTTGTTTTGTGATTTCAGTTTAGTATGTCAGTTTTTCTTTGATTTAGCGGATGCAACATTTATTTTCACCCTTTCTGTATCTTTGTATGTAAGATATGTCATTTGTAAGTGGCAAATAGGCTTCTTTTTTACCCCTGTCCTTTTTATCTAAGCTGACAATCTCTGCTCTGGCAGAGAACTACTTTGTGCATATTCATACGATTTTAACTATATTTGGGCTTGAACTTTCTATTGAGCCACGTGTTCTTTGTTCCTTTTCCGCCCCTTTATTGCCCCCTTCTGTCGAGGCTGGTAGCTTTTATTTACACATTTTTTTCCTCTGTGCTTTTCACGATTACCCCACAGATTGCAATATGGCGCCCTGAACCACTGAGGCTCAATATCAATCTGTACTGATACCACCTCCCCAAAACTCCAGAAGTTTAAAACACTTCTAATCCCTTTTAATTTGTCCTGACTTATATGTTATAGCTACCATGCCATTTAAACCTCTAGGTGAGACCCAGAAAGGCACAACCATGTTTGCTTTTCATGTCACTTTTTATTCTGATTTAAGCTCAGATTTATCCTTGCCGTGATTCCTCATGGCTTTGTCCACTTTCCTGCTTCACCTAGGATCATTTTTCTTTTGCCTAAAGACACCCTTTAGCACACCTTTAGTGCCACAGTGTGGGTAACTGATTTCCTCAGCCTTTTATTTTATGCTTTGTATAAAAACAACTTGGCTTCATCTTCCTTAGAAGGAGAATTTCACACAGTGGTCGACGTTTTCTCGCAGTATCTTACAGCTGCTATTCCACGGACTTTTAGCTCCTCTCATTTCTGCTGGGAGGCAGCTGTCAGTTTTACTACTGCTCCTTTGAAGGGAACATGGCTTTCTTCTCTGGCTGCTTTGAACATCTTTTCTTGTCTTTGGTTGTTAGCAATTTGACTACAGTGTGCTCAAATTTTCTTTTGTAACGCTACATGTGTGGCTTGCTATTCTTTGTCAGTCTCAGAAATACTTCTATTGTTAATGACTTCAATACTATTTTTGACCCTCTGTTTGTGTCCTTTCTTTCTGGGACTCCAATGATACGTACTAGACCTTCTATTTACTGTGTTTTGTGTTTCCTTCCTTTTTTCCCTTCTCTAAACTCCAGGCTAAATTATTTTTTCTGTCCAAATTTTGGTTCATTGGTTCTTTTGGCTATGAACAATCTTCTGTTAAATCGGCCCACTGGGTTTTTAACTTACATTATTGTAAATTTTCTTCTAGAATCCCCACTTGATGGGGTTTTTATAGAATCAGTTCTCTGAAATTTTTCCATATTGCCATTCAATTCTCTCAATAGTTTAATCAGTATTATTTTAAAGTCCTTTGATTAATGTCATAGTTAAGTTAAAGAACCCTAATATCTAGATTACCCAATGGTTTCTACCTCTATGAATCCTGCCCTATTGATTTCTAGTTAAATCCCATGTTTTGGGGTACCTGGTTATTTTTAATTGAGTAACACTGGAAATGACAGATTAAAGAGAAAATTTTGGAGTCCAGTGGATGTTACCTTCCTCCAGAGAGCATTTAGTTTTGCTTCTAGCAGATGGACAGGTTAGGAACAGATTATATCATTCCAGGACTGTGGTCACCCTGAAAACTAGAATAGGTACATCCCTATTCTCTTAGTGAAACCTGTTGAGGCCCCAGCTCAAAGCTGTGCTGTTTACCAGGCAGAACCTGAATTCCAAAGCTTCTTAGTTTTTTACAGGCTCCAGTCTACTCCTCAGCCCCCAGATGGCATTTTTCATTCCACAAATGCCCAACTGAGAAAAATTACACCAAATACTAGCATCACCTTTATGGGGCACCTTCCCTGGAATATCAGCCCCACAAAGTCTTGCTGTCTTACAAAGCTCAATGCTTTCAAATGGATATCCTTCACCCCTTCCAGACTGTCTAGCTGTTCTAGATGAAGAACAGTCCAAACAAGCTGACTACCACAGTGGGAAACAGAATTCCAACACTGTCATTTAAAAGCTCAAGAACAAAGTCCAGACTCTTAAGTTCTCACTTCATTTTCTCCCATATTGCATGTAATTTAAAATATACCTTGGGACAAACTGCTATAAACAGGTATATATAATGTAAGACCTTATTCCAGATGATACAAGGGTACATGGACTACCTACATCTGCAGACTGCCTGGTGTCAAACCTCAGGCCCCAAAGAAGTTACTGAAAGTATGCATCTATTTCACTATTTGCCAAATGGAAATGATTTTACTCCCTGTAACACACGTAGCTGTGAGGATATCAATAAAGCACTTGAAAGTATTTAAGAAAGTACAATCCACCGTATGTAGTAAAAACTCCATAGATGTCAGCAAACTTACAATTATTATCACTAAAACAAATATTAATGTAAGTAGCTTCTTTCTTTTGTACGATGCATTTGTAAAGACAGTTCCTTGGTTTTTACTGGAAGTTTCTCTCTTAAGTTTGCTACTTCTGATGGCTCCCTTTTATTCCCATATTTGGCTCCCAACCTTTGCTGAGTAAAGTCACATAGCATGGCGATTTCTGCAGCATGGCCAGTCAGTTCTTTTAAGTTATTCCCACACAGTTTCCACCTGTTATTTCACCATTTTAAGGTGGTTCCAAAAAGTCTACATTCCATAGCCATAAAGGAACATATTAACAGATAGCCCAATTCCATTCATTTCACTTAAACTGAAACACAGACTAAGAGCTCAAAACCTTGTAGTTGGTGACAGGCGGCCCAGAGGAATGCATCAGTCTGCACCTTCCCTCATTCCCTACTCAAGAATAGGAGCTAGATTTTTACATTTTTAGAGATTTACCAGATCTGAATATTTCAACTGCACTTTTCATGTCTATAACTCTAAAACAGACAAATCTAGGATTCATTCTCTTTGCTTAATAAAGATGGCCAGGGAAGGGAGTAGGCATGGGGTGCATGAGGGAGGCACAGGGAGAATGTCATTAAAACACACATGAGACTTTTTCTGAGAGGAGCACTTTCTTGATAACCAGAAGTGCTTTGGATTCCCACTGAAATCGACGAGGCTTTCTGCCCGCAATCATAGACATATGGATTTCACCCAAAGTGAAATGAGCAAAATATCACAGCCGGCCACTGGAGGAAAATCTATTTCCCAGTAAGAGGGAAAGTCAAAATCATTCTGGGTGCACTATATCCTACAAAAAAATGTATACATACATATTAATGAGGCAGATGCCACCTAAGAACCAGCCAAATCAGCCATATGCTCCCCTGTGACACTGGAGAGGAAAAGAACTGAGAACTTTGAAATTTCTAAACCAGAATCAAGGCTGAAATATACTTGAGAGTTTATTTGGACCGAAATTTGCCACATTTACAATGAAAGCGACTTAACTTCCAGAAGTTAATGTGCTACTTCATAAAATAAATTATCACAGTTTTAAGAGAAAATGAAAATATTTCATTTCAGAAGCAGTGGGTTCATCCTTTTTATTTGTTTTTTTTTTTTTATATATTCTTAGACAACTCCTTGTAATTCAGAACTTCGTGAAAATGAAGACATTCGATAACAGTAAACTGCATCTTTTTTCCATGTGAAATATGGAGGTTTGCCTGTTACTGAATAAGTAAGGTTTCCTGGCATCATGACAACCCATATGATTAAACTAAATCAAGCGTTTTTCTTAATGGTACATCTGACCATGGAAAGATACCATTTCTCAGAGCTGCCTGGACAGTCTGACTCTGAAGTAGGGATAAAAATTAAAACTTGATACCCGCTCCAGTGTATCCAGCAGATGACTATGTGGTGCCTCCTAGAGGCTGGGCACGGTGCCAAATGCGGAGGGGATGCAAGGAGTAGACAAACTCCTGTAAAAAGAGGTCAATGGAAAAATATAACTGAGGGAAACCCATGGCTACCATTTTTGAAAAGTAAGGTCTTTGAAATCCTGACTCATTAAGTCATCAACGTGGGGGACCCGTGATATGAAACGCTTGCCTATTTCCACTTTGTCCATTTCTCACTTGAAACAACTCTCTATCTATGAGTAGCCCCTCTCCCTCTTTGGTGACAGATGACACATGTGTTTGCCCAGCATGCCCTCCTTGGGGGAGACTCTCCAAATGCACATAGTCTGTGTCAAGCTGTCTATCAAGATGACCAAATGCCTCAGGCTGGCAAATATGAATTCCCCATTGCCTAGTAATGTTGAGGACATTGTTTGGATTTGGGTATGTAAGCCTCTCCATGAACTGTGTGATATGAATGCTGAGAGGAAGAAAGGTGGCTCTTTCTTTTTTTAATCTTGAGTTTTAGAAAGATAAATTTGAGGTCATCACTGATCATCGCTCATACCCCAGGGAGAAACTCTGTCCGAGATGAAAAGCACGGCATAGGGGGAGTTGAACTGAGCTACAGAAAAGGAGAAAAAGACTGGCTGGTATTGTTTGAGTTCCTGAATCCAGCCGTACCTGAGGCCATTCTCTACCTCCCCCACTCCCAACTATATAAGCCAATAAATTCCCCTTTATGATTAAACTAGATTTGACTTTGAGAAACTACAATCAAGCAAGGAGGCTAGAACACCCTTCTATCACTAACACTAAATAGCACTCTGCCAGTCAAGAAGCAACGACTAGATAAATAGCTACAAATTAAATCATTCTGAGACTCATAGTTTAGACCTGCCTGGTGTTCTGTCCTTGAAAATAAAGCGAGACTCTGAAATGGGTAGAGAGATTGCACAGGGAAGGCAGATTAATTCCAGAAGTATTAGAGAGCAGCTAAAATAGAGCTGAAATAAGGGGAAAGGCAAGAATTCAGAAGAGGAACCACCATCAGCTACAGGCCCAGAAACCCCTGTAGGATTAAGGATTAGAATTAGGCTCAGGCAGCAACTACTAAGAATGTCTGAGTAGAGTTTCAAAGACAAGATGGAAAGTGAGTTGATGCCTTACGACAGCTACAGCACACGAGTCAGTCGCTAAGCGTTTGTGAGTGCCTTTGAGTGCTGGGCACCTGGCTAGGCAGATGAGACAATACTAATAAAAAAACACAGCCTAAGCCTTCCAATCCACTGTGGGACAAGGACACAGAAACTGATAATAGCAACATTGTAAGTAAGGATTATAATCATATAATCATGTTACACACAACTTACTGCTATGTACAGTAGACACATGGGCCGGGGAGGGGGTGGGGGAGCTCCCACGATCCCAGACTAAAGGATGAGGGCACAGCATGGAATGTTGGTTGCTATAGCAATACCCTGACATCCTGGAGAAAACAGTTTTTACTAGTTGTAGGAAATACTGGGAGACCATCAAAGGTATTTCCTGTTACCTGTGAGTCTTGCAACAAGTAAGTCACTGCTTTATTTGCTGCATGATGACATACTCATAATTCTTGATTTAGTAATGAAACCAAACAAACCAACATAAAAGACCATGTGTTCTATCTCATGAGAGATCTACCACTACCAAGTACAAATAATTCGTCTGACCTTCCCCCACCTCGTTCCATTTCAAGTGTGTGTAGGAGAAACTGATATGCTACCCAGAGCCCTCCTCACCCCTAGGACTGAATACTGAGCACTGCTGGCCGTTAGCTGTTGGCCTCTAATACCGCCGTGGATGGAGAGAGTTACCTTGTCCAAGGCAACCCACATCCAATGACTGGCCAACACTAGGGTATAAAGATCCAGGCTGCTCACCCCAAACTCAGGACCACTCTGAAAGGCCGTGAGGGCTTTGGGTATTACAGATGGGGGTGCCTGAGGCTTCGGAGCTCCAGATGGGGTCCACTGAGGCCTTTGCTGAGAATGCACTGCAGGACTGGGCAGGGTGAGAAGTAAAGATGCTTCCTTCCTTTCCCTTCCCCAGACTCGGATCCCGACAGTACCTCTAAAGGATATGCTGCATGCTAATATGGATCCCAAGGAACCCAATCTGCAAGAGACGGACACTGGGAACTTCGCAGGGATTCAAGAAACCAGGAAACGAAACTTCTGTTCCTAAATTTCCACTATTAAAAGATGAACGGCAAATATAAAAAGGAACTGCCAAACTTCCAGTAAAAGGGAGTTTTGCCTAAAACTGTAGAAAAGAGAAGTCAATAGCAGTAGAAAGATACTGCTAATCAGGCTATTTCATTTCTCCTATAGATGCTTAGGTTACAGCGTATTGAAAATTTTTTCACAAGAGAAAAGCTTTGATCCTAAGAAAATCCTGCAGGGTCATGAGGAGATGAGATGCTTTACACATGAGTGAGACGACACGTAAAAGTCCAGCATTTCATAAAAACATGATGGAACATACCACCTAACACAGGTACAGCATCCAGGTCTGGACATTCGTCCTGTTTTCATAAAGTTCTCAAAAGTATCGCACGTTCATCTGAGTCATACACAGCTCAAGATTCTGTAACAATTCTGAACACGGCTGGTCACCTTCTAATTGTTGTTTCAAGAGAAACCAATTTCAGAACCTCACACTTTTCTGGTATAATGCTCTTCTAGGATGGATGATAATGAATTCCACCCAGCAAACAACTTTGAGTAATGAAGCCAAGGGTATACTTGTCCTTAAATAAAAGCTCAGAAAGACGTAATCCAGGGCCTCCGAAAACTGTGCCGTTAGACAAGAGGCTAAGGCTCTTAATGGCATGCCTCACGGAGCCTGTCCATTTCTGTGTTGTCTCTAAATGTTTGGCGCGTAACATTCCCCATCAGAAGCTCGAGGGCTTATCTCAAAGAGATGGGTGTATTTTTTTCTTCTCTCTCTCTCTCTCTCTAAATCAGCGGACCTTAATTAAAGTCAGGGGAAACCCACCAGGTTTTTAAGAAAACTGGACTGACAGAAACACTGAGAGCTCAGACTAAGATAGAGACAGTTCTAATGAAAAAGAGACCACTGAACACTCCAGATACTCCAAGCAGATATCACAGTAGGGAAAATACTCCAAAAAATTGGCTACTTCATATGGAAGAGGATGAATGACTGAGACAGGAGCCAAAAGTCATGAAGAATCATTTCTAGATGGTAGGACTGCATTCTAATCAAGGAGCTGCATCGCATGCCAGACAGTGTTTCCGAATTTCTGTGAATTGGTGACTCCTGCGTGCTTCTCCTTCCAGCCCTTTCTGAACACAAGGTCCTCTGTGCAGTTCCCCAGCGGCTGCCCACTGTTGTATGTTGGGGGGTGGGGGGTGCAGATAATTTGTCCTGGTAGTTCACAGATCTTCAGACTGAACCGATCTGGATTTGACGAGCTACACGAAATCTCACCAGAGGCGGTTCCTCTGCACCTGAGCCTGATGTAGAGGGTGAGGTCTTGGACTTGGAGCCTGTGCTTTCATGAAATGAGAAATGGGGTGGCAGTGAGTATATTCTGCATGTGGAAGGGATTTTATGGGGATGGTTGTGGTCAGAGGATGCTGGGCAGACTGTATTTTCCAACGATGGCCACACTTGCATATGTCCTCTTTCACGTACGCTTCCTGAAAGGTGATGGTGACACGCCTCGGCTGAAAGGTGGAGTCTATGTTCCCTCCACTTCAACTTGGAAGGCCTTTGCAGCTATGGTGGAAGTGATTCTGTGTGACGTGACAAAGTGCAATGCAGTCCCCACCTTTCCCTTGCAAGACACTTGCCTGTTCAGCCTGGTCACCATGTGGTATGGAATACCAGGTCATGCAAGGAGGCATACGTGGGCACCACAGCCAGCAGCCACAGAAAGGTCCCCAGCTGACAGCCACCAACAGCTAGACATGTGCGTGAGTAAAAACCTTCAGAAGGTTCTAGGCCCTGGCCTTTGAGACCTCCCACCAAAGCCCCAGACATCGTGAAGCAGAGATAAGTCATTTCCACCAAGCCCTGTCCAAATTCATGGCACACAGAACCTCTGAAAGATAATAACAACTGCCGTTTGGGTCCATGCATATTCCTGTGACTCAAAATATGGATGTCAACTATAAATGTCATATAAAAATGTACCTACCTCTCAGTTTAATGTAAAAATAAAAGTTTTAATAGTTCATAGGCCTAGCATAGAGTTCCTCCTTCTTGTAGGCTTAAAAAATGCCAGCCTATGTCTGAATTAGCACGAATTAATGATGACAGTGACAATCTACTGACAGGTTTGAAGGAGGTCTTCTGCTCACTTATCATAAATTCAAAAAACACACAGGGATATTCCTTCCTATGCCCAGACCACACTTTGTAGGAGGGCAGCCGAACAAAGCATGGTCTAGACCAGAAGTACCAGTGGCCCACTGTCATGCCCACACAAAACTCTCACAAAGGCTTTGATCGATCCTCTTTAGCAGCAGAAAACTGTCAGGGACAAGGAAGAGTATCGGAAAGAGGTGAGGCCAATGGACCCAAAAACCACATTAGGGTTTTTGTTGTTGTTTTGCTTGTTTCTAAGAGGCAACAGAGCTCAAAATGGTAAAGAGTTTGAGCCCTGGGGCCCAAAAACCTAGATTCAAATTTCATCTCTTCCATTTATGAGCTGTGTGACTCTCCTTCAGATAAGCTCATTAACCTCCCTGTGCCTTTGTTTCATCTGTAAATCAGGACTGCATGAAGCAGCGTTCTCTAGAGAAACAAAACCACTACTAATATCAGAGAGAGATTTTAAGGCATTGTCTCAGGCAACTGGTAAGGCCGGCAAGTCCAAACTCCACATGGCAGCAGGCTCGAAACTCAGGCAGGGTTTCTAGGTTACAGTCTTGAAGTAAAGTCCTTCTTCAGGAAAACTCAGTCTTTTATTATTTTTAATATTTAATTATTTTTGAGAGAGAGAGAGAGAAAGAGAGAGTGATAGAGAGAGCATGGCAGGGGAGGGGCAGAGAGAGAGGGAGAGAGAGGATCCAAAGCAGGCTCTGTGCTGATAGCAGACAGCCCAATGCAGGGCTCAACCTAATGAACCCACAGAGCATGACCTGAGCCGAGGTCGTACGTTCAATGGACTAAGCCACACAGGCGCCCCAAAACTTAGTCTTTTAAAACCTTCAACTGATTTGATAAGGCCCACCCATCTTATGAAAGGTTATCTGTTTTACTCAACTTCCACTAATTTAAATGTTAATTTTTAATCCAAGTCCTCTGATTTAAATGTGAATCACATCTAAAAATACCTTCATAGCAACATCTAGGCCGGAGTTCAACCAAATAACTGAGTACCAGGGTCTAGCCAAGTTGACATAGCACATTAACCATCACAGGGATAAAATATAGTACCCACCTGATTGGTTTCTCATTGGGGTTGAGTGAGATAATGCCCACAGGTCCCTGGCATGATGCTGGGCAGATCGCAAATGCTCAATGCATGCTATTTATTACTGGGATAACCATCATCATGGCCTTGACATCACTGGTTTATATCCATTGTTCTTACGTGATTATAAAGAGCACCCCTGTGTCCCTTGGTTCTTACTTACAAGTTAATCTTGCAAACCAGGGGATGAGTAGCCTCATGCTTCACCCTACCTTTATGTGAAAGTATCTCTAAAGGAAAATGGAAAGGGAAATGGTGGACATTTCTGAGGAAGCAGGACCAGAACATCATCCTCTTCAGCCCTGGGTGCCCTCACCTGCTCGGAAACTAGACCCACATTCATACCTGTCATGGCAACTCACCCTCTGAATTATGAGTCAGCAAGAAAAGCCAATTCATGTTTATCATAACTCCATTTTGAGTGTTAGCAGACTACATCATTCATTTTAGGGAAAAAAGGGTCTTAAAATAAAGATAAATGCAAAATGTTGGCACTTAAAGGTGTCAAATACTTATTACAATGACTCCTTTCTCAGATTCTAGGAAGATTAAATAGTATACACTCTGGTAACATCAGAAACAGTTTAAATTGACCTAGGGTATTAAAGAGAGAAAAATAAAAACAACACAGTGAAAATACCCTTCTATGCCACAGGATAAGAATTTCAAAGTGTAAGTTAAATAGTTTTATTTTTTCTACCCTCATCTCTCACTCTCAAGCCGAGGGGCTCATTTTACAAACTTTCTGAACCTAAGGTTCAATTTGGCATCTGAGAAATTCTCAAATCACCCAGCAAAGGCCATTCATGGCATCAACAGCATGAAGTCTCTTTCTTTTCATGATTATATTCTGGTCAGAGTATTTCAAGCAACTCTGGTGCTGGATAATCTGTGAATTGCTCTCTGAATAATCAAGTGCTAGCCATGCCTCTCATTAAGCAATGATCTGAGCCGAAGGTGTCCTAATCTGACTGACCTGAAGTTAGAAATACAACTATACTGTTCTTGTAAAGAAGTGTTAAGCAGAAGTGAGGCTGCTCCAGAATAATCCCTAGATCTTTCTGAATTACACAATTTGGGTTATTTTATGATCACTAACAGTACAGCCTGAGCTTCAGCATTGATAGAAAACCCTTCTATATGATCTGCTTTTCCACTCTAGAAACATAACTAATGCCATGTGACTGTAAAATAACAAGCCTGCTTTCTGCATGTAGCTTCTCCAATTACTTTCCTTGTACTTTACAAACTGTATCTTGTCCTTTCATCTCAGATTAACTTGAAATTAAAAAAAGAAGAAGAAGTGAAGCCTGTCTTACACAGCAAAAGTCCCAATAAAATTTATATGACGTTTAATGCAACAAACACATTGACCAAAGCATCTTGGATTTTCAAGGGCATGTCAAAGCCAAACAGTAGCAGCTTCTGGAGTTACAACAAAACAAACAAATTCTGCAGCCAACTGTCGTACCATATGTTTCTAATGGCTTTTATTCTATATAAAGCCAATTCATCGTTTGAACAAAATACAACATCACAGAGGCACGTCACTGAAGGCATATTTCTGACCATTTGTCAATTTCTTGCTGCAGCAAACTCTGAAGTCTGAACGGGAAGCTGAATCATGCCTGGAAAGAGTGGACACATTGCCAATGGCTTTTCCAGCCTAGACCCTGCCAGAACGGTAAAAAATTTGGATTATTTTCTCTGTCAGCTTTTGGAAGTAGACCTACAAAGTGATTCTCACAGACCCTAGATGTCTTTCTCAAAAGCTTCAAGATATGATGCCTTCAAAGGAAGGACTTGCTTGATGACTATCCATGCACATGTCCTCTAATAAGTAATATAACTTATTTCTTAACTAATCACATGTAAATTTCTTTTTCCCTTGTCAATTATACAGGACAAAATTTAAAACTCAGGAAGCCACCTTCTGCCAGTCAGTAATCCTGCCTGGAATGTTAATTGGTATGTTCAGAAAATAAATATACTTTTGTGCTGGTGTAAGACCGGCATGATAAGAAAGGCAGAGTTGCTTCCCAAGGGTTTTATTATAAAGTAAAATATAAATAACCTCTGGCAATATTTAAGACCACTGCTCCACTGCCTAGTACAGATAATCAATAGTTGACAACTGCAATCCAGCCCTTGTTGAAAATAAAAGGGATATGTATTTTACTCAAAACTAGGTGCAGTAAGATTGAAGATTGTGATTTTCTAGGGCCTTCAAGAAACTTAAACTCTCCCCCACCTTATCCCACCATCTTGCCTAAACACTATTCTGGAACATTCAAGCCAATCCCTTACAAATCCTATCACTGCGGTTGAGATTTTTAAGTAGAGAGATGAGAGATTCAGGATATACTTCACACCTTACCTGGAAAACCAACACAATGCGGTGACTGCTGTGCTCGGGAGTGACAGAACCCAAATCAAACTAGACTAATCCAAAAGGGAAATACATAGATTCATGTAACTAACAGATCCAAGGATAAAATACTCCCAGATGCTGGGTGAAAAAAACTCAGGCACTTCAAACAATGCCTCTGGCTGAAATCTCTCTCTACTCTCAGCCAGAGCAACTGGCAAGCACGATTGGCCTATATGCTACCTACTCGAGGCTCCCACTGGTTCCACTTCCATTTTTCCTACAACTGTGTGGGCAACAGCCCATCTTCCAACAACGATGACATAAGTCTCATGAGTCACTCTAACCGAAAGAACTCTGTCTCCAAATAACTGGTAGTTGCCAGAGAGATAGGATTACACTGACTTGCAATACTGAAGTTGGATACAAGACAGTGTTTGTTAAATAGTTAATTACCACCTGAATGTAAAGAATAAAGATAATCGATACTCAAAATGTTTGACACCAGAACAAACTGAAGAGATAAATACATAGATAAATAAACAGAAAGAAGATAAATTCGAATTCCCAAGGGGGGAAGAATGATGGCTGGGTAGTTCTCTCCCAAGGAGGGGCAATCTAGTTTCCACTAAAAATAAAAAAAATATTTATAAGTACCCCATGGAAGTCTTTACTCCTCTTCTCTATGACCCACTGAAAGATTTCCGCATCATGAGACCCTCAATTACATATATTGGAGGGTCTTGCAAATGCTCTTGCAGATCCTTTATGAGTTTCTTGAGATTTACATGTCACATTGACACATCTTAGAGTGATCTCACAGACAACATTTTGACATTACAATAACATAATATAAACATGTGTTTTGGCTACATATATATATATATAATTTTTCAATTGATATTCCACATATCTCCACACCTACACTATAAAAATGCCACTTTACATTAGAAATCTAGTTTTGGCCACCTACCTCTGGAATACAAATACCTTGATTAGCTAAGGTAGAATATACTAGCATTTTTCTGGAAATAAAATATGCATCTATTGTTATCTTGAATGTGAAGAGAGTGTCATCTTGAATTCTAAGGCAGGCAAATATATAATTATTATGTACTCAGGTTTTCAGATGTCCTGAAAATATTATTCACAAAGCTGTCTAACATTTATATATATTATTTTGTTTGTTCCTCTCCACACAGAAGAGCTCTGAACCATACACATCGCTGCAAAGATATCACTATTATTATCATCACCTATATTCAGGTTTTCATTATTTATAATAAAAATGGTATAGATAATCCAAATGCAGACAATATGAAACTTATTTCATTTTGATTTCAAAACACAATTTGGTCTTGACAGTCAATGCACGCCCGTCTGGTACCGTGGGACTCCACAGCACTGAATGAGGAATGCTAGCATTGACTGGAGCCAGACAGAAAAGAAAAGAAAAGTGCTCCCTAATTGCCATACCCCTAGAATTCCATCATCTGTTTATGTAACTGTTGTGTCTTTTACAAATATTTTACAAACATTTGTATTTTACAAGCCCGAAGGGCCGGTTCCACTTCCGGTTTTCCGATATGGTTTCCACAACACTGTTTCTCCATTGCACTGGAATAATCCTTTCACTACCATCATCTTGCTTAATTCTTACTTTAGCCTAGAACAACATAACACCTTCCCCACCACATGTGGGGAAGGACGATGCACTCGCATCATTTTCAACCCAGCTCCAAAGAACTCATGAATGAAGTGCCTTCCCAGCTACAAGAAGGGTCCAGGCCAGATGCTACACATATGAGGAAACATCAGACACGGCCCTGCTCTAAGGATTTTCCAGGTTGGCTGCTTTCAGGTTCCAATTTCCCCTCTCTCAAAATTCTCCTGCTGTTAGAAATTCTAACTCAGCAGTCCCTAAACCCTGCTGCTCATCAGAACCACGCGAGATACTTTAAAATGCCAGATCCCTGCACCCACTGTATTTTAGTAAGCTTGAAGTGGGATCAAGTGTAAATGTTATAGACACATACACCTATTTACACACACCCCACTTTCTTAAGATTTCCCAAATGATTCAGATCATCTGCCAGGATGTGTCAGCCACTGTCACACTGCTCTGGATTACAAAAGGCCTGTGGTCATAGAATCCATCTGGCTCCTTTCTATAACCCTGACGCATCTGGAAAAACACCCTGTACAATACAAGTGGATTATGTCTACTGATTTGCTAGCAGGTGGCTGATCCACAATCAGTATCCACAATCAGGAGGAAACCGTGTGTCCTGATCATCTCAGGACACATGCGTCTATTATGGATATGCATGTACTGTCGTGCACAACCATGCACATGGGCCCTGATAAGGAGGCACACAAGATTCGGAAGGCTCGGTGGGGGAGACTCATCCCCTTTGGTTTCTGTTGTAAAAGTTATGTGATCCCTGGTGTTCAGTGATTGTGCCCAACCAAGATCACTGATGTCCTAGAGCAAGGCTCTAGCAGAAAGGAGATGCATACACTTATTGTTCAACACTTACAACTTTCCAAGGGTAAAAAGATGGATAGGCCATAGTCTCTAAACTCAAATAATTCACTCTAGTGGACAGAGATTTGTAAACCAAAGCCCAGCTATAGGAAGTACTACAACAAAGGGGTAAAGACAAAACACATTTTCTTTTGCCTCTGACATTAGGTGAATTTTAATGAAAATTTGAGAAGGGCTATAAGCCACAGCTATCTTTAATGAAATCAAGTTCATGACTTTGAGGGAAAAAGGGGCAGTGGGGGAGACAGGCTGGAGGGGGCATATGGTTGAGGGGAAGTATTGGGTTTGTTTTTAAGATTAGGGAGATAATAACTTGCATTTCTTTATATCTATATTAATGGGGAACACATGTTTACACACCCAAACGCAATCATGATGCCCTGCATATAGTCAATGTGCAGTCAGTTTTTATTACAGAAAAGGAAGCATATCACTGCTGAGGAAAAACAAAGTAAAAGAAAATACGCCAAAAAGCAAAAAGTTGTTTTCTTTGGATGACATGGTTGGAGTTACTTTTATTTGCTATAAAACTTTCTGTATTTTTGAAGCAGAGCAAGTATTATTTTCCTTATGGGAAAGAGAATAACAGCCTGAGCTTTGTTGATTTCATGGAAATTTCATTTGATGTCACCATCAACTCTCCAACACCCTTAATTTCTTAGTTTCTGCTGACTTCTGCTTTTCAAGGAAACAACCGAGCCCAGCAACATGTGGAAAGAAACCACTGAAGAATGCCCAGTTTACGTTTCTGTAGTCACAGCACTAGACCTCACCGGATAATAACTGACAAGTGAGCCACTCTTCACTCCAATCAGAAGGAGAAGCTTGGGGGGCACTGCCAGGTTTACATCCACCCCAGCACGTTGTGTTTACAGCAAGACCCAGAAAGGCACATTCATAGGGGGCATGCCCAAATTCTGTCAGGATATGCTCGGACAGAATATTTCTGAGACAGTATAAAGTGTATAATTGGCTGTCAGGTAATACTGAGTAGGCTCTTACCACCTCATCAGAGCATCCCACGGTGATACCTGTCAACAGATGGATGGGGCAAGTTTCATTCTCATTCTGGATGCTGTCCTTTGGCCTGACTGCCATCAGGTTAGTGAGGATGTAGTCCACGGAGTAAGAGAAAGCGGTCTGAGAGTCACCCTTATGTCAGACAGGTGTAATTGACAATAGTAATTACACTTTTGAAACAAGTTCTGTGAGGATTAAATGAGTTAATATATGCAAATCTTTTAGAACAATGCCTGGCTCATGGTACATCCAATAACATCCTATTGAATATTATCCCAGAAAAATGTAAGCTTCAAGACATCAGGAATTCCCATATGTTCCACTCACTGTTATCTCCTCACAAAGGGCGTAGCTAATAAATACTTAGTGAACAAATACTAGGCTGAGAATAATGAGGTGAAGTGTCTGGTCTGAGGGGCTTAGAGCAGCGGTGACCAGCAGGGATGAAAGCATCAGGTCTGACACAGCAGAGAAAGCATAACGAGCCTCCAGTCCAGACCATGATTCCTATCAGTGGGTACCCACCAACAAGAAAGCCTTTTAAATTAGAGTCATTTTGACCCAATTACTCAACTTCCAAAGCTGCATTTTCTCCTCTTCCCTCATCCTCCTTCCAACCACTCTGGGAAACTTTCTCCTCTTCCCTCTCCTTCCTTGCAGTCACTCTGCCATCCCTCCCAACAGCAGGCTGTAAAAGGCCTCAGGGCCTCCATGGTTCCCTTAGAACAAAAGTTCCCAAGGTTTCTCAGTTTCTGGTGCTCTTAGTATTTCAGTGATTTTTTTTTCCCAAGGTATCCTCTGGACAAAAGAACTACCTTGTTTCCATGGTGTCCAGCTGATCTTATTGTGTTTCTCTTGACAACGTAAACATCCCATGATACCCCTGGTATCATGTGCACATCGTGCACGTAAGTGTTGCATAGGAAAGTGAGGCCGCCCACAGCAGGGTCTAGGTCATGTTCATAGGAGAATAGCTCTGGCCTGACCTCAGGGAAGCAGAAGGGGGAACCACTGTGAGACCTACATGAAGACAGCGATTTGTCTGAGAGGTGACATGCAAGTGGCCAGGAGTGTGGATGGAAGATGTCACAGAGGGAGGGCTTGGGGCCATTTACTGGTGAGACTCTCGTGTAGACCAGTGGGTGAAGCCAATCCAGAATGATCAGCCAGCGAGCCTGATGGGGACGGGAGGGGGGGGGCGGTCTGGGCTCAGGGGCCCTGTGGTCCAAGCTTGAATTTACAATAGCCTGCTGGGGGCCACCCCCACAGACATCTGTCTTAGTCAGCTCAGGCTGCTGTAACAAAAATACCATAGGCTGGGTGACTTATATAACAAGCATTTATTTCTTATAATTATGAAGGCTGCAAAGTCCAAGATCAAGATGCTGGCCAATTCAGTTTCTGGTGAGGCCTTCTTCCTGTTTGGCAGAGGGACCTTTCTTGCTATGTTCTCACATGGCAGTTGGGGGAAGGTGAGATTTCTGCTCCCTTCATCTCCTTATAAGTGCAGTAATTCCATCATGGAGATTCCGCCTTCATGACCTCATCTAAACCTAATTACCTCCCAAAGCCCTGCCTCCTAATACCATTTTGAGTTTTATGAGTTTGGGGGTAGGAGGGATACAGACAGTCAGTCCAGACCAGCACCCTTCTGTCCATGGAACTGAACAGATGTGAAACACAGTCATTCCCCTTCTTCTGCTCCTACATGAGAGTCTTCTGATTCCTTAGTCTGTATTCATGAAGCTTCTATACTGCCTTCAAGTGGGTAAACACTACCATGTAAGCTTCCTCCATTCTATGTCTTGGCGGAGAAGGGAGGCAAGCGTGGTTCTGTTCAGAGGAGCTTTGGATGCTCCCATCATATCAAAGCCTGAATAAGGTATCAAAAATAGAATGGATACTACAAATGTGAGGGACATTAGGACAGTGGTCCTCAGCCAGGGGCCATTTTATCACCCAGCGGACATTTGGCAAAGTCCACAGAATTTTTTGATGACCTTGGGGGTTACGCATCTGCGTGCACCTAGTGGGTAGAAGCCAGAGATGCAGGTAGACAACCTACATTGCCCAGGACAGCCCAAAGACACACACACACAACTGCCTCTGTGAGGTCAAAGGCTGGATCACAGCATAGAACTGCTGCAGGAAAGAGTGTGAGAGGTGGTGTAGAAACAACCTAGGATACGAGTTCTGGAAGCATCGATGTGTTGAGGACAGGTGAGGGGAAAGGGGCCTGAAGAAACTGAGAGGGATGCCAAGCACAAGAGTGCAATGTCAGGGAAGCCCCAGGAGGTGGAGCATTTCAGCAGGAGGGGCCTGAAAATTAAGAGATTGAGTTGAATTTGGCCATTTTATTTGCTTATAACCTTCTTCAGTGCAAAAGGGATTTGAGGCCATTACAATTGACAGTTTGGGGTTCACAGTGGCCTTGACAGACTCAGAGGTAAGGGTAGTGATAAAAGGCATCCCATGAAGACTTTCTTCATTTTTTTTTTAAATGACAGGAAAGAATAAGCTGGAGGTGATGATTCTATCTCGCCCACAGGCCATATCAAATCAATAGCTTCAGCTATTTAACCCTCATCTAGAAATACTTACTTTTACATGCCTTTATGTCATAGGGAACACTCTTTGGCTAATATATCTATTGGCAAAATTACAGATAAAATTCTGTAAGTACATAGTATATAAAGTAGCATTCAGAACAGAAACTGTTAAGTCAAACACAATTAATGAATTCTATTATTAGTGTCGCTTTTTTGGTCACTAGAAATCAAACGTTAGGGTTTCTTTTTTTTAATTTTTTTAATGTTTATTATTTATTTTTGAGACAGAGAGACACAGCATGAGCGGGGGAGGGGAGGAGACAGAGGGAGAGACAGAATCTGAGGCAGGCTCCAGGCTCTAAGCTGTTAGCACAGAGCCTAATAGAGGGATCAAACCCATGAACCATGAGATCATGACCTGAGCCAAAGTTAGACGCTTAACTGACTGAGCCACCCAGGGGTCCCTAGAAATCAAAATGTTATAGTTGGAGATTATTATGACTCCAACCCATCTCAATAAAAGAAGAGAATACTTCCACATTATAGCCCAGGATAGGCATTCTGAAGTACTATATATATGGGCCACAAAGTCAGACCAAGATCCCAGGGGAGAAGGTGGTCCCTACTAGGTGGGTTTTCTGCCCATCGCATAAACTGAGGTCAGTCCTAGCAGGAAATGTGGAGAGAGAAGAAGCTCTTCTCTTTTCTCAAGTCAACAGTCCCCTCAGTCGGGACTGGGAGTAGGTAGGCTGACTCCTTGAGGGCTCGCGGTTGTGGGAGAGAAGCTGGCCACTGTCACCAGAGGCAGGCTAGTGCCAGCAGGAGCCTCCACGGGTAGGTCCTGACCTGCTGCATGACCCGCATGCTGCACATCCCTCCACAGAAGTGGAACCTCTGGCAAAGTCATGTTGTAAATGGCAGCCTGGTCTCTACACAGCCAAGAAACAACAGGAAGGGCGGATCAATACCTGAGACAGAAGAACCACTTACCCTTCCCCCACCGGCCACAGGGAACTTGCAGCTAGAATTGCAGATGGAAGAGGCTATGCACAGAGGATCAGCAGCCTGGCAGCATGAGAAGACTGGCATCTTCGGAATGTTTCTGTTTAGTGGGGCTTCCCAGAGAAAGACTTCTGGGGGATGGTTTGCAGGGGACAGTTTCTAGCAGGGGACCTGAGGGCTCTGTCATCATAATTTCCTCTATCTTCAAGATCAGTATCTGCTGCAGACAGATTCTAAGTATTCTTCCCCCAGGAAGCACACAAAAATAAAAGCAAAGCATGCCTAACTGTACAGTGAGTAGCTTTGGGGGTAACCGTCTGAATTCTAAGGCTGCATTCTAACATAACTACTTTGGGTTTGGCTGGTGACACCAATTGACAGGAGTGAAGTGGAGTAGCTAGAATCCAAATACAGCATTTCAGTTTTCCCTGGAGCAGGCCCCGCATGGTCAGGGTTCAGGAAACACGGCAGGGAGCTCATCCGGGTGGACGTGGCTAACGTGGGGGGAAATGGTAATGGACACGCCAAAGGATTTCCACCCGTTTCTTCTCCAGGAAGATCCTGTACTGCTTTATGCTAGCTTAAGGTGCAACAGCAAGTATAAATCAGCAATGCACTTCACCGACAGAGCTGGGGACTCATCTGGCATTAATTTTTCACAAATTAGTATCTAACCGTGAACTACCACACTTCATAAAACTCTTCTGTGGCTCTGGGCTGCCTTTCGTGGAGGAGCTGGCTTCCCTCTTCCCACCCCTCTCCCCTTTTCTTTTTTTTTTTTTAAGTTTATTTATTTATTTTGTGAGACAGAGAGAGAGAAGAGAGAGAGAACAGGTTGGGGAGGGGCGGGGATAGGGGAGTAGAGAGAGAATCCCAAGTAGGTTCCACACTGTCAGCACAGAGCCAGACACAGAGCTTGAACTCATGAACTGTGAGATCACGACCTGAGCTGAAGTCAGAATGCTTAACTGACTATGCCACCCGGATGCGCCCCTCTCCCCTTTTCAATGTCACCCCCTACAAGCACTAAACCCCTTGAAATCCCTCAAGACTATTATCTCTGCTATATCTCACTGATCATCTAGAAAATTTTGGTAGTCTTTCCTCAGATTACTGTCCAGGCCTCATCTCTGCAGATAAACTTTCTCAACCCTAACCTTAAAAAGAAAGAAGCCTTTTTTCTCCTCAGTCTTCCTGGGTCCCTAATAAGACCCTTCGGCCAGCTGTGCCTCCACCACGAGTCCCATGTGTCACTCTCCCGAAGCAGGAATCCCCCAGGGCAGGGGCTGGCTCACTCTGCGTTTCCAGCACAGAAGTCAAGACGTCCTCACCGGCATTCCCCCACTCAACACCATCCCTAACACTAAGGACTGCATTCATGTTAAAAGCATTCACAGGCACAGGCACAGAGTAAGTGCTTCCTGGACATTTAATTCTGACTGCAGCGCTGTGTGCAGAGCTTATGATTATTATTTCCATGTTGAGGTACGGAAACCTGCACCAGAGATGCAGGTAACTGCCTCCAAGATATCACACCTAAAAAGTGCAATCAAGGATTCAGGGGTGCTTAGAGCCTCTTCATTTATTCGCTCCCAGAATCCACTGTGTGCCAAGTTGTATGGGAGATACAAAGATACATAAAACCCCAGAGTCCAGATGGTGAAGACAAGATACATTACAGTTCAATTCAGTGTCATAGGCATTGAGATGTCAGTCTACACCTGGGAAGATGAGGCACAAAAAAGGGAGGGGTGAACTTACCCTTAGGAAGGAGTCAAAACTGCTCTCACGGGACCGAAAGGAGAAAGTGAACGCGGTTAGATAAACTTTAAAGCTCTCATTGAGAAGCAATATCTGAACTACTTTTCACCCTGAGTCTCTTAAAAAAAAAATTATTTAGGAGAAATAGTGCTGTTGCATGAAATCATATGCCCCTAGAAATTAAGTTACATCTTTCCCTGACAACATCAGATGAAAACTTCCCCCAAAGAAGGTGTTGGCCAAGATAAAGGTAAACTAATTGTATCCTGTGGGAAGGGGGGAATAACTTGTAAAATCCCTAGGCCAATTTGACCTGACGGTGTGAGGTTAAGAAAGACACCATTTTCCACCTGTACCATCTGCTCGGCACGCCATTCCTTTCCAGCTTGAAGCCTTTTTCATCCTTAAGCGCTCAGACGGAGAGGTCAGTAGCCTCAGTCCCTACCGGCTTCCCCGCAACCCATTCCAAGTGAAGACCAGCAGGGAGATTAACGCTGCTCAGAGAAGCGCATGACAGGCTGCCCTGGACCTATGCCCGAATCCCATGACTTCTAAGAATCACATGGTGCAAAGACAAGTCCAATTTTACAGTGTGACCCCAATTATCCTGCCTGAGATGGTTCTATCCATCATACTGTTACAGGACAACACAGCAGCCAAAGTGCATCCCTATAGAGGTATGCATTATTTCACAGAGTAGGTATGAAAAACAGCAGAGAAATCATTTTGTAAATTGAATCATCTAAAATCCTTCACAAAGCTAGGACTCCTTTGGTTATAATAAAAGCCTTATCTTACATTTTAGCCATTGTGTGAGTCTGAGTGCATATAGTGGTCAAACTGTCAATTACTACAAAAGAGCAGCAGTAATACAAAAGTAGCCCCAAATGGTATCTAACGCTGTTATATATCCACTCCCATGCAAAAATTATAGTTGTCTCTGAAATTTATAAAACTTCAAATAAACTATGTATGGAAGTGGTATGTCATGATATTTACATTAACTTATTTCACACAATATATAAATATTTTAGGAGTTACCACTGCACGTGTCTGGAATGTTAAATTTACCTTGGATTATCAATAAGACCTACTGGCCTAGTCGTCTTCCGTTAATAAACAATTATGACCCAGGTTAACAGACTAACTAGAAAAAATAAAAGACCGTCTCTTCTCAAAGAGATGCATTTCAAATAAAATTTCAGTCATTATGCTGAAATGTTATTAATCAGTTCTTTATATACTTATTCTGCTTGGATCAACTATGTGCTACAGACTGTCATGAGAAATTATTTTAAAGTGTTAATTTAATTTTTATGTTTATTTTAGATAAAGTAGGCTGATCCAGAAATGTGTTACAGGAGCAAACACACATAATTTAAAATAAATTCAGTGGGGAAAGTGGAAGAAAATATGCCAACAAGAAAGAAGAATGACGTAAAATTTTCCAATGTTAAAAGAGACCTTCATGGTTTAAAATGAAAATAATGGACTTATAATTACGATGGGATTTAGATTCCAGGTGATATATTTAAAAGAATAATTATAACATTTTATTCTGCATGTCGATTTTACAATTTGTTGGAATTACATCCTTTGCACGCATTGCAACTTATGATGAAAAACTTTGCACATCAATTTATAAGTGCGCAAGGGGAGTACATGATTGTTTAAAAACAATTCTGGTTTGAAGAAAACTAGATGGGAGGATCTTTATGCCAACTCTTTATGTTAACACTGAGACTCTACCTTCTAAGGATTACCACTCCAGAGAAATACTGCTTAGTTAACAGGACACAACCTTCTCTCTTACTACAGTGGCATTTTCCAAAGGCAATGCTAGTCCAACGGAAGACTCTTTGGAAGAAGGGATCCATGTTCAAATTGTGAAAAACAGTGCAAAATCTGAAAAACACAGGGCTCTGCTTCCCACAGAGATGAAGTAATGGGGTCCAAATTAACCACCTTGTGTGAAACAAATAAACTGCATGCAAAATAAACAAAACAACAGCTTATAAGACACAGATTCCAGGGAATGAGAGATGGGAAGCAAATGAGATGAAGCCTAAAGTTAGCCCAACTGATTCCCTCAAGAGAGTCTACAGGATTCATGCAGGTAGGAGGAGTTCAGACAGAGCCTAGCAGATTCCCTGGGCAGAAGGGACTAAGCAGAGGGAGTTCGGAGAGGTCAAGGTGGCTAGAGTTCATAAGACAAAGTATCAGAGAAAAGAGAGCTGCACAGAAAGAGAGCAAGCTCTGGGGATCCACACTCTCTTCAAGTATTTCAGTTGAGCACTTGTCAACACAAACAATAAGGAAACAATCCAAGTCTGAAAAAAGAATTATCTGAAAGGATTAGAGCTGACGTTGTCTATACTAGTCCAGGAATAGTGCATGTTCCCACTGGCCAGAAAAACCTCTTAATTCAGAGTATTGAGCAGACTCAGGAGGTTCTTGGCTTAGTAATGGAGAATAATTAACCCTAGACAGCACATTGCTCCAGTTATGCCTAACAAGTCTTAAAAGCAAGATTTATTTAAAAATCAAATTGTTGGGGCAGCTGGAGACTGGGTGGCTCAGTCAGTTAATACTCCGACTTCAGCTCAGGTCATGATCTCATGGTTCGTGAGTTCAAGACCCATGTCAGGCTCTGTGCTGACAGCTCAGAAACTGGAGCCTGTTCCAGATTCTGTGTCTCCCTCTCTCTCTGACCCTCCTCCACTAGTGGTCTGTTTCTCTCTCTCTCTCTCTCAAAAATATACATTATAAAAATTATCTTAAAAAATCAGATTGTTTCCATATAACTTAACACATCCCATAACAAGCAGACCAATATTTATAGGAATATAAATATATCTGGTACTTAAAAATGTAAAGTTCACAATGTCTGGCATTCAATCAAAAGTTATCAAGCACCCAAAGACCAGGAAAATAGGATCCATTTTGAGGCAATAAATCAATCAACAGATATGAACCCAAAACTTAGATATTGGACTAGTAGACAAGGACATTAAAATACTCATTATAACTATATTCTATGTATTTAAAAAGTTAAGTAGAGACATGAAGACACTTAAAAAAGTAGAAATTCTAGAGACGAAACTCAAAATATAAGAGATGAAAACTACACTGGGTTGGAATAATTACAAATTAGACATTTTAGAATAAAAGATGAGTGAACTTGAAAAAAATAGCAATAGAACACAAAAGGTATAACAAATATATAATTGGTGTTCCCAAGGAAAAGAAAAAGAAGAGCAGAGAGAAAAAATATTTCAAGGAATAACAGAAAAAAAGTTTCCAAGTCAGATGAAAACTATAAACTCACAGATCCAAGAAGCTCATGAAGCTCAAGCATAGGAAATGTGAAAAATATAATCATAAGCTATGCCAAGGTACATCATAAACAAGCAGCATCAAAATAGTGATAAACAGAAAAATCTTAAAAGCAGCCAGAAAGGAAAAAAAGATACCATACTTATAGTAGAGAACCAAAGGTCAAGATGAAAACTGATTTCCCATCAAACACAGTACAAGAGAAAAGAAAGTAGGGAACATCTTTAAAATATTGAGAGTAAAACTGTCAAACTAGAGTTCTATATCCAGCAAAAATATTTTTTAAAAACAATGAAAGCAAAATAAAGATATTTTCAGACATATAAAAGCTGAAAGAACTCATTACCCATGAATACACACTATAATAAGTAAATACAGTACTTTAGAAAGAAAAAAAATAATAATGCCAGATGGGAATATGATTCTACACACAGGAATGAAGATCACCAGAAATGATAACTACATAAATAAATATATTCAGATTTTTTCCTATCACTTTAAATCTCTTCAAAATAAGATTCCATAAAGTAAGAAATTGTATAAAGTTAAAGGTAAAACAAGGTATTGTAGGGTTTATAAAAGATGTTAAAGAAAATGTATGATGATGACAGTACAAAGACTGACTATAGAGAAATGGAAATTCACTATTGAAGGTTCTTATGCTGTGCTTAAAGTGGTATAAAATCACTTGAAGGCAGTCTGTGATGTTAAATTCATATATTATATGAGTACTACTGTAGCTATAAATGAGAAGTTTGAAAGAAAATAAAATAGAATTGTAAAAAATAGTAGAAAAAAGCAGAACAAGAGAAGAAAGTCAATAATAGGATAAACATAAAATAAATAAGAGGATCACAGATTTCAGCCTACCCATACCAATAATTACATTACATTGTAATGTATGCCAATTAAAAGACTATCGTATATGGTGCCAACTATACAGAGCCTACAAGAAATACACTTCAAATACAAAGATACAGGTAGGTTAAAAATAAAATGGTGGAAAAATGTGCACCTATGGAATGGCTACAAGATAGATTTCAAAATATAAAATATTACCAGGGATAAAGAAAGTCATTTCACAATTATAAAATGACCAACTCATCAAGAGAATTATAAAAGTCCTAAACACTGGTGCAAACCATAATAGAGCTTCCACATATATAAAGAAAAAATTGACAGAAGTACAAGGAGAAATAAACAAATCCACAATTACAATCAGGGATTTCAATACCTATTGCTCAGTAATTAACAGAACAAGTAGAAAATTAGAAATGATAAGATTTGAAAACCACTATGTACCAACTGGACCTAAGTGATATTTATAGGACATTACATCCAAACAGCAAAACACACATTCTTTCCAAATGTATTTTCCAAGGCATATTCTGAACTAGAAATAAATTTCAATAAACATAAAAGAACTCAAATAACACTGACCATTTTTTCTGACCACAGTGGAGTCAAATTTTTAATTAAGGACATAAAAATATCTGGAAAATCTCCAAATATTTGTATGTTTCTATCACGCTAACATACTTCAAAATAACCCATAGTAAAAGAAGAAATAAAAAGGGAAACTATCAAATATTTTGAACTGAATGAAAATTTAATATAGATATAGATGATATAGATATATAGATATAGATAGATATATAGATATAGATATAGAGATGATAGGTAGGTAGGTAGGTAGGTAGGTAGATAGATATAGATAGGTATCAAAATTTTCAGGGTACCACTAAATTACCAGTACTCGGAGAGAAAAACATTGTAGATGTGAACTCTGTATTTTCCTTGAAATTGCCAAACTTATTTTGTCACAGAATCCTTTGGTTTTGATAAAGCTATTAAATCTTGCAGAACACAACTGGAGACCAAAAGTATATATCACTCACTTGACACTCTATGCTATACTAGTTGGCATTACTGAATTTTTTATTCAGGCATGTCTTATCTCCCATGTTAAATTAGGATCTTTTCAAAGGAAGAGGACACGACACACATTGCTATCCTTCAAACAGTGTAGCACAATACACAATGCAAAAAGTCCCTTACATTTACGGATTTTCACTGGTTTTGTTCTAAAACTTCATTTGCTTCTCTTTACTGATTTTCAAACGTTAAGTATATTCCCATACTTAAAACTATAATCTCTTCCAAATCTACTGCTTTACTCTGATCTTTTCCTCCAATTCCAACTACACACTGAACAGCACTATCAGGAAAGCTTACTATTAATAAGAAGAAACATGCCCCAAAACAAATTTATCACTTCTGCTTACTATCAGTTTTTCCATCTTCATGGGAAAAAAAGTTTAGTTAGTAGAGATTTCATTAATGACTGAGACAAGGACGGTAGAAGTGGATAGGAGAGACAGAGAGAGGGAGGGAGAGAAAGAAAGAAAAAGAGAGAGACCGAGAGAGAGAGAGAGAGAGAGAGAAGTAGACAAATTTGAGGGATATTTAGGAGAAAGAAAGTATTATAACTTCAAACTGCCTGGAGGAGGGAATAAAAAGAAGGTGAGACCAATGCCTCACTTCTGGATTGAACAATGGGATGGATTGTGGTAGAGTGTATGGAGGCAAAAGTTTCTTTGTACTTGACAAACTGATTTCATTTGCTGATTATTAGTTTCATCCCTCTTCAGGGAATCAAATGATGCAGCTTTTCCAAAATCTATCTCTCATGCCAACTATCCTTTTGTCCATTCAGTTGCCTGTACTTAAACTGCCTTCCCTCATCATCCGTTGTTCAAGACCCATCTCAGAATCCCCCAAAGAGCATTTTCTATTCCTCTCACTTTGATATAAGTTGTTCCTTTTTTGAACTCCCATAAAACCATAATTTGAATGTGACACTTATTTTATTGGAGGTTTTTCAAGGCAAACTCAGCTGGCACAATGCACACACGAAGTCTGAAAAAGCTTGCCCTAGAAGGCTGCTGATACCCTGGAGAAAAGGGAATCCCCACAGCGGCTACCAAATACCCCTCTTGGTACCCATCACCCACAGTCTCCTAGCTGAAAACAAATATAACCTCACAAATTGGGTAACATCAAACCTCAAGTATAGAGGTAAACATACAACCACAGATTGTTAAACATTTGGAGAAAATGAACATTAAGAAAGAGAGGTTGTAAATACAACAAACAGTAGAAGTAACATTCTAGCAAACAGGTATTAGAATAAGCAGGGGTCTAGGGGCGCCTGGGTGGCTTAGTCGGTTGAGCGTCCGACTTTCGCTTAGGTCATGATCTCGCGGTTCGTGGGCTCGAGCCCCATGTCAGGCTTTGTGCTGACTGCCAGCTCGGAGCCTGGAGCCTATTTCAGAGTCTGTGTCTCCCTCTCTCTCTGGCCCTCCCCTGCTCACGCTGTCTCTCTCTCTCTCTCCTAGAAATAAATTTTAAAAAAAAATTAAAAAAAAAAGAATAAGCAGGGGTCTGTATGGAAATAGACTGCCATGTTAATAAAAAAAAAGGTAATCTTGAAAATGTTAAAAATGATTTTTTGAAATGAAAAACACCATAATTGGTCTAAACAGGAAAAAAAAAAAAGGATGCAGCTGGAAAATAAATTAGTTATCTGGAAGACAAAACCAAGGAAATTATTTTACAAGGCATTTCCCTCCCACCAAAAGAAAAAAAGATAGAGATTTAAACTTTGAAAGAAAAGACAAGCAAGATGTTTTAACATATGTCCAGTATGAATTTTGAAAGAAGAAAACAGAGAAAGTAACAGAAAAGACCAAAGAAATAATAGAAGAAAAATGTGCAGAGTTGAAGGCACATGTCCTCAGTCAAGAGGGCTCATGAAATTGCATGCAGGATTAAGGGAACAATGGCTCATATCTGGATAAGAAGCTCCCTAAGGCCAGGTCCTCTGTCTTAAATACCTAAATATTTTGTGTGTGGCTACCAAATATGTTGCACTTAAACCACAGCATGGAAGGAGAGCCCAGAAATGAAGGACTGGTTCCATTTTTGAGAAAAGGTCCTACTGGCTACTGAATCCAAGCTTTTTACCTTTGTCAATCTCAGTAAAGTTTCTGCTGCAAAGTTCTGCTTTGAGGTCATCACATCCTAATGTGTATCTACTGTATCCTAATTCACATTCCTCATTTTCTCTCTCTCCTTCTCTCTCTGTTACCTCCCCCTCCCCCCCACCAGTCCTTACTCTCTCCTACTTTCATTCTCAGGAAAAACTATGGGAATGTAGTCTTAGCAGGAAATTCTCTAAAAGGCCCTCTTGAAGGGAAACCTCACTAAAATGAACATCATCTGCAGTCACATATAAGTCACAGGCGTTAATTCATTAGCACAACGTCTCATAGGAGAAGCGGCTAAAGCAGCATTAGCTGCACTCTACACAAATAGCGCAAACAAGCGGCAATAGAGCAATGCCCTTCTCTCTGCCCTAGTCCTACCTCAGACTGACAAGTTTTACTAGACATCCCCATCTCCTGCCACTCTTTACCATTTCACACCCCATTTATGCACCATGCAGTGGTACTTAGGGCTCACTCTCCAAAGGGCTAGACCATCGACACCCAATTCCTCCTTCATAAGCAGATGTACTTTGAACAAGTATCAGTGTAAAAGTAAAAAAGAAATCTTTTCCAAGGCTTGGTTTTCAACATTCAGGGGTGAAGTTGACAGCTGGAACTTTTAAATTCTGTACTGCATACTCAGCTCTCCGATTCTACTTTGTAGAATTTTATTTTCACACGGTGCTGTGACAGTCCATCATATTCTGTCCCCTCAGGAAAGAGTACACCTTTTTATAAATAGTTGCAGGAGACTCCTGGGGCAGATCATGCCCCTCCTGCACTAAACCCATGGAGCTTAAGAGTTAAGAGTCTCACTTCCCACTGTGAAAGAGCATTCTCCTTCAGTCCCACATCCGCTAATGGGGCTGTCTCTAGGTGCCTGGGCTTATGAGAAAAGCAGCTTATAAGAAATGCTCCTGCTTATGGGAGGGGAGAGATAAAAGAAAGGGCAATAACAGCACAAAATGGACCCAACAGAACCAACAGTCTTATTGACAGAATTAAAAAAAAAAAATGTTAAAAGTCACTTGAAAAGCTAAAATAAGGAAAAAAGCAAGCCTTAAGGTGTGATGTGAGTGATGGCCAGCGCCACTGGAGACTGGAGGAATAAGGGACAGTCACTAATGAATATCTCATTTATCTAATAATGTCATCGCAGAGATCGGTTTACTAATGAAAATACATTAAATTGAAATCGGATTTAATTTGGTTTTTCTTGATTAAGAATCAGTGGGCAAGGGCCTTGATGGACACGAACTACCGTACACATTACAGAACCAGGGTTCACATCCGGCTCAAAGACATAAGCTGAATATCAATTTTACAAAAAGTAATCCCCGATATGAAGCTACCTGGGGTCTCTCATAAACAGAGGCTAGCACAGATGTGCAAAATCACCCTGATTATATAAACTCTTTCAAATGTTCAGGATACAGATCAAAACTGACCCACTGCACCTCCCACATGAAGTTCCCAGATGCCTCCCTGGCTGGTATAACATCATCGCAGAGAAGTCAGACCCTGTGCCGCTCCCTTCAGTGCCCGGCTCACACGCAGCAGCTCCAACCTGGTTGCAACCATGGTGTAGACCATGATTTTTGAGTCTTCCCAGCATCCTGTGCAAAGCCAATGCGGCTCCTCACTGGGGGTGTGCAATCAGGCCAAATCTCTGCTGCCAGACAGGATGCCAGGGAACTTTCACCGTGCTCAGGAAGAGGGTGGCTCTGATGGAAGCCAGTTTGGGGCTTGCTAGTACAGGCTGTGGCCCTTTATCAAACCCCTGCTTGCCTCTACCCTGCTTCTTGCAGGAAGCTGGTCATTCCAGGGAATCTTGTCATCGTTTGCATACCTTTCCCCGACAGGACTGGTTTACAAGGCACCTTGTACAAAATGACTGGTGGCAATTAGCCCAATGTTGAGTGACAGAATATCACTGCACAAAAGGTAGATTAGAACAAGTATTCAATTGTTCAGAAAAACTATAAACTATGGATAAGTGTTGATTTTATTAATTTAAAATGATATCTGGGGTGCTGGGGTGGCTCAGTCGGTTGAGCATCCGACTTCGGCTCAGGTCATGAACTCACGGTTCGTGGGTTCAAGCCCTGCGTCAGGCTCTGTGCTGACAGCTCAGAGCCTGGAGCCTGTTTCAGATTCTGTATCTTCCTCTCCCTCTGAACCTCCCCTGCTCACACTGTCTCTCTCTCTCAGAAATAAATAAAAAACATTTTTAAAAATGATGTCAAATTAATATCTTCATTCAAAACAGCAGACAATACAAATGAGATGTAAAAATGGGGGTGCTTTGGTAAAAATCTGTAAGTTTCAAATAGGGGAAAAAAACTGCTATGGAAAATAAATGCTCTGCTTGAAGAATATTTCATATAAGATAGGCTGGAAGGGTACCATGCATTTTGTTAAAGGACATTAGCAATTTTGCTAAAATCAGTCCACAAATTTAATGCCCCCCCATCAAACTCCAGAGACAGTACCTTCCAAACATCTGTTCAAATCACAATCTCTCCCTCCTTCCTACATTTTCTCTCTCACTCTCTCTTACTATCTCTCTCTCTCGCACGTGCACACCACCCTCCCTACCCCACACACACAGAGTAGGTGTCTTTCAGGCTAATAAGGCACTTGGATCACACTATTTTCATTGCACCTCTAATGCTTCATGAGTCAAGTGCAAATGCATATAGTCCACTGCTTATAAAAAAGCTTTGTTCAAGAAATTCTTTTGTAAGCAGGCTACCTAAAAATTGTAATACATGTTCTTACGGGAACTATGTACTTCAAGTGATTAGCATCGCCAGGCTGGTCATAATGAGTAGATAGAGCACACTATGTGTCCCCACGGTTGGTGGTATACTGCAAACCTAATTACTAGCTTACAATGGCACCAGGGGAAGTGTATTTTGTCTTGTGCTGTGGGGATGTATCCATACCTCCATCCAAACTCGTCAATGGGCAGTTCCCAAGGCCCAGAAGAAAGAACTCATGCCTAGGAAAGGTGGGAGAGAGAAGAAAGGAGGCAGGTAGATGGTGGCGTCTTTTGCTCCTGCAGATTCCCAAGAATAGGATATTTCTGATTCCAGCTGGTTCTCCAGTTGTCTTTTCTATCTCCCCACCCTCCTAGACTCCATTCATCTCCTATTATTCCAAAGTCACCATGTCCCACAGCAGCTCAGGACTACGGGCTTTCTCTGAACAACTCACTGCCAAGGGCAGGATCACAGGTCTGCCCTGAAGCAAGCATGCAACCTTGAGGCCTTCGTAAGAAAAGGACTGTCAGTCTTCTCAGGGTGCTCCCCTCCTCTGTTCCAACCTTCATTCTTTCCTCCCTAACCTGCCACCATCCCCTCTCATCCTAAAGTCCAAGGAAGAGACAAGAATCACATCAAGGGCTCTGGTCAGACTTACCTTCACTTCAAAATTAACCCGAGCTCGGGTTATCCAGAGCATTTAGCCACAGCAGGGCTGGTCAGCGGGTGAGATGTGTGATGGGTGCTGAAGAAGGGGTGCCGTAGTAACACTGGGAGAGCAGAGGCCACAACAAAGACAAAGGAGCTGCAGACACAGAGTTACCCTCCCCCCCCCACCCCGTGCACCCTGCCCCAACTCAGGAAGGGGGACAATGAGGCCAAGAGCAGGTGTGCACTTGATGGTACAATACATAACACAGGAGGGGGGAACAGACAGATGGACATGTGGAAAGCACAGAAGGGAGTAGGAAGGAAGAGAAAGGGCAACCTTACCAAGTGCTTCACAGGTGCCCACAGTTCTGCGGGCTGACACTAACTCGTGTGCCTCACCTTCAGTCCAGGGTCCCTAACTGTCCGACATGGGTAATGATTACTAAGAATTAATTCCACAGGAGAACTTAGCACCACCTCAGACTTAGAGCAGGGGACTCTAATTGGTCACTATTATATTCTACACTTACACTTATAATTATTATTATTTAAGTCTGGGATTCTCTGTATTGCTTCCATTTCTTCCAGTCAGGAAAAATACTACAAATTAGAGGTGAATATCATCCTACTTAGTCTATTCCCTTTTAATTTATAGAACATTAGAGATTTACACTTTGGAGGGAATTCAGGAGACGGTTATAATGTAATATGAAAAAAGCTAATCATGTTATTTCTTCAAAAAATTCTTCATTTCTCATATTCAGAGCTTAACTGTACATCCAAAAGCTTTCTTCAAGAGTAGCGGAAATCTCTCAATACTGCGCATGCAATTTCAACAATTCAACCTCAGTCCTCGCTCAAACAGTAAGCCTGAGCACAGCAGGAACAAGGTCTAAAGTACGTCACCAAATTCAGGCTCACTTTCCACCTGACTGTGGTGAAGAATCGAAACTTGGCACAATTCTTTGCTGTAACCCTCATAAATGTAGGGCTGCTTTAAAAGATGCAGACTATGCTTTCTATATGTGGTTAGCTTCATCCAATCCAATGAAGTAAGACATAGACTTTGTCCAGGAACCACTGCCCGGAGTCTCCTGAGGAGTGAAATCTATTTCCCCTGGGCACTGAAATGCCTCTCTGTGGTCAGGGACGGGGGTCCGCCAAGGCCAGCCCACCCACCACCCTCCGCTGCCCCTCCTTGCCTTCGGCTGACAGCTTTTCGGTCACTTTATCACACACCTCCGTTTCTTCAAAAGAGTGTGAGAAGTCATAAAGAGGAAAATTAAATTCCACTCTGTCAATTTTGTTTCCTAGATCCCAGAGCTGATGAAACAGAGAGAAAGAAATGCCGTCACACGTGAGGTTTCGGAAATGCCTTTAATATGTTCACAGAAGCTCCTCCCGAAACTGTCAGGACAGACAGACTGCAGAATGTTATTAACATGCCTAAGACAAAGGGAGGGGAAAACAGGTCTTTTCCTGGGACAGCCACAAAGACACTACTTTATCTTCAAACTGAGAAAAGAATGTTAAGAATCTGAGACCAAAAATAATTAAATAAAAGGCTGTATCTGTTCCTCTAGAGTAATTATGTGAAGCAAACCTACACCCATGTACTAACTGGTAAAACAGTACAGACTCGACCCACAGAGTCAGCTATACATATAAAGTAAAGCATTACATATACTCAAAAATCCCTATTTCCTCAAACACAAAAATCCACTAAAATCACTTCTGAACATGGTGGTGCACTTATTTGTACAGGGAGCTTCTTGGGTTTTAAATATGACAAAAATAAGATGACAGTGACAAAGAAGACATGCAAGCACTTTGCAGGCGCAGATAACTTTTTTTTTCAGATGCCTTTTTGATGTTCAAGTCATAATTTAATTAGACTTCCAAAAACCCTTGATGGTACAATACATAACATAGGAGGGGGGAGCAGACAGATGGACATGTGGAAAGCAAACAAGCTTTTTAAAAACCTGTAGTTATCAGGTGTTGTTGCTGTTGCTTTTAATTTAAGGTGACAACAAATGTGTCATATGACTGACTGCCTGATATCATGTATTACTGTTAGATTAACTTTAGTTATAAACTTATAAACTTAGAAAAATTTGATTTTTCTGTTTCCCATATCTTTTTCTTTAATGTTTTATTTATTTTTTTGAGAGTGACATAGAGACAGAGCATGAGCAGGGGAGGGGGAGGGCTAGAGAGAGACATACACACAGAATCTGAAACAGGCTCCAGGCTCTGAGCTGTGAGCACAGAGCCCAACGCGGGGCTTGAACCCATGAACCATGAGATCATGACCTGAGCCGAAGTTGGACACCTAACCGACTAAGTCACCCAGGAGCCCCAAGTTTTCTGTTTCCCATTTCTGCTACCAACATTCCATAGTCAGTATAAAAGGAAATAATCTTTCCTAAAGGGGACATTTCAGCAGATTTTGTAAAAAATGTACTCTATGTCAGCACCACAAGAAAAATAATGACATCACTCGCAATTTTGACTCTGAAAATAGGAATCTGTGAAAAAAAATATGAATACTTGGAAGCAGAGCCAGGTTCATCTAAGGAGATAAAGCTAGGAATACAGAAAGAAAATTGCTTATCCCATGATGGGCATGTCACCCAAAGCAAGACTCCCAAAAGGGGCACTGCCCAGGTACCCATGGGGTGTTAGATTCCTCCTGCAGCTGTCTCGAGCAGGGTCAAGAGAAGAGTCGTGAGGACAATAAATACCTGGAAGAGAATACTGCAGCTGGGGAAAAGGAGAATAGAAGAAGAAAGAAATGTCCATCCTCCGGAAAGCAACCTTGTTTCACGTAGGTGCTCTCTCCTCAGTCACTAGAACAATTTTAGGCACCATATCATCTTACCAATATGGTAGCCCTGTTCCTCATAAACGATTACCACTTCCACCTCCAACAAAAATAAGATCACCTTAATTTAAAGGAAAGGGGAGAAAAAAGCAATGAAGCATGGAGTTCTGACCTATGCCTACCAAATGCCCCATGTCCATTGCAAAGGGGGCAAATGGGTGAGGAATGAGTAACCCTGAACAGCGCCATCTATGGACTGAGCAGCCACAGTCTCTGGTCACAGCCCAGCTCTGCAAACATCAACAGTGATGTGGCCTCAGATCCATCCCTAGTACGCTAATCTTCTCCTTGCTGTGTTTGGCCCATTCTTGAACTAATATATTGAATATTTTTTAAAGCTAAATGGCTCTATTTTTATTTCTAGATTATCCTTCCCCAAAGTAGCCTGTGATTTCTTTTTAAACATTTTCATTGTGCCTCACAGATTATACTCGTTTAGTGTTTATTGTCTGTAATTGATTAGTTTGATCTCATTCGTTGTGCCTGCTGACTATACCTGATGACATGGATTTTCAGATATGTTCCTACTATTCATCTGTGAGTCTGTAATAATACAGAATCTGTTCTCCCCTTGGAGGTCCCCTGGAGTTCTCAGGTCGTAGAGGTATCCCTGATGGGGTTCTGTATATTCACTGATTTGCAAACAAAAGTTCATGTTAGTTCCTGAGCTTGGGGCTTCGATAAGATGAAAATTTTGCTCACCAAACATGAAAGGACAATGTCGGGGTCCAATTTCCAACATGGACTGAGTTAAGGATTTTTCCACTGGGTCTTCCCTGCCCAGGTCTAAGCCCATTTCCTAAATCTGAAGCCTCCACTGAAAATTCTAGACCCTAAAGCACACATCTGCTCAAGTCCTCCCCTTGCAGTTCAGTGCTGTGGCCCTTCATTCGTGGCACCTAAGATACCCTTTTCTCAAGTCTGACCTTGAGAACATATTTTTAAAAATCTTTTGAATATTAACAATTTCATACATTTTTCAACTTACTTTGCTTTCAGAGTGGAGAAGGCTACTCCCATCAACTGGCTCTGCCATTTTTAAGAAAGATAAGCCTCTCAACTGACCTCAACACTCTCTTTTATAATCTTATTATGAAACTTACTGAGCATCAACCTTTTATAAAGATCAGTATTTGGTTCTGTATATACTTTGCAGCACAAAGCATAAACCACATTTTCTGCCCTCTAAGAACTTACAGTCGAAACTGAAAGATAAGACAGCCACACATAGAATAAATCAGTATCAAGCAAACAACTCAATCCCCAAGGGTTAGGAAGGTAAGAAAAATTGCTTCTAAACCTGCTGTCAAAAGGAGTCTTTCAATTCTCAAAACTCTTTGAACTTTAACAGTTTTTAGGAAAGTTTTTATCTCAATCGTACCAAGATTGAAGTGAAAGAAACAGAGACGCAAGTAGCTCAGGCTATTGAGGGGGTTCAGAAATCTTATGAGAAACTGAATGGGTCGGTAGCATTCATCCTGGAAAGAAATGAGCAGAAACTGAAGGAAAAAATGGCGAGCCTTGTGTATTTGGACAGAGTGAGTTCGACAGTGAAATCAGAGAGAAGGAGGTCAGTTTTAGAGATGTTAAGTTTATAAAAAAGTGACACCCACGGATAAATGTTAAGAACAAAGCTGGATGTGGAGGATGGTGTCAGATTTGGAGATGTGCTTCCGCAAGTCATCTTCAGAGAAATGTTGGTGAAGGCGGAGTCGGGAATGGCAGTGCCTGAGAACAGAAGATAATAAACATGGAGGGCGATTTCCAGTGTTTCTGTCACTCTGAACATAAATAAAACCAATCAGAGAAATAACCACACTCTAATATATTTTCCATTTGCTCAATATAAAATTGCACCCTTAAAAAAGTAGAGATGGCCCATTTACAAATGTTAAAGCACCAAAGACAGAAATGCTGGGAGCTGGATGTCATTACACGCTCAGTGTATAAAGAACATGGGAATTATCCCAAAGCACATCTGTATTTAAATGAAGATAATGTGACTGAAAAGGATTTACTGGAAGTGAGATTAAATCTGCTGACAGAGACTGAAAGAGACAGTCAGTTCCTTAAGGGAAGAAAGTGATCTAAAATAAAAGCATGATTTTATTTCATTTTTGTATGAAGTTTAATTAAATACTTCCATTTTCAAAGTCAGGCAAATGATGTCAATTACCAAAAGCCTTCGTGCTGATTTTAAATGATAATTTCTCAGAACACAGACATGTACATCTTAGGATCTCAAATTCAGGTCCATCTATAGAGAGCAATCACACACTAGCAAAATAATAATAGATTTTGGATCCATACTGAAGATAACATGTGACAAAGATATTTAGACCAGGCACCCCTCTGAACAGTTTTAATAGAAATTCATTTACAAAGCTCAGCACAACTCTCAAAACATACTGTCACCTTCAGAAGCAAACTTTCTAAATATCATTGTCTAAATATCAGAGAAGATAATTAATTGTTTCTCTGGTCTGCTTAGTTCATATTTCCCATCTTCCTAGCCAAGGTGATTAGTTCAGGAATGAGCATGGAACTCAAAGTGGTTCCGGGAGACTCAATTCTAGAACTCCACTTGAACCCCTGAATGAGATTCAATGAGAGCTCCAGGTTGTAACATCACTGAATCAGTCACCAAGCACCAAGAGTGGTCCAAGTGACTGATTCAGTGGTGTTACAACCTGGAGCTCTCATTAGACTTCTGGTCTCCACAAGGGAAGAGCCTACTCTGACCAATGAGGATACCAACACAGAGGTGAGCAGGGATGGTGTTATTTGAGCTCCTTGACCCAGCTACGCCTAAATGAGTATCTTTGGAAATTTCACTTACTTAAGCCAGTAATCTCCCTATGTAGTTGGGGTCCACCTGTGTTGAATATTCACTAGATGAAAAAGTCCTAATCCCAATATCAATCAGTGTTTTGAAGAGCCTGTCACCTTATCTTTTCAGAACTGCACTTTCAGTGTTCTGATAATATACATTTTTTCTACTATTTCAGATTTCACATTAAGCCTTGATAATTCTAAATTAGTTTCATTTGATAGTCCATGAAGTAGGCATGTGTTCTGGGTTAAGAGGATCCATGTGTAGACAAGTTTTCAATCACTCAAATATGATTATTTCACTCTTAAATGGTTCCTCATTTTACTTAGACTGAAATTCAATTATGTTTTCATGATTTTCTCCTCCAGTCCTTTCTCTTGTTATTTTCTCCTCCATGGAGGTAAGTAAGCTTTTAGTCATTCTGAATTTCTTTCAGCTCTTCAAATATGCTCCATTCTTTTCTTTGCTATAACAGGCAGAAAAATACCTTCCCCTCACCTCCAATAATGTCCATGCCCTAATGCCCAGAACTCCTAATCCCCTAAACCCCTAATTCCCAGACTGTGGGAATATTTAAATTACATGGAAAGGGGGAACTGAGGTTGCAGATGGAATTTAGGTTGCTAATAAACTGGCCTTGACATGGGGAGATGATCCTGGATGACTGTAAGGGCCCAAGGTAATCACAAGAGTCGTTACAAGTGGCAGAGACAGACAGAAGTCAGAGTCGGGTGTGCAAAAATGCCAGGCTGCTAACTTTGAAGACGGAGGAAGACACACAAGCCAAAACAAGTAGGCAGCCTTGAGAGGCTAGAAGAAGCAAGAAACAGATTCTCCTCTAGAGCCTCCGGAAGGAACACAGTGCTGCTGACCCTTGACTTGATCCCAATGAGATCCATTCCCGGACTTCTGACCTCCAGAACTGGAAGATAAATTTTCCTTTTTTAATTTACAGAATGTGTGGTAATTTGTTACAGCAACACAGGAAACTAATTTATCTGTGTAGAACATTCTTCCTTCCCACACCCTCTCACCGTAAATCTTTACCACCCTTCCAGTCTCCAATCAGACATCCCTTCCTTTCTGAAGCACTATATAAACAACCCAATATTAGGCACCCTTCTTCTGTGCCTCCATAATACCTGGTATTCTTGGCACTGGTTTTCCATAATTCTGTCTGCCATTAAACAACTGGAATTACCTCCATACCTGTCTATATCCCTCAGTAAATTATAACTTCCTTGAAGGTTTGTTTACTCTTGAATATTCACTGCCTAGCAGGGTGCCTGATACATAATCGTTTTTCAGTAATTATTTGAGCACATGATGCAATCAAGGAATGAATCAATGAAGAGATGTAGTGGTTTTGCTAGAATTCAAATAGACCAGCTTTCTTATTACAGGCAGAATTCAATTTACTGGGAGGTTGGGTTTAAAAGTGACATCAATGGTGACCAAGTACTCAGATTAGTCCACAAATCTTTTCAAATTGTAATACGTTAAATACTGTACATCTGTGATAACAGCAGTGGGCTGTTCTATACAAACACCAGAAAACTAGGCAAAAATGATACACTCTGATGCTACTGCTAAAGAATAGATGGTGCTCTGCTGCACCAAGTCTGTCCCTTGGTCCCTATCTTCGCAGTGGAAATCCTCACTGACCAACGCTATGTCCAATCTTTGTATTTTCAAATACTCACCCAGGTGACATGAGCTCATCT
This sequence comes from Hyaena hyaena, assembly GCF_003009895.1. NCBI lineage: Eukaryota > Metazoa > Chordata > Mammalia > Carnivora > Hyaenidae > Hyaena > Hyaena hyaena. The sequence continues at coordinate 956,596 of NW_024081147.1, forward strand.
CCACTGTCCCCATGCCCTTTGAAAATTCTGAAATTATTTTACTGGGTGAATAATGCAATTCCCTAACCCAGTGGCCCTAAGGACAGAGAGAGCACACTTATTCCTTTTTTCGGGTGACACCATGAGGAAGCAGCAGGATCCCAAGTAAGTACCGTGAGAAAAAGAAATGGGTGACCAGCAAAGGCCGCCCACTGCAAAGATCCTCAGGAAACAAGGCCAAAAAATGAGGCTTCAAAGCTGCCTAAAGCTGGAGAAGGTAGAAGAAAGTCTCAGAAAGATGAGAGTGGGAGAAATTAAAAGTTTTTCTGCCCAAAGGTCACCAAATTTAAGAAAAGAAAAGAAATGATATTTCTAAATGTGTGTCCTCTACTGCACAGTTCCACAGTTACCATTAGCCACATCTGGCTATCTAAATTTAAATTTTAATTAATGAAAAATCAATTAGTTCTCCAGTTGCACTAGCCAGATCTGAAGTTCTCTAGTGGCTAGATAGAAAGCAATTCCACCATCAGAGAAAGTTCTATTGGACAATGCCACATAAACGTGGCATATGACCTCGGGTTCACACGCTTATAGAATGTGACCGCTAGCATTTGGGGGGCAGGGATAATTAATGCGTTCATTCCAGGGTTTAAGTAGCTTATCATCATACTAACAAGATGCACAATTAATTTTAAGGGTCTGGGGTAACTGGAATGAATTTATGATTGGGATCACATTAGCCTCATATTGGTAAGAAGCACAAATCCAAATATCCCATACTCCTTAAAAGATTTGGGGCAGGGTACCATCATCCCACATTCACAGATACTTCCATGGAATGTTCCCTAATCACAGATGAGGATGGTGTGACGGGAGTCACCGCAAACACCGCTGATTTAATCATGGGTTAATAAAGATGCATTTCAATCGTTCCTTTTTAAGATCAGGAACAAGATAAGGATGCTATGTATAGAGAAAATCCAAAACAATATATAGAAAAGCTTCTAGAATTAATAAGTAAATTAAATCAAGTCTATATAGATTAAACAAGACAGCAAAATAAATAAATGTTTTTAAAGATAATATAGAATATATTGTAGACCTTGTTATACAGAAGGATTTCTTAAATAGTACACAAAATGTCTTTTCCTTATGAAAGAAAAAATGACTAAGTTTCACTAAGGAAAGTCTTCTATTCACTAAAGGACATTGTGAAGAGAGTGAAAAGCCACAGAATGAGAGAAGATGGTGAACACACAACAAAGGATTTATAGAGAATATTTAAGAAACTATTACATACCAGTGAGCTTCACAAAAGAGAAACTCGAAATGGCTGCAAGTATAAAATTGTGAATGTAACTGGTAATAAGGGAAATACAATTTTAACCACAGTAAAATTCTGCTGCATACCTAGCATTTGGGTAACTTAGGTTGACAATTTAAATGGACAATGTCCACCATGAGAAAGATGTGGCACAAGAGGAACTCTCATACATTGTTACTGAGAAGGCATATTCATACAGCCATGCTGGAAAAAGTCTGTCAGTCATGAAAATCAAGTAGAAGTCACATATCCTGTATGCTTAATTCCAATCTCCGTGTGATTGTGTTCATTAGGATATATACACAAGAATATTCACGGCAGCACTGTTCCATGGCATCCTGAAAACAGAAACAACTCAAAGGTCCAGAAGGAGTAAAACAGACAAGGAGAATGAGGTATAGTCATACATTACGCAGTGTAAGTGAATTAACACAGTTACACACAATGATCATGGATTTTGAACAATACTGACAAAAAGAATGAAGATGCAAGCTAATATAGAGAATATGATTCCATTTTGACAAACTTCAAAAGCTGGCAAAACTAAAATTGGGTATGGGATATGAATAGTGTTAAAATTATTTTTATAAAAGCAATAAAGTTATTAATATAAAACATAAGGTATTGGTTATGCATGGGGGGGAGCCCTATGGTAGGGAAGGCGTAAATGGGGGCTTCTTCAATATGGAAAATGTTCTGCTTCTTGACCAGGGTGATGGTTAAGCAGATGTCAATACCAAGAATATTTAACTGTATATTCATATTTTGCTCACTTTACTGTATGTGTGTATAGTATGGTATGTTATAGGTCACAATAGAAATGGTTTACAAAAACCAAAATTTCAACGAAGCACATAGATATGGAACATCCAACACCCAGCCACCTCAAATACTGCATACTTTTCCTCGAATTTCCTTAGAAATTTGAAGTAGTTAAAATACACATGAAATAACCATGAACGATCAACATGGTCAAAAACTGTGTGAAGTGCAGGTGTTTAGAAAGGCAAAGCACAGGCACAGACTATGAAGCTAGGGAAAGCCTGAAATATGTCTGATCTTATTAATGATTGCCAAATATTATAGAATGAAAATTATTCATGTTAGAAAATCACAATTTAAATTAGTCTAAGAGAGGCATGGTTAGAATTTCTTCTATACCCAGATATATAGAGGGTCTGAGAACAATTATTATAAGCTCAAAGACAAATAATGGACATAAGCAGTTCTAGACTAAAACTGATGATTTCATCTTAAATATGTCTCCGAAAAGATGTTGTATTCTCCATCACAATAACGTAAAGGGATCATTTAATAGGTTTGTAGGCTAATCTTTCTTTTAATTCAATCATTTTGCCAAGTTTAGGACGATGGCCCAAGGCATATATTTAGACGCTCTTTTTTTACCACTACAAGAACAGGTAACATGACCACTGAAATCACTACACCACATATCTGCAGAATGAAAGAGCTTTGAAGTATCTCGTCTAACTCTTTTATTTTACTGCTTCGTTGAGTTGTCTGCCCTTTTCTGGGAATTACATTAGTTGAGCTAATCTATAGAGCTCTCTTAAAAACATTTTTAAAAATTCAAACACTGATTTTGCCACAACTGCACTCCGCGACTGTAGACCAAAGGATTCAATACTAATGCACTTGCAATATTTTCATTTTCAAAACTGTATGGGCAATGAATGTTTGTCTAATCTAATTGATTAAAAGAATATTAATATACTTTGGTTAGGTTTTTGAAATACTAAGAAGTCTTATACTAATCATTCTAGTGCTGATTAAGGCAACAGATAACCCATTATTTCTCATTTAAGTCAACTGTTCACACAAATCAGAAAAAAGGACCTATGGAACGGTCATTAAGAAAACTCAAACTATCTACCTTAGCTGTCACTGTCAATACCCTAGTTATATCCTTATAGACGCTGTCTTTGGTCCTATCATTTTACAGAATGCAATCTCACCCTATAATTTTGTAATCTGATTTTTCCCTTAGTTAACATTATATGCAGTTTTAATGCCAATAAATGAATATCTACAGCCACATTCTAATACAGGAATGCCATATACAGAGTACAGCCAACCCGAGGTTGCTAGACATTACGATTTCTTTTTTTTTTTATATCATTGGGGCTCAGGTGATAAACGTTGACTCTTGGTTTTGGCTCAGATCATGATCTCATTGTTTTGTAGGTTTAAGCCCCGCATCAGGCTCCATGCTGACAGTGCAGAGCCTGTTTGGGATATTCATTTTCTCTCTCTCTCTCTCTCTCTCCCCTCCACTAGTGCTGTCTCTGTCTCTCTCAAAATAAATAAACTTTTAAAAAAAAGATTTTTTAAAATATCACAATCACATAATACACACACACACACACACACACACACACACAACAGAGAACAGGTTTAACCATTTGAAGACTAATTTAAATTTTGTTTCAAAAGTAGTATTATCTATTTGTGTAAAGTGTCCATAATAGGCAAATCCTTAGGGACAGAAGGAAATTAGAGGTTTCCAGAGGTAGGGGGGTGGGGGGGGGATGTGGAGGGAGGATGGAAAGTGACAATAAAGTGTTTCCATCTTAGGTGATGAGAATGTTCTGGAACTAGAGAGTTATGATGGTTGCACAACACTGTGAATATATTTTACCACAACAAAAATAAAAACAAAAAATACTAGAACTTAACCATAAGCGAGGAAGCTCTTTAAATATGACTAATAAAACAAAATAGTGCCAAATGTTCTATGGTTCATTCACATTCCACTAATTTTTTAAATCAAACCTCAAAATGGGTACTTGAGATATTCATTTTTAACACTTTGTTTTCTTGAGCAGGAGGTGTTTTCAGTAAATTTACTAGAGATTGGCAAAATCAGGCCATGAACATAAATGCAATATTGAACATCTTGAGTCTGAAGTATCTATCTAGAAGTCTTTATCTATCTAGAAGGCTACTAAAAATAGAGGTCTGATTGCAAAGAAAAATATACCCTAAATATTTATAACTAGAAGCCAAAAGCCTATTGGTGATAAAACAATAAAATATTTATGAAACGTTATTTCATAAATTCATACTAACAAAAAGTATCAAAATTATTATGAATAAATGGTAGAAAAAATGAACTGTTAAAATGCATATTGATTGCCTGGGCTTAGAGAAGCATATTTTAGCCTACTGAGAAGATTAATAAAGATGTTTCTGGGTTCTAATTCATCCCTAATCACTGAAATATTCTGAGGTGATTTTTTAAATAATTAGTATTTTTAATTGTGATAAATTACACATACATGAAATTTATTACTACCTTAACCATTTTTAAGTGTACAGTTCAGTGGTATTAAATGTATCCACATTGTTGTGCAATTTTTTTTTTTTTTTTAAAACTATCAACCTGCATGGGTAGTTTCTTTGCCCTTTCATGCTACGATAGCACATCGCAAACTCACACACTTCTGTCACTCAAGAGAGTTCTAAGTCTAGGGTAACTATAACCAGCAGACAGTAGGAGGAGTCTAATTCAAATCTAAAATTGAATGGGGGTGTCTCCTTCTGCTTCGGTAAAAGGAGCATAGGACATTTGAAGGCAAGGCAAGTATCAATGTCAAAATCAAATCCCAGAGGCAGTGCTAAGATTCCTCAGTGTGAAGGAGTGGTCAGTGGCAGCTATAGTGACAAGAGCAATACATCTTGAACTTGAGATTAGCAACTTCCAAGTCTGTGGCTAAAGAACGCACTGGACTGCCAAGAATACTACTGAAGCCACCAGGTCCATTCCAGGAAACAAGCAGGCTTCTGGGACCAAGAGAAAGCTCACTTCTGGGGGCTTGGTTCCCGGGGATTCTCCTGCTCCTGAGATCACATGCGCTCTCTTTGGCAGTGTTCCCACAGATGGGGAGGCCAGCGGAAGTAGGGTTATGCTCAATTAAGTACTTTCCAAAGTACCAGACAATAGCCTAAAAACCTACAATAGTTCACGGGCATCTAAGGAGCTGTTGAGCCACAGCACTCAATCTGCAGAATTAATTCTTCTCAGTGCTATCATCTTCAATTACAGAGGGCCACTGCATGCTAAACAAACAAACCTAAAGGCTGAAGATGGGGCTGCTCTGAGTGGGAACACACCCTGGGTCTTAAGGAGAAAGCACTACACATAAGAGAGAAAGAGGAGCAGTACCCCAGAAATCTTGGCAGAAAGCAGCAGAAGCACACAAGACAGGGAGCAATCATCAGAGGCACATCAGGGGAAGAGCGTGTCTTGAGCAGCAAAGATGTTGGGGACAAGCAAGGCCAGGCACCTGCAAGTAGTTCAGGACAACAAAGTGGGCAAGGAGGGCAGAGGCCATCACTGATTTTAAAGTCCACACCCAACACTCTGGTAGAATAGAAGGCACTTCCATCTTCTTTTCAGAGAACCTAGAACCCTAGTGACTCCACAAAAAAAGGACAGAGATGAGCGGTGCCAACTGTCTCCTTGACATTTCGCCTCATAAACATTTAACTCTACCTGGTGGTGTCCGGTGGGTGGTCCACCAAAGGGGTACCCCGGCAGTATGGCAATTGCAGAGGGAAGGGGGCTGAAGCCATTTTATTTACACACATTCCACAGATTTGAACTAGAAGAATAAGGATGTTGTTCATGGTCAGCCTGTTAGGATACCAATTACTGTCTGACTCCTAAAAGTTATATATGCGCTATACAGGTGTATCCAGCAGGGAAGCACAAGCACATTCTCTTTGGGGATGGCATTCTCAGGCTCTGTAACAAAGACTGCTTGAGATGGCCACCAAGTGGAAAACCGTGACCATAGATTATGGTGATACAGGTGTTAAGATTAGATTTGGATACTTGGATTTGACAGGAGGTTGACAACAGGACCAGAGATGCTAGGCTCTGCTGAAATAAGAGCAACTACACCCATGAGCCCCATGAGAGGCAATGGCCTTTGGTCTGACCCTCTCTCCTAGGAATGATCCAGTGTATCAGAAATACTCCATATGGTGGGTGACCCCACCCGCTGTCCTTGCTGAGACCACCTGGGGTAAGTGAAGTGAGCTCTGACTTCCCATCACCTAGATTACTCAGCTCCCACTTGCCCTTTCTGAGACGTGTCATCAAAGTACACATAGGCATGGAAGTCTTTTCACTAAATCTAAAAGGTTATGCATGCGTATGTTCCTCTTCCCTCTCAACTCGAGGGAACTATAATCTGATCCACAGCCTGTGACTTGAATGATGATCACATGCACCTGCCACCCACAAGTACTAAGCTGGCTCATCTCTGCCAAGTTCAGCGAGGTTCACAGTTTGTGATGGTGGATGTGCATTTATCATCATCTTGCCACTAGTCGTGTCTGTTAAGCCTAACATCTCTATTACTACTGAGTGGTGCCTCAGCTCAAATTTGCAATAATGAATCGAGTTTTCAAAAGGGGTCTATAAAAAAGAAAAGTAATGACAAAAGTAGTAGCAAACTTAACAGTTCAAAATAATAATATTTTGGTGAAAAAAAAACCATAATGTGGGGCGCCTGGTCAGCTCAGTCAGTTAAGCATCTGACTTTGGCTCAAGTCATGATTCTCGTGGTTTGTGAGTTCGAGAACTGCGTCAGGCTCTGTGCTGACAGCTTGGAGCCTGAAACCTATTTCAGATTCTCTATCTTCCTCTCTCTCTGCCCCTCCTCCCCCTCTCAAAAATAAATAAACATTAAAAAAATTTTTTAAACTCACAATGCAAATATACAACCAAGTTAGTATGTGCTGGTACAAGAGCACCTAAAAGAGTGATGGTATCATACAATTTGCCAAAATAGATCAAGTGCAAATGGAGGGGAAGATGATACATATCTCAGCGTAGACTCGACTGGTCTTACGTGCAGTGTGTTTGCCCCAGTTCTCAGTAAACAGACTGTCTGTCCCAAAACTTTCACAGTGTCTCAACAAAGAGTTGGCAATATTTTCAAAGTGGCCACTCTGGGTAAATCCAATATGGATTTTCCCAAACAAGCACATTAATCCCCTCTATAAACCTAATGAATGTTGTCATGAAAGTAAGGGAAGACCCTCAATTACAGAGGCATCATTCAAAACTGTTCTCAAAGGGAACAAAAAATAAATGTACAAATCACACGTTGAGAGCCTCCTGAAGCCAGCTGCAAGGTTGCTGAACCATATTATGTGCAGAGAGAAAGCAGGAGAATCTCCTGGCAGAACTCCTGCATCACATGACACAGCTGGCCACCAATCTAATAACAAAATACAATGGCAACAGAAAATCAAAGTCATACAATAGAAAATGACAATTGCTCTCCACAATATCTCCCAGGAAACAACCACTGAATGTAGTCTGCGAGTCAGCTCTTAGAATGGGGGCAGGGGGGCGGGGCGGGCAGAAGGGAGACCTGCCCTACGCTTTTGGTGTTTTGACAGGGGCAGAGCAGGTTGCTGCATGTTTGGAAGGCATGATGTAGACTTGGAAACGTGCTCTGAGGTCGCCCTACGGGAGTTCTAACCAGGCTCCCATCAGAGGAGCTCAGAGCTGCACCTGGCTACCGCCCCACACCCTGCTTTATTCCCGGGCAACAGTTGGCACAGGGCAACTGGGGGCCAAAGAGTCTCGTGCCAATGCTATTTCTGAAATCCCTGGCACGCTGAAAATGCAGGGATGCCAACATACAATTTTAAAGGATGTTGTTTTCAATATTTAACATAGGAACACTTTAAAGACTCAAAATATTATAATGCAATAGAGTGACACTATTCATCATACAATAAAATCGATCAAAGACACTAATTTCTGGTCCATCATAAGCAGCATGATCCAGCAGTGAGATACAGACTTGCCCAAATGATGAACACGTTCTACTTTCCACCTTGTGTCTCTGTGCCTTAACGCATGTCCTTTTTTGAGGATGATGTTGACAGTCTAAGTGTGAGGCTTGGGCCATGGCCTTCCCGTTCCGCCTGTCCCTCCACCCTCACCCCATGGCACTTAACACACTCAGGTGGACTTAACATCATAAGCCTCCTGATACTAATTCACTACTGAGTAAAAGAGAAAATGGGGAAATGACGACATTTTAGCTAAGTTTCCAGCACATGATGCACGGAGAAAGAGAACCACTTGCTGCAAGGAAATGTCTTAGACGGTCACAGAAAATGTCAAGGAAGGTAGTCTATGAGTTCGTGTGGCCAACTCACGTTGTCTATGTCAGCAACACATTCAATATTTTGAGCAGCTTCTCATTCTACAACTGGGATAAAAATAAACCCACATAGGTACCAAGATAATTTGATGGAGAAAGAATGGTATATTAGTTTGCTAGAGCTGCCATAAAAACAAATACAAAAACAACAACAACAAACAACCATAGCTGCCATAAAAAAAATACGAGAGCAGAAATGTACTTTCTCATAGTTCTGAGGTTTGGAAGTCTAAGATGAAGGTGCAGTAGGGTGCTCTGTTCTGAGTCCTCTCCCTCGCTTGCAAATAGCTCTCTTCTCACTGTATCTTCTCACCTATCATCATATGGCTTTTCCTCCGTGTACTCACATCACTGGTATCTTTTCATCTTCTTTTAAGAACACTAGTCACATTGGACCAAAGCTCACCCTAACACCATCATATTAATTAACTCAATCACATCTTTAAAGACCTAATCTCCAAATACAGATATATTTGGGGGTTAGGCCGTCAACATATGGATTTTGGTTAAGGGGGGTCAATTCAGTTCATAACAGATGGTCTTTTCAACAAATGGGACTGGGACTTTTGGATATACATGCGCAAATAATCATAATCATAATCAACTTAGACCCTTTCCTCACACCATAATTAACTTGCATAGATACTGAATCTAAATGTAAGATATTTAGGAGAAAAGTAAATCTAAAACTTCAAAGAAAGCATAAGAGAAAACCTACCTGATCTTGAGATACAACACGAAAAGCATCTTCCAGGAAAGAAGAAAATGAGTGATTGGACCCTGCACTAGACATCATTCTAAGCTCTGTACATATTCTCTCACATTTCTTTTTTTAATGTTTTATTTTTCTTTTTTTGAGAGACAGAGAGAGACACAGCATGAGTAGGGGAGGGGCAGACACAGACTCCAAAGCAGCTCCAGGCTCTGAGCTGTTAGCACAGAGCCCAACGTGGGGCTCAAACCCACAAATGCGAGATCATGACCTGAGCCGAAATCCGATGCTCAACTGGCTGAGCCACCCAGGCACCCCTCTCACATTTAATTCTTAGAACTACATTATGACATGGGTTTTCATGTCTACATTTTACAGATGAGAAAACTTAGGTTCACACAGGCCAAATAACTTGAACAAGGTCACGTGGTTAGAAGGTGCTAAAGTCTGAAAGCTTGAAATAAGCTAACAGCAATTTTCCTATTGGGCATATTACAGAACAGAATTAAAACCCCAGCCTAATATTTCAGTAGAATAAACATTTTCTAAAGCTAAATACAGCCAAATTACGGTGTGGGAGCCTGTTTATTATTACCTCCAAGTTAAAATATCCAAATTTCCATCTTCCAATTGTGGATGTTCCTTTAACATGGTCTTTATATAGCCTGAAGGGTGAAATCTCAGTGTCCAGCAATGTAGATATCTTGAAAATAATGTTAAAAAATTCTCTCTTGGGGAAGAAACCATTTTATTTTTCTCAATTTAAAATACAACCTTTCAGGAGTTATTTTAAAATTTGTGATTGGTCTTTTTTTTAAAAAATATGTGTTGTGTGTCAGTCATATAATGGATGGGAACCAGGCATTCGAGAAACACAGTTTCACATAATGAGAGATGTGAGCCCCAGAAAGAAGAGTACAAATGTTCGACAGACAGTAGGGAAGCCAAACCACACAGCACCAAACAGAGCAAAACAGAATGTCAGAGAGTAGAAGTGCCATGTGCTCATCACCTTCTAGAGTTTTCCTACCTAGAAAGAGAAACCAGAGCAGTCTTCACATGCTTCTACAAGAAACCAATTCTCCCAGGCCCAAGGTTAAAACTGAATTTAATATACTGCATCAGACCACCATCAAGAATAATCTATACACATTATGATGATGTCATCTGTAAATACCTATTAGTATCAATAGCTTTAAATTATGGGTTGGCATTCTGGTTTATGAGGAAGCTCCTTAAGATGTATTAAAAATCTGTTTACTCTTAGTATTGATTGTTTGATAAATATATTATCCAGAGAGGTTATACGCAGTGGTTTCCCTGGAAAAGCTGACATTTATTCAATGATATTTACTTTACTGAATTAAGTAGCAATATATGCTCATATATCTTGGCTATATCTGCAAAATTATCTTCTCAGAGTTAAAGTAAAAGAATATCTGTTTTATAGAAATATTAGGGCATGGTTTAATGCCATAAAGCTTAGGAAACACTCTAAGTGTGTAATATCTAGGAGTTATGGATTAATTCTTTCCCAGCTTTTATTCAAAACACAACAAAATTAAAGTGAATTCTCAAAACTTATTTTGGTCAATTAACTGGATTTTTTTTAATGGCCTTTGTTTAAAGAAAAAAAAAATCATCATTATCTTCAATTTAAGTAATTTTCTCTTGTCATAACTCACCAGGACTATGGCCTTTTGTTAAATGAAATCCTCTAAGGACAAGATTGACAGAGGCTGCAAGCAGATCACTAAATGTTCTCTTCTTCTTCCTCCGGGGCCGCCAACCAAATTCTACTCCCAGTTGTCCCTGCAGGTTGCAGAGACCACGTGATTTTGTTCTCTCTACTTCCGAACCTGGTCCACAGCAACATCTCATATCAATCCTCCACAGACTTTCCCCTTTGCCACCAAGATGTGCACTTGAGGGCAGTCTTGGAGAACACATACTGTAGAGGGCACAGTCCTCTGCAACAAGGATGTCTGTGTGGAAGGGCGTTCCCAACTTGAAGACTTCCAACATGGAACCACCCTAGACCGCTACATGAATGGAAAGCCAATGAAGGCACTGAAATTCGGGGATTTGTTTGTCCCAGTATCTAGTTTTTTGTAGTCTATGAATTTTTAGCAACAAAGAGCTTCATTTCCTTTAGAGAGCTCTTTAACCACAAATAAGGATCTAGATCACAGGACCTATTGAATTTAGATGTGTCCTATTGTCTGAACTCATTCATTAAGTCAATAGACATTTATGGAATAATCATTTCATTTGCTCTTACAAAGACTTACAAAGTAAGTGAAAATGTCTCCCACGAATGTAATTAATTACTTAGCTTGGAAGACAACCTATTTATAAATTGCATCTTCAAATTACAGAGAAAGCCAAATATTACAAAAATATGATAAATTACTAGCGCCTTAAAGAACAATGCTTTTGGTCACAATTGTTTTCTTTTTTTTTGTTATTATTATTATTCGGTTGGTTGGTGATTTGTTTTCTGTGTTTATTTGTTGTGAACCAATTTTCATTTCTATTTTTTAAGGGTGAGCAGCTACTCCTATGAATTCCCTCGGGGTGTTATCTTTCTTTTTTTTATTAATGAACTGGAAGAAAGTTCATCAAGTTAGAAAGTACTGGTCGTAGAACTTGAAAACCAGTAATTTACCTCATTATTAGTAGAAATAGCAAGAAAGGCAGGAAATGCAACAAATGGCGACTCTAAAGGGCTTCACGAGAATTAGTATTTTTGAAAGGTTTTGCTGAATTTGTCAGGAATGAAGTCTTAATGATCTCTTCTTTGACCTACCTGAACTGAATGGGTAAGTTAATTAAGGAAGAAAGGGGGAAAATCACTTAAATCAGAAGGCCCCTTGAAATCAAGACTGTTCCAAAATTCCTCTCCTGGGGTGAGTGGGTATGTAGAGGCAAATGAGGATAGCCTCTCTCTACGCTGACCTCAGAAAATCTGGGACCAAAGTTTACCCTGCTGGCTGAAAAAAGATCTGACCTCTGGGATTTACTCTGAATCAAAACACGGGGCAGGCTGTGGTGTGAAAGGATCACAGAGGATTTAAATCTGCTCCCTTGGAGCCCTGGGGGCTTTCTGCTCTTTGCTTTGCTGTGGACATGTCATTAAAGGCCACTGGGGAAGGTCACTAATGATAAAGATCTTATGAAATCCAAGAATAAATAAAAACTCTTAACCGGGCCAAAGGAGGGGAGGAAGAGAAGCAGAGGGCGTATTCATTAGCTCATTTGCAAAACCTGACCCAGCATCTTAAGTAGAGAAGTGTAGCAATGTCACCTGGGGCAAGAAGCAGCCCATCCAATTAAAAGAGCAAAGAATTACAGGTCTCCATCTGCTGGAGGACTTAAGGAATTACCCAAACTAGAGACTGTGACTTGGCTTTCTAATGCTTCTTGAAAATCTTATCAAACAAATTAAGTAAGAAAAGAAAACAGGACCCTGTGGCAAGCTCAAGAAAGTGCGACTGGTCCTACCAATCACAACTATATACTTCTGTTACTTAAAGGTTGAAATGACACAACATGCCACTTCTCTGTTCAGTGGCAGGGTAAACAATGTATGAGCCAAATGCAGGCATTGCATACAGACATTATCTCAGTGAGCGGCTGGGTGAAGGCAGCCTCTCCCTTCATACAATTCTATTGGAGGAAAAAGGCTGTACCTCCAACCTCCTGCAGGCAGCTATGGATGCCAGCTCCCACAAGTGGGCAGATGGCCACTTCCGGCTCTTGATTACATCTATCAAATCTTCTTAGGAAGCCTTGTTGAAGTGTGCCAGCCTGCGGGGGACTCCAAATTAACAGGGACTTTCTAACGTAAGTCCCAGGCTTCAGAAGTCACCATAACAGGCAGGCCATTGGTAGATGAAATTCATCCTTATTGAGTCTGCCACTTCCTAATTTTAATTTTCTTTTCTTTCAGCCAGTGCTTTATTCTATTTTAATACTTGGTCTGTCGAGTAAAACATCGCCTCCTTGCTCTTACATCATCCGTGACTGTCTTGATCTTCTAGGATACAAAACCAGTGCCTGCCCACAGCAGGTGCTTCATGAGTATTTACTGAAAGAGAAAAGGTCCTAGAAAGAGCTAGAAATGTCATTTGTCTTCTTCCTCGAGCTTAAATATTAACTATCTAGAATAGCTGGATCTATAGAGATCACCGAATTCCCCTGATAACTCTTCCCAGGTTGTGTTAACATTAAACTCAGAAAACACTGATCCATCATGCCTTTTAAATATTAGCAAATGCGGTCAGAACTCATATCTTTGGAAATAAATGTGTTATCTTACATAAATGTGGGTATGGATATCAGGGAGATATGTGACGGGTAGGTTCACCTGCAGGACTTGTTATCAATTCATATGTAGTTTCTATCAAATATAATATCCAAATCTCCCTGAATAATGTTCAGCCATCCTGATATTTTGTCACTGCACATTTCATAATAAAAGGAGCTGAGATTATTTTATCATGACAGTAAATAGGACTGTTCCACAGTTAAGAATCTCAGAAGTAGCCAAAAAAAAAAAAAAAAAAAAAAACAAACCTCTCAGAAGTAGCATTACCAATGATTTTATACAATTTCCCTACATACAGTTAAGTTTAAAGAATTCACTTCACCCAACCTTCTGCTGTCCAGAAAGCCTCCACTCACTTTCAAATATATGAATATTAATCCTACTTTCAAATTTTTCTAGAGCATCACATTTCAGAAACCAGACCTTCAGAGAACTTGTAGGATTCACAGTTATGTGGCTTTGTACAATGTCATGGGGGGGGGCATTATTTTATTTTAAATGGGTATTCATTAATATAACGAATAAATGCCTTGCAGTAATAGGGACAAAGTACTTAAACTGTCTTTATTCAAAAAGAAAAAATGAGTTCTAACACTCAGAAAGATCTTTTTGGCAATATTTCCAGAATCTATTAGCCTTCTTTTGTTCTCCCAGAGTCCTCTGGGCCTTTAATTGTAAATTGCCAAGGTAGGCATTTCACTTAAGATGGTCTAGGCCAGCAGTTCTCAAAGTGTCTTCCAGGTTACCCGGAAATCCCTGAGACCCTTCCAGGGACCCCACAAGGTCAAAACGACTTTCACGATAATAATATGACATTACTTGACTTTACTGTCCCCGTTTCATTCTCAATTACTAACAGATGTCCATCACTGCTCTGATGGCTAACGGAATGTATGTTTATGCACGGCTGTCGAAATTTCTCAGTTTTAATTTCTAATCCAGAAAGTATAAATAGATAATACCCACATGAACAAAACCTCTTTAAATGCGTCACATGCTCTTTTAAGAGTGTAAAGGGGCCCTGAGACCAAAGAGGTTGGAAACCACTCAACATAGGACTCCAGAATCTCAGTGGCAAAACACAAGGAAGTTTCTGTCTCCCTGGGGTGCAGGCCCCCTGCAATCAGCTGAGGGAGCGTGTGCGCTTAGGTGGTGAGGAGAAGTCACTGCTACATTTCCTCCCTCAGGCATCCAGGCTAAAAAGCATCCCAATGCTTCCACGATTAGCAAGGCAGGAAAAAGGGAAGCGAGCATGGGGAATCTCATACTCACTGCTGAAGCTCAGCCTGAAAGTGACATGTGTCACTTCGACTTACATTTCACGAGCCAAATCAGGTGTAGCCACATCTAAATCAAAGGGGACGGAAACACAATCCTCCCATGTTTTTAGAAGGTGAAAGCCCAAAGCAGATATTCAACAACACTACTAACTACCACAAGGGCTATCTCTTCGGGCTGCTCATACCTTCCCAGCATCTTTTCCTGAAATGATTCAGCCTCGTAACCATGTACTGATGGGGCCTCATGAAACATATGGAGGAAGTGTATTTAAATACGACACATACAAGGTCACATATTCAAGATTTTCTTTCAAGACAACTGAGAAACCTCAAATCTAAACAAAACATATTATGGTACACTTTCCTAAGCTGGTATATAGTGTTACTGTGTAAAACAGGCTTTCTAAAAGTCTTTGTTTGACCGGATGTGTAAGACCAATTATTTATAAGAATTGGTGCCACTAAGAAATGCCCAACACCTTTTCATATGAGCAAGACCCGGATCAATTCAAATAAATTAACATTCCTGTCTGAACTGACTCACCCAGCCCAAGTAACAAATCCGCATGTCAATGGTGGGCTGACCCAGTGACCCATCTGCCGAAAAATACAAACTGTATCATTTTGTTTTCCAAATAACAAGCACTGATTGCAGTGTTAGAAAGGTCACTTGTCATCAGCTCAGTCATTGACCTGCTGGCAAATTGCAGCCTGTCACTCCACAGTGAGCCAGGACCATCAGGAGGAACTAAGGCACGTTGTGTTTATAAAGCACAATTGGGGAGGTGACTCCATTTCCACAAGATGTGTGTTTAACAGGATGAGCATCACAGTCAACGGAGATGGAAAGAGAAAAGAGCATGAAAAGGAATGGCTAGAGAGATATTTCATAATCCCCCAACAGGACTACCAGAAACCTCACTGATGTCTATCTGCTTTAAAATGCACTGAATCAAACCCAGCCTATGTCTCCAAGTCTGATGCTAAGGATTTCAATCTTTTGTTCCCTTTCTATGGGTAAACAGAAATAGTACATACAAAAGATGTCTCTTTCAAGTTCCCTAAAAGGAACCAGGGAAAATAAAATTAAGAAACAAACCCCTATCAGACAACCTAAAGCATATGAACAAGGATGGGCCATGTGAAAAACACATTTCCAGCGACATCCTCTCTATAAGACTACTGCTATAGTCACGTGCTACCCCCACATACCTGATTCAGACATTATCAGTTGTCTCAATTTGTCCGCCCACCAGAGAGAGGTATCATGATTGTCCAGCTGACAATGAATTAAATAGCCATATTTATTTCCCTTTCAACCATTAAGCTTTTAAATATCACTTTAAGATATAATTTATCACAATCTCCTAGAATAAAGTATCAGCCAACTATGCATTAAAGGCCACTTATTTAAAATAATGATCTGCACAATCATTTCATGGAGTCTGCCAAGAAATGCTGTAAGATTTTTTCTGTATTCAGCCCTATATTATGGACAGGATACAAATGAATGCAGGCATGTATCCAAAAATAAAATTAATAATTCCTTGTGCATCTTCTTGCAAAGTTTCAGTTAGCCACCAAAATATCCACCAATAGGATAAAGATCGTTATACTTGGTACACTCACTGAGGCATAAGACCACAGCGTAGAGCATGTGTCCTATTTTAGAGAGTCCTAAAATTACTTCCCTGAAGTTAGTCATTCTCAATCAGCGCTCTCCAATAAAGACCAAGGAATCATCCTGATAAGCTCCGAAAGGGAAGACGTGGGTCAACTCAGTTTTTTTAAATATAGATACAAATATTTTCAATGTGATTTGACAGGACAGCCTTCTGCCTAAAATACATCCATGTACAATAATTGCTTTGGCATGACATGGAGCTGGGGTACGTCGCACTGATGCCCCTCGTGTCCCCACATATACAGCAAATTTTCCTTAGTCTCAAAACTACAGAACAGTTGAAAATGTAGTAAATACTTACACACACTAGACACAGACTTACCAACTGTTGACATGTTCCCACATTTGCACACTCTCCCAACACACACACGTGTGCACACGCACATTCAACAATCAACAAATTGCCTCCTTGCTTCGCATCTTAACCAGTTCAGTACAGCCTCTGAGTGTCTTTCTCCCTCCAGGCTATAATGTGGGTCATTCCCTGATGCCCTGCAGCTTCCTGGGCAGCCTCGTGAGTGCATCTGCTGCCCACACTCCACTCACTGCCTCGGGACAGGCTGATCCTTCTGCCCGGCCTGCCCACCTGCTCCCCCCTCAGTCCTCACGCTCTCATGGCCCCTCCTGGAAGCACCTCCTCCTGGGGGCCTTCTGCTCGCCCTCGCCCACCAGGCTCTGCCTGGGCAGCGGCCTGGCCCCACCAGGGCACAGGCCACGCCACTTCAGCCTCTCCTGGAAGACTGGGCATCATCCTGGCTGTACCCTTAGTGCCCAGAACATACAGCTCAGGGCCTCACACACAGCTGTAGATCCAAAAGAGGCCTTCCATTTCTTCCTGGTCCTCAGGTAAAAGGAGTAATTAAGGCGTAACCATTTCTTATTTAAATGTATTCATCTCTCTGGGGCCCCTGGGTGGCTCAGTCTGTTAAACTTCTGACTCTTGGTTTCGGCTCAGGTCATGATCTCATGAACCGCGAGCCTCGTCAAGCTCTGTTGATAGAGCGGAGCCTGCTTGGGATTCTTTCTCTCCCTTTTTCTCTTCCTCTCCCCGCTTCTCTCTCTCTCTCAAAATAGATAAATAAGCTTTAAAAATAAAATTTATTTATCTCTTTGATTCCTTGGAACATGGAAGGTCTCAGAGGCCCTTAATGGGGAGCCTCCGTCTGTGACTACAATAGGCAAGGGGAAACTGGGGTGAACCATGGCCCTGGGGGCACACAGAATTTCCAAGCCTCCCGCTCCCCCACCGCAGTGCTGCACAAAGGCAACCTTCACCTACCAGTGGCTACGTAAGCTAGTCTATCCAGCGGCCCACCCTAAACCCACGTGACCTGAAGTTCCTGCCCTCCATAAAGCAAAGCTGCTGCTTGTCAGCCCCAGACCCAGTGGCCAGCCTCCCTCAGGCCTCAGGCTCACTGGTCCTTTGAGAAACTGCTTTCACATCAGCCCAGCCCTGCCCCACCACCCCCTGCGGGCCAGTGAGGAATGAGTGCTCCAAAGACGGACAGGGTCCCAGAGGTTCACATCAAAGCCCGCTGGCCCTTCTTTTGGCTCTTCTACCAAAGCAGGCTCCTCTTCTCCAACAATTTGGCCGTGCCCAGCTCCAGGGGGCCTTGCATGACGGATGACCACCTCCTCAGGGTGACTTCCGCAGGCGGGCTATGACTGCCCCATTGCCCCACCACCCCATCTGAACCTCACATCTTGCATCCCCCTCCCACTCAGATTCTGAGAGGTTTACAATACCTCTCATGACTGGCCTGCCTGTTCATTCCACTACTCGGCTTCACGTAACGCTTATGCTGGCATCTTGTACAATCTTACAGGAAATCAAGCAAGAAATAAACGTATTTTGAAAACACGTATTTATATACACAGGCTCTTTGTGTCCTTTCCAGCAAATATTTAAAAAATAACTAGCCACTGTTTTTGTTTTTGTTAAGTTTCCAATCAGCCAAGACAAGAATGTAGAACAAATTTAAAGGAGAACATTTGTTGAACACTGAATATAAATGATTGAAATAAGTGATCATACATAATACAATAGCCCCTGGCTGTCTCCAAACACTCATTACAAATCAAGACACTTTAAAAAAAAAAGACTGCCCTGAACTTGAAAGTTTTCGTATATAAAAACAGAATCACTGAAAACAGTATGTCAAGTGACGTAAGCCAGACAAAAGAGGACAAATACTATATGATTCCAATTACATATGGGACCCAAAGTAGTCAAATTCAGAGGCAGGAAGTAGAATAGTGGTAGCCAGGGCCTGGGCAGAGGAGGGAACGGGGAGGGAGTGTTTAATAGGTACAGAGTTTTAGTTTGAGAAGACAAAAAAAGTGCTGGGGATGGATGGTGGAAACAGTTGTACAACAGTGTGAATGTTCTTAATGCCAATGAACCCTTAAAAATGGTTAGCATGGTAAATTTTATGTTGTTTACATCCATGTTAAAGTGAGGCTACCCATAGCCCCATCCTGTTTAACTAAAACTCCCCAAAGATCACTGATGTAAAATGGGTATTTTTCATTACATTCTAAAGTCATTTTTCTAAATTTTTTAATTTAGAAACTACTGAGAGAATACAAGTCCAGTCTAATTTCTTTCACTGTGTCTCATCATTTACTGTTTAAAAGCTAACTGGAGGGGTGCCTTGGGAGGCTCACTTGGTTAGGTGTCCAACGTTAGTGCAGATCATAATCTTGTAGTCCATGAGTTCAAGCCCTGTGCCAGGCTCTGTGTTGACAGCTCAGAGCCTGGAGCATGCTTCAGATGATGTGTCTCCCTCTTTCTTTGCCCCTCCCCCACTCGCGTCCTATTTCTTTCTCTCAAAAATAAATATTTTTAAAAATTTTTAAATGCTACCTAGAAACCCATCCCAAGCTTCACCAAGGCGATCTGAGTAAGATGAGGGGAGGAGGGTCCATCAATGACTACCTTACATCTGGGTGGTGGGCAGGTACCTTCTATGGGACATTTGAATCAGGTTCCGAAGAACAGCAAAACTTTTTTTTTTCCCTGAGTTCGGGGACTGGAAATATTCAGAATCAACTCAAAGGATGCCAATTTAATGACCACCCCCTAAAAAAATTAGACATGTAAGGCAATTACCCCCATCCTCTCATCCCGAAATAAATACTGTCAGTCTTTTAATGGACTTCTTTGAGCATACTTTTTTAATCTAATCAGAAATTATGGCGGGGGGGGGGGGGGGGGGGCCGGGGGGGCTCAGCTGGTTGAGCATCTGACTCTTGATTTCAGCTCAGGTCATGATCTCATGGTTGTGAGATCAAGTCCAATGTCAGAATCTGCGCTGGGCATGGAGCCTGCTTAAGATTCTCATTCTCTCTCTCTGTCTCTCTGTCTCTCTCTCTCTCTCTCTGTCTCCCCTTCCCCTACTTGTTCTCCCGTTCTCCCTGTCTCAAAAGAAAAAAAAAAAGATTATATTAAGGTCTATATCTTCTGTTTCTTATTCGATACCATTTAGAAAAGAAGATAATAACTTGGTCTGACTGCCCACTTTGCTCAGGAGTCCAAATTAAGCTAAGTTAGGATAAATTCATACCAAATTGTTCCTGAAGAATTAATTAATATTGTGCTGGGTCAGGTATGAGGCTAAGTTCGTAAAGTAGGTCATCGCGTCTCAGCTGCTCCATAACCCTCCGAGGCAGGTTCTAAACACCTTTCCACAGCCTCCGGGGTCCTATAGGACTGACCACCCCGCTCCATCCGGCAGGGCTCACCTCTGCCCGGATCTTGGCTCCTATTCTTCTCTCTGCCCAGGTCCCTCAGCCTCCACGTTCTCTGCTTCCCGACTGCCCCACAGAGAGGCTGGTCCTGTCTACACACGGAAGACCCTGATCCCGGTGTAGCTTTTTCCCCTAGCCGTTGGCACATGCCAACATTAGTGTGTGTCTCTGCTTTTGAGCTCCTGCCTTCCTCCTCCCCAAGATGCAATCAGTAAGGGGACAGACTTTACTACTGTGGCTCTGGCAGAACAGCCAGGCCCATGCCAGTCACTCCCCAAACACAAATTACGAACAGTTTACAAACGAGGAGGCTGGGAAACCATGAGCTTGAGAACCTGCCCGAGGTTAATAACTACAAAGTGACAGAACCAACATTTGCCCTGGGTGGGGCCAGCAGCCTCCACACTGGATCAGTCTTCATGTCCATTTTCAGAAGATCGAGAATGTTTCCCTCTGGGATGAAGACTATCCCCTCACTAGATGCATGTCCTCATGTGTTAAGGTCACTCCTCAGTACTCAGGAGAGCAAAACTGGGAGCTGGCTCTACGATCTGGAAGCCTGGAGCACGTTTAACTTCTCTGAACTTCAGGGGAGCCCAGGAAGCTCAGTCGGTTAAGTGTTCAAATTCGGCTCTGGTCATAATCTCACAATTTGTGGGCCCGAGCCCCACATCGGGCTCCATGTTGACAGCGTGGAGCCTGCTTGGGATTCTCTCTCCCTGTCTCTCTCTGCCACTTCCCAACTTGGGGTTTCTCTCTCTCAAAAATAAATTAACTTTAAGGAAAAAAAAAAAAACGACCTTCTCTGAACTGCAGTCTCCTAAGGTATAAAAGAGATAAATGCTTCCCAATCTTCCAGATCATCATGAGACTCAAAGACAGACAACAAAGAAGCAAACTTTGCCAACTGCTGAGAGTTATTCACATATAAGAGATTTCTTTGTTTGATAAAGGAGAATGAGCAGAAAGTACTGGCCTGCCCCTTGCCTGCAATACAGATTTTTTTTGCTTTTGTTTTTATTTTTTTCTAAGGGACAAAGTATACAAGAAAGCTAAATTTGATCTCTAGTGTTCTGAGTCTGACGAACTGAATTTTTGTATTACCTTTTAAGTATTCAATTCTAAAACGTCATTAATGAATGAGGGAAAATATAGTCTTATAGGACATAATCTTTGAGCAATCCAAGAAGGATTTTAACCAGACTGAGGATGAAAGGGACACCAGGGAGCGAGGGGTCCTTACTTGGCTTGCTTGGTGATGAATCCTGATGTGATGAATAACAATGCCTAGCACATCGCAGGTGTTAAGTAAATATTTGTCGAATGTTGACAGATTCAAAGAATGAATGAGACAATTAGACAACTGTCTGAATATTCTGTGCCAAAAATACAACTCACTTGATACACACTGAAATTTAAGGAGGTAAAATGCCTTTTCAACCCCACAGTCTCCTCTTCATCACTCCCTAAACCTTGCATAAACCCTGAAGTGTGAATATAAGCAGGAAGTCTTCCCTAGTGGGAGAAAAATATGCCTGATGAATGCACCCAAAGAGGAAACTTCAATTCCTGTGTCTGTCAGTCCATCATCTTTCCCAAATGTGAAACAGTCCACGTAAAGAGACGTAGTCATTTTTTCTATTTTCTGCGTCATCACACTAAAAGCGCATGTTGCCCTCCATCTGGCACTTCCGTCTCTCTGCCTTTCACAGGGGCACCCACAGAAATGATTCAATCCTTAGTCACAGCATCTCCATGAAGACCAGAAACACCACCATCCCCAGTTTGCAACATATAAACGAAGGATGGAAGGCTAGATGAGCTTCCCCTGGTTACCTGCTACACCACCTGGAAAATGTGTTAAGTTTTCCTAGCGCTGGAAACCAAATTCACTTAATTACAGCTCTGCTGGAGTCATGATTTTTTTCAGTTTATTTATTTATTTTGATAGAGATGGAGACAATGAGAGTGGGGGAGGGGCAGACGGGGAGAGAGAAAATCCCAAGCAGGCTCTGCACTGTCTGAGCAGAGATCTATGCAGGGTTTGAATACACAAAGCCAGGACATCAGGACCAGAGCCAAAACCAAGATGCTTAACCGAATGAGCCACCCAGGCACCCCTAGAATTAAGACGTATTCATCAATAAGTCTTAATCTACTCTGATAATTAGACAACGTGCCACAGTACAGAGAGTGCCAGAATACAACAGGACTAACAAATGTACCAGGTTATTACTTGGTTTCTGACTCCAAGGTCCTTGCACTCAAAGTAGTAATCCTTATGATAAAGTTTAAGAAAGTTCCCCATTGCCAGCGCAGACCAATCAACAGGAGATGAACCACACAGTCACCAGGAAAGACTGGCTCAGAGCTAGCTGCCAAAGTATAAATCTGTAACATACACATCAGTTTCAAATACAAAATTTTAAATGGCACTTGGTATTTATTTGCCCTAAATATGTATTTCCAGAACCAATGTCATAGCCTTAGAGTAGCTACCAAGTCAGCTTACATAAAGCTCCAGACTGTATTTAAATTTTTTAAGTGTGGCTAAAAATAACCTCACACATGAAGATACAGAGAAACAAACCCAACACACACTGGGGCATCAATCTCAAAAAAGAAAAAAAAAAAAGACACAGAAAAAGGCAAATTTTAACTAGAACAAGTTTAAAGTAAAAATTGTAGCCTTTCATGGTCATAATTTTAAAAAGCAGCTTGAAGGATTATTTGCTTATTAGAATCACAATAGGGCCACAAGGATGATGGGATTAAACAATAAAGAAAATCTCAATGGTTTTTAAACAGAGAACAAATTTATGAGAAAGATAGAGAAAACCCCTAATCATCATGATGGGTTTTTTTTTCTTACTGATTCTAATGGCTCAATAGTTGGAAAATATATCATCTGAGAGTAGAAGACAATGTGAAATAGTACTTGTTGTGAATAATTACAATATGAATACAGAAAATAATAACAATATAAACTGAGTCCAAAGCAACAATTATAGGCTGATGCCAAAATGGTCTAAGACAGGGGTCAGCAAGATTCTTCCGTAATGGACCAGACAGACAGTAAACGTCTAGGCTTTGTGAGCTCTGCAGTGTCTGCTGTCTTGTCTGCTCTCAGCTCTGCCACCGTTGCTTGAAACCAGTCACAGACTATGTTTAGCAGGCAGGGCTGTGTTGCCAGTAAAACTTTGTTTATGGGCGCTGAAATTTGAATTTCACGTGTCACAAAATGTTATGATTATCTTGGTTTTTTTTTCAACCACTTAAAAAAATAAAAACCATTCTCAGCCTTTGAGCCCCCCAAAAATTGGCAGGAGGCTTGATTTGGATTTGACCTGTGGGACGGAATGTGCCAGCCTCCAGTCTAAAACATCACAGGACCAGGCGATGCACGAGGGAACACATAGAAATATACAT
Source organism: Hyaena hyaena (assembly GCF_003009895.1). NCBI lineage: Eukaryota > Metazoa > Chordata > Mammalia > Carnivora > Hyaenidae > Hyaena > Hyaena hyaena. The sequence continues at coordinate 980,301 of NW_024081147.1, forward strand.
GTGAGAACAAATCCAATAGTATTTTCTTAATCTTTCTTTTGAAAGTTTATTTTTATTTATGTTGAGACAGAGATAGAGAGCAAGTGGGAAGGGGGGAGCAGAGACAGAGGGAGAGAGAATCTCAAGCAGGTTCCGTCCACACTGTTAGCACAGAGCCCAACACGGAGCCTGAACTCTGGAATTATGAGATCATGACCTGAGCCGAAATCGAGTCATATGTTTAACCGACCCAGCCACTCAGGTGCCCTCAATCTAATATTTTAAGTACAGTTTTAAAGAAGTTAACCCTCAGGAAGGTTTGGTTGCATCTGATTTTGCCACCCTAAATTTATGCTGACAAATTCATAAAACTGGTTTTAGTGTAAGAGGGCCAGCTTTGGAATTTGTTTTGAAATAAATAAATCATGTTATACATATTAATGCAAAAGGAGGAGAAGAAAACCCTTGTAACTAACTAGTATTTAAAGCAAGTCATGGCTGTAATGTCTAAACACTTTGGAAACTCTGTTTTAAAATCCATACCTTAGGAGGCTATATGCAAAGCTTATAAGGTGATGTTTCCTAATTTCTAACAATGAAATTTCATTGAGAATTTCACTTCTCACCTTAGGCAGATAGGTCAGCTAAGCACCAGTCCACAGGGCTTGCTGCTCTTAAAACACTGCCAGTATATACAACACTTAATTATATAAAAAATACAATTGGATTGCTCCCTAATTGTATTTCCATAACTCTCTTTCCCAAGTACCCAAGTTTCTGGAGAAAAAGACTCCTTTCTTACCATCTTTCATTCCTCCGCAGTCATCAGCATCATGATTAGCATACACTAGGGCTCAAAGGAATTTTTTTAATGGCTAAAGTTCATTTAATGAATAGGAAGGGGAAAATACCATCCTATGTTATGGCAAACATTGAGTCTGATGGAACAGCTACCAGTTTCCAAAAATCTCGTCTGGACCCATGCCCACTGACATCATGGGAGACCTGTCGACACCCAGCCACCCAAGTATCCCCACAGTGATCTGCACTCTGGGGGTGCAGGTTGAGGGCACACATTTGTAGCTATCAAAAATCAGATGGAACTGACAAACATGCTGGAAGATATAATCTTCAGAGATCTCCTGTTAAAAAGGCCTAACATTAGGGGGAGAGGGGAATGTGGGCAATGGGCATGGAGGAGGGCACTTGTAGGGATGAGCACTGGGTGTTGTATGGAAGTCAATTTTACAATAATTTATATATTTTAAAAAGGTCTAATATTAATCACCAAGTATTACACTAATCAACAGAAGTAGAATAAATTCAAGCAGAAAGTATAAATGCCCCCACTTCATTCTTCCAAAGGCAGAGGAACCTTCAAAAGCCAGAAGTTTGCAAAGTTGCTTCCTCTTTGTACTTTCACTTATCCAACCAATTATTTCAGGATACGATTGGTCTTTGATTTTTATTACCATTTTTAGAATGGCCTCTGCTAGGAACCCATCTTTCCCATGCTTAGAACTTGGACATCTTGGCCTGAGACTCTACTGTGGGAAATCAAAAAGAAGTAAAGGGCAAGATGGTGGCAAGAAATGATACCTTCCCCTCCTTTATAGAAGGGTATGAGCCATCATGTGACAAAAACAGAACCAGTGAAGGCTGAAAAAGATACTGCAATATCAGGGCTCCTTTGTAAAATCAATTTTTCCAAGACAGTCTTCAAACTAAAGGACCACAGTAATTGTACTGACTGCCAAATGTGAAAAATTACAACTTTTTTAAAAACCAAATTATAAGAAAATGAGAAAAGCCCAAGTTACTCTTGTGGAGAACTCTCCCAGGACTAAACCTGAGCACGCTCCCCAGTCTCTTGGCCTCAGCCATTCCTCGCCTCTCTTGACACAGGTTAGAGCCTCAAGAGGGAACAGGTACTGCCCAAAAGGCCTTCTGGAGTGGAGAGCCTGTTTAGGGAAGGACATCTCTGCACAAGAAGTGCTATCTCCCCCACTCACTGGCCAGCATGGGAGCAAAAGCTGGAATTTGTAAAAACAACCAAAGTACCACTGATCCAAACACAAGTCATATTCAAAAACGCACACGCGTACAAGAGAAAAAGAGAGACAGAAAAGGAGAATGTTAGCAGAGGGAACATAACCAAGAGCTAGAATCGTTTTAAGTCCAGCAAAGCCTTAGAGCTAAGGAGCTCAGTGCTCCCTTTTTTGAAGTTATAGGGAGTTAAATGTGGGAAGGAGAAGGCAAGAACATGGTGGGCATCATAACTGTTAACACTTAGTAAAGAATGACATTAAACTCTACTTCTTCTTGAAAAGCTACCTTTACAAGATGACTTACTAAATACAATTATTGCTACATCTGGGTGTATTAATAAAGATCTTACAGTTACAAAAAGAGTTCAAAAAATGTGTTTTATCTAAAATCCAAATCAGAATCGTGTTTTGCATCTTGAATCCTGAATAGAGCATACTCTTCACCTCTTTGTTACATGAATTGGCAAATCTAACCTTTTATTTATTTATTTTTAATTTTTTAGGTCTTTATTTTATTTTGAGAGACAGAGACAGAGAGCGAGTGGGGGAGGGGCAGAGAGAGAGGGAGACACAGAATCTGAAGCAGGCTCCAGGCTCTGAGCTGTCAGCACAGAGTCGGACGCAGGGCTCGAACCCACCAACTGTGAGATCATGTCCTGAGCCAAAGTTGGACACTTAACCAAGTGAGCCAACCAGGCGCCCCAAATCTAACCTTTTAGAAATCTGAAAAGGTGTCCCTTAAAGTGATCAAGTTCAATGTGACTGACATTCACTCATCACCAACTCCCTACTCATCCTTCAAAACAGGAAGCTGAATTCTTACTGGTGTTCAATGGAACAAATGTCTTTCACTCATGGGAAAATTTACTAAGCACTTCTTCCAGAACACAAAGTATCCACATATGTGAGTCACCATTTTATCTTTGGTGCCAAGTAAGCCCCTCAGGGTGACAAGGTTTAAGTTATTCCCCAAGGTCTCCCATTTGTGAAGGAAACTTTGTTGTTTGGATTTCCCAGCTAGAGCTCCATCCACTAGATACATCTGCCAGAAGAAGCACCCATCTATTTCCCATGTCTGCTGCTTGGGAAAGGATCAACTGGGGAATGCCCATTAATCTAGCTCAGGTACACCCAAAGATAAAGGAAGTAAACTTTAATTAAACTTTATAAAGGAAGAGATACAAAGGTAAATAAACCCTTTGCTCTTCATCACTGGTCCTCTAAATTGTACTATGGTACAACAGTAACGTACTAGTTAACCACCTTGAAGTGTCACACTCAAAGACCAACAGCCTCACTCATTCAACCAATACCCAATGAATATTTACTGTGATGAAGACTCCTGTGAAGCTGTGATTTTAAAAAGATATAAACTTAATTTTTTGATTTTAAAAAAGAGAATTTAAAACTACATGCAAACCTGATGGCATCCATGGATCCGAAGTTGGTTTGGTCAAGGTGTTCACCTGCTCCCAGTTGAAGTCATCATCTTCAGCCTGACTATATCCACATGCGCTATGTGGCTCGTCAAAGAGGCAACCACCTAAAATGTAAAAGAATGAAAAGTTATGTGAGCTACAAATAGACTTCTGGAGTAAGCGATGATGACTGAAGGTAACTGTAAACCTACTTGATACCGAACTAAATTTGATTTGACCTTGGTGCTCAGGTACTATATGGAACTTGACCCTACTGTACCCTATGGGCTTAAGCACTCATCGAGCTTAATATTAACCGTGCCTTACCAGTACTACTATACTATAGTGTCCTCCTGCCCAAAGAATCCAGTGTTTGTATAATCTAATTGAAAATAAGACCCAAGTAAATTTATAATTCATATTTTCCAGATTTGCAGGGATTTGGAATAATTGATCTTATGTTCAAAATGTTAATAGGGTGGCCCTAGGTATTCAATGTGTTTTCAATAAAAACACATCATGATGTGTCCAAAAAAATTAAAAGAGAAATGCTTTCGCCATTAACACTGGCACAATGTCATGGGAAAAACAATACAGTAGAGACCATGAACATAGCTTGCAAAATACATTCTCTAAGGATTATTCTAAATCTAAGATAAAAACAGGTTTAACTTTAATACTTTGTACATTTGAAGACCCAAAAGTAAAATAGATTATAAATTTGCTTCTAGTCCACACACTTTTTAAAGGCAAGAATAAATTCAAAACTAAACATCTGCTTAATTCTGGTGCTAGAAATGAAGCTACTTAAAGAAACAAAGAATAAGAGCAAATGCAATTTTACAAAGCAGTTCAGCTGTTTCAGCATCCTGAGGCACGCTGATGATTTTCAGTCCCACCCACATCCTCTTAAATGTCTCCTGTTACTTTGAATTAGTGCGGTATCAAATCTTTTCACCAATGCTTCACATTGCGAAAGGGAGTGATTATATTGATCATATTAATTACTATGAAAATTCTAATATCCATTATATAATGCTACTAGTTATATTCATTAAAAGTATTACTCATACCATTTGCAGCTACGTGGATGGAACTAGAGGGTATCATGCTAAGCAAAATTAGTCAGTCAGAGAAACACAAATATCATATGACTTCACTCATACGAAGACTTAAATACAAAACAGATGAACCTAAGGGAAGGGAAGCAAAAGTAACATAAAAACAGGGAGGGGGACAAAAATATAAGAGACTCTTAAATATGGAGAACAAACAGAGGGTTACTGGAGGGGTTGTGGGAGGGGGATGGGCTAAATGAGTAGGGGCATTAAGGATTCTACTCCTGAAATCACTGTTGCACTCTATGCTAACTTGAAAGTAAATTTTTAAAAATTAATTTTAAAAAATATTACTCATAATTACTTGCCAATGATGAGAATTAAGGGCTCTGGTCAAGAAAACACAAAAATAAGAACATTATTGCACTATGTCTGTAGTGCAATAATACTATGTCCGGCAGCACGAAGATAAATAAAATAGCACTTGTACAAACTCAGAGGTAAAGGTAGATGTTAGAGGTCACCGAGGGTCAACTTCAATCTAAAAGCTTATGTCAAGACTACAAGCATCTAGACAGAGAGACAGCTTCGAATGGGTGAAGCACTCAGGAAATCTAGAAAAGCATCCCTACCTTATAGACAATCCCCCCTTTAAAAAGGCCCAGCCTCTGCTTCTTCAAATGTATACTCATTTATCTTAGTTCGACCCTGTGAAGAAATAGGAAAAAAGTCTCCGCTTTTACACAGGAAAGCCGATTATTTGAAAAGAGCCGTCATGTTCTAGGTCTTCACTTCTCCAGGCAAAACATGTTTTGCTCCCCTCAGTGCCTTCCAGCAGAAGGCTTTCAGGTTTTCACTGCCCTGGCCGCTGTTCTCTGCATGTTCCCTGGGTTATGGGGACTCATCCAGAACAATGGCTCCCAGTACTGGAGCCAGAATTCAATTGGCTGTTTCCCTGGACCTCAAGCTCTTTGAACAGTCTGGGCAGAGTGGTGGTCCATTCGGAGCGTCTGCGAGCCTGAAGTCCCGTATGTCTTTTTCCGGGCACTGCTGTTAAGTCCTTTCCCCTCTCTTATAATCAGACTTCCTGAATTTGAACTCAGGGCTGTACATGGATCCTTACTAAATCCCATCTCATTGTCTTCCATGCCTCACTCCAGCCTGTTAAGAGCTTTCAGAATCCTGAGTTCACTATTCGGGTATTAGTCATCCCACCTAGACGGGGGTCATCTGCAAATGTGATGAGCACGCGTTCTATGTCTCCCTCCAAATCGCTGATTTAAAAAATGTTAAACAGGGCAGAGTCAAGGGACCTCAGACCATTTTGGGTCTCTCCCAGCTCTCTAGCTTTGCCTTAGTTTTTGGCTTGAGGCATGACCGACCGTGAAATTAGTGACCCTGGCCACTGTCTTCTGTGACACTTTAACAGAACTGGTCAATTAAACATTCCACTGAGAACAGAAACTCATTACAAAGATACAGCACTAACTCAATATTTCACCTTGACAACAACGGGTAATTTATACTTCCCTCCCACTCAGCTTTAACAAGTTCAGAAACAAAGTGGATTTGGTTAAAAGCACATAATACTAACGACTTTCCAATTTGGGGTAAGAAATCTTAGAAGACTATGCAAACATCTAGGAGAAATATTTTCCCTTGGTTGCAAATCTTAATTCTGATGTAGAAAATCGCTTCAGTACTGTAGGAATAAGCTCAAACAGCAGTAGCACTGATAATATTCAGACAGAAGGAAACCACCATGAATTTTGACAGAAACGGGGTCCCCCCGTGGAAACACGGCCTGTAGTACAATCTTAAACGGTGAAAAATAGCTATCGGCAGCCACAAAACAATTCAATGCTAGTTAAAGATCTGGTTCACAAAACCACCACTGGCACTGAAGATATAACCAAATAGAAAGGCGAAAGCATGCATGGCTAACAGCAAACCCCAAAGGCTGATGCAAAACCCTGGTGCAAATATATACTTTCCCATTGCATAAAGCTGTGTTTATCACTTGAAAGGAAACATAAAACGTATGCTATGGTTCTTTCAGACCCATGTACGATTATCAAACCACTGGAAAATGGGATAGACTGAATTTCCTATTGCCCGAAGATACCCGCACACCAATTTTCAGAGCCACCGCTGGCTTCACCCAACAGATTTGAGACCCTAAAAATAGTAAAGTTGGTTTATTGAGCTAAAAGACGATGAGATTAAGGTGTTTACATCTGAATTAAACTGACCAATTAAAGAGACAACAATTAAACCTTGGTTTTCAAGGCGGCTCTGTGCAGTGACAAGGGGAACAAGGTCAAAGATCTGGCCCCTTCCCCTTCTCCCACGGCCAGCTTTGTGGCTGTAGACAAATCACTGAGAGATATCTCTGAATCCTGGTTTCTCCACCTATAAAATGGAGATGACACATATCTCACATGGTATTTCTGATGATTCAATAAGAGAGCAAACGTCAAGTTAGTGTATCATGTGGTCAGGCATGTTCAGCCAGTATCTGCTTATCATTCGTTCTGAAATCCTTCTTGGAACAATGACCCTCATGGGTTCACTTCATCGCAAATAACTGGGATATGTAATTGGAAATTTAGAAGTGTGTGTCAGGAAGGTGAAGAGCTGTGAGCATCCATGCAGGCACACTCCTGTGGGCTTCTCCGTGGAGCCATGTGAGGGCAAAGAACAGTAGGTTTTTCAAGTAAATGCTTTGGGGCCATTGAAGAATGTGGTAAGGAAGCAAAGTCTCCAAAAAAATGCAGGGAAATGAAGCTCTTCCAAAAATAAATCTCCTTGATTTTCAGAATAACACAGTTTCTGTACAGGAATGGAGGGGAAGTGGTCAGCAATGGACTTGCCAAGGTTTCCCCGGAACACAGTCTTTACTTGGACTAATGCCTAACAGCTCATGGCTGGACCACAGTCCTCCATCAGATCAAATTAAATTATTTCCCTTTTGTGGCAGTAAATCAGTACTAAACCAAAAGTCAGGTGCAAGATGGAGGAAAGGTGATGCAGCCAGTTGGGGTGCAGGTTGCCATCATTCACATTCTCTCCCTCCATCTCCCTCTTCCTCTCTCCCTCCCTCGGCCCCTCTAACCTTCCTCTCTCTGTCCCCTCCCCCCTCTCTGTTCCTTCCTCTCCTTCTTTACCTCTCCCAGCTTGCTCACGGGGGGCGCGCACGCGCGCTCTCTCTCGCTCTCTCTCTCTCTCTCTCTCTAAAAGAAAGGTCCATGAAAGCCTATAGGAAAGGTAGGAATTCTGCTGAAAAGCAATTTTGGTTATAATTCTTAGTCATCTTGGTACTCTCTAGAACTCTCTAGAACCATGGTAGTAAAATGAGTAATGAATTCTGCCAAAATTCATACAGAATTTGGCTGCAACAATTTCGGCTGGACATGTTTAAAAGAAGTGCAAGGTAATATCCACTTAATCAATGGAAACAACCTCAATATAGCCCCCACAAAACACCCAGGCCCATCCCGGTGTATTCCAAGATGAATAATCTAGAAATAAGACTAAATCAGTGAACATGTGCATTTTTTATTTGGGATGAAAACTATAAGCTGGTTAAATGCTTTTTTAATTTTTTTCATGTTTTTTATTTATTTCTGAGAGAGAGAGAGAGAGAGAGAGAGCGAGCATAAGCAGGAGAGGGTCAGAGAGAGAAGGAGACACAGAATCTGAAGCAGGATCCAGGCTCTGCGCTAGCTGTCAGCACAAAGCCCGACACAGGGCTCGAACCCACGAACTGTGAGATAATAACGTGAGCTGAAGTCAGATGCTTACTTGACTGAGCCACCCAGGCGCTCCTGGTTAAATGTTAATTAAGTCTTCACAAATTATGGCTTTTGCTTTAGAAAAGTTGAACTCTTTTTTGGGGCAATAATTAGATAGCAAGACTAGTTGCCTATGAAGGTCATTCTTGATTTATGAAAATAAAATATTGCATTTGCATACTGAAGGGAATTTATCTTTCTTCTTTCTTTGGAGTAGCAGAGAATTCGTAGATCCAAAAATAGTATGATATCATGGATAGAAGCTATAAAGGAGAGGATGGTCCACTTTTTCCCCAAAGAAAACCTGAAAAGATCTTTCACATGACCACCTATGTCCTAATAAAGTGCCAGGCCTGAAGAGCAGACAAAAGAAAACAAACTGACAAGAGTTAGCGCCCCGCCGTTAAGAGCAGTATTTTATTTTTTTTTTTATTTTTATCTCTTTATTATTGAAGTATAGTTAGCATACACCATTATATTAGCTTTGCCTGTACAATATAACGATTCCACAATTCTTTACACAGTGACTGTGTGGGTCACGACATGTTGACCCAGCATACATACATGTACATTTTGCAAACCCAATTTAACTCTACTGAGATACACGGATATTATCCATTTCTGTTCTATTCGGTTTTGTAAAAGGCTGGTCCAGATCCACTAACGCGACTTCAAGGTCTTCAAAGGTTGCTCCCTGTAGTCTTTAAGGTTTGGGAATGAGAACCATTACCTGGGACTATTCATTTTGCATGAAGTTGCTAATCAACACCACCATATGGGAACCCTACAAAATTCTCTGGTATTAACAGCTACCATTTGGTGGACATCTGCCCTGGGTCAGCCAGATTCTGCTTAAGGGGACAAGTCATTATTTCACTTACTCCTCACAATTGCTGAGACATTTGTCTCAATTCAAAGAAATTGTTATGTAACAAAACCACGCATATGTTTACATGTATTACTTAATCTTAAAAACCCTAAAGGCAACCATTGATAACCTTTATGCCAGCTATCGATGTAATACCTCTGAGTTCTAAATTCACTTTTCATTGCTTGCGCTGCAAAACTGTATCCAAGCTCTCTAACTACATTTCCTGTCCCAGGGGGCAAAGCCAGTGAGCTTTTAACAATGGAGGGTTCTAAAGAGGCATTGTGAGAGGAAGGAGGGGGGGATTAAATAGGGCTCCTCAACACACAAGTTTTCTCCAGCACCGGGGCCACAATGCTGGAGCCTTCTCAGGACCCAGCTCAACTGGTGCACGGTGGTAGGCAGTACCCTGCAGACAAGAACTTACCCCAGCACCGCTTCCGCAGTTCTGCAGTGGAGCGGCCCCCAAAAGAAAGCCCCCATGAACAGCTTCCCCTGCTGCTCTAGAGGACACACTTCCTCCAAGTTCCATCACTGTGGCCCCACAGCAACTTCCCTACCAACCACTGAGCCCTGGATATCACCTCTAGAAAGATGTCCTCCTTGGACTCTTCTATTTATTCCCTGGACCAGTGCCTGCCTCTCATATCTACCATTCCTTTATTCTTAGAGCTCTCTTTACTTCATACTTGCCAATCTCTTATATTCCAACCCACTGTTACAGTTAACTATTCTTTTTCTTAAGCTCATTTATTTATTTTTTGAAGGAGAGAGAGCACAAGCAGGAGAGAAGCAGAGAGAGAGGGGAGAGAGGGAGAGAATCCCAAGCAGGCTACACACTGTACACCCAGAGCCCTATTCAGGGCTAGATCTCATGAATGGTAAGATCATGACCTTTGCCAATATCAAAAGTCCAGCCCTCAAATGACTGAGCCACCCAAGTGCCCCTACTTAATTATTCTTTATATATTATTCTTCATATTCTGTTCAAATTACTGTGTGGTTTCTGTCTCCTGCCTGGAAATTCATTGCTATATCCCTGTTTTTACAAATAGGAGTTTGGAGTGGTCAATTATCTTGCCCAAAGTCACGCAGAGTTCACCCAAGGTCTGAGTCCAAAGGTCATACTCTTTCCAGTCTGCACATTTTTACTTTGAATGCACCTCAATAAGTAAACAATGTATAATATTTGTATAATGATTGTTGCATGAATTGCATTGCAAATAAGCTCACCTAAGAAGCCAGTAGTGGACAATCAAATGTTAATTTCATAAACTTACTTACAAGATCCACACACATTTTGAATTGTTCTGCCTTTAACAGGTTAAATTGACTCATATATTCTAGCAATCAAGTTCTTCTTGTTATAATTACAGCCCATTTAAAGTTATTTTGTGAAAAGATGGCAATACTCCTTGAGGAGATTTCTGAAACATTTTTCTCATTTGTTCTAAATACAGAATGACCCCATTTAAGGCAGCCTTTACCAAATCCATAAAGTATTAAATGGGTCTCTCTACAGAGCAGGGGAATTGAAAACTAGTGCTCACGCACCCCACAAAGAAAAGTAATGCTATATGTTCTATTTTCCTAAAATACATATAATCTCAGGTGGTCCTATCCACTTATTTCAAAGTTAAAACTGTCAGGTAAATGGCTAGAAATTAATACCTTTCAAACGATAAACAGAAAGTGAGCTGTAATATACATAATTGTTTTAAGAGTTAAAGAAACAACCCTACAGCAACATAGCGAAGCCACTGCTTTCTTCTTATAAATCAATCCCAGTGACATCTACATTTAATTGCCTGCCAAACAATACAAGTATATAAAGCCTCTTAAACTTTGAGTGCCCCGGTGACGGTTAGTGAATCAGACACTAAGCATTATAGAAATGCTCTTCTACATAATTTAATCCAGCAAGTAGTTTTTACACATTGCACAGGCATTTAAATGGCTAATGCTATGCTCTATTGTAAAAAGTGCTATTTGCCAATGGATATATTTTATATAACTCAAAGGAAATGAGCTGTCTTGTTCTTAAAGTGTCTATGGCTTATTATACTTACTGCATACTTCATTTCATATCCATCTATTGATCCCTGATTTTTAAAAAAAGGCCTGATTGCAACAAACAAGCATGCATTTTTTCTTATTGATCTTAATATCTTTTTTTTACCCCAATGGGTAACAGCATCATTTTTTTTTTAAAGTTTATTTATTTTTGAGAGAGAGAGAGACAGAGCAGAAGCAAGGGCAGACCAAGAGAGAGACACAGAATCTGAAGCAGGGTCCAGGCTCTGAGCTGTCAGCACAGAGCCCGACGCAGGGCTCAAACCCACAAACCGTGAGATCATGACCTGAGCCGAAGTCAGATGCTCAACCAACTGAGCCACCCAGGAGCCCCATACCAGTGTCATTTCTATTCCCAAATATTGTACAGATGCATCCAAATCATTAGGGATCTGTCTCAGTTTCCCATTTATAAAGAAATGCCTTATAAGTCACTACAGAGTTTAATTAAACCACTCAAACAAACTCCCTACGAATTCGAATCTACCTGAATCTAACACTGGTCCTCTCCCGTCCACACCAGTATTGAAAAATACAGTGTGAAAAACAGTGTCTGCCTCTATCATAGCAACAGCAGTAAAAGGAAAAAAAAAAGGAAAACAAAATGATAGGGTATCTGCAGGAACCGTCTAGGGGAGAAGATGGTCAAATCTAGATCAGTATTTACCACTTCATCTTGGGAGGTGCATGGGTCCTGAGTCCTATGCTGGAGCAATGGTTCTCAAAGTAGGTCCCTGGACCAGCAGTATCACCTGGGATCCTGTTAGAAATGCAGATTCCTAAGCCCCACTCCCAACCAACTAAATGAGAAACTCTGGGGTAGAGTCTTGTGATTTTTTGTTTTCAAGTGTATTTATTTATTTTGAAAGAGACAGCATGGGGCGGGGCAGAGAGAGAGATTGAGATTGAGAATCCCAAGCAGACTCCACACTGCCAGCGCAGACTTCAATATGGGGCTCAACCCACGAAAACACAAGTTCCTGAGCTAAACTGAAACGAAGAATCTGACGCTTAACTAACTGAGCCACCCAGTTGCTCCTGAAAGTCTTGTGTTTTAATAAGCCAGACCTCAGGGTGATTCTGGTGCCTACTAATGTCTGATAACCACTGTTCCAGACCGACCTATTTAACCAGACTCTTCTTGGAGCAGCTCTGGGAACCGGCACATTTAAAAAAATTCCCAGAATAATCTAATCATTTGGCCCATTTTTAGAAAACTGTTTCAGATCAGTGGCTTCAAACATTCTTAAGAAGGTATTATCAATTTTTTTAAAAAGGCACAACCATCCTATGTTTACCTATTTGTAAATTATATAATGTGGATTATTATAGACACACACATAACTGACCTTTTCAAGTGCAAACTACAAGGCAAATATAAAGTTCAAATATTTTCTTCCATGTACCAAGGGATTGTACTATACACCTCAAAGGGTGTGGAGAAAGCTTTTTGGAGATCACTGCTCTAAATAACTTCTTTTAGTCATAAATATCTATCTCTCAAGTGCATAAGGGCAACAGAGTAACACTGCTTGATCAAAGTGTTGAATTCCATGCTCTAATTTCATGCTAAGAAACCCCCAATCTGTAATTTTTCTCCTAAGTGTAACAGTTCAACAAAAGCAGATATCCTAGGTAGAAAATGATCCTGGTTGTTGGTCAGAGAAACACAGGAAATTAATAATAATAAAAAAAAAATAACAGAATTTCATTATACGCCCAGTAGCACTCCTGCCAGTTTAGTATGATTTACAAATCCATCTCTTGATGATTTTATTAGCACAAAATCATTGTCTGGGAAAGCAGATAAAATAAACTCCTGAATTCACCCATATGTACTATAGCCAAGCCATGTTATTCAGCTTAAAACAGGCAACCAATTATTTATTTTCACTGGATGCTGATGAACCTAAACTCAACTAAACATATTCCCTCAATGAACATTTTTTTCTGCACATCAAGCTCATTGGGTAGAATCAAATTATAAGGAAAAAGTAAATATAATTTCCTATATCCTCTTGGCAAAACATTCACTTCAATTTCCTATCATTAGGAGTAATTATTCTAAAATAAAAATTGGTAACTTATAAGACTGACTCTATTTAATTGGAATCTGAGACCCAGGATACATTAAGCCCTGGGTCTGTCACCTACCTGTTCTATCTCCGGACAAGTCACGGACTGTGTGTCGTGCTCTCTGTATGAAAAGGGGAGATACAAATCTCCTTTCACGGGAGCAATTAGTGTCTATGATTTCAACGCTGAAAATGGAGGTTTGTAATAGAGAAGTCTTCTACTTAGTTCAAGAGCCTAACACTCATATGCCAATGAGCTGGAAGTGAGAAATAGGAACAGGCGCCCCCCCACCCCCCACTCCAACCCACCCGTCAGCCACTGTTCCCTTTATCCCTCACATGTTTCTTATAGGACGCATCACAGTGGGTTCGGCGTAATTCTCATGCCCAAAGATCTGCATTGTTTTATACAACAGGGGTCCAAAATCTAAGCCTCCTACCAATTTGGTGCTCAAGCGAGGAAACAGCATCTATTCCAGTGGCAAGGGTTAGGGCGTGGCTCTGTTGGGCTTACTGACAAACACTACAACGGTCTTCAACTCAGAAGTTCCTTATAGGATTTTGAGGGGGAAATTCCGAACTTGGGCAAAGCCCTGAGGATTTATGTGCAACAGAAGATATGACTAACTATGTACTATGTACTAAGCAGTACTATGTATTGCTTATCTCCTAGGGGAACCGGGCAGGTTGACCTTGGTGGGGCCCATGAAAGCGTAGTCACTGTTACAAGATGATGAACCTCAAAGACAGCATGACCAAGTTTCGTGCATGCTATCTGAAACAGAAAATATAGGTGACAGACACCCCTTTGTGGACACTGCCTATGGGGGCTGGTGGCACCACAAAATGGATGTTCAAGCCAAGAACCTGAGTCACCCTGCACAATACCTTACCCCCCAAACACTTTTCAGATCTTTTTCCTACTACTCCCTCCCTACCGCAACTTGAGTTTCAGCTCATGTCCCCACTGACTTTGACCCATCCCCCTACACTTAGACTCTCACCTGCCTCAGTCTATCCCACACACGACCAGCAAGCTGACCTTTTATAAAACAGAGGGCCAAAAACGGTCTCTCCCTACTTAAAACTATTCCTGGGCCCCTCACTGCCCACGGGATAATATCCAAATGTTATCATGTGACATATGAGATTTTCTGGATTTGAACTGTGTGTGTGTGTGCTTCTTCATCTCCACTTTTGGCCACCACTTCCCTGTAATAGTACACTACAGTAATTCCTGACCATCTGTAGATTCACTCCAAGGACGGGGCTGCCCACACACCACAGGTCTGAGACACCATCCCTGCACCTACCCCAGAGTCTGGCTGCCAGACTCCTCCTTCGTTTTTCAAATGCCAGCTCAGATGCTACCTCTCCTGGGTACCTGTTTTTGATTCCTTTTCACAGACAGAATCAATCACTCCTTCCTATATACCATCGCTGCAAAGTAAGTCTTCTAGATGTCTTGATTACCCCATACAGCAGCACGATTGTGGTTAAGTTTGTCATCTCTACAGCATTCTGAGCTCCGTGGGTCTGGGCAATGTTCTCTTCACCTCTGTTTCCTCAGTCCTAGAGAGGTACCCATTACTCATTACATACCTGCTGGATTTAATGGAATTTTGTGGAGTTTTCTATAACAAAGGTAAGCACAAAAACCATTTACTGCTGCATTTTTATTGGAAACAAACACTGAAGAAGAAAAATACTAATGGATTCTATTCACTCAACATTCTCACTGCACCATGGGAAGAAGGCATTCTGATTCTAGAACTCTTTCTTGCCTTTTTGATCTTACTCATGGCATCTCCTTCTCTCTCTCCTCCCTCCCTCCCTGTCAACCCAATTCCTCTCACTGAGGAAGGGAAAGAGGCAAGGGAAGAAAAGAAGGGAGAGGGGGTTAAAAAGAAAAATCAAAGAGGACAAAAAAGATGCCCTTGTCCTCAGGGAAGGCAATCTGGGGGGCAGGAAGCTGTTAAAAAGGAGAAATATGAAAAATGCTACAGGAGCCAAGAGAAAGACCAAAAACTCATCCTGAAAGCCTCCTGTCCCTAAATGGTCCAGATTAAAAAAGAAAACCAGAGAGTCAGCAACTAGATGTGAGAATCTAAAATATCCATGGCCTGTTATTCTGAGAATCTGCATAATAAGGCTCTTATCTGGCAGACCTCAGCAGAAGTCAACAAAAAGCATAGGGATTCTCTGTGTATCATACTGGAACTCTGGTTTAATGCCTCAGTTGGTTGTTTTTATGTTTCAAACATAAAAAGAATGCTAATAATTACAGGTCATATATCTTTCACATTTAGGAAATGTACAAGTAGTGAATAAGTAAGTATTCAATATCAAACTTCAATTCGCAGGCCATGATGAAAGTACACTGTGAAGAAAAATACTTCATTATATACTTTTTTGAACCAGGAAGCTGCATTCTCTAAGGTAACACCAATGCTGGCACAATGCAAAAAATGGCTATGAATCAGCTTTCCTTCCAGTCATTTTATATGACCAATTAGTTGCTAAGATATAGGGAACTAAGAATATTAACCCTTCTGAAGGTCAACACAATTGAAGCGTCTTTCTTTCCATAATTGAGTATCTACTCAATATTCTATTTCCCTTGGTAGCAGGTATTGTTTTGCCACTGACTAAAGAGAACAAGTGGTCTGAGGAAATAACTCGGGACCAGGGAGCAGAATGTCTGGGTCCCAGTCCTGCCCTGATCTGTGTGTGGCTTTGAGGGAGGCAACCAGCTGGCAACGTGGAGATAACAACGGACAGAATGTAGATTAACCACCAAAAAGACAGTGAGGTAAGTATCAACTCTATTTATATGTAAAACCATCCACTTTCAAGAATATCATAAGTAACTTTGTATATATGTGCATGTGTTTATATATACACAATTAACATCATCTATTTGCCTACCTACCAACCTATCCAGTTACCTATCCTACTTATCACCTGTCTAGTAAATTGGTAAATATTGGCTCCCTTTCCTTTCTGGTCCTCCCTTCTGATCTATATAAAATAGCCCAGATAAACCAGATCATTAGTTTTTCAGTGTGCCTCCCAGAACCCTTAGACTCCCTTAGATTGCAAAGGTAAGCCTACTGCCGGCCTTCCTAAAACCCTGCTTCAACCTGATATTCAACATCCCTTTACTTTAAATGTTGGTGTTCCATGGGCAATAAGAGAATTTTACCAAAAAAGACTAATACCTAACAGTATTTGACAACTTGCAATTTAGATGATCTCTAAGGTAAGATTTCCATTCTAAGATGATGCATCCTATTATTTTTCTTTCTTCTCTTAAATGAAATACTTCTTTATCAGGAACATGATGGAAGTTAAAATCTATTGGTGTGTATCTAGGTATACGGTTGGGAGGGGTCTGATTATAATATAAAAAATTAAGAAAAATAATGTTAAATAATAGAAGCAGAAAGGATAGCAGAGCTCAATTTAAAGAGAGAAGAGAAGGTTCAAGGTAGAGGTGGTGAAGAAGTAAAAGTGTAGGAACATCTGCATGATGATGCCAGGTTCGTGACTAGGAAAGCAAAGAACACAAATTCACAGGAGCAGGCAACCACTACTCTCAAATCTGTGTGGGCTGGAACTGATTTGGGGTGTTCATTGCTATCCAAATCAACTCCAGAAAGATCTACATCCTATTTGTCAGAAGGATTTCAGAATATCTAACAGAAGTTCTTCTCAACCTGCCCTACTCCTCAGCAGCTGCTTACTCATGTCTAAAAGTATCTGAATCAAGGGGTTCCTGGGTAGCTCAGTCAGTTGAGTGTCTGACTTCAGCTCAGGTCATGATCTCATGGCTTGTGAGTTCGAGCCCCACATCAGGCTCCGTGCTGACAGCTAAGAGCCTGTAGCCTGCTTTGGGTTCTGTGTCTCCCTCTCTGGCTCTGCCTCTCCACCACTCACACTCTGTCTCTCTCCCTCAAGAATAAATAAACATTAAAAAAAAATTTTTTAAGTATCTGAGTCAGTGTATGATTTTTTTTTAAGTCTATAAAAAAGAGGCTCCAAATCTAAAACTCAAACAAAAGCTGTATGGAAATAGATTCATACAACCAGTCCTATAACCACATCTACTCCCATAAAAATATTTATTTAGACCACGTTTGGGCCCATGCAAACAATCCACGCATACAAATAACTAGGTGTTAAATATTTCTTATTTTGATAAAGATCACTTCAGGGCATTAAACACAGGAAAAGTCAAAGGAGAGGAAGTTCAAAAAAAGGTAATATCAAATTCAGTGACTCCAAAATATGGAGAAACTACTCACTGGCATAACTATAATATAAAGCCAAGAGACTGGAAAACTCTTCTTCTCAGGAAAATTTTTTTAATTTATTTTTATTTTTTATAAGAAGCTTGTTATAAGAAGCCATGGTCACTGGGATTAATCAAAGCTTCACTATACAGTTAGTTGGTTTTAAGCATCTGAGTGTGTGATTTTACACTTGATTAAACCTAGCCTGGACCTCTCTTTCTTACGGGATTCTCTTTCAGCAAGCTTATTGTTGGCCTTTGGCCAAATTGGACACGTACCTTTAACAACATCTAACCTAGCACCGGGTACCCCGTGAATTGAGAATAAACCTTTGCGGATCAATATCATATTGACTGGGCTTAAGAATTAGTAACCCTTCATAGGGGCAAAATTTGCCTAGAGGAAACTTCACAGGCCAACTTTATCTCTGTAATATTTAAGCCAATGATCAAAGGTGGGACTCCAGGACCCAAGAAGCACTGCTAAGAACAAGTTGTAGTTACCAGTGGGTTCCCAGCCTCAGCTCTTGCTAGGGAACACATCTCTCTGATCAGAGCCCCCAAGCCAGAGTACTGATTTCGGCAGGATAAACAATATGCCCACTTCCCCACTGGTTTAGGAAGAAATGAGGGTGTGGGCAACATTTTCAACAGCATACCTGACTGATACGAGAGTTCTTGGGTTAAGCAGTAAAAACCCAGTTGAATCAATATCCATTTTTTCTCACATGCTCCCTAAATTTCAAAAAGATGTTTATCTTAGAAATGCAGATATGACTGTAACCACAGGAGAGCCAAGTGTGGCACCATTACTAATAATCCTCAATAAAGACCTTCATTATACTGAACTTTATATACTGCTAACTTCAAAATTAAAAAATAAAACCCAGGGGAGACCAGAGGATTTAATTAGGTCAGGAAAAAAACTCCTTTTGGTAAAAAAAAAAAAAAAAAAAAAAAACCCTATTACAGATAAACTGTTAAATCCCTGGATCCACCAAACACTGTGTCTTCTTTAGACACTGAGATAGTAACCCAAATAAGTCCCAATTTGCAAACTGGGTGGCAAGCCTGCACCTTCCTCATGTGTTTACAGTAGGGCTCCTGAAAATATCAACTATCCCCAAATCACAAAGCGTTTTTTTAAGGGTTACTGATCTCTAGTATCTCTGCTATTGCATTGTTCTCATTTTGTATAAGCTTAAGAAAAGCACTAGGCGTTCCTCCTAGCTCAGTGATTCTTAAACTTTTGGGAGTTGATGGATCTTTTTGAGAATCTGAACAGAGCTATCCATGATCTTTCCCCCAGAACAAATTGTGTGCAAATTCATAATTCCTTGAGTTTACAAAGTTCTTAAGAGCAACTCATTTACTCAAAAGGCAGTTCGATGACTACCTATATCAGAATCACTGGATAATTTATTTTTTGTTGTTGTTTTGTTTTAAATTGTCTTTAAATTTACTTCTGAGAGGGTGAGCAGCGGAGGGACAGAGAGAGAGGGAGACAAAAGAATCTGAAGCAGACTCCAGGCTCCGAACTATCGGCATAGAGCCTGATGTGGGGCTCAACCCCACAGACTGAGATCGTGACCTGAGCTAAAGTCAGATGCTTAACTGACTGAGCCACCCAGGCACCCCACTGGATAATTTCTTAAAACACAGGTCTTGAGCCCTGTCCTAGACCTATGGAATCAACTGCTGAGGGCAAGCCTGGGGCTCTATTTAGGTTGCTTCCTGGTGATTCCGTAGCTGGTTGAAGGCAGGTCAGGTCCTCTGCTCTGGCCATTTTCCTTTCCTCTCATGATACCAACTGGTTCTGAAACAGATGCTCCCCTGGCACTCGCTTCTCTCTCTCCTGAGGAGCCAAGCCTCTGTCATCTCCACCTGACCAAAGGGCATCTCTACCAGCATCCTCACCCACTCTGCACACTTCGCTCACAACTACCCCCACTCCCATGCACACTGGAGGTACATCTCTTACGTATATCTACCATCCACCTCCCGGCCAGCTACCCAGAAGACTCTTGCTCACTTGTCCACTAAGACCCATTGCCACAGAATGAACTAGGTCTCCTCTCTGCTCCTATGTTGTCAGCTCATAATTCTCCCATGAGGGAGATCATTCCCTCTTCTCTGGATGGGGTTCAGTAGTCTCACAAACTACATGATGAGCACCCCAAGCTTAATGCAGAAGCCATGCCTGAACACCCAGGATCCCTGCTCCTTAGCTACTCGTAGTGACTTATACAGCTACACCTGACTCACATCCAAGGGCAATGCCGAAAAGACACTGGAGATCCTCCAAAGTGTTATGCAATAAGGATAATGAGGTGGAGGATGAGGGGTTGCCTGATGTATCAAAGGCATGCCAGTCACCATCCAGTAAGTCTGGACCCAAACAAGGGCACTGTTCAGTGCAGTGACAGATGCCAAAAAACAGGGTCCAGATCCTCCGTGTTAGTATACTTAGCAACATGGGACACATATGTAACCAACTCCAGTTCAGCCTTGTGATGAGGTCACCAAAGATGACTAAGAGTCTATTTCAGATTAGGAAGAACAAGGGTGAGTTCACGGGGGAGAAGGCATTTCAGGTGTGGCTGTGAAGACTGGTCAAGTTTTGAGGGGGCAGAGAGAGAGATTTGAGAGAGCATAAACACAATGGGGAAGAAGGGAGAAACGTACACATTTAGAAGGCATGGAATCAAAGCTCATTTCAGCATGAATAATATAAAGAATGGCTGAATTGGGCTGCAAAGGCAAACCAGAGGAGGGCAGTGCCAGGAATGAGATGATCACGTTGCCACATTCATGATCCCACATGGTCACCCACAGCAGCCTGGTGACAAAGGAAAGCAAAAAAGGCATCCCATCTCACAGACAAGGGGCAAGGTCAAAACAGTGATCTTACTTGCTTACGATGAAGAAGCAGATAATGGCAGAGCTGGCGCCTGACCCTTGGTC
This sequence comes from Hyaena hyaena, assembly GCF_003009895.1. Classification (NCBI taxonomy): domain Eukaryota; kingdom Metazoa; phylum Chordata; class Mammalia; order Carnivora; family Hyaenidae; genus Hyaena; species Hyaena hyaena. The sequence continues at coordinate 1,000,872 of NW_024081147.1, forward strand.
TCCCAACCCTTAAGATGCAGGCTTTCCTTCCAGTAAAAGTGTTAATATGCAATTACAGTAAAATGAACATTCCATGGATGCTCCTTCCACATTTACTGCATAAGTAAACTGCATCTTTCCTAAAACAGACAACGTTGGATGTCATCCTTGAATTTTAGCCCCACACAGCACTGGCAACTTAACACCAATGAAGATCCTTTACATACTTATTAAATAAAGATTTGATGGCAACAATATCAAGTTAATTAAGGGAAGGCAAAGAGAAGTGAGATTTCTTTCCTCAAGTAGATACCAGAGAAACTTCACTGCTACCATCAACTACCAATAATTCTGCCGAACAAATCGATCCTTTACAAGCTGAAGCATGTTAATCAGGAGCGCTTAGAGAAGCAATACACTGAGGCAGGCATGTCGACAGCAAAATGCAGGGCCTCGTAAAATTAACTGCTTGTTTGCTTTTCCATTTGCATCAGAAACCTGACCTTACAAGTAAAGCAGTCACAGTGAACCTTCACGAAATATCAGACCCTGAAACAGGGTGCTGAGAGATCAAATCTCCCCTCAAAATTGAAAAGAAATGCTAAACACACTCCAGCTCAGAAGTACTGTACCAGAAAGGAAATTAATATTGAAACTGGAACAGCATCTACTGTTCCACCCAGTAGGAAGAAAACAATGGTGTTTGATCAAAAAGTACAAGGAAATGCAGGGGTCTGATAGCACAGAGGAAATGAAGATGGACCTTACAAAGAATCCAACGTGGAACAAAGCTGTCCACATGCAACTCCAGAGGGAGGGCAAGGTTTGTGTTGAAAAGGCTGTGATTAGAGCAAAATTCAATGTCCTTGAAACTCCTGCCTTGCTTCTTAGTCTTGCCTCCCACATAGAGAGCAGGAGACAACTGGAAAGGGACTACGAAATGAAAAAGTATATACATGTAGAAGGGCACAAACATAATCAAGTGTATCGAATCATTTTTTTGAAGGCAGGTTTTCTATATAAAAGGTCTGGTCACACACGGGGCCAACAGTATTTAAGAAAACAAAGAAATGAGGGCGGATTGTTCTCATCTCATTTTATTTCAACTCAGTTTAAAAGCCAAGTGACACACAAGGCACAAAATTCTTGCACTGTCCTCAAACCCTACTTCTGCTTTGGACCCAAATGCAATCAGCTACTAAGCCTTCCAATTACTCCTCATATGGACCAGACACGTTCCTCCCCTTGCTGTGGCGGGCAGGCGATCCCAGCCCCTGCCCTGGAAGAGTGTACTGTCATTTCCTTATTCCTCTCATTTCTCGTCCTCCTTCTCCCTATGAAAAGAAACATCTGGACTGAACAGACTATAACATCCAGCTCCTCTAAGGACCTACAAGATGAAAACCACACTCATCTGCTTCTTTTTGCTAAGTTCTCTGATGTTCTGCCACAACTCTCCATTCTTACCACTAATAGATCCACGCTGGCTCCTTCCGGCTGGTCCTTTTATGGCCAGGCCAATCTTGGCTGTGTTTTCACTGATCATTTGTTTTTTGTTTGCTTGCTTGCACATTTATTCATTCATTCATGCATTCATTCATTCACTCACTCATTACTTATTTTTGAGAGAGAGAGAGAGAGAGAGAGAGAGAGAACACAAGCAAGGGAGGGGCAGAGTGAGGAGGAGACAGAATCCAAAGCAAGCTCCAGGCTCTGAGCTGTCAGCACAGAGCCCGACGCAGGGCTCAAATTCATGAACCTTGAGATCTTGATCTGAGTGGAAGTCAGATGCTCAGTGGACTGAGCCACCCAGATGCCCCTGATCATTCTACCCCTTCCCGTAAGGGGGACATGTCCCTCTACCTCACTAGTTGTTTGATGTGTCTGATGATTATGTTCAGATTCTTGGCTCCAAATATCACAAAGCCTGGTTAATCTAAACAGAAGAGCAACTCATCAGAAGGGTAAATAATAAATGGTAGATTGGAGAAACATGTTTTTGCAAGGCCCTAGGGAGGAGAGACAGAGACAGGGCAGTCTGCTCAGGATACTGGACTCTGCCATTACTCTGTGCTCTGCAAAAGCCACACAGTGAATCACCACTCCGTGATCCCACTGGTCATTCCCTTAAAGTTCACATTTCCTGCATTTAAGCTGCTCACTGGCTGCATGGGGTCACTGAACCACATTCCAGCTACTAGGGAGAAGAGAGACGGGCTCCCCATTTCCCTCTGGCCCCTTCATAGGGAGGTGGATCCTGCATCCCACTTGTCCAGGGATCCCCTCAACCGTTGCTACCTACCCCTGCTGCTAATCTCTCAAGAGAACAGATCAGGAAGAGAACAAAGCAGCAGCGCTATACAGATGCTATCACAAGTAGTGCAGCTGCCAGTCCAATTAAAGGACTTGTTACCTCATTTCCAAGGGGCACAACTACCTAGCAATTATTCGAGTTGATGTGGAAGGGAGCCTGACGTCTCAATAGTGAGAGAAAATGAAGACAGTGAAGGGAGGCAACATCTTGGGAGCCAGAAGTCTAGTCTATAGTAAATGATGCTCGTGTCTATTTGTTTACTATTTACAGATACCTTCATTCAAATATTTGCTTGGACGACATGTCCATATTTGTTTTAGATTCAAGCACCTCAAAGATGGCAATTCGTATTCTATGAAATTCTTTATAAAATAAGAGCACGCAGACTGGAGGGTGATGGTACGGGGCCTCTTTACACTGCTGCATGCAAGATCCAGCAGAGAGCTACACACTTTAGGATCCTTAAGAATCCCATCGCTTCTCAGCCTTTTGGCTAAGATCAAGTGTAGGATCCTTAATAATCCTTTGTTGATGACAGAAACTATGATGTACATGATGAAAAGGGTAGAGAAGAAATAGAAAACTAAAACACAACTCTACAACACTGGTTAATGTTTAAAATGCCAACTAATCAATATTCAACAAGAAGTTCTAAAGCAATTTCAAATATATGAAATACAAGCTTGTCATTCTGAAAAATAAAAAAGTATAAAAAGGAATACTGCACCATTAAAGATGTATTGGGAAGAATTACAGCACACGCGTGAACACTTATGTTAGCGAGGCCAAAATGAAATAGGAGGAGATGGGCCAAAGAGGAGAAGGGGGGGGAAAAGGTGAGTGACGCCAAAAATCCAACATTGTAATAGGTCCCGAAATGAAACAGTATACATACGGCCAAAAATAAAATAGTTATAAATTAAGCCAAACAGAAAATGGTATGATTCCACCAAAAACATTAGCAAAGAGGGCCAAAACCAAATGATAGGAACCAGAATAAAAATGGCATTTTAAAGAGAAGCAAATTTAACCATCTGAAACTTCTCGAAGGTAGTATGGCAAAGCTACTCTGCAGTCATATATGAAGTAACTCATTTTGTGGATTCAAACCCTGCTTATATTACATACACAGAGTGAGAAGAACATCTAACACTTAACTGATCGCCTTCTATGTAGCAGTTACTTATCATCCCATACTTAGTGTTCATACTCCACAATCTTACCAGGAATCACTGTGCTCATGTAATTGATGAGCAAACTACAGCTTGCAGAGCTAAGTTTCTTGAGATTATATAAGCAACTTAACAGTAGCATCAAGTCAAGATGCGCCTGCCTTCAAAACTTACCACCTCAATTTTTTTTTGCCTTTACAAATACTGGATAGGACACGGAGATCACTGGTTACCTCTCAATAGATGTTTTACAAGATTACTAATTTTTCCAAACAGCTTCAATCAAATTTATATGGCTAGGAAAATATCTGTATCCCCTTCCAAACTGGCTTAAGTACTCTACTAAACCAAAGATTTGTAAATTGTTCTTCTATGTCTTGTTCATCGTAACATTTCCAGAATCCACTCTTCCCCAATTATTAGTTCCAAAAATGTCTTTTTCCTTTATATTTATTTGTTTGTTTATTTTTGAATAGAGAAAGAACACAAGCAAGGGAGAGAGTGTAGGGAGAGAGAGGGAGGGAGGGAAGGAGAGAATCCCAAGCAGGCTCCACGGCCCAACACAAGGGCTCGATCCCAGTCCCTGGGATCACGACCTGAGCCAAAATGAGGAGTCAGGCACACAACCGACTGAGCCACCCAGGCGCCCCATGACTTTGTCTTTAAAGAGCAGTTAGAATTTAAGAATATTTACCAAAAAAACAATAATAATAAGCAAAATAGATTTTAAGCCAAGAGCATCCATCAAAGTAATTAAGAAAACACAGCCTTTGCCAAGTGGCCACAACTAAGAACCCAAAAGAAATCTGAGCTGAGTAGGTAGTTTTCTTGAGTACTATTTTCCATGGCTCACAAGTTCACATCCAACATTAATAAATCCTAAAATCAACCATCACTTTCATGTTTCCCACTTGCAGAAATCACAGAATTATTTTTTTTAAAAGAGGTATTCATGGCCTATCATATGTGTTTTCCTAGAATGTCTCATAGTCTAAGCACAAGTGGCATTCAAAATCACAGCACAAATATTACAAGATCCAGAAAATACAAAAACGCATTCAGCAGAATTCAACTGCGTTTATTAACTTAGGCAGGAAACTTGGCTAATCCTTACAAGATGAGATTTTCAATAAGAGTTGAAACCAAAAACACGGAACTCATTTGATTATAAATATATATGTGTGTGTATGAGTTGGAGGGAGAACTGGAGGGAGGAAAATTTAAAAAAAAAAAAAAAGGTGCAATTAGGCTTGGTAAATACCAGATGAAAAAGTCATTCATTCCACAAAATATGCACAGGACTCTAGCATGTGCTGGGCTGTGTACACTGCAATATGATGGTAAATACAATGGACGCAGTATCTGCCTTCAAGGAGCTCAACAGTTAATATCAAGAATCTACCGCGCCGCCTAGTGAACAAGACTGGTCTTTAATCTCAAGGTCTCTGAGAGACTCACGATGCTGTGAAGAAACAAAATAAAACAGAGGGGATGCTCTGGGCAAAGGATAATCCACACCAAATGAGTTCAAAGAAGGGACAGAACACCACCTCCCTCCAGAGTCTTCCCCTCTGGAGGCAGCCCTAGTGGCTGTGATGGTTTATTTTGTGTCAACGTGTCTAGATCATGAGGCACCCAGATATCTGGCTAAACATTGTATCTGGGTACATCTGTGATGGTGTTTCCAGTAGAAACTAGGATGTGAATCAGAAGACTAAGTAAAGCAGACGGCTTTCCCCAGGATGGATGGGCATCATCCAATCCACTGAGGGCCTGAAAAGAACAAAAAGGTGGAGGAATGGAAAACTTGTTCTCTCGGGACGACTGCAAGAGCTGAAATATCAGCCTTCTCCTGCCCTTGGACTGAGACTTACACCATTAGTCCTCTGATACTCAGGACTATACCACCAATTCTCCTGGGTCTCCAGCGTGCTGATGACAGCTCCTGGGATGTGGCAGCCTCCATAATCATGTGAGCCAATTCCATATAACAATTGCCTTATACAGTCAGAGTTCTCCAGAGAAGCAGAACCAGTAAGATACGTACATATAGGATCAGTAGGTTAGGTAGGGACAGACCGATATTGGCCTTGACCACTGGGCATCCTGCCTTCCTCACGTCACAGCACATACAGAAAACAAGTATGTGTACATCTCACTGGGGTAGAAGGACAATCTCTGTCCTTCTAGGAGGAAAGTGACACCCTGACACCTCTGTTCCACCATTAGAACCAAGAAGAAACTATCTTGCTTCCTATCCCAAGGGGGCTTACTTCCATCTCGATCACTTCTGGCCTTGCATGCTCAACTCTGGACACTGAAAGGCTCAGGCATGGAGTTGGAGTTCAGTTTTCTGAGAGCAGAGTGTGAAGGAGGTAATTCTAGGTGGACGTGCACTTGTCCAAAAATGATGAAGTCAGACTGAAATAAACTAGTCATTCAATGGCACACATTTTATCCAGATTTGTGGAGAAGAGAACTGTTCCAGAAGTGACCAAGAGGTAGGTAGGATAACATGAGGGTGCGGCACAGTTGAGGTAAGAATGTCAGGTGTGGGGGTACTGGAAAGGCCTACATGTCAAACAGAAAAGTTGTATGTGCTGTAACGGCCAGTAACAAGCCATTTTGGACGCCTGAGTGACAAATAGTACTCCATCAGGAGCTGTACAGTATGAACCAGGACAAAAGAGGGACTAGCCATTGCCAATGAGCACACAGGCAGCTTCAAAATGAGGAGAAACAGTTAAATCCACCAAGTATTTGAAATTAGACTTAGCATATAAAAGATGGTGTGTTAGAAAAAAATAGCCTGTAAGAAGTGCATTTCACTAAGAGGCTTAGAAATCATTTGAATGTTTTTGTTTTTTTTAAAGGCAAAACAACAGGGATGCCTGGGTGGCTCAGTCAGTTAAGGGTCCAACTCTAGATTTCAGCTCAGCTCGGGTCATGATCTCATGGGTCCTGAGTTCAAGCCCTGCGTCGGTGCAGAGCCTGCATGGGATTCTCTCTCAGTCTCTCTCTGCCCCTCCCCTGCTCATGCTCTCTCTCTCTCTCTCTGTCAAAATAAATAAATAAACATTAAATAAACAAACAAATAAATTAGAATTTAAAAGCAAACGAGTTATAAATTTAAATTTGGTTTATCAGAACTAAACTCATCCCCGTGGTATTTCCTTTTACCAGTTATTAAAATGGTAACAGAGGAAAATATCCTTTGGTCACAAAACTATCCTGTAATTCCAATTTTCTTAGCAGAACCTAGAAAGAGATTATGTACTGGGGGACTTATGTGGAAACCCTTAACAAGTCGAATACCAGGTCTTAAAAGCTAAAGTGAATACGAACCTTGCTTAAGAAGTCAAAAAAGCAGCCGTTAACCGACATTAATTGACATTATAACACTAGAGATACCAGACTTCTTAAGCCATCTGCAAACACAGGCTCTTATCCAACTTGCTCTAAATGAAATTTTTCAATGCCTGACAAAGCCCAGACAGATCTGGTCTCACCAGGCAAACAACCTCACTTAAAAACAGGATCGTTTAACCTTAGAGATTTCTGCAAAGGTTTTCGTGGTTGTGGTTGTCGTTGTTAATATCCCTAACATGGTGACTGAGAATATCTATCTTTTGTGCTTTATAAGCCACAAAGCACGTGCTTCAGGTAAATCATCGTTCAAGTCAGTGAGTCTCCCAGCAAGCCCCATCTTCCTGCCTGTGACCCTGTAAGCACAAACCATATGCCAGCCCATTACGACGGCTCGGGCTATTAGGAGCAAATGGGGTCAGACTGTAATTACACTTAAATAGGGCTCCAAGTCCTACCGCAGGCAAGGCATGCATGTTCACATGGTCCCAAGGAATCTTCTTCAAACACACCCATAATCTCCATTAAAATAAAAATATTATTGGCTAACGTCTCTGGATATTCCAAAGTATACAAGGAGACCAGGCAGGTTGTGGATGGTAGGGAGAAATGCAATTAATGAGCAATTACTATTTAAAGACCAAATCCCTGTCAAAACAGCTTGACAAAAAAAATGGTAGTTTTTAACACACACAGCTTGCAGTAGTGCTGCCAACAAAAACAGCGGGTGGTGCTCTGCCAGCGAACATGGTGCTCTGATGGGGGGCAGGGGAGAGAAGAACCGTTCTGCTCCCTCCCGTGGACCCCCTTCAAACAGCGGGACACGTAGCCACGTCCCGGTCCTGTTCCTCAAGAGCTCCCTGATTCTTAACAAGGCCATCTGGGCAGGTAACCCAAAAGGGAAACTTAGACCACTTAGGCTGTAGTCAGGAAGTATCAACAGAGGGATTCTAAAATTATCCTAGAGTGAAACACGGGCAAATTGCTTTAAACTTTTTACTGAACAGAAACTTCCAAGATGTCTCATCGATGTTGAAGGTTAATTCCGATAGGGGAGGGAAGAAAGGGGCTTTCTTAATGGCACCCTCTCCAATCATGGGAACAGAAGGCGAGGGGTCTCTAGGTCAAGAACCCTGTCTCCTGTTTGGAAGCTGGCTCATTTTAATCATGACAACCAGGATTTAGGGTGGCATAAAATATTAAGCTATCACCATCACTAATGATGCTGGGAAGCCATACGTGGCTTTTGCCTCCTTGTATCAATTAGGATTTGATTAATCAAGAAGGATAGGAAATCCAAATGGCAGTGGGAGCCCAGAAGATTTCTTTCCCAAACAGATGAAGTCTGTGTAAGTGGCCTGGGGCTGCTATGGAAACTGTGTTCCATGATGTCCCCAGAGACACTGAATCCTCCCAGACTGTGGTTTCACAGTCTGAAGGGATAGTCCTGATCCTCAGTATGGAGATGGGGCTCCATCCAGCACATTCACAGTCCATGAAGGAGGATGGAGGAGGGGAGATAAGAGCACTTGCCTCCCCTAAAGACAACTAAGGGGAATTTGTGCACAGCATTTCCATGCATAGCCACTGTGTGGAGTGGGGCTGTTCAATTCACAACTATTAGCCACAGATGACTATTTCAATTCAGGGTCCATGCCTGTAAGAGACCCTGGAGTCACAGAGATCTTCATGATCTTCTCTCTGTCCCTTGAATACACATATACAGCCGCTGACATCTTTCTCCCTCCCTCCCCACTCCCTTGCTAGAGCAAGCTCTCCATGGAAATAGTCACCAGACATTCACCAGAAATGTGGGGAGGGAGCCTCGCCCTATGGTCAAGGCTATACTGGCATGAAAAGGCAGAGGTATCCCAAGTTGGAACTCACCACACTGTTTCACAGAAAGACCACCGTAGGCAGTGGTGAGGTTCTACTGTTTTAAAACACTGTTCCATGGGTCTATTTTAGGGTCAAAAGAATGCGGTGAGCTGATAAAAATTTATGTCTGAAAATATCTGAATTTTGCCCTCACTTTTGAAGGCTGTCATCACTGAATACAGAATTCCAGATTGGCAGAATTATTTCAAGGTTTCTAAAATATCATGTCACCACTGTCATCTGGATGCCATTGTTTCTGTGGAGAAATCAACTCAAATTCTTATTGTTGCTTCTTTGAAGATCTTGTATCTTTCTTCCTCTGGCTGTGTCTCCCATTTTCTCTTTGTCTTTGATTTTCAGCAACTTGATCTTGATGGCCCTAGAGATAGTGTCTCTTGTGTTTATCTTGTTGAGGTCTGTAATTTCCCCCAAATCTTTACCAGATCTCTATTACCAATTTGGGAAATTCCCAAGCACCATCTCTTCAGACACTGCTTCTGTTCCATTCTTCTATCTGCTTTTCCTGTGCTTCTACTTCCATTTAAGGCATGTATCCACCATGTCCATATGTCTCTTAGGTTCTTTTCTGTATCTTCTGTCTCTCTATTCATCAGTTCCCTTCATGTATTTAATCAACTGAGTTTTTAATTTTAGCTATTACACTTTTCAACTTTAGAATTTTATATAACTGATGTCAAAATTCTCAAACTTGTCTTTTAACTCTTCTAACATACTAAATCATAGTTATTTTAAAGCACATATATCTCAACTCCTATTTTGATTTGAGATATCGTGTAGATATGTTTCTTTTGTCTTTACTTTCTCTTGGCTTTTGGTAATAGGTTTACCATCTCTTCATATGCCTGGTTATTTCTGATGGGCTTCTGACAGGCAGATATGCTTGAGGTACTAGCCATTCCGGACAACCATAACCTAATCTAAGATGATTTGAGCTGGGGGCACCTGAGTGGCTCAGTCGGTTAAGTGTCTGACTTTGGCTCAAGTCATGATCCTGTGATTCATGAGTTTGAGCCCAGTATCAGACTCTGTGTTGACAGTGTGGAGCCTAGAGCCTGCTTCAGATTCTGTGTCTCCCTCCCTGTCTCTCCGACGCTCCCCAGCTCACACTCTGTCTCTCTCAAAAATAAATAAACATTTAAAAAATTAAAACAAGAAGATTTTGAGCTGGTCTATTTCCTACTCACCCTAACACCTAGGATGTGGCCTCTAGGATCTCAAAGCCTGATGTATTTATTTTCTCCTTGGCAGGCTCTAAGTTTCAATCTATTTGCCCAATCGCCAAGCCTGCAAGTCTCTTATAAGCTATACTCTTTAATATCTTGTCAATTACAAAGCACAGGCTGAGAGGCTGTGACACTCTGCTGTGAGGAGAAAAGTGTCCCTAATTGCTGGGCTCACAGATCTGGGCCTCCTGGATCATAAACTACTCTTTCGCAGACCTTTGCTAATGACAAAATGATAGCTGTATTAATAATCCAGTTCTCTAATTGTTCTCAGCAAAAGGGTTGGCCTAAAATAACTTAGTTCTATTGCCACCAACTTACAGGCTGGTAAACTTTTATTCCCATCCTTACAACAACTATAGGAAGTACTACTTATTATTGACATTTTCTATCAAAGAAGATGAATGTTTAAACAATTTTGATAATTTACCCAGGTACATCAGCTACCAAAAGACTAAGTCAGGATCTGAGCCCAATTCAGTAGAAATTTAGAGCTTAGTCTCTTAACCACTACTTACTGTACTTTCTCTGATTTGATCCTTAATATGACCTAAGCAATAAAGAAATTAAGAAAATAGTATGCTGGGGTTCTGAGCTAGTATTCCAACTTCAAAATCCCACCCTCCTGATGGCATTTCTATTGGAGTTCAGAAGCTAAATACATTGGGTTTTGTTTTTTTCCTATGACAAAATAAATTCAAACTTCAAACGAATGACATTTTGAGATACCATCACATTTCAGTTGAAACTAAGGTACTGTATATGATCATAGCTATCCTCATAGTTTCTCTGGGGGGCGGGGTGGCCAATATTACTCTCATTTATTAAACAAATAAACTGAAGACCACGAAGATAAAGACCCTGGCTATTGGTTCATTTATTCATTCAAAAAATATTGATCTCTTCCCTGCTACATACCAAGCAGTGTTTTAGGCCCTCGGGATATATTTTAATTGGTGAACAGAAACCTAAACATCACAAATAAGCCAACTCTATAGATCTAAGTTCTATAGGAGGAAGTAGAGCTGTGGGAAAGGACAGGACAAGAAATAGGGAGCAGACCACAGGATTTCGTGGGTTTTTTAATAGTTTATTGTCATGCTGGTTTCCATATAACACCCAGTGCTCATCCCCACAAGTGCCCTCCTCCATGCCCATCACCCACCTTCCCCTCCCCCACACCCCCATCAGCCCTCGGTTTGTTCTTGGCATTCAAGAGTCTCTCATGGTTTACATAAGACTTTCCAAACTGCAGTTGATAATTACTCCACCTCAGTCCCGCTCTATTCATCATAAGGACATGCTTTCCAGGCTAATTGAGGCTTTTTTTCACCTGCAAATTCAGTTTCCTGCCACCTTTAAATGCTTCAAACAAAAACCTCAGCACTCAGGATTACAATTTACGGGAAAACAAACAGACTAATTATTCCTTTGCAACAGAATCCTGTATCCTTCACACTATGGCCTTTAGGAGCCCAAAGTCTGCAGAGAAATGTGGTCCGATTTTTTCAAACCTGCTTAACTTATTATTTTTTTTACAAAACCTTTTAAAGAAGCTCTACTGAGTAATTCTTGAAAATACATAGTCTAGCTTAAGCTTTAAAAAGGATTTCCCCAGTCAATCTAAATAACATAAATCCAAGTGTGATGTTTTCTCCCTAATTGCAGAAAAATCTAAGTCAGAAGCCTGATTTCATGGTAATCATTGCCATTTGTCTAATGAATTTTACAGTTATTTCAGAATAAGAGCTATTGAATAATGTATTCCTGCTTTTATATAAACAAAAGTATATTAATTTTGATAGCTTCTATGGATTTTCTTAATATACAGCTTAAAATAAGAAACCTAGGTTTCTATACATGCCAGTTTACAAACCAAAACGTATGTAATAACTTACACTACATACAAATTCCCCTTTTTTGTTTGATGTCCAAAATATTTAAGGGAAGATTCACTGATATTAGCCAGATGCACATTTAATCTTATAGTGGTAAAGCCCTGTCCACCTCCTAAATAAGGCAATGGTTCTGTTTGTCTAGTTCATTTAAATACTGGATTTTAGCCAGACTTTCCCTTTTTATTTTATGAATATAACATTATTCAAAATTCATCATGTAATTGTCTCTATTTCTACCTCTCTGGTACTCACAGCTCTCACTCAGTACATGTTTAGGAACAAACTGACAACTCCCCGACATTAGTTAGGACAGAACAATTTCTTAGACTATTGTCAAAGATTCCATTTAAAAATGCAGTGGAGGGGCACCTGGGTGGCTCATGGAGTTGAGCTTCTGACTCAGGATTTCTGCTCAGGTCAGGATCCCAGGGTTGTGGGCTTGAGGCCCAAGTCAGGCTCCACACTGACAATGGAGCCTGCTTCAGATTCTCTCACTCTCAGTCTCTCTCTCCCTTGCCCCTCTCCCCCCACTCACACACTCTCTTTAAAAGTAAAAAAAAAAAAAAAAAAAAAAGATAAAGATAAAAAAAGATAAATAAAAATGCAATGGAGCCAAGTATAAGACTATTAACAGTTGTTTACACAGCGTGATGCATTGCACCAAACCATTTTTTACATGCATTATTCTATGACATCTTCACAATTGTGTACTCTGTTTGATAAGACAGGTATTACAATTCCCATCACTGTAGGTGATAAAGTAAGGAAAACTTAAGTGACATTTAGTGGTCACAAAGGAGGTAATATTGAATTGGATATTTGAACCCGTTTCCTTTCTACTCTGAACAACTAAGAACTAAGCACTGGACTCTAATCATTCCAACCTAGATTTTAATGATTACAGTTAAGTGACACGTTGCTTAATGTTTTCGCCCCCTCTTTTCTCATCAGTCAAATGGGAATATGATCACTGGTTTCACTGCATTGTCATCAGAATGATATCAGAAAAACCACATACAGCATTGTGACTGATACCCAGGAAATAAGAAAATACTCTACTATGCAAATTTATGCAACTTAATTTCTAAATTTTTTTAAACATTTATTCATTTTTGAGAGACAGACAGAGCGCTAGTGGGGAAGGGGCAGAGAGAGAGGGAGACACAGAATCTGAAGCAGACTCCAGGATCTGAGCTGTCAGCACAGACCCTGATGCGGGGCTCGAACCCACAGACCATGAGATCATGACCTGAGCTGGAGCCGGGCACCCAACCGACTGAGCCACCCAGGCACCGTACATGCAAATTAATTAATTTTCAGGTTAAATTTCTACTTTCAGCAGAAATTATTAACAATCTTTACAATTTTAAGCTTACCATAATGTACCTCTGGCTATTTTTCACACTTCCATCTTGTAGAATTCAATTATGCCTCAGAGTCTTGCTCAGTGTCTGAACCCTGATCTGCTACACAGAATCCCAGGGTCTCCTTCAAACCAAAGCAGCTCTTTATTTTGTAAGTTATTTTTTAATTCAAGTATAATTAACAGGCAGTGTTACATTAGTTTTAGGTGTACGATATAATGATTCAACAGTTCTATACATTACTCAGCGCTCATCATGATACGTGTACTCTTAATCCCCATCGCACCCCTTCTTTCTGGTAGCCATCTGTTTGTTCTCCATATTTGAGTCTGTTTTCCAAAGCGTTCTTTAAAAAGATCAAACTTGGTTTGTCAACTACACAGCTTTTTATCCATCTAATCTCCTAAAATAATATCTTAAACAGAAATGATGAGCAGACAGTTGAGTGAATGGATGTGAAAGAGGACTTCAAGTACCTCCATTTGGACCTCAGTCTGTACTTTTAACTGATTAAGTTCTTGTTTCCAGATTATCTGTTAACTCAGCAAAAGGCCCTGCAGGCAAACATCCCGATAGGGAGTGATACTAACCCCTTCTGCAATGGGGCTGCCCTGAGCCAGCGGACCCCAGGTAATTGTTCTCAAGACAATGACCCATTTGACTGACCTTCACTGCCTACCTGCCTGTGCCCACCCAGCTCTGTGCACACTTCACTTATATAATCCTGGAAGTACTTTCAGCACTTTGGAGACAATCTTTGAGACGCTAGTCTGCTGTCTTCCTAGTGTTGGCCTCACTGAAATAAATTCCTTTCTTGTTCTACAACCACTCATTTCTCTGCCTTTGGATTTTGTCAGAGGCAAGTTGCTGAACTTGGTCTGTTTGGAAGCCTAGAGTGGGGGAGGGGGGGCTAGAGATGAATGACGAATGGAAAGGCACATCACTGGATAGGAAAAATCCAGAGACTCACTATTTCACACAATCAGTGGGAAAATCCCAGGACCCTGTGCACCACATGAGAAAAAAAATTAAAGGCCCATATTTTACATCCATTTACCCACAATTCTGCATTATTATTTTTTAAAGTTGCTAGAAATAGCCACCATATTTCTCACTCACTGCAACTTAAATTCTGCCATTTTAAATGTATATAATGCTTTAAAAATGGACAGATGAAAACTGTATGTAGGATTCACGCTGTGCTATCACATATCACCTTCTTCCAGAAACTTCCAAGTTGATCACCTTTAGTTTTAGATATCCGAAGACATCCATCCATCGCTTCCCACACACCCATATCTGGTCCTCCTTCAAACTCTAGGAAACTACAGTGGGGAATAATGTGTTAATGACATAACTCATCAGGCTCTAAAAGATGTCATTTTTTTTTGTTTTTTTTTTTGTTTTTTTTTTTTTTTTTAACCAACTGAGAGGAATAGAAGGTGGCACATCAGAATAACAATAGCTCTTGACAAATGGGTGCACAGCCATTCCAGTAAACAGGAACTTCCCTGCAGGAAAACTTCCTCCCCTGGGATCTGTAATTTGCCTGTTGCCTTTGAGAACTGATGAAAGCAATTACAGGACTGAGAGACTGATTTCCCCTGCATCAGTTCAGGAGAAGCCAGGGATAAGGTTTCATTTATACAAAAGGAATTCACAGTTTCTTTTAAAATAGAGCCCTGAAAGATGAAACCAATCTCATCAGAGGCACAGGTACCTTAGTGAGATGAAAATCCCTTAAGATTTAGTTTCTCAGGCCTTAAAGGTCAAGCCACTTATTAAAGCGTCAAACATTCTGGTCAAAAATGACCACCAAAAATGGCTTCACAGATGCCATACAGGAAACATTGAGCCATTTTTGTGGGTTTTCATTAAGTGCAAATATTAGTGGCCGACAAAAATGATGTTTTATGAAAAAGTACAAAGGAAACGGTGCACGACAGATTTAATTTCTTGCTGTCAGTGTTTTCAAATGCTCTGGTCTGGGAGACCTGAGTCCCTGGCAGTGACAAACATTCGCTTTGGAGTAAGGCAGGCACGGCAGTAGACAGAATGGGCTCCCCTCATCTTCAGTGAAACTGATGCCACCCCTGGGATGCCAAGCAGATTGCTGGGCACCTTGCTGCAGCGTGGTGTGGCCAAAATGGGGAGGTATGTGCTCTTGCAAGTCATACCCACTGAACACCTCCCGCCCACAAAAGACGTTCACTGAACACCTACTATGTGGCCACTGCTAGGCTAAGAGCTTATCATAAAGCATCTCATTTTGTAATCAAGACAACACAACGCATTCTAGATTTTATGATTATTTCCATTTACCAATGAAGAAAGTGAGGCTAAGAGAGGTTGACACCTTAGTCACTCCATTTCACAAAGTCAGGTAGTTCAACACCAGTGTACACATGTCCCAATACCCCACACTGCTTCCTCTGCAACCTCAGTAAAAACAGGGATGGCCGTAGACATGACACTTCATGCCTGGAGCTGAAGGTGGGGTGGAGAAAAGCAGCCAAAGCCCTCCAAGGCTTGAGAGCAGCTCTGTTTTTATCGAACCTTCTCTGATGGTGGAAGTGTTCAAAACTGTCCAACACTGGATCCACCGGCCCCATGTGGCTAGGGAGCACTTGAAATGTGGCTAGTGTCACCAAGGAAGTGAATTTTTAAGTTTCTTTTTTATTCACTTAAATTTGAATAACCAAATGTAACAGCTAACATATTAGACAGTGCAGCCTTAGAATTTAGGAGAGACCAATGACTTTCCCCTAAGTGTCAATACAGGATAAGCAATACAGAGCAATAAATTCTCTGAGAAATTCAGATGAACCCTCTTCTTTTATAAATTCAAGGATGAAGACATTACTTTCTAGTTGTAGAAAATCAAAGCAGAACTGACCACACCAGCACAGGTGGTGGAAGCAAGAAGAACATTCTAAGCAGAAGTGTGCATCCCCCACAACGTCGTAAGGTTGAGGAGCCAGAAAGCAGAAGGAAAAATGGCCTACCAATCAAGAGGAAAACATCATCAATACAAAGGATTGAAAAAAAGAATCATGTGCCCAAGGAACAAGATTATTCCAAATGGAAGGTAGAATACATTGAGAAAGCTTTTCATGGGAACTCCCAATGAGCATGGTCACTGGGGAAGGCACAAAGTCCACAGGAGGCCACACAGGGCACCACTGGGGTATGCCAACAGCCATGACCTAGGGCTGGGGAGGCAAAGGACCTACTGGGCAGCAGATATCTGCTTTTCAGGGTGTCTCATCATCAACCCACCAGAAATGCCGTATCCCCCCAAGGCCTCGGTCTATACTGGCCTAAAGTATAGATGGAGGCTAGGGCAGAGACACTATCCGGGGCAGGCTTGACAGACAAGGGGATGGTACAGGACCCCCGTGTCAATCACACAAAGCTCTCCAGGAACCTCAGCCCCTTATTTAACAGATCCACGGATACGGTACCATTCTAGACATCAGCTGCATATTGGCTGAATATGAGGTCTGGAGTCTTATCTAATCTGTGAGGTCAGATGAAAACTTTCCACCACAGGACAGAGAAAAGGCAAATGGGTGGCCTAAGGACCACATTCAGGTTTGACTTTGCTCACAACATGCTGAACCGCCCATTGCTCTTTATTTTATTTCATCTGAATTACTTGCCAGCACAGAGAGATCAGGAAATTTCCGAGTAAAAATGCCAGAGTTGGGGCTCTTCTGAAAACTCAGAAGATCTGGCAGACTTCGGCCCAGATACCCTTCGGCCCAGATACCCACCCGGAGATGAGCAGGGTTGGCCCAGTCTTACGTCCGGCCTGCTTTACTCACTAATGTCCCTTGTCTCTTGCCTGAGGACTCCTCTGGGTTTGTGGCCCTTGCCATGGAACATTAGCTGTCTGTGCTATAAAGTGGCTAAGTCAGGAGCTCAAGCTGAAGCAAAAATAAATACCCAGAGGAAGACAGGTAATCTTACGTTCTAATGAGTTTAGAACCATCAGTCTTCAGAGAATTAAGTCCCCCCCCCCGCCCCGTATGCCAATGGGGCGACCACAGACTATTTTTAATTGAACTTGAGCAATGTCACAATACCTCCTAGAACACTGATACCACCAAGGTTTTTTCAAGCAGTTGGAGAATTCCATCCCATTTTCTCCCCTCTTCTAATTCACAGATACGATGCATCTGGAGTCTGTTTCAATTCTCCAGAAAAAAACTACAACTCTGATAAATTTCAAATGTCAACTCTACTAGAATCCAGATTAATGTGCCCTTGCCCCCCAAATTTTTAACTGTTTACAAAAGTACATGATACTCTTGATTTAATAGAATGCTATTAGCAAATTAACTATAAAATTAAACTCTTAAGTATACATAAAATCACAATTATATAAACATATTCCAGATTTGTTAGATAAGCCAAAACCTAATTTAAAGCGAATGGGTGAATGAACTATATTTACACTGCAAACTCATTTATTTTGTACAGAAACAATGTACTACATTGTTCCTTCTTTTGTTTCTTCTTTTCCTATTAACTCCTTTCCTAATACGTTCCCAAATCATGCTGCCCCTGACACATCCAGATTTGGGACATACACTTTTTGTCCTTGTTCATGGTGCCTGACCATTTGCTGGACTGCGCTTCTTTTGGCTTTGGATATAGGTGTGGAATATAGGATTGGGAGTTTCAAGCCTTTGATAGGTAGCAGTGCTTAATGTGGATAACATTTTTCTTTCGGAGGAGGGGAGGTTTATGTCGAATGCCTTTATTGTAGTGCAAAGGTTCCCAAACACAGCAGGAAGCTGGCTGCCTAAGGAGTCCTGGAAAAGCTTTGTAAACAAACCTACAAGCTTTATACCCAGAGACTCTGATTCAGTGGTTCAGATATGGGACCCAAGAGTACACACTGTGAGTATGTTCCCCAGGAGTTTCTGTAGATTAGGCAGATTAAAGAAGCAACTGTCCCTTACTGGTTTGAGCCACACTGAACCTCCTCTCTCAAGGATGCAGCAAGGTTAAGCCTATGGCAGAGGTCGGAGAAGGCACTCAGAAGGTGGTCCATGAATCCACAGGAAGAAGAACCAATGGTCTACTGGGGAGAAAAGAAGCCTGCAAATACACTTTATAACAAATCAAAGCTTCAAAGAGACTCTTCCTCTATATGGATAGCCCTGTACCTTGTGTGCATATAGGTCATTACTGATGGGTTGTTACCACGGGAAGGGCATGGACATAGAAATCCTTCCCAGGGTCTGACTTTTCATTGAATTGTACTATTCATTTCAAGTAAGAGACAATCAAAGACAACTGAAAAATAAATACACGTGCCCCCCAAAACAACCCTTGATAGAAGGTTCTAGAGCATGTACAAAGTACTTTTCACTCTTTAGGCTCATGAAAAAAAGACGGACAGGCCAAGGGAGGATGAATTGTCTCTGAACATGGTCTCCATAGACAGAATGTGAGATGGAGAACCTATAATGGCCCTGCTGGACACCAATGGCAAGGTCTCCCCACATCACTCTAAACTTAAGCCAATTAAAAAACAACATGGCAGACTAAACTTCCAAATTCAAATATTGTAATCTATCAAAACCAGGTACAGTAATGCAATTCTGATGTAGCTAGACTCCCTGCCACCTAGAATTTTCCAAAATCAGTCCAAATTTTCTGGTCCTCCTCACAGGAAAATTTATTCTTGTATCAGTTCTGACCAATGAAAATGAATGTAAGTGGAAGTATCATGTGGCTGCTCCCAGAAATAAACTTATAACCTGCCTCATACTGGCACTTTCCTTCTCTCCCTGCATCTCTTCTTCTTCACCTACTCCTTAATGCTGCCAGAAATGTGCATGTGATAGTTGGAGCTTGAGCAATCATCTTGAGCCTTGAGTTCCCACGTTAGGCTTGTAGAGAGAACAAGAATGGAGGAGGCTGCCAAACCAGGCACGGTCTGCTTATTTCTGCATTCCTTTCACTTAAAAGACATAATAAAATTGTACTTGCTCACATCAGGCTTATTTTATATTCTCCATCACCTTGACTTGGATCTAATCCTAACTAACACATAACGTTTTCTACCAATAATTTCCATCAAGCTGTTAGAAAATGTGTTCTTATTGGATGTGCTTGTTCTTTAAAAGGAACACTTAAGTATTTGGTCTTTGCCTTTGCAAATGGAGAAATCATCCAAGAGAGGAACACACAACAACTCTATTAGCAAAGTCCATAAACAAAGTTTTCATCAACTCACAAGTGTTAATTAAATAAGTTGGAGAGAAGCAAGAACAAGGGGTTTCCCCCCTTCTCTGTCTTTCCCCCACATATTTCGTCTTTAACTCAACATTGATAGCATCAAGTTTTGGGGGTTACATGACTTCTCACCACGATGATCCTTCCCCTTGCCCTTAAATCCCCAAAGATACCAATAAGACTTGAGGTTCACAGAATCCATGTAGACTCAATAAATGAAGATGTATGGAGGGGATGGGAAAAAAAGCTATCCCAGGAAGTTGGAAAACCTGCATCCACATCTCAGCACTACTTCAGATCATCTAGACCAGCCTGTGACACTCATTTACCTCCTATGGCCCAGTCTTCTTAACTGTGAACTCAAGGCACTGGATGAGACCATCAGGTACTCTTTAAAATCTAGCATGATGGGGCGCCTGGGTGGCTCAGTCGGTTGAGCCTCTGACTTCGGCTCAGGTCATGATCTCATGGTTCATGGGTTCAAGCCCTGCGTCGGGCTCTGTGCTGACAGCTCAGATACTGGAGCCTGTCTTCAGATTCTGTGTCTCCCTCTTTCTCTGACCCTACCCTGCTCACACTGTCTTATTCTCTCTCAAAAAAATAAACATTAAAAAATAATAATTAAAAAATAATAATTCATAAATAAATAAATAAATAAATAAAAATCTAGCGCTGTGATCCTGAAATGATACTTCTTAACGTTTCTTTAAGGGCTCCAAATTAATACTTCCAATAGCAACCAAGCTTATTCCAATTCAGAGCAATGCTATTTAACAATAAGAGACTATTTTTATACCATTGTAGCCTAAGAATGCATTTAGATTGCTATTCTACTAAATTGATACTCTGTTAAAAACAGAACTGGGGGGAATTTGAGGGCCATGAAGACTCTGAAAAGAATTTACTAGATTTTGAATGTTTGGGAACACATTTCAAGATCTCCCCGTGATAAAACAGAAAGAAAAAGCATGATGAAGTGTTAGTCCCTTTTAGAGTGTGTAAATCCTGTAAGATAAAAGTTGTTAAATACAATTTAATCCACTCTGGAGTAGAGTTAAATAGATATGATGGATGGCAGGTTGTCTTGATCTTTTCCATTTGTTAAATTATGATAGATGAGTGATGTTCGCAGCTGAATCTCCAGGCAGGGCCCGTGTTTGAACTCCCTGTCTTCATCAAGAGCTTCCAATCAACAACTGTTCTGAATCTATCTCCATCAGACCAATGTGACACTCCACAATTATGATAAAGGGGGAGGCCAGGAACCTTACAGAATCAGTCCCTCAGTATTTTGTGTGATGTGAAGTGCAATCAAGATGTCAGTGAAGTGAAACTGTCTCAACACATTGGCAGGATTTTGAACTTCTAAGTAAGCTTTTCAAGCAACCCTAGCCCTACCCCCAGGGGCAAAAAATAAAGTTTCTGGCTCCATGATTATTCACCTTTAGGGAAAGAATTTACTATGAGGTGTTAGTAGAGAAATTTTGTACTTTATGTTTCCTGGGTAATACAACAGTAACAGATAAATGACTTTTAATTACCTGGTCTAAATTTGAAGGAAGAGGACTACAGAACTAAATAGCATATAATCCAAAAAAAAAAAAAAATAGTCATTTAGACTTTCAGTAACAATAAAGGTGTTTATTTAGTTGGTAGGTACTAAGCACATTTATGTTTCGAATTTGCATGGTTTAAGGGAACAGATGTTTCTCTGCCATTAAAAAAACATGAATTTATAACATAGGGAGGTAATGTAGGAACTAATATAAAAATGACTGGCAGTTTAATACACAAACAGCTAAAGAAAATAATATATATACCAAACTTCTCAATTAGTTGGTTTTAAATGCTCAACAGACGGGGTGCCTAGGTGGCTCAGTCGGTTAAGCATCCGATTCTTGGTTTTGGAACAAGTCATGATCTCACAGTTTGTGGGAATGACGCCCCGCCCCCTTGGGCTCTGTGCTGACAGCATGGAGTCTGTTTAGGATTCTCTCTCTCTCTCTCTGCCCCTCCCCCAACTCTCTCTGTCTAAAAATAAATAAACATTAAATTTTTTTAAAAAAATAAATGTTCAGGAGCATCTGGGTGGCTCAGTCGGTTAAGTGTCCGACTTTGGCTCAGGTCATGATCTCACAGTCTGTGTGTTGAGCACCGCATCGGGCTCTGTGCTGACAGCTCAGAGGCTTGAGCCTGCTTCAGATTCTGTGTCTCCCTCTCTCTCTCTACCCCTCCCCCATTCGCTCTCTGTCTCTGTCTCTCAAAATAAAATAAAGACATAAAATTTTTTTAATAAAAATAAAAAATAAATGTTCAACAGAAGGAAAGTGAACAAGACATGATTAATTTTTAGCATCAATCATCACACAGTGACATACTTTCACAAGCCCGGGAACAGTCTTTACATAATACTGAGTCAACTTTCTTGATCCTTACAAAACTGACCTTATTACTTAAGTAGCAAATATTTATAATGAGGGGACCCACACACTACTATAACCTAATCTTACATGAGATTTTAGGCACAGTAAAGATTTAGGGTCAAAGCATAATATTCTTCCATAAATACTTGACACTTGAAAGGCATTTCATATAAGCATTAAAGTATATTTAGAGTATCTATTTTTCATTAAATACCCAAGAGATAATTTCAAGGTCCAAGGCTTGATTTTAGTTCATTATTTTATCATTAACATAGAAAAGAGACTAGCATATAAAATTAGATTAGCTTTATATGGCTCTTTATGATTAGAGGTTGTAGAAACCTGTAAAGTTATAGATAACTTAAAAAAATCAAAGCAGCTGATTGGAATAATAATTTAAATAGTAAATTCAAATATGAGCTTTGGGACAATAAGGGCAAAAAACCTCGAACAGTTTTAGAACAGAGGGGAAGTAAAACTAAGACTCCTTAGGTCAGTTTTAATAGATTTACTTCAATGTACAGTATAACTTGCTTCTGGTAGATAGGAAGTCCACCTTGACCATATTCTTTTGAAACTTTTTTACTATTTGCATTTTCTTTAAACTTACTACAAAATAGATCCTGTTTTTAAGCATAACAGAAGTTCTGCTTATAGCAAAAAACATAAAGAATAATTTTAATTATTCAGATAATAAACTTAATTACAGGTAACAGTACACCCAGGGTGTAGCCTCGAGCATAATCTGTAACCTACTCTGTGCTGATTATCTATTTCTTGGAATCAAGGACACACAAGCATCCTTGCAAAGTCCTCTGTGAAAAAGTTAAGCCAAAGGTAAGTTTCTCCATTTCTCTTCTATACGACAAAGGTTGAGGCCTCCCATTCAAGAATACTCCACATGGAAAGTTGAAGAGAAATTAATTTTCAAAAATGATCAATGGCTAGTTTCTTGACGATCCTTTGGCTTTTTACCTATGAAAATATATTTAAATTGAGGAGGCATTCAGAAACAGTTCAGGATACAGAAAAATTATTCCTGTTTCCATCAACTAAAATAGAGAAATGCTGCTATTCCAGATGCTAAATAATCATGGAGGGAAAAACATAATAATTAAACCCACTGAAATACTGTAATATAATTTGGAAGTAATATTTTTAAATATCAAAATATCTGAATGTTAAGGATCACCTCCTATTATGAACTGAAACTGGAAGAATGTGGAGAAGTCTCAGAACAAAAGACACAGGTCTTTGGATTCTAATCGCCAATTTGTGACTCATGCTTAGTGATTGTGTAATCTTGACCAAACTACCCTAAACTACTGCCCTTGATTTAAGTGCCAATAACAGAAATGATTCTAATGCCTACAGTGCTATTTCAGGGATTACATTTGTAAAAGACAGAGTTTGTAAAACACTTGGCACATGGTGGATGAACTTAAGTAATAGATATTTTTCAACCACTTAACGTAATTCTTTGGGGTTAAATTTCTCACATCTGGGTTTGCTACAGAATTGCAAGTGTTTAACAGCACACAGGAAAACCTATTTATCCATTCTCAAGTTATTCTAGAAATAAAGGCCAAACACATACTCACTTTCCCACATCCAAATTGGGGAGAAATGGTAATTTGGCTGTTTATTTGGACTTCTATGCCTGCAAAACAGCTTTCCAACATAAATTCAAATTTGACACACTATTGGCTTGCTACAAAAAAATCAGCTACTTGGCTGTCTCTCAAAAGACTAAATACAGCTGTGAAATTTAACCAAAAAAAAGTAAGAATACCCAACTAAGCAAAATTTATCAGAGTATATACGTAAATTCATTAAGTAAGATTAACACCAAAGGCAGCATATTTTCCTTATAAGCCTAAAAATTTTAGAAAGAAAATAAAAGGTATCTTTTGAGGTTAAACGTATCCAACGAAAAAATAAATTGAAAATATAATCTCAGAATTCACAAACACAAAACAAACTGAACTTTCTCATAGGTCTCTTTGATATATAACAGAACTAGAGGAGAAAGAGGCTTGTCTTCAAAGTTAGTTCATAGTCCCTTCTGTTCAAGAGTACATTCTATCATATCCCTGGTCGATATTTATCCAGCCTCGGCTTACATACTGTCAACAACAGAGAATGCCATACTTTTCAAATAACTCATTCCATTTTTTGATAGCTCTAGCTGATATGAAGCTCTTCATTAAAAATAAAACCAACAACATCAAAAGAAAACAAAACAAGAGCAAAACCTTGTCCTACCAATAGATTATGGCTAATGGGTTAACCGGAAAATCCAGGTCTTGTCATATGAAGTGCAATCAAGGCTGATGCCCTCTGTCTGTTACTCATATACTGATTCTTCTTACCCTAAAGGCATAGCTTTGCATCCTGTAGATCTGCTAGTTCAAGGTAGACTATTACAGCTCATTTATTTCCAAAAACAAAATAACAGAGTTGCATTAACAAGTAGAAAATAGAAAACAGAAATAGAAAAGTGGTGTCAAGTTCAAAGGAGGCAATGGTCCCAGCGTACCCACACTAGTGATGCCGCATGAGAAGTCTGGTTCAGAGCATCACTCTTCAGTCAGAGACAAGGGCAAATTAGCAGACTTTCAGAGAATTGCTATCCCCACGCTTAGTGAGAGACGGCAGGATTTGAGACTCAGCTGAGGAGTGAAATTTATTTGGTGTGGTGAATGGGATGAGAAGGGAAGTGATGATACATAATTTACTCAGAAACCTCTATTGAGATCTTCTAGGTATCAGTACTGCACAAGTCACAGACTAAATCTTTAAAGATTTAAATCTTTAAATCTTTGAAGGGCTATGAGGGCTAAAAAAATTAGAAAATGATACTCTCAACAGCCCATAGAATGGGAGAAAATATTTTCAAATCATGTTATAAGAGACTGATGTCCAGGGGCACCTGGATGGCTTAGTCGGTTAAGCGTCTGACTTTCGCTTAGGTCATGATCTCGTAGTTCGTGGGTTCGGCCCCGCGTCGGGCTGTGTGCTGACTGCCAGCTCAGAGCCTGGAGCCTGTTTCAGGCTGTGACTCCCTCTCTCTCTGACCCTCCTCTGCTCACGCTGTCTCCCTCTCTCTCTCCTAGAAATAAATAAAACATTAAAAAAAAATGAGAGACTGATGTCCAGAATATATAAAGAACTCTTAAAACTCAATAACAAATCACCCAAGTAAAAAAGGGGCAAAGGATCTGAAAAGGCAATTCTCAAAAGAAGACATACAGGAGCATCTGGGTGGTTCAGTTGGTTAAGCATTCAATTTCAACTCTGGTCATGATCTCATGGTTCCTGAGTTCCAGCTCCATATCGGGCTCTTTCCTGTCAGCGCAGAGCCCACTTCAGATCCTCTGTCTCCCTCTCTTCTGCCCTTCCCCTGCTTGTGAGCACACTCTCTTTTTTGTTAGGAAAAAAACAAACACTCAAATGTTTGTTTTTTTGTTATTTTTTAATTTTTTATTTATTTCTTATAGAGACAGCGTGAGCAGGGGAGGGTCAGAGAAAGAGCGAGATACAGAATCTGAAACAGGCTCTAGGCTCTGAGCTAGGTGTCAGCACAAAGCCTGACGCGGGGCTTGAACCCAGGAACTGTGAGATCATGACCTGAGCCGAAGTCGGACGCTTAACCAACTGAGCCACTCGGGCACCCCCCCCCAATGTTTTTTTAAGAGACATACAGGGGCAATGCCCCCCCCCAAATGTTTTTTAAAAGATATATAGGAGTGCCCGGGTGGCTCAGTCAGTTAAGCATCGACTTCAGCTCAGGTCATGATCTCATGGTTCATGGATTTGAGCCCCGCGTCGGGCTCTGTGCTGACAGCTAGCTCAGAGCCTGGAGCCTGTTTCAGATTCTGTATCTCCCTCTCTCTGACCCTCCCCTGCTCATGCTGTCTCTCTCTCAGAAAGAAATAAAACATTAAAATAAAAAGAGATACAAATGGCCAACAAGTACATGAAAGGATACTCAACATCATTAGTTGCAGGAAAAGTAACTCAAATGCACAGTGAGTACCACTTCTCATCCATTAGGATGGTGAAAATCGAAAAGATGGACAATAATGAGCACTGGAAAAGATGTGGAGAAAATGGAGCCCTCATACATTGAAGGTGGGAATGAAAATGGTGCAGTTTCTTTGGAAAAGCCCGGCAGTTTTTAAAAATATAAACATAGAGTTACCAAAGGACCGAGAAATTCTACTCCGAGGCAAACAACTGAGAGAAATGAAAACATACATGCATACAAAATCTTATATGCTAGTATTCACAGCAACATTATTCATGAAGAGCCAAAAGGGAGAATAACCCAGACGTCTATCAACTGATAAATGGATATATAAAATGTGGCATATCTACACAAGGAATTTTTAAGCCATAAAAAAGGAATAAAAGACTAATATATGCCACAACATGGATGAAACTAGAAAACATTATATTAAGTGAAAGAAAGTTGTCACAAAAGACTGTGTATTATAGGATTCCATTTATATGAGATATCCGAAATAAGCAAAGTACATTAGTAATTGCCAAGGGCTGAGGCTGAGGCATGGAAACAGGGTTTCACTGCTAATCGTGATGAAAATGCTCTAAAATGAGATTGTGGTGATGGTTTTACATGTCTTTCTAAATACAAAAACCAATCAATTGTATACTCTAAAATCAGGAAATTGTATGGTGTGTGAATCATGTATCAATAAAGCTGTTTTTTTATAAGAAAAAAATGACACTCTGTATCATTTCAGAAAGCAGACCTAAACATCAATGCTCAGAAGAATGAGAGTTAAATGTAGAGACAGAATGAAGTATGACAATCCATCATTTAGATGTAGTCAATAATCAGAATGGTCTAACTCACTGCTAAAGACAGCAAGTTCAGAGAGGAGCTGAGTAAGCTTCTGAACTAGCTACCATAGACAGAATGCCTACAACTGAAAAGAATCATCTGGATCTGTTATAATCTAGAGTGAAACGCAACTCTAAAATACGACAAGTCAATGTAATGAATAAG
The DNA here is from genome assembly GCF_003009895.1 of Hyaena hyaena. Taxonomy (NCBI): domain Eukaryota; kingdom Metazoa; phylum Chordata; class Mammalia; order Carnivora; family Hyaenidae; genus Hyaena; species Hyaena hyaena. The sequence continues at coordinate 1,027,794 of NW_024081147.1, forward strand.
AACACAAACATTTTAATTCAACAGTTACTCTTTCAATAACACTACAAGAGCAATAAGTAGTTTAAAATAAAGGTAAGAGCTAGGGTCCCATCACCCCGGAATTTTAAAGCTTATTTCAAATATACGTATATACCTAGAACAGCCAACAAACATTTAATACTGCTTTTTTTAATCTTTGCTAATCTCTCTGTCTTCATAGTAAACAGCTGCCTTCACTCTTCCTGTTAACTTGACCTCAGTGTATGTGCTCTGACCATGGTGGATTGTATAAATCCTGTGTACCCATAATGGAGTTCAAATATAATAAAAGTGCACAGCTGGATTCTCAAAAATCATTACACTCAAGATCAAGTAATTGATCCTTATCAAAAAACCTTGTGACAGGGATAATGCAATGTACCAGCATCTACAGGTGTGATGATGACATAATTGAATCCATCTCCCTTTTACAATAGTTACTACATGAAGAGGGTCAGGTTTCTTGTCAAATTGGTCTAGTTTAAATATTTTATATATATAAAATAAATATGTATAATAAATATGTATAATTCCTATATACATATATATATATATGAAACTTTCTAAATATCACACTAGTATATTAAACAATGATGGGATGAAAAAGCAGAAGTATTACCCCTTTCCATTCAACAGATATGCACTGAGTAACAGCTTTGTGCAAGGAACAATACCTGACTCTGAAGGGTCACACTTTTTGTAAATTCAGGAGAGTTCAAGATCTCTTTGCAGTTAGGTGCTTTTTCCTATAGAGACTATATAGTGCATGGATCCCAAAATTAAATAATTTTGGCTTTCGAATTCACCTTTTCTTTTGTGTGTTTATGTCCTCATCGGGTTCATTTGTCTGATCTTAATTTTCTGGCTCACTTTTATTATTCCTTTCAATGTAACTTTAAATTTGAATATTTAAAACATTACATCTTTCCAAAGTCGAAACTACATAAACACTCCTATAATCCTTCGGTACTTTGTTCTGGAACACAGTTAAGTTCCTTGGACACAGTTTGAGCCCTTCAACTCTTGCATTAATGACTTGCTGTGTCTCTAAAATGGAGCTCAGTCTAGGTTTAATGTTTTCCCATTTCTGAGTCCAGAAGGTTTCTCGGTCTGGTTGATGAGAACAAGCACTGCTCCCAGCCCTGTGTGGGCACCTAGGCACTGTTCCCACCAATCCTTCCTGATGGTTCCTTTCCCAGACTGGACAAGATTCCTCCCTTGTGTGCACTGGGCTGCTGTACAGCGGAGGGGTACACTGTGCATCTTTAGGGTGACTCTCTCTTCTCCAGTGCTCTGTGCTGTGAACACCGGCCACCTCGGTCTCTGCGGACTCCTGTCCCTGTCTCCTCAGGGACTCCACCAGGCTCCAGGCTGCCCTCCCCTGCCCTGTGGTCTGGAAATGCTCCCCATAAGTCATCAGAGACCATTAGAAGGCTTGCCTCCTTTGTACACCGCTGTCCAGGATCACTGTCCTTCATTGCCTCATGCCCATGTCTTGAGAAATTGTTGTTCTACTTTATCTTCTTTTGGTTGTTTGTATTTCTGTCTTATTTTTGTTGTGACTGGGGCGGGGGCTGGTGATGGTTGGTTCAAGTAGAAGAGCAAACACAGTCCCTCTTTCTCCATCTTGGCCACCGGAAGCAGATGTACTAAGAGAAACCCTACCCCCATTCTGATCATTCCACCTACCTCACCGAGGAATCGTGGTTAATAATTTATGGTTTATCCTCCCAGTACTTTCTTTTCTTTGTACTTTCTACAAAAGTAAGCAAAGGCTTGGCCTTCTTGCAAAAAAGGTAGCATAATCTACATATCTTCTTTACTAACTTTTCCTTTTTCCTCATCTGTATGTCCTGGAAGCCACTCCACAGCAGTCCAGAGAGACCTTCAGCTTTACTTCTAATGGCTCCAGAATGCTCCAAGTCATATATGGTTCATTCAGTCAGACTTCCAGGGCAGGGCATTTAATTTGCTAATACAAATAATGCCACAGTGAGTAATCTTGAGTGTATGTTGTTTCATTTTGAGGAGACGCATTCTCAGGGTAAACTCTAAGGCCTGGGATTGCTGGGTCCAAGGGCAGCTGCACGTAAGATGGTCTTTCTTTGGGTTCTTCAGAAGCAGACCTTGTGACCAGGAAGCAAATGCAGGCAAGACAGGATGCTCTGGTGAGCCTGCTGTCCTAGAAGAGACAGGTGCTTAATCCTGAAGGGAAATGCTGGGAAATGGTACAAAGAACTGGCTGCAAAATTATCTCACCTGAGGAATTACAGCAGTGCTCAGGACGCACTGGTTGACAGCGTGTCCCAGAGAATATTAATTTCCAGGCATTTCTATCCAGCCTGTCATGACAGTAGGCAGAAGAAACTACCAAAGTCCGAGGGTGGCGGGAAGGGGAATTCCACAGCATATTGTAACATATGTGGGCAGGAAGGAAGGGGTAAGGACAGAGGCAGGAAGGTGATTCTCTTAGACTTTAGCAAAAAGTCTTGCACTCAACACCGGTAATGCAAGAGCCTGTTTTACCTCAGCTCAGCTGATAGAATTTGTTCAAGATTTTGAAATTTTGCCAGTCTATTGGATGAGAAATGGTACCTCAGTGTAAGTGTTGTTTTATTTTGCATTTCTCTTTTTCTGAGTGAACTTCAACATCTTCACCCCACATGGGAACAAGCCATTTCCATGATGATTTATGTCAATTGTCTGTTCATGTCCTTTATCCATTTTTCTCCTGAGTTTTGGTCTTTTCTTTGATTTTGAAAAAATCCATTATTATGATGGAGACTATGCCTTTATTTCTGACATGTTGCAAGTATTTTTTCCCAAATGCATGCGTCATTTCTCTTTTGATTTTGCTTATAGTGGTTTTTGTCATGTAAATTTTTCTTTAATTTTTTTTTTATGTTACAAGTTCATCAATCTTCTCTTTTACTCCATCTGGCTTCTGAGTCATATAAAGACTTTCCTTATATGCAGTTTATAAATTATTTCATCCATGTTTAATTTTAGTATTTGTCTGGCTTCATTTTTCCTCCTTGATTCTTCTTTATTTTCTCCTTTTCCTTTTTTAAATTTTCCTACAATTAGATCCCTGACCCAACTGAAATGTATTCTGCTGTATTCTGTGCAGTATGAATCCTCTTCTATATATTCTAGATGATTATCCTGCTGTCACAAAACCCTTATTAAAAATCTATCTTTTCCAATAAAAAGAAATGAACTATCAACCCACCAAAGATATGGAAGAACTTCGAATACATATACCGCTAAATGAAACAAGCCAATTTGAAAAGACTATATACTATATGATTCCAACTATATGACATTCTAAAAATGGAAAAACTATGGAAATGACAAAAATAAGTGGTTGCCAATGGGGACAGAAAGAAGGGAGGGGTTAATACGTAGAGAGTAGGAGATTTTTAGGGCAGATAAAACATTATTCTACAGGATACTATTATGAAGGACACGTCATTGTACATTAGCCACAATCTATAAAATGTACAACCCAAAGAGTGGATCTTAATGTAAACGATGGACTTAAGTTAATAGTAATCTATCATATTGGCTCATCAATTACAACAAACAAATGACACTGATGTAAAATGCGAAAAATGGGAAACTACGGGGGAGACGGTATATGGACACTCTGTGTACTTTTTGTTCAATTTCTATAAACCTAAACAACTCAAAAAGTAAGGTTCTATAGAACGATGGAACAGAATGAACAGCCCAGAAATAAACTTTCATCGAATGACATAAAATCAAATAATTTTTGACAAGGGTGACAAGAGCATTCAATGAGGAAAGGACAGTCTTTTTAACAAATAATACTGGGACACTGTATTTCCACATGCAAAAGAGAATGAAGTCGAATCCTTACCTCACACCCTAAACAAAAATTAACTCAAAATGGATCAAAGACCTAAACATAAGAACTAAAATATAAAACTCCTGAAATAAAACCTTATGGTAAAGCTTCAGGATACTGTATTAGGCAATGATTTCTTAGATAGGACACCAAAAGCATAGGTGACAGAAGAAAGAATAGATAAATTAGACTCCCTCCAACTTTACAACTGTGCATCAAGGCACAATCAACAGAATGAAAAGGCAACCTAGCAAATGGGAGAACATATTTACAAATCAGGAATCTTACAAGGGATTAATATACAGAATATATGAAGAACATATACAACTCAATAACAACAACAACAAAAATCTGACTAAATGACTTGAATGGACATTCCTCCAAAGAAAATACACAAATGGCCAATAAGCACATGAAAAGATGCTCAACATCTCTCATCATTAGAAAATGCACATCAAAGCCACAATAAGCTACCATCTCATGCCAATTACGATGGGCTACTATTGGGGCTGGGGTTGGAAAAAACAGTAACAAGTATTGGTGACAAGGTAGAAAAACCAAAACCTTGATACACAATTGGCAGGAATGTAAAATAGTAAAGCCACTGTGGAAAACAGTATGGTAGGTCCTCAAAAAAAATAAAATAAAAAGAGAATTACCGTATGTCCTTCAATTCCATTTCCAGGTATACTTCCACAAAAAACTGAAATCAGGGTCTCAAAGAAATGTTTTTCACCTATGTTCATTGCAACATTATTCACAAGAGCCAAAGGGCAGAAGCAGTCCAAGTATCCAAAAATGGATGTAGAAATAAAATGTGGTCTATACATACAATAAAGTACCATTCATCCTTTAAAAGGAAAGGAAATTCTCAGACACACTATATAACATGGATGAACCTTGAGGCCATTATGTTAAGTGAAGTAAGCCAGATACAAGAGGACAAATATTGAATGACCCCACTTATATAAGGTACCTAGAGTAGCCAAATTCATAGAGACAAAGAAGAAAAATGGTGGTTACCAGGGGCTGGGGTTGGAGGGATGAGGAGATGTTGCTTAATGGGTATAGAGTTTCAGTTTTGCAAGATGAAAAGAGTTCTAGAGATTGGTTCCATAATAATGTGAATATACTTTACACTGGTGAATTCTTAGTTCACTAACAATCACTAAAAATGGTTAAGATGGTAAATTATATGTATATTTTACCACTATTAAAAATGAAACAAAATAAATAAAGTCTATTTTTTATAGTCTATCTTTTCCCACAGACTCTACTTTCACTGTAATAAATCTCTGTTATGTCCTTGGATCTATTTCTGGACTTTTTCCCCCTAATGGCCAACTGATGTGTCAGCATTGCACTATTTCTTTTTTGCTGTCAGCACAGAGCCCGATACAGAGCTTGAACCCAAAAGTGGTGATATGATCTGAGCCAAAATCAGACACTCAACCAGCTGAGCCACTCAGGCGCCCCAGCATCGCACTATTTCATTACTGAGGCTATGGGACTATCAGAAAAACCAACCCATCCCCCCATGACTCTTCTTTCACAATTTTCTAGATATTCTTGCATGTTTACTTTCTGTACGAACATGAGAATCACATTGTCAAGCTCAAAGTAAAAATCCATCACTTTTACTAACTGCATTAAATTGATTAATCTAAAGATAAATGACATCTTTATCATGTTGGGCCATCAAATCCAAGAACACATTATGACTATCTATTTTTGTTCAAGTCTACTTTAAACCTTCCAGGTAAGTTTTGCAGTTTTCCTTATACAGATTTTGTATATATATATTGATTTTACTACCAAGAATTTTATTTTCTTGTCATTGTCGTTGCTGTCATAAATAGAATTTTTCTCTGCCATTTTATCTTCTGGACAGTTAATGTTTGATTTTTGTAAGCTAATCTTACATCCTGGAATCTTACTGAATTCTTCGTTTGTGTTAGTTTCCTCATTGATTTTTTTGGATTTTCCGGGTATCACCTGCAAAGTAACAGGATTCATTCCCTCTTGTAAATTCTTATGCCTCTAATTATCTTTCCTGTCTGATTTCATTGACACATTCCTCCAACAGGATACTGTCATCTTTGTCTTGTTTGGGGGACAGTGGGAATCAACCCCATAATTCAACATTAAGAAAGATGCTGACTTTATTTCTGCAGTCTAAATATTTTAGCTAATGTGTAACTAACATTATAGAATGGTCTACCACTTCCAATTTTATTGAGTTGTAGGTTTTTGGCTGACTTCTTTTTTTAGTGTTTTTGTAAAGTCAAAAATGGGTGCTAAATTTTGTTAAAGGTTGAATCTATAAAGAAAAACAAAATAAATGTCTTCACCAAAATCCCAAAATCTCTGTGGAGGCAGAAATATTGGCTGCATTTTTAACACTCTACCTATAGATGTTCACCCATAAAATTTAGTTATTATTTTTGATAAATGCATAAATGAGCAATTTTAAGCTCCTGATCCTTCCATATAATATATCAATTATTATAGTTTTCTAGTGTCTATATTACACAATAAGCACATTATAATCATCAGACTATTCATACTTGGCTCATCTAGTAAGTGGACCCAAGAAATAAAGAAAAAGTAACAGTGGGAAGCTACAGGCTTCATCTGTACAGTTTAAGCTTTAGAGCATTTGATAACAATTCCATCTCTGTACTACAGGACTTGTTTTTCTTTCTGGGTAGGTCAAGAGCAGCAAAAGAGAGCTAATCTATGCCTATTTTAAATAATCTATGCCAGTTTCAACACTCATTATGCTCTCATTGTATAAATGTTCAGGTGAAAAGCTCAGGGCATCTAGCAGCAGGTTGAAAGCTTTAATTCAGTGGGAGTAGGGGACACCATAAGCCAATAATAGAAAAGCCTTCCTAACAAAGGATGTTATTTTCTTAAAGTAGTAATCTATAGCAAATTACACAGAGAGAACTTGATTATAGTTTTCAGTCTTTTAGAAAAGGATAATTTAATATGAGTTAAAAGCCGACTCATTTTTGCAAGGGTTTTACCAGTTGTCAATTATACTCCTTATGAATCGTCCACTGAGTTGATGTATAGTTAAACACAGGCTGGAAAACATTATTTGACTACAATTAAGGCTTCCAACATGATATTGTAAAAGTCAGATATACTATCAAAATATATATATTCTTAATCCCCTGTTTAATGTATATTTCTATAGTCCAGATATTCATTTTCTTTAAAAACCTTTCTGTATGTTTTCTGAAAGCCAAATCACGAGCTGAGTAAAGCAGTTGAGCATAAATAATCAAAAACACTGTTAAATAGCAGATTCTGCAATATTCTAGTACAAAAGTAATTCTTGCTAGAATGCTGGAAAAAGTCAATAGAAGAGTGTCAACTTTTGGAATCATCATGTCTGAGCACACAAATAGAATACTATAGTAGCAAGGACTTTGAAGATCACCGGCTAAGACATTCAACCCTCTCACATAATAGAGAGAAAAACTGAACTCAAGGAGATTAAATGATTTTCTAAGCCCCACATCCAGTCACTGGTAGAGCCAGAACTAGTTTTGGACTTCCCAATCAAGTATGGACTCCACTTGTTTTGTTCTCTCTCTAAACCACAGCTAACACAAAAGAATGTGGGACACGTTGTAAAGAATTACAATGTGTATATTTTTAGGTAGCTGACACTGGATGTTCATTTATATTTTGCTTAAAGACCCAGAGGAAAAGTTTCCTTAAGTCATTTAAAAAGAGCCTGCAGGTGATTAATAAAATATTTTTTCTTTCCTTTCATGATTTTAAGTTGCATAATACAAAGTTAAAAGGCAAGGGCCTCAAGTAACTAATAATGCTTTATATGTGCCTATAAGGAGTTTACAAATGATCTCTCAGATATGAGGTACATTTTTAAAACTGATTCCACAATTATCTCCAAAAGGCATTCAGGTATCAAGAGTCACCAAATATCAAGGATCTAAAAATCACCGCTGTAAAGGTCAAATGTTTTGTATTTGTTCAACTCCCTTCCTCCCCGACTCCCAAATCTTGAAGGATTTTTACATGGCTAGTCTTAAAAATTTAGCAGGAAAAGTTTAAAAGCTGGATGGCTAATAATTCATAGCTGCCTCCTATACTTTTTTTTGGTTTTAAATCATGTCACATCCCCAATACTCTCAAAATTCTCAGTATGTGCAGTATCTATTTTCAGGATAATCTTGTACCTAGGTGGAAGCAAGTTTCCTTTTGGCAAGAACAAGGGTGTAGTTTGCATTGTGCTCCACTGGGACAGTCTGTTCTTCCATATCAGAATCTTGGCGTCCAATTCTTTTCAAGTTATCTTCTATTTGAAGCAGGCACCTCTCTTAGGCTATTTTTAAATCTCAATGAAAAAGTTTTGGCACATACAAACCCTCATTATTGCCTTATTCTTGACATCTCTCACACCCTCACGTCTATAGCATATGATCACTGTGTGTCATTCGCACATTATCTGAGCCCAAAGCAATGTCCCTTGGCTATCTAGACAGAAAAAAATATATATATAAAAACAATTACAGGAGTAGAGGATCATGAAGAGAACTACTGAACAAAATAAGATAAATAATATTTATACATTCTATATTAAATAATCAATACAGTGTTCTTTTATCCTTTGAGTTTTTAAAGAACTTTTAATTTAAAAAGTTAAAATTATTTACTGGAATTTAAAATACAGAAGTGAAAACTTCATCTTAATCCTTATAATGAAAGAAACAACGATGAACTGGCCACAGCTCATTGGACTCTGACAATTGCCAGTTGTACGATGCTGGTGCATATGTTAAGTACTAATTACAATGCACACAATGTTTTTTTGTGTGTTTTTCCAAAGTGAAATTTCTATTTTCTTTTCCTTCTACAAAATTATAATTTAATTTTGAAAAAATATTAAAACAGAGACAAATGAAGAATTTTCTAAAACTACGCAATACTAATAACCCAAGAACAACCACTGTTAAAACACTGAGCTATGGGGCACCTGGGTGGCTCAGTTGGTTAAGCATCCAATGTTGGCTCAGGTCATGATCTCACAGGTTTGTGAGTTTGTGCCCATGTCAGGCTCTGTGCTTACAGCTCACAGCCTAGATCTTGCTTTGGATTCTCTATTTCCCTCTTGCTCTGCCCCTCCCTCACTCACACTCTAGTTCTTGCTCTCTCTCAAAAATAAAAAATAAACATTAAAAAAAACTTTGAAGTACATGTAGAAATAAATATAAATGCTGATATATTGATGCATTCTCAAATATTTTAGGTGTATATTATATGCATTTATAAAAAGAGATCAGGCTATTCCATTTAGTTTTATTTTAATGTATTTTTTTTATAAGGTGACATATCACTGAAATGTTGTTTCTAGTAACTATACAGTATTCTGTTATTACAGATTTAATAATCACCCCAGGATGGCCATTTATTTTAAACCCTGAACTCTTAAAAACACTGGGATGGAAACTCTGTAGTCTAAATAAATATAATGTAAATTACTTCCTTAGAATATATTCCTAAAGTAAAATTGCAGGTTAAAAGACCTTGTACAGTTGCAGGTCTTTGCTATCTTGTTCTCTGAAAATGTAGCAATGTAAACGTATCAGTGACGTGTGTGACAGTTGTATGTCCCTAGAGCCTTGTCAACATGATTATTCTCTATCTTAATTTGATGGACTGAATAAGTAGGTAAAAAATTATTTTAAGATTTATCTCTGTATTAAGAGTAACATTAGTTATTTATTTGTTCTCATTCCCTATGTGTAGTTTTCTTTGGAAAAGTATCTTGTATTTCTGTTCAAATAAAAAATCTATTAATTTCATCCTTAAGCCTGAGTGATAATGCAGCTGGGTATAAAATTCTAGGTTAAGACATTTTCTCTTAGCACTGTAAATTCCAATGTTTTCTATAATCTATTATTAGTATATCTGTAGTCATTCTTTCTATTCTTTTGGCGAATAATTTGCCCATTCTCTTTGAAAGCCCTTAACATTCTCCTTTTCTACCCGAAGAGCTTTGTATATTTTTACCATCTTAATTACAAATTATCTTCTTCTACAGTCCTGAGAAGCATTCCTGTGGAATGATTCTGTGGTTACCTTTACTCCAGCTCAGTATGACAAAAGAGTACTTAGTCAGATTTTATATTGGCTTCTTAGTTCAGGGCTTCCCCAGAGTCATGAGAAGAAGAATTCAGTTTCAAATGCAAGCACTGCACAGTCTAGGATATCTAATGCCCCACAACTTGTCTTATTTACATTATTATCTAAAGACTTCAGTTTCTATGCCTCATCCTTTAGGCAGCAGGCAGAATTTTGCCCAACCTTTCCTGACTGTTTGGTTTATGCAGGAAGCCTAATTCTTGCTCATATTCACTTTTATTTATATTTAATGCCTGATTCTGTCAGGCATTAAAACTCCAGCACATAGCGGTGCCTGGGTGGCCCAGGCAGTTAAGCATCCACCTTCAGTTCCGGTCATAATCTCACAGCTTTTGTCAAGCCCCACATCATGCTTTGGGCTGACAGCTCAGAGACTGGTGCCTGCTTTGGATTCTTGTGTCTCCCTCTCTCTCTGCCCCTCCCCCACTTCTGCGCTTGCTCCCTCTCTCTCTCTCTCCCCCTCCCATAATTAATTAATTAATTAATTAACCCCAGCACATAAAGGGTTTATCTGGTCCAGTTATCTTTATTAGCCAAGTGGATTCTTTTCACCACCAAGATTCCTTATTTCATTTTTGGCACCTACAGATTATCTTTCATTACTTTCAATCTCAGCTAAATATTTATCTTTATAACATATTTGTATCTATTTTTCTCGATTAGCAAGGAAAGATAAGGGGCCTTCCACATCAACTCCCTCTGACGGCATCTCCTAACCGATAGATTTTCAGAAACAAATTTATGAAATGCACAAAATTCTACAAGTCCTTACAGTATTCAAAAATGAAAACAACAAAATAGCGTGATTTATGACAACAATGACACTTCAGAGCAACGGGAGAAAGGTTTGTCTTGTTTCAATAAATGGTGCTGGTTCAATTGGATAGGGAAGAAAGGTAGACCTACTTTACCTCACACAATTCACAAAAATCAATTCCATAAGGACTACAATATAAATGTGAAAGATAATTACAACTTTAAAGGAAAACATAGGAGAATATCTTAGTGACCTTGGTATAGGCAAAAAATTTTTAAAGAGACCACCGAATACGTTAACTATTAAAGAAACAACTTATAATTAGACTATTAAAGTCCAGAGCTTCTGTTTTATCAAAAGGCAGCAGTAAGAGAGTAAGGATGAAACACAGCAAATGAAAAATATATTTTCATTAAATATATCTAACAAAGCACTTAGATCTGGAATTTACAAAAACTACCACAAAGTAGTATTTAGAAGACAGGATATCCAAAGGAAATATGGTCCAAAGACTTGAACAGACCCTTTATACAAAGATATTCAAATGGATAATTATGTATAAAAAGGTGATGAACTTCCTAAGTCATCAAGGAACTGTAAACCAGCACCACAACGTGAAAATACCACACAGCCACCAGAATGTGTAATATGAAAATGATAGACCAAGTGTTGTGGAGCATGTGGAAAAATTAAAACACTCTAACACTGGTGAAGAACTGTAAACTGACACAATATTGGAAAACTATTTTATTGTATCTATTGAAGCTTAGCGTATGCATACTGTATGACTCATTAATTCTACTCCTGGATGTATACCCATCAGAAAATAGTGATGGTACTAAGATACAGGTAATATATTTTAGGCAATATTCCCATAAAATAGTTAAAATGTAAAATTTTGCATTTAATAAGTTTCAATCATCCAAGAAAATTTTACTCAGGTTATAATAGACTTCCTCCTATCATGACGCTGGATGGATAAGGTATTTGTATGAATTATAAGATTTACTGCATCAAACTAGGTACAATAGGAAAATCCTGGGATTAGATTAATGAGTAATTTGAGCCAGAAGGTATGTCTCTGGAAAGCTATTACAGAAAAAAGCAAAGCAAAACCAAAGCAACACAAAACAAAACACCAAGTAAACAAAATGTCACCTCCAGGGCCATTTAAAGGGAAGGGTGGACTCACACCATTAATATTCAGTAGAAACAGGAAAAACAGAATACAGAGATATATTCCACCTCAGCTCTGCACTTGACTGCAGTTGACTTCTACACATCAACAAGCAGGATGTTCAGAAATTCAGAGATCCCTATTTTATTCTAAACTCTCCCCAGCACATCTTGCTCCAACCATTTCATGTACCTAGCTACTCAAAGTTACAAGGGATACCCCAAGTAAATAGTTCTTTGTAAGGAATCCTAATGCTCTCTCTATTAGTAAAACCAAAGCAGACACCTAGAAAAATGGGCAGAAGATATAAAAAGAAGGGATAAAAATGAATAAATGTTTAGCTGATGTTCAAATTCACTATTAATCCAAAAACTGCAAATAAACTCCCTTCCACCCACCTACCTCAAGAACATCAATTTGGTGGTAGGCACCGTCCGAGCCAGTGCTCTGGATGCCTTCGTATATTCCGCAACTATAGAGCCTCCATAAGTGAGCCTCCTACAGTCCTCCTGCATGTAAGATTGTGTCATAGCGTCGCTTCTGGTCTGACTTGTCTGCTTATTGGGAGTCTTCTCAACTATCAGCTCACCAGGAAGCAATAAACAATATGCAGGGGGGACCAACTAGCAAGGACAAGCAAACGCTAGAGCTGGAGAAGAGAGAAGGTTGGGGGTGGGGGAAGAAGCAGCAGAAAGCAAGAAAGGTAGACAGAAAAGATGGCCAGTACTGGGTTACGGCAAAATGCGCACAACAACTGCAGATACCCCCATTACCACAGGCAGTAATTCCCAACTTGGTGCCTCTTCAATTGTGTGCATTTACCAATGGTGTACTTCTGTCTTCAGGGTGACACCTGGGATCAGAGGACCTTAGCAACCTTCTCCTGCTACAGAGTCACATACAATTCAGAAATGTCAAAACGTTTATAGACGCTTTTACTGACTATAAACTCTTTCAAACATACGTATGTTGTGCATGTGGGCGTGTGCATGTGGACACACACAGGAGCCCCTAGGGCACTGGTGATTGGTGCATTCTAAAATGCAACATATTCTGCTAAATAGCAATTCAGAAATAAGAACGACGAAATAAGAGAAGCCAAATATCTAAGAAGTGGGCAAAAAGCTTCAAATCAACACTGTTATGTAGCGGATTATTTAGAACTGCACACATTTGAGCCACAGACTTGAAATGTCACAGAAACACAACAATGGAGCAGGCGCCCCATCCGTTCCTGCAGGCTTCATGCAGATTTTTCAATACACCTTCAGGACGTCTATTCTACTAAAACACATTTTTAAAAGTGAGGGATCTGCCTAAGTTTGTCTAATGGAGGACGCATATTAATCAGTATTCCTCACGGAACAAATTTTACTCCTTCAAGGGCACGAGCAGTGAGCACCCCTGTCAGGCATTTACTCCTCAACACTGGCTGTGCGCCTAGTGTGTGAGGCCCTAGGAAAGCACGCTACCGTCGAGCTCACAGAATACGTAGGAGAGAGAAAAGTTGAGATGTTAAGGGACACGTGCATCCCTGGGGTATGGAAGGGGCGCGAGACTCTGAAGGAAGAAACTCCATCGCTTAGAAGTGAAAACGTGAAGGCCTGACCTTCCTTTGAAGGCTGACCAGTAATTCAGTGGACAAAGGCAGAAGAGCCCTTTGGGCAGGATGAGAGGCAGGGTGAAAGCCTCAGAAGAGAGAACATCACAGCCTGCAGTGAGAATGTGGGAAGAATGGCAGAAGGCCATGGGGGTCTCCCAAGAAGTCTGGCATTTATGGAAGGGATGACACACGCACTGCAAGAATGACGGCAAGATGGCAGATGGTGTGGAGCAAAGGGAGACGGATAGCAAATGGCCAGTTAGAGCTGACTTCCAAGTCCAGGTAGGAAGGGGGCTGCCCTGAGGCTGCAGCCACAGGGTGCTAGAGAAGAGAGACCGTGGGGAGGTGAGAGCAGCAGCAGGACTTCTGTGGGAAGAGGAACTCATATTCAGTGCAAACTCTGTAAAGGGAGGATCTGCACAGGGTGAGGGAATGACAGACCACATGCGTGGTTTGGGAGGGAGTTTGCCGTGCTCGTTTCCAAGGAGAGGTGATGGACTACGTTTGTCCAACAAGCACATTAAACCACTCATCTCTTCCACAGTGTCCCCTCCATACCTGTGTGCACCTCCACCACATAATTCATGAACTATTTGCACATCTTATTAACACAATCAGTCACCCCGATTACAATGGAACCAAAAGATGGCAACGTTCTTGCTCACTTGTCTTTCAGGCTTTGGCAGCACCTGGCAGTGACTGGAACAGAGGGGAAACTGAGAGCATTTTCTGGGGAATGATGTCTTCTGCATTCTAAGAAAAACTAACCAAATACAATTGTGAAAGATCCACGTCTTCTCCCTGCATTCCCCTGTACAGGATGTAGGTGGGCTTAGTACCCTCTACTAGTGCCTGATGAGGATATTACCATGCCAGATTAGAGTAGCCTCCCTGGATTACTATTAACATAAAATAGATTGCCAGATTATTAGAACTGTATTCATAAGAATTGAGCCTTTTGTAGTTTGATAAGGACCCACTGACTTAATACCCCCTCCTCAGCTACAGAGCTCTGTGACAATGAAAAAAGTGCAGTCAGTATGACTCCAAGAAATCTGGCAGTGGCACCACAATGCTCTTTCTATCACCCCACAGGACATGGTCCCTATTAAACTCCTTCAGTGTGTGTATCAAGCTTCCCATAAGACTGAGCGTGTAGTAGGCCCTCAGTATCTGCTAATTTTACTTATCTGTAAATAACAATCTTCCATTCTTTTTAGAATTTGGAGGACATTTGTAGACCAAGAGCTCCGCAGGAGTTCAACGAAGGGGCACATTTTAATTCCGGCAAGACCAAGGAACCCAGTACCTGTATGTTTAGAAACCCACCAGATGAGTGACGGTCAGGATCTTAAAAATCTCCAGCAAACTGCTCCATTGGGCTACAGCAACACCAGCTCTGGAAGGATAATGTGTTAACAGTGATCCTTTGCTGGATTTTATTCATTTCCCTTCGTACCAACACGCCCTGACATTCAATAGTGATGAAATGGCACATATGGATAATGCTGTTTGGTATATGCTAACAATCTTGGCAGGTTTCCCTTTAATAAACCACTCCAGATGTTAGTCTCAGTAATTATGCCTGCCATCATTCAGCTTTAGGAATGAAATACTGCTGGTGCAATTCCTTGTTTGTGTTTTTGTGGATCATCTGCAAGTATAAAGCCTGCACAGTAAAGACAGCCCCATAAATGGGCTCTGCATAGAAGCGTGCTAAACAAAGATCCAGCGATTGGATGACCAGTGTGAATTGGTAACTATAAAAATACACGTGCATGATTCGTACAGAGTACATTTGTACATCTATAGCTCATGAAACATTTACACGTTCCTATGTATTAGTGTATCAAAATATGTCAGTAAAGTGCTAAACCTGATTCAAACAATTGTCTGTGGCACAGATAAAACAGGCTATTATACATGAAAAGATATCTAGTCTGCAAATCTGTTCCTAGGAAAATTTAAATTGAGACACAGTGTGCTAAACTTTTAAGAGTACTGTTAGAATCAGAAGAAAAAAAAAAAATATGAGCCTGTTTTCATTTTCTGAAGGCTTACTTTGCAAAAAAGTCTTTTTGTGATCCTATTAAATGAAATCAGTCAAAATAGATCTATAACTCAATGTCAGAACAATAAATTAGAATGATTTAAAGAAAAATCCCAGAAAAGGTATGTTGGATGTTACAAGTAATGCGATTTTCTTGACTTTAAAATGAACCTACCTGCTGAAGAATAATAAACCCAGTCTTTAGGGATATTTAAATGATCACGGTAAAAAGCCAACATTAACCATTAAAATGATTAAATTGATATTAAATGGCTGCTGACATTAGAATATTGAAAAGTATGAATAAGGCTGTCACTGTCACTGAGGCACAGAGGAACGAACTTTTATAAAGAACTAATGTTACGTGAAGAAGTTTAAGCAAAAATTTTATCTACTTATCCTCAAACCAGCATGGGGGGAATGTCAATATTCCTGTCAAAACCCATTAGCTTCATTGAAGGTATAAAGAGAAAACTGCACTCGGATGGAAGGTTGGCCACATACTGTGAGCCACACCACCTAAACTACCTTAATAAGCAGCTTGGCACCAAGACACCTCTTTCCAAGCCTAAGTGTCCATCAACGGACGAATGGATCAAGAAGATGTGGTTTATCTATACCATGGAATAGTACACGGCAATGAGAAACAATGAAATTGGCCATGTGTAGCAACGTGGATGGACCTTGAGGGTGTTATGCTGAGCGAAATAAGTCAGGCAGAGAAGGACAAATATCATATGTTTGCACGTATAGGAGGATTAGGAGGAACTTAACTGAGGAACAAGGGGGAGAAGAAGGGCGGAAATGGTGGGGGAAAGGGAGAGAGGCAAACCATGAGAGACTCTTGAATGCTGACAAAAACTGAGGACTGATGGATGTGGGGAGGAGGGGGGATGGGCATGGAGGAGGACACTTGTGGGGATGAGCACTGGGTGTTATGTGGAAACTAATTTGACAATAAACTATTTGTAAAAAAAAAAAAAAAAAGACAACTCTTTCCAGAAGCCAACAGAGTCAGGGCAGCTAAATCTACAGAAAAGCCCTCTGGGGTACATGAAATCCAAACAAGGAATACCGACTACATAGAAAATAAACGACTATATGTCAAAGGTAGACAAGGACATTTTTAAAGCTTAAAAATTACACGATGGTGCACAGAAACATCGAGTCAACTGTCCTAAACCTCCTGAGTAGCATAGACTGCTGAATGCACTCAAAACTTTCAGAGGTGACTGTAAGGTGACGTACCCACACATCAGCCCGCGCATGGCCCCTCTAAGCATTAAGTGCCACTGACTGCTGCATGGGGCCGTAGGGCAAAAGACTGTGTGGTAGTCTGTCTACCAGCTGCGTGGAACCATGACTGGTGCGTCACCGCACTTATGTAAATGTGGCCAACAACAGTAAGGGGCAAAGTATTATCAAAATCAATCTGACATTTAAAAATTACCTTTTGGGGGCGGGGGGGAATGCCTGGGTGGCTCAGATGGTTAAGTATCTGACATCAGGTCACGATCTCACAGTTTGTGGGTTCTATGAGCTGTCTGTGTTGACAGCTCAGAGCCTGGAACCTGCTTCAGATTCTGTGTTTCCCTCTCTCTCTGCCCCTCCCCCACTCATGCACTCGCTTGCTCGCTCTCTCTCTCTCTCTCAAAAATGAACAGACATTTAAAAAAATACTTTTTCAGTTTATTTATTCATTTTGAGAGAGACAGAGAGAGCAAGCAAGAGAGATGCAGAGAGAGAGGGAGAGAGAGAATCCCAAGCAGGCTTTGCACTGACAGCATGGAACCCGATGTGGGGCTCAAAACTCCTGAACTGCGAGATCATGACCTGAGCCAAAACCAAGAGTCGGACACTAAACCCACTGAGCCACCCAGGTGCTCCTAAAAATTACCTTTTTATACTAGGAATAACTCAAGGACATGGGACTCATTTGGGGTTTGTATGCTTTGCTCGGGGATCTGGCTGCTGGGATGAGCAGCTCTGACTGGCCAAGTATAGGGGAGGTCAGCTAAACAACAGCAGCTTCTAGAGTAAGGCCGCCCTGGGTTCAAGCCCCAACTCTGCCACATGTTAGCACTTCTATCACGCTGGTCAAGTCAACCAAACTCTTGAAGCTTCTGTTTTCTCATCTTCAAAATGCAGATAACAACCACCCTTCCAGCTCAGGGCTACTGTCAGAATTACATGAGACAATGCTTGGGAAAAACTTAGCCCAGGGCTGCTCTCCATAAGCCTTCAGTAAGGCTTTGCATCTATTTCTTTTTTCTATAAGCTATTTTTTTAGTCACTTATGTATGTACGTACGTACGTACGTACGTATGTATGTATTTTGAGAGACAGAGAGAGAGAGAGACCACAATTAGGTGAGGGTCAGAGAGAAGGAGAGAAAGAATCCCGAGCAGGCAACACATCATCAGTGCAAAGCTGGATGCGGGACTTGAACCCAAGACCTGTGAGATCATGACCCGAGCCGAGATCAACAATCATTCAATCAAGTGAGCCACCCAGGCACCCCTCTTTGAGCTGTTATTTAACCTCATTTTTAAAAATACTGTCATAAATGTATATACATTCTGACCTTTAAGGCTTACCACATCCATATAACATTTCATGAACATGTTCTTATATCCTGTTCCTTCTCTATAATATTTAATACTGTTATGGAAAGGAATTTCCCATGCTTGCCACTATGAACTGTCCACACCTAATCAAAATCAAAGTTAAGTGTTTCCCAAAGCATTCTTCTTCATGAAGAAGAACTGTTATTAACCACCATCAGTAATTTCTCACAATTCACAGAATGGAACATGACTACAGAAACATGAGACACATGGAATTATTAAGACAAGAACACACACCTTTCCTATGTTCTAGGGCTGGTGAGTCCTCAAATTTAAGGGAAGTTGACAACAGAAAGGGAAAACGATATAAACAGAGGGGTCATTATAAGCCCCAGGAAAACCAGACCCCCCCCCCAAAAGCAAGCTACCAGGCTTCTGTGATCACTTGTGTTACTCCTGATCACTAGACTGGCGACGTGGGGACCAGTTGTGCCTAAAACAAATCAACCCCAAGGCTTTCTGTGCTACTTCACTGGCTGAACACCAACCCGAGGTTCTGTGGCTTTCTAAGACCTAGTGCCACCAAATTCCTCTCTACAATGCGCTACACTTCATACTACACTTCCCATTTCTGAAAAGACCAGTCCTCTCTCTCCCTTCCCTATATTTATTCATACTTGCTTCACCTTCTTTAGGCCCACTCCCCACCCCCACAGCCCTAATCTGCATGTGTGAGAGCCCACCTGACCTTCCTGAAATGGGTGCAAATTCCACTTCCTCTACAACATCTTCCCGGATTCTCCTTAAGTACAATTACTCTCTCCTTACAACCTTTAAAAAGCACACATTTTCCACTTTGAATTAGAATTCGTTACTGATATTCTAGATGGCCTCGACTGTACTCTACTCTCTCCCTGAACAAAGCCTGTGGGGGATTCATCTTCATATTTTCCATACAGCATTACACATGGTGGAGAGTCAATACATTTTTTGGGGGGAGAAGGCGTGAATTAAGTTCAATGTTATAGATACAGTGAGGGCTACCAACGTGCCATGTGTGTGTCTGGTTATTTCTGCTCATTAGCCTTTTAAGATTCCTAAAACAGGAGGGCATGACAAAACCGTATGACGGTTTAGTCTTTGGGGTCTGCCTGGTTTCCAGTCTCACTTCTGCCACATATTAGCTGTGGGACCGAAGAGGAGTCAGTCCCAACAACTGAGGCGTATGTCAAAGTGGAAGATAAAGCTCATGCCTTCATGGGATGGGAAGGAATTCGAATAGATCATACAGGTGGGGTGCTCAGCAAGTAGTAACTCCTCCAATGTTAGCTATTAAAATGGTTATAGGAACACATAAAACAACAAAAACCCCACATTCATATAAGTGAATGCAAGTCACATGTAAGTTTCCCTCACATAAGAATACAAGCAGCAATGTCAAGGCGAGGTACTCGGCAGCCCACGTCAGCCTGCCACACAGTCATCTTCAGAGTGAGCCCGACAGTATTTATACTCCTTCTGGGCAATGAACACTTGATAAAATAATAGTGTGAACTCAATGCCCCAGAAAAACTACTCCTCAAGTATAAGCAAACTAATTCCAGGAAATCGTTTTTCTTCATATTCCTGTTACATCATGATTTTGTTCTCCAAATCTCTCTTTCTTACTGAAAAGTTAGCAGAAGAAAGATCAATCTACCTCCTCCCACCCAATTCTCTCATCCACGTATACTACACAATAACGTCCTTTCTAGAGGATCAGGGTATTTCTCCTCAATTTCCAGGTAATTCATGTCTTCAGGTGGACACGGGGATAGCATGCTCCTAGCATGATTAGAAAGCCAAAGATAATTTGGTTTTAACCAGCAATACTAGAGAAAGCTAGGAATTTACGACTAGTGGCACTCATCCATGAAATCCAAGGATAATCATGGCTGGCTTCCCAATCACTTAAAAGTTTCTAATTACCCAATTGTTTCCACATAATGATTCAAAATGAAAATGCTGGTGGTCCTTAATAATGCCATTATAGAAATACATTTTCTGCTCCAATTAAAACATTCTGCTATCTACACTCTGACTTTTTAAAGCTATCTACTACTTCTTAGGCTTAATCAAAGATACTATGATAGATTCTGATAGAAGGTTGGAACTACATGAGGTATAGTTTTCCAAAGAGAGAAGGCAAAATAATACTTAATGTAGACTTTAGCATGCCTGAGTCAGTTTTTCGGAATTTATTCATTCTACAAACATCAAATTATGGTATTACAAACATCCTCTTATGTGCCTGGCTCTGTGAAGTCACTTTGGATAAAAAGAAAATTAACACAGGGTCTCTTCCCCAGAGGCCTGCATTCAGAAAGGGGTCCAGTCTAACAGAGATTTAAATTTCAAAATATAAACACATAACCCAATTCAAGTTCTTATTTAAAGCACTGTTCAAAAACGTCCATATTGTTCCCATATGTTCAACACAAAAATTTTTACATTTTTGCTTCCAAAAGCACCCTGATTTTCATATTTTCCCCTACATGGAAGTTGGCTGAAATAATTAAAGTTCTTAAAGTACAAAAATGTACAATCAAAACATCTATACTAAACAATTACCTTTTTAAAATTACTTAATTCAGATGTGGCATCTAAGAAATATCTATCCCAAAGTGCCAAAAAAAAAAAAAAAAAGTTAAGTATTTTTCTGGGTCATAGGACTAGGCTTTTGAAATCTATTGTAAATAGCATTATTCACATTCCATTAAAATTCCAGAAAACAAAGAACCCAACATATAATCATAACTTAATTTCCCTTTGGATTAGAAAGAATTATGGATTTAAAGAAAGCCTGTCCTAAAGCTCAGCACTAACCCCTCATTTGTGATCCCAGTTCAGCTGAAGAAATGTTAGGCTTCTCCTGAAGGGTGTATCAAGGCAGACAGAATTAACGAAGCTTAGGTAACAACCATAAAAATCATAATTTTAAAATACTGAGCTATATTGCTTGCAGATAATCTCAATTTACCTATTCCAGGAGTATTGTGTGGCTTACAGACTTGAATTCTGAATAGATTTCTCTCGTGAAAACATTTATACATGTAGTTCACTAGAACTTACAAAATGTCAGAATTTCATTCACTATAAAAAAAATTCATAATGAATCATATGTGTCAGGAATAGGCCTGAGCACTTGCTGAGACACACCGTCCTTGCTCATAGGGAACCCTCAGCCCAATAAGCAATACAGACAAAAGCAGGTGTAAAATAATGCACTAAATATCATAATATAAATAATATATAATAATTATACAACACATAATAATAATATGGAAGAATACACAGTGGTTAAATATGAGCTCTGCAGCTGTCTTCAGAGCCCAACCATGGTTTAAAACAAAATTTTTCTACAAAAACCATTGCAAACAACTAACAAGTTAATTTTAGGGACGCAGCCTTCCTGTCCGTGCTGGGAGCCGCCTGTGACCTGAAGGCCACTGTGAATCTATTATCTACTTACATGTGCTTTTCCAAAGAGGAATCATAGCAGAGATGTCTGGCTTCTGGTAGCTTATGTCATAGAGTGTTCACCTATCACAGTTCAGGATTTGCTACTCAATGACATTAACGTCTATAGTTATTAATAAAAGATCTTGATTGTACCCAGGCAGCATGTATCTCCTTCTCCGATTTCTGCTCATACATGACCAGCAAAGGAAGTATCAATACAATCATCTCTTCATACAGTATATATATATATATATATATATATATGTGTGTGTGTGTGTGTGTATATATGTATATATATGTGTATATATATACCTAAGTTAAGGTACCTGAATGTGAAGTAAGTAGAGTTATTTGATAATTATTTAATTGGGCTCTTTGTGGTGCAACGATAAAAGAGAATTTATCAATTTCAAAGTAAATAAACCCCCTTTTTTTAAACAAACCCTTTTTAGGAACGTATATTATTCAGTAAAAACACTGAGTATAAAGCACTGCTATGAACTAAGAAAATTGTTTTTTAAAAATTTAAAAGGGACTTAACTAGCGGTTACAATTTTAATGAATGAAATAAATAAGAATTGAGCCAGGGGGTGCCTGGATGGCTCAGCAGGTTGAATGTCGGACTGGCTCAGGTTATGATCTCAAAGTTCGTGAGTTCAACCCCCCATCGGGCTCTGTGCTGACAGCTCAGATTCTGTCTCCCTCTATCTGCCCCTCCCCTGCTTTCATTCTTTCTCTCTCCCTCTTTCAAAAATAAATAAATATTGTTAAAAAAAATTTTTTAAAGACGAAAGCCAGGAATGTCAATAGACAAGGAAAGTAAATTCACGCAGCAGATCTCACTGGTTGCTTCTTTTCTGACATTTGCCTATAAAGTTTTCAGTAGATCATTGTTAAACTTCAAGTTCACTCAAGTCCCTCAGGTAGGAATACTACACAACATGGTGGCTGGTCTGTGCCAGTCCCCTTTGCTCCTCACCGCTACAAGGAAACAATGCACAGCAGAGTGTGGTCACAGAGCACGGGGTGAAGCACCGCAGTGGGTGCTGGAATTGTTGGCTGCATTGTGGGCGAGCTAGGTGAGGTGCTGACACCTTTTAATCTAGGGCAAATTGTTCCCTTATCTCTACAATACGGACTGTTGTGAAGATTTGGTGAGCACTTGAGTCATCTGCTTAGCACCAAGCCTGGAGCTTACAAATGCAACGAAAGCGTGCTTGTATTTCAATGTTCCTGCTCCAATAAGTTCTCTGTCATGACCTCTCGGGTTCTGCACTTTGTACAAAAACTGCCACCTGTGAACCCTCAGGCATGTCACTATCTCTCACAGTGACTGTGTCAACTCTCAACCAAGCCCAGTAGCATCACCTGCCCCAGAGGTAGGTCGTTGGAAGAATCACAGGGGATAATTTATGAGAAAAGGCTTTGCAGTCTGCAAAGGACGGTCGTGCTGCTGGTGGTGGCATCCCTGTGCTGTCAGGTAGCCTGAACATAAGTTAGTTAACATAAATATTCTTCTCCACGCGATCCAGTCGGGGGAGACATGGTTACAAATTAGGAAATCACAGAGTTCCAAGGGACTGACAAATAACTCCAAAAGACCTGCCCAGAGAAATAATCCACAAAATGATGAGATCTTCCTGGTTATTTTCAGATCTAAGATCAAGTCAGTGAAAAAGGGTGTGAGAGGAGAGGCAGAATAGAGAGGATTTGGATTTTAAGAGCCTTTGTGGAGTACTTCCCATGTAAGAGGAGACTAGCAGTTTTCCTGGGTGAGGGAAAAATCCAAAAGCTGCCTCAAAGACAGGGATAAGCAGAGTGGGAGACGGTTGTTACCGCAGGTCCAAGGGCCATGTGGATCTGTGGCACTGGGCAGCGGGCACAGGGACTCCGTGTGGTTGGATGTGAGACCTCTTTCCAGCACGGGGAGTCCAATCTTTCATGGTCAGAGGTCATCCTGCCCCGAGCTCAGGTACAACGCCATTCAGTTCCTTCTTGTGTAACTTCTTCTCTTCGATGCCCCAACCCCAAGGTCCAATCTGTTTTCAGACTGATCTCACTCAGATTGAGTCACTGCTGAAAAGTTGCCAGTAGCTCCTCATTGCCTCTAAAGTCTAAATTCCTTCCTGTGGTGTTTCCCCTTTCTTTCTTCCAAAGTACGACCCTAAGCAACCCTTCTGAATACCTGTCCAGGACTGCATTAGGCATTTCAGATCCCAAGCATTCTTAACAACTTCTTTGTCCTGTGTGCTCCACCCCTCGCAGCTATCCTGCCCGTGGAATTGGCTACTGCAATCTGTGCACCCTGGAATTTGGCACCTTTCCTTTCCCACACTCCCTACACAGACACTGAGGGACAAGCTCATCTCAGGTCACCCACCGTGTCTCATTTTCTCAGTTACCAGAGCCTTTTATATGTTTACTGTATGTCTAGTACAGTGCTTATACCTAATAAATTCTCATTAGGTGTGTTCAGTGAGTGAATGCATCTTTAACTCTTTCCTGGAATTTATTACTTTAAATTATAACATCTTGCCACTGAATCTATCTCACATGCTAGCGTGTAAAGCTACATAAGAACAAAGGGTCAGTCTAATTCATTCTTTATCCCTCATAGTACCTAACAAAATGGCCAGCTGATTATAAGCAATGAGGAAAAAGAGCAGTTGAGTCGGTGTTGAATGTGGACTAGACTGAGAAACTAATTTCAGCTTCACACACAAAAAGTTTTGGACTTTAGATCAAAGCTCTTGCACTGTTAATTTGTTAAGTATTATATGCTTATTAAATTTATATCAAAGTATAGCATAGAAAAACAAAATTATCTGATTCAAAGATTTAAAATCAAATTATATACCATTTGTAATTTTTGAAAATGTATACTTTAAATCTGAAAAACAGAACAGAATGAAAATTCAACACTAAAGATACATTCACTTATTAGCAAGTAAACTTTAAAATATTCTCAGGATATTACTAACTTATAGCTTTGATTGTGTCGTTTTAGGGATCTATCATTTCATAACTTGTGCTTATGAATTATTCAAGTAAGACCATCATAAGAAAAAAAAGGTGGAAACTGGTCAGCGTCTGATCAACAACAGCGGAGTGAGCTGAATGTAAGCACTTTCTGATTCCCACTGAAAGCTGAACTCAGTCATGCTGGGTCCCTCACTGGAAAGGATCAGAGAAATAATTTTTCTTCCTCTAAAAATCATACCAATTTTCTTTCAATGTGCCATTCTCTTTTAAAAATCTATTATTTTCTTTTTTTTTTTATTTTAACACTTTTTAAAATTTTCTTTCTGAGAGAAAGAGAGAGCAAGCAAGCAGGGGAGAGGCAGGCAGAATCCAGAACACACTCTAGGCTCTGAGCTGTCAGCACAGAGCCCAGCAAAGGGCTTGAACCCATGAACTGTGAGATCATGATCTGAGCTGAAGTCAAACACTAACTGACTAAGCCACCCGGGCGCCCCAAAAATCTATTCTTTTTCAATCACCAGTTTTCCCAGAAGCTTACCATACCTATACACACACAGGGTAATTTAATAACACAGTGGCTCATTTAAGCCTAATTCAAGCAAACACACTTAGGTGAAAATCTACCACATACCTATGATTAGGAAAGTTACTATGATCATGATATTTTATTTATACTATCTTAGAATTATAAAGTAGTATTTTATGCTTAAAGAAGATGACAGCATGATAGTTCACATTGTACTACCATGGTAAAAACTCAAAGCTTTTTGTCTAAGATCAGGAACAAGATAAGGATGCCCACTTGTACCATTTTTATTCAATCTAATAATGTAAGTCCTAGCCACAGCAATTAAGCAAGAAAAATAAGAGGCACCCAGATTGAAAAGGAAGACGTAAAACTGTCACTATTTGCAGATAACATGATACGACATGTAGAAAATCCTAAAGACTCTACCAAAAAACTATTAAAACTAATAAATGAATTCACTAAAGTCACAGGATACAACATTAACATAGAGAAACTGTCATGTTTCCATACACTAATAATGAGCTATCAGTTAGAGAAATTTTAAAAATCCTATTCTAATTGCATCAAAAAGAATAAAATACCTAGGAATAAATTCAACCAAGGTGGTAAAAGACCTGTACTCTGAAAACTATATAATATTCTTGAAAGAAATTGAAGACAACACAAGCAAATGAAAAGATATTCCATGCCCATGGACTGGATTAATGCTGTTAAAATCTCCATACTTTCCAAAGCAATGTATATACTCATTGCAATCCCCATCAAAATACCAATGGAATTTTTCACAGAAATAAAGAAGCCTAAAACATTTGGGACCACAAAAGACCCGAACAACCAAAGCAATCATGAGAAAAAAATAACAAAGTTGAAGGGATCATGCTCCGTGATTTCAAGCTACACTATAAATCTACAATAATCAAAACAGTAAGGCAATAGCACAAAAACAGACATATAAATCAATGGAATAGAACAGAGACCCCAGAAATAAATCCATGCATATATGGTCAACTAATCTATGACAAAGTAGGCAATAATATATGATGACAGAAATGGTCTCTTTAATAAATGATGCTGGGAAAACTGAATAGCTACATGCAAAAGAACTGGATCACTATCTTATAGCATATACAAATGTAAATTCAAAATGGATTAAAAACTTGAATATAAGACTTGAAACCATAATATTAGAAGAAAATACGAGCAGTAAATTCTTTGACAGGAATCTTAGCAATATCTTTTTGGAGTTTCCCTCATGCAAGGGTAACAAACACTAAAATAAACCAATGGGATTATATCAAACAGCTTTTTTTTTTTATATGACAGCTTTTTTGTACAGTGATGGAAACTACCAACAAAACAAAAATACAACCTGATGAATGGAAGAAGATATTTGTAAATCATGCATGTGCTAAGGGGTTAACATCACAGTATATATTTAAAAACTTATATAATTAAATATTAAGGAAACAAGCAATTAGATTTAAAAATGGACAGAAGACTTGAATAGACATTTTTCCAAAGAAGACATACAGGTGACCAAAAGGCACATGAAAAGATGCTCAACATCACTAGTCTTCAGGAAAATGCAAATCAAAACCACAATGAGAAATCACCTCACACCTATCAGATAGGCTATTACCAAAATGACATGAAAAAAATATGGGTTAGCAAGGATGTGGAAAAAATGGAACCCTTGTATATTGTTGGTGGAATGTTAACTGATATAGCCACTATGAAAACCGACATGCAGTTTCCTCAAAAAAATTTAAAATAGAACTCCCATATGATCCAGCAATACCAATTATGGGTATTTATCTAAAGAAAATGAAAACATCAATTCAAAGAAATATATGTGCCCCTATGTTACCTTCAGCATTATTTACAACAGCTAAGATACGGAAGCCATCTAAGAGTCATAAATGGATAAAAAAGATGTAATGTACACATAGTGGAATATTACTCAGTGATAAGAAAAAAAATGAAATCTTGCCATATTGCCCCTAGGATGGACCTAGAGGGTATCATGCTAAGTGAAAAAAATAAGAAAAAGAAAGATATTATATGGTTTTACTTTACATGACCAATTTAAAAACCAAAATAAAAATAAATTAATTAAACTCCACAGAAACAGACTCATAGATGCAAGACACAAACTATTCATTACCAAGGTGGGTAGGAGTTTGGGGATGGGCAAAAAAGGTGAAGGGGATTAAGAGGTATAAAATTCCAGTCACGAAATAAATAAGTCACAGAGATGTAATTTACAGCATGGGGAATATTGTCAATAACATTATAATAATTTTGTATGGTGATAGATGATAACTAGACTTACTATGGGGATCATTTCATAATGTATAAAACATTAAATCACTATGATGTACACCTGAAACTAACAGGATATTGTATGTCACTTATATTTCAAACAAATACAACAGCATGAACAATTAAAAAAAAGTTTTAGTGTTTTATATTTTTCTCCAGAAACTTTTCCAGGAAATTTTTCCCCATGCACCATCTGCAATATATGAATTAGATGATTATGACCCTCAGTGCACTGAATATGTGATCTCTACTCACCTGGACCTCCTAAGGGAAGGAAAATGAGATCATGATAATATATGACTCCTTCACTGTCTGTGGGTTTACAGTTACCAAGAAAATTCTGATACAAGTAGACTGTAAAGAAAGCATTAAAAGTGCAAACACTATTACTGCACTTGCTTTGACTTAAGATGAAAGTCAAAATATCCTCCAAGGAAGCCACATCTGCCTCACTTTGATAAAACACACACACATTTTTTTTAAACAATTATTCACCAACTTATCCAACATGCATGACACAAAGTTTGTGCCCTATAATGTATTTTACATCTCTTTGCAGCAAAGGAAGAGAATTAGTAGATCTCAGATGTTGTACACACTCTACTTTTACCTACAATTAACTAAATTAATGCAATGCAAGAATTCATCTTCAAATTAACAAGATTTAAGAAGCTAAACGGCATATACATTTTGCTTTAAAATTTCTCTACTTAGCTCCAGTATCAGATTTAGCACACAAATTATATTTGAGTCAAACTAAAAGCATATTTTATAACATTTTCTTTTTAGGATAAAGATAACATATGGTCCCCATCTTCTGCCAACAGTCTTCTTTATTCCTAAAACAGTAACTATATTTATGAGTTTATGGTATTAGTATTTGTTGATTCACTCCACAGGCACTACAAGACTTTCCTGCATAATTCCTCACTAGCTTCATTACCTTTGTAATATATTTTAAGGGTCATATTTTTATTATTGCATATTTAAAAGACACATATAAAATTTTATTATTCAGAAGTTATTCTGCATGACAAAAATGTTCTTCTAAAACTTTAATACCATTCTATCATGTCCTGAGTTGTTTTCTTATAATAGTTAAATAATTTTCCTAAGAACATTTCTCCCTTGTGCTATGTTGGGCACACCTGGTATCTTGTTTCTCAAATTAAAAATGGTTCTCTACAGCACCTCTGAAATTTGAAGGAATCCATGATATTCCAAGTAATATATAAAAACTCTGAGTTAGCAATGTGCCCATGAATACCAGAAGCAAGAAAAACGCTACAGATGAACAAGATATGAAGCAAATAAGCAGGGTCAACACAAACGAAGAGGAGAGGCAGCATCACCTTGAGCCCCAGATACGGGGTTTATATCTGTCTCCACCTGCAAGGCTTCAGTTCTCCATTCAAAGCTTCATGTTATGGTCCTACTTTGTTTACAAAATTCCTTTTGTTTATAAAGCTTCCCATGGCACAAGCTCTAGTAACTTCCGGTCTTTTAAAAATTAATGCCCATAAGAGGTCTTAAATACAGAGAACAAACTGAGGATGGAAGGGGGCAGGGAAAATGGGTGATGGGCACTGAGGAGGGCCCTTGTTGGGATGAGCACAGGGTGTTGTATATGAGTAATGAATCACGGGGATCTACTCCCAAAGCCAAGAGCACACCGTATACCCTGTATGTTGGCTAACCTGACAGTATTTATTTTAAAAATATATACACATGTATGTATGTATACATATATATGATGATAAAAATATATATACATGTATGTATATATATATACACATATATATATATGATGCCAAAAAAGGAAGATGAAAAGTTATCATGGCTCAGTGTCTCCATGGTAAGGTAAGTAACCACTCCTCTTCCCTAGGGAGAGGAGTATCAACAGACTTCCACCCCTGTGTTTAAATTCTGTGTTCAGTATCCTTATACCTCTGGAAGTGCTCTGGAGTATCAGGAAAAATACCAAATGATGAATTCCTCTGCTTACCTAGCCACATGCAGAAGAATGAGACACTAGATTAAGGTTTTATAAACTAAATGTTGTCTGTAAACTTCATGTATAATTCATCATGCTTTAAACTGTTCATCATACATGGAATAGTATGTAAACTTGTGCACTTCCCACATTTACATAAAGCCTGTGCTCCACATTCTCCACTAGCAACCAAACCCACCCCCTGCCTTCTCTATGCCTGTACCTTGCCCAGGGGGCCAACCTCTATGGGCTCTGCCTTTGGTTGGGTTCCATCAACATGGGTTGGCACCACTTGAATATGTCTGTGGAAGTCATAGTTCTTGTGAGCAAGTCCCTCCCATGACTGCTGCCTGCCCTGTATTCCAATAAAAGTAAAAAGTCCAGGGAAAGATACCCGAGCAACTGTTATCACCCTATAGCCCATCCTCATGGCTTGAAAGTGCCTGGACTGCTCTCTTCCTGCATTCTGGAAGCATCTGCTTCAACTGATACCTCAGGCATAAAGTCTTTTCAACCTTCCTCTACAATTCATATTGCATCATCACACGTGAACACTGGGATTCTCCTGAATGCCGTCTCTGGGATTTATTTTGCCATACACCCTGTACTCAACATTTGTAGAAATTAAGCTAGACTCATCAGTCCTTCAATGATTGGCAGAAGACACTCAGCAGCCTCAGAAGCTTGAGGGAAAGCATCCCCAGAGCTTTTCTGGAAGGACTATCTCTGTATTTCCATCACCATTTTTCCTTTGGAGATTCTCTACCATTCCCTCGCCTTCCTTCAAGAGGTGGTACATTCAAAGACTTCTCTAGCATTTCCTCCCTGTGGACTCCAGCTCCCTGCAGGGGAGCCACTGTTACGGGCAGGAGAGGGTGGTGTCTCTCGGGTGTGGGACACAGATCTGGAAACATGGCATCATGGCTTCTGAGAAAGAACAAGACCTGTCCATCTTTCCAGGAAAGAGACAGACATAGGTCTTCAAAAGTGCTACCATGGAAGTAGCTTTAACTGGAGTATATGCAAGGGCTGACAAAAATAGGAGTTTGACTCAATGAACACACTTCTAGGGAATTTTTCAATGTTTTAAACTCTACTGGCTCCTTTCTTATGCTACATACAAACATAGAAGGTACATGTAATACAAAGTAGATTTGGTCCATTTCCATTACCATAAAATATGAAGCATAGTATTGCTTGTTGTCCATTAAGGAAGTTATCATTCTACATGAACATAAACATCTTCTGTTGCCAATACATACTTTATCGTGTTTAGATGTGCATTTTAAATGGAAAGTTAAATTATTCTAGAGAATAAAATTATCATTAGGAAGGTTTCCTAAAGCAATTATGGTAGCAGTGGATTTTTAAATTATCATCTAAAGGGCTGCTGATATCAGATAAATTAGGGTAAATCAAAATAAGATTAAACGTGTAAATAATGTGTGGCTTCAATTACATGATAGGTATAAGTCATTACATGGAAAGGCTTTTACTTAAAATAGAGAACATTCACCAAAAGTGATGTTTTTTTAAATTTTCATTGGTAGTTTTATGCCATTATTGTATTTCCTTGACAGAACACAATTAAATCTTAGATTTTATCTAACTCACCACGAACCTTCTCCTGCCTATTTATCCATTTAGAAATCTCATGCTGCAGGTATAAAAATTCTATGCTCTCAAAAGTAATGATTTGCTCTTGTCAAAATTACATTATCAATATTTAAGTTTTTGCAATGTAGAACTGGTCAGTTTGTGCATTCCCAAAGCACACATTAAAATTTTACTTTAAAACATTTATTACAAGATTAGTTGAGTCTATAAACTACAAAAACATCATTTCAAATAAGTCAGAAGCAATAACCTTATTTTACACCATTTCTTTCTGGAGCAGCTTATATTTGCTTTATACAACAGTCAAAATCTTTGAAACTATTACTTCTTTCAGGAGCTTTCTCTTTGTTGTCATTAACTTTGGCCTCTTTTTTATCTTCAATCTTAAATTAATTCCCCTGGGAAGCATGTAGCTTGTTGGCTGGTTGGAGGGATTAAATATAAGGGTTTATAAAGAAAAGCAGCTTTTGATACAATACTATTACAACATGATCACTTATCCATAAATTGTCAGATACAGAGGGTTTTTTATGTTAGACACAAATGTTGTTCATTTTAAAAGCTATTATCAGACAACAAATAGAATGGGGATTATTTTTGTAGTCTGCATTCATTTCACAAATAAATAATCAGTTAACATGACTCCCGGACAACAAACAATGCACTCTGGCTCCTGTGTTATTTGCTTGCAGAGTTTGTGGGGGTTTTTTGCCACAGGTTTTCATTGTCATATGCTAAATGGCCCTTTCTTATCCACCTAGTCAAAGGGTTTCATTGATATTATGCAAATAAAGGAATATGCCTGAAATATTCTAATTTAACATTAGCTTTTGGGGGCTCTGGGGTTTCTATGATTTAAAACAGCAATTGTGTAGCAATAAAAGACTGTCTTGTTTAAGGCAGGAGTGGGTTTTTTTAATCATCCCTCAAAACGTTTTTTCTTAGAATAGTTTTTGAGAAAGCATTTTAAGAAAAAAGACTGCAGAGTAAAGGTCGGCTTTTTGTTTTTTGGTTTTTCCCCAGCATCTCCTCCCTTCATGCCTCGTAACTGTACTCTGAGTCCCTTTAAGGTATGTGTTCCTCCATCAGTGGGAGCAGATTTGGAGTCCCTGCCTTTCTGGAGTAAGGTCCATGGAACATTCTCTTCATTGCTTTGAGTCTTGATTAGTATGGTGCCTAGAGAGAGAAAAGGATTCCATCGTGTTGCCTAGAGCAGTGCCTTGAAAAGACAGGGCTGTAGTTATGTAATAAATCTTGTTCCCTAAAACTACTCTGGATTGCTCCCAACAGCCATCAGCTTGAGCCCAGCTTTTCAGCCTGCCAGGGGGTTCTGTGAGCTCCCTGATGTCCTTACAATAAATTCCTTTTCTGCTTTAAATGAACAGCGATCCAAGTTGACTGCTGGCAACCAAAGAATTCAAACTGATACAGGTGCTCTTTTGTGAGATTATCTCAATGATAAAGTAAAGGACTCTGACTCGATTTTAGCCAGCAGGTGCCCCTCCAAGAGATAAATTATTGCCTGACCTTGCCCAGTGGCCCTGAGGAGGCCTTAGAAGGTAAATTAAAAAAAAATCAATAGCCTTAGGAGAACTGCTTCTAAGGGGTTTGCTGTTGCCACGTCGCCTCAGGACTTGGTAACTGATCAACATGGTAATGGTACATTTACCCATTCATATGAATGGGTTTTCCAATTTATGACCTATTATTAGCTCAATTATATTTGTAAAAACCCCAAGTGACCCAGTTCTGCAGACTCATTCCCACAATAAAATGAGCAGTGAACTGACCTATAATACATGTCTGTCTCACCTAGAAATCATCTTAAGAGTCTGGATACAAATAGTTTCAAAAGACTTGAACAATATACTCTCTCTTCATCTAATATGTTCACAATCATTGTTAGATTCCTTAATGCCTTTTGAGGCATCAAGATAATGATCATACTTTAGTTGAAAATTCTGCCCACAAACCCCTTAAAATCAAATGAAATTAGCCAGCCTGCTCATATAAGATGTTTGCTG
This sequence comes from Hyaena hyaena, assembly GCF_003009895.1. Taxonomy (NCBI): domain Eukaryota; kingdom Metazoa; phylum Chordata; class Mammalia; order Carnivora; family Hyaenidae; genus Hyaena; species Hyaena hyaena. The sequence goes on from NW_024081147.1 coordinate 1,060,988, forward strand.
GGCCACACAGGCTTGTTACAGCAGGTTTCAGACAGAGCTAGGAGGCTTGGAGGCATCCTGAGATATCCCTTACAGTGGGTGTGCTTCTAAAAATGCACCCCTAGATTTCACACCTCGTAGAACTTGTGAATATGGAGTATACTCCTGTGATTTTTTGCATTATTATGCTTATCATCATGTGCATACTTACAATTATGATAGCATGTTTATGCCATATTGTTACATGGCATAGTGGACCTTAAGAGTGAGACATTCCAACCTCCAGGGCTGATCTAATCTTGAGCTCTCAAAAGTGGGAGCTGTCTCAGGCTGGTAGCAAAAGGGAGAAGTCAGAAAGATTTGACTGGATGCGCCCTTGCTGGCCCTAAAGCCAGAGAGGCCATGAGAAGGATGCAAATAGCTTTAGACAAGCTGAGAACAACCTCCTGCTGAACACCAGCAAGGATATGGGGTCCTCGGACCACAGCCACCAGCAACTGGGCTCCACCAGCAATGAACATCGAAGTGAATTCTTCCCCATGGCCTCAAGGTAAGCACCTAGCCAGGGACACCTTGATTTTGGTCTTGTGGTGCCCCGAGCATACAAAGCCAGCCCAGCCTTCTGACTTATAGAAATGTGAGCGACTCAGTACACGTTATCTTAATGTGCTACATCTGTGGCCACTTGTCACGCAACAACAGAAAGTGGACACATCTCTTAACCAAGAAACTCTTAGTTAGCTAAAATTACTTACTACACCAGGGCTTCTGGTGTTTTCCCACAGAAAATAAAGTATGTTTGGGCAATTATCCTCCAACTTCCTTTGCCAACCTCCCATGTCCAATAAGATCCTCTACCTGTCACCAAAGGGGAAGATGGAAGGGAAAGGACAGCCACAACGAATGAGTGACAACTCAGTGAGAGGGATGTCACAAGGGGACTTCAATGAATTTGCAGGACAGTCCTAATGGCAGAGGGTGCATCCTCATTTCACAGGAAAAGAAAGTAAGCCCCACAGATATTAGGTTACATAGTTCAAAGCTACACAACAGCAGGTAAAAGCACACAAGAAACAAAGTGTTCTCCAAACTGGGTTTTTTAAGTTAAATGCATCCCAAATTATGATCACCCAAAACCTATTATAGGACACTAAATCACAAGGACACTAAAGAAACCCAAAGAGTAGGCTTCAGTCCCAGGGCCCCCTGGCCAATGACACCTCTCACAAACCCTGAAACAGAAGGAAAAGACATCTTCACAGAGCTACCACTTAAAATTAAAACAAAATTCCTAAACAATCCACCCCACTGAACCCCTAGGCAAATTATTTGTGATTTCTTAAAAATAAATAATGTTTGATTTGTAAGTTTCATTTTAAAAGTAACTTGAAGAGGTCATATATCTCATCAACCTTACAATTATACCACAAAGGGCATTTTTTATGGTTTTGACTTTTGGCACCTAACGAATAGAGCTGTTTAAATACTTTCCACTATCACATGCAAACCAAGAAGACACTGTACCAATCATATAACAATTGTCCCATATCCTGAGAAAGCTGCAATAAATCACGTCTAGCCTAATGAAAGTCAGGGAACAGAACTGAGTAAAATTTAAGATGCTACAAGCTTTTCTTCTTTAATCCTGTTTTTCAAGAAAATTTATAATGTTGATGACATAGACCCCCACAGCCAAATGATTCTAAATATAATTGCCAGTTAGGGGCACCTAGATGGCCCAAGCTGCTTAAACATCCAACTTCATGATCTCACAGTTTGTGAGTTCAAGCCCCGTGTTGGGCTCTGTGCTGACAATGCAGAGCCTGCTTGGGGTTCTCTCTCTCCCTTGCTCTCTGCCCCTCCCTAACATGTGCACTCTTGTGCTCGCTCACTCTCCTCTCTCTCTCTCTCTCTCAAAATAAATACTTTTTTAAAATTACCAGATAGTATGTTTTTAATGCCACTTTATAAAGGTGTTTCATTTATCTACTTAGGTATTCCCATGATACAGCTCTCCCTGAGATACTCTCCAGCCAGAATATTTAAATACACATGAACCAGGATAAGGATAAAATCCACCCTATGCGTTATGAACTGGAACTCATGAATCTGACCAACTGCATTGGAATCCCAGCCCTTCCTACTTGAGTTGTAGGTATGTCATTTCTGGAAAATGGGGATCACAGTACCATCCATATGATGGTAGAGTTGAAATAAATTAACACTCACAAAGCACTACAAAGAGCTAAGTGTCAAGCATGATTATAAATATCAGTTCTGATTAATGTTTTGCTCTATTATTTTTACACACTCCCTTCTACCACCATCGCCAGTGCCTGATGAACGCCCAGAAGAGACTTCCAGGGTCAGAAATACACTCACCTCCAGCCATAGGAATGAGAGGACTATGGTTTCAGTACATAATTAAAAATGTAAAATGAATGTAAAAACTTAAAGAGTTGTTACTAAAAGAAAAGTAACCAACAATCAGACAGGTAACATGGCTAGTGAAGGGGTTCCAGTCATCTGGAAGGCAATGCAAATTAGCAATATTTACTAGGTAAGCCAGTAGTTTGCTTGGGAGCACTTTTTGGATGTGACTAAGATTTCTTTTCAGGAACGTAACACTATTTTAATTTCCAAACACAGCAGGTGAGAGAGTTACTGAGCAGAGAGAGAGGCATCAAATTGATGCTAAAAACAAAATTATAAGGAGAAAACTTGATGGCATATGCCAATAGGCTCAATTTGCCCATTAACCAATAATTGCAAACTTACTCATTAAGAAAAACTGCTCTCAGCAAAGTCCTATAAAATGTGGACTTTTTAGACACACAGACCCTCTTCTTTCCAGTTGTGATTAACGGTGGCAAGCTACTTTATACTTTAATTGAGGTGTAATTGATATACAGCATCTTATTAGTTTTAGGTGTGTATCATAGTGATTTGATATTTTTATCCATTACGAAATGATTCCCAGGATAAGTGTGGTTGCCATCTGTCACTATACAAAATTATTACAATGTTATTGACTGTATTCCCAGTGCTGTACTACATCCTCATGACTTATTTATTTTATAACTGGAAGTCTGTACCTCTTAATCCCTTCTACCAATTATGCCAAACCCTACCCCTCCAATGCCATCTGTATGTTTTCTATGGAAATAATCCAAATCCTGTGCCAATGTTTTAATTGTTTGGGTTTTTTTTTATATTAAGTTGTATAGGTTATTAAAATACTTTGGATATTAACCCCTATCAGATGTTCAATTTGCAAATATCTTTTCCTACTCAGTAGGTTACCTTTTTGTTTCATTTATAGTTTCCTTTACTGTGCAAAAGCTTTTTACCTTGATGTAAACCCATTTATTTTAGCTTTTGTTGCCCATGCTGAACCTGAGGAAACTGGTCCAAAGAATAAAATACACATGCGCGCGCGCACACACACACACACACACACACACACCAATGTCAAAGAGCTCACTGCCTAAGTTCTCTGCTAGTTTTGTGGTTTCAGATCTTATATTCAAGTCTTTAACCATTTTGAATTTATTTTTGTTTATGGTGTAAAGCAGTTGTATATGTATTACAAGAATTACACTTCTACTTCCCTGCCATGTTTTGTTTTTGAGGTCATATATTACATATTTTTGAGAGAGAGAAACAGAGCACAAGTGGTGGAGGGGCAAAGAGAGAGGGAGAGAGAGAATCCCAAGCAGGCTCTACATCGTCACCATGATCATGACCTGAGCCAAAACCAACAGTAGGACACTTAACCAACTGAGCCACCAAGGTGCCCTATATCTTACCTACTTTTAGGTAAGTTATAATTTATTGCACTATTTTTGTATTTTAAACTTCATATTAGCTTTTTTTTTTTAATGTATGTTTATTTTTGAGAGAGAGATTAAGTGCAAGGAGGGGCGGAACAGAGAGAGAGGGAGACAGAATCTAAAGCAGGCTCCAGGCTCTGAGCTGTCAGCACAGAGCCCAACACGGGGCCTGAACTCAAAAGCCATGAGATCATGACCTGAGCCAAAGTCGGACGTTTAACCAACTGAGCCACCCAGGCGCCCCACACATTAGCTTTTTAAGTGGCTAATCCCTACCTTACTCTATATTTTCCTTCACCAGTGAGATTTTCTTCTTTCATATATTATCCTGTATTTCTAGTTATGGCCTTTGTTTTTCTGCTTAAAGAAGAGAATTTAACATTGTTGTTTGTTGTCTGTTTGTTTTAAGGCTAATCTAGTGGTGATGAATTCCTTCTAGTTTTTGCTGGCAAACTTTTTATCTCTCCTTCAAATGTGAATGATAATCTCGCTGGGTGGAGTATTCTTGGTTGTAAGTTCTTCCTTTTCAGACCTGTAAATGTCCTGCTACTCCCTTCTGGTCTGGAAAGTTTCTACTTAAAAATCAGCTGATAGTCTTACAGTGTTTCCCATCTATGTGACCATTTTTCTCTTGCTGCTTTTAAGATTCTCTCCTTCTCTTTAATTTACATCATTTTAATTATAAAATGTCTTGGTGTGGATCTCTTAGAGTTAATCTTGTGGGGAGTCTCCATAATTCCTTCCCCAGGTTAGGGAAGTTTTCAGCCATTATTTCTTCAAATAAATTTTCTTCCCCCTTTCTCGGATCCCAATAATGTGAATGTTAGTACACCTGATGTTGTTTTCAAGGTGCCTCATCTTTTCAGGTCCTTTTTTTTTTTTTTTTTTGCTATTCTGGATTAGATGATTTCTGTTATCCTGTTTTGCAGATTGCTGATCCCATTTTTCTACATTATCTAATCTAATGCTGATTCCCTCTAGTGTATTTTTCATTGTAGTTATTGTGTTCTTCATCTCTTATGGGCTCTTTCTTATATTTTCTAACTCTTTAAGTTCTCACTGTGTTTTTCCATTTCCTCCATTTTTCTACCAAGTTTGGTGAGCATCTTTATGATCATGGCTTTGAACTCTTTATCAGATAAATTACTTATCTCCATTTCATTATGGGTTTTTTGGGCCTAGGTTTTTTTCTTGTTCTTTCATTTGAAATGTATTACTGTCTCTTCATTTTGTTTGACTTCCTGTGTTTGTTGTTATGAATGAGCTACCTCTCCCAGTCTTGAAGGTGTGGCCTTAAGATTGGAGCATCCTTTTTGGACACTGCACGTTCCTGGTGGTTTTGGCAGTCCAACTGGAATGGTACTGGACACAAGCCATGGAAGTGGCAGTGGGGGGTAGGGTCGCAGAGCCTGCAACCTGAGACTGCCTTGAGATGGCTAGAACTGAAGCAGATGCAGGCCAGAGGCTTCAGGTGCCCTGGGGTAGTCCTAGCAGGCCAGCTAGAACACCTGGATCCTGTTCCGACTGGTGCTATCAAGGTGGAGGAGGAATAAAAATGGAACTCACCAAAGCCTTTAACTCCAGAGAGAGTTCCTGCAGTTACTCTCCTATTTGTCAAATACTGTAGAGGTAATGGATTTCCTTCACTTATATTCTAGTTGCCCTTTAAACCACTGTTTTCCCTCTGTGCCCCAGGCTGGGCAAATGTGCAGTGAGCCCTTAGGTGATATCCCTTCTTATCAAAGGCTGCCATATCAGGGGTACGGTTCCCATCATTATCATTATTATCATTTCTCCATCTTTCCTACTCTTCTCTATGTGGTCCCTTTGTCATTTATTATCCACAAGCTATTCAAGTAGCCCTTGGTTCTTCTGCAGGAGGAGCTACTATATATGAAGGTGTAGATTCTGTGTCCAGGGAAGAAGGTGAGTTGAGAGTCTCCCCATGCCACCATCTTGGACTGCCCTCCTGGTAAGATACTTTAAACATCACTAAATCTCATTTTCCTCAACAACAAAAAGGAAAACATGAGAACCTCTTCATAGTTATCTGAGGATTAAATGAGATCATGCATAACAGTGGATAAGAAGGACTCATTAAGTTTACACACCATTATCAAGCCAATGCGGAGACTCATATTTTAAGAAGAACTACGTTACAAAAAGGGGGGAAACTCTCAAGACAAATTACTGCTTTGCTATACATGTTAACCTTAAGAAAGTTAAAGGTTTCCTAAGCACAGTGTCCTCTTTTCTCTGAGCTGAAAGATGACCTCTGCATTCCGTTCACTCATGTTTCCCCTTGACTCCATCAAACATTTCACGTTGGATTCCAAGATTCAAGTATGTCTGCAACCATTAGAGAACAGGGGAAATGGTTACCTCCCAGGGGCTGCGCAGGTTCACTATGGATTGAGCCAAATGCTGAACCAGCTACCCAGAGCAGACATAAAATCAAGAATGGCTTTTCTGAGGGGGTAAAAGAGAAGACTGACACCTTGCATGGCACATAGCAAGTGAGGTCATGGCTACTGCAAGTTATAAGGACCAAAGAGAATGATACAATTCATTATTTTCAAGGAGTACTTACACCATAAAGTTGTAAGACAACAGATGTTTGTTCTTTTTTCTCTATGCAAGCAAAAAAGGCCCAGTTTCCCAGGTAACATAGTAAAGAAGCACTTCCCAATGTATTTGTCCCTTGTCTATCTGTATTTGGACGGAGGAAGTATACAACAGTTCTAACATGTAGGAATATTTTTCCTTTATCTCCTCGAAAATGTCACCCTTCACAAGCATGATGTGCAGTAACACAATTCCCTTCATCACTACCAGGCAACAATATAGTTTTATGTTGTACGGCAACAATTCAAGCGTCAATCAATGAAGTTTTCACAATACAACAAGGCCCTTGGAGACGGAAATCTGCCACCTTGAGTATAGCACGCTGCTGTAAGGAAGTTGCTATTCACATCGTTGCTTTTGGTTCAAGGGACAGAAATGCCATCATAGCATGACACAGAATCACATGTGGCCAAAGTGCATCTCTACTAATTAACCTGCTCCTCTTCATCACATTGGATTCCTCTATATTTGAAATATTTAGAATACACAGCTTCCACTAAATTATATGTCAATAATGGGTGAATAAAGCCCATTGCCAGAGTTAACTATTAACTTAAAAATTCCATTATTAATGGATCACAGTTCTCTATGTTTTTTTTATCAAAGATTTTATTACTTTTAGAGCAATTTTAGGTTTACAGCAAAACTGAGAGGAAGGTACAAAAATGTCCCATGTATTTCCTTATGTCCCACACATGCATATTATTAACATCCTCTGCCAGAGTGCTACATATTTTCTCCAGGATGAACACACACTGACAAATCATAATCACCCAAAGTCTATAGTTAACATTACAATTCATTCTATGGGTTCAGGAAATGTATAATAATGGGTGTCCATCATTGTAATACCATAAAGAATATTTTGACTGACCAAAAAATCCTCTGTGTTCTGCCTACTCATCTCTCCCTCCACCCTCCAACACCGGAAAACACTATGATCCCTCCAGAGTTCTGGCTCTAGCAGAATGTCATATGGTTGGAACCATACAGGAACAGAGCCTTTTTAGATTGGCTTCTTTCACTTAGTAATATATATCCAAGTTTCCCGCCTGTCACTTCATGTCTTGAGAGTTCATTTCATTTTAGCTCTGAATAATAACCCACTGTCTGGATGTACCATAGTTTATTTATCTACTCACCTACTGAAAGACATCTGAGTTACTTCTAAGCTTTGGCAATTATGAATAAAGCTGCTATAAACATCCAAGCATAGGTTCTTATATGGATCTAAGTTTTCAAATCCTTTCACAAGGAGTGTGATTGCTAGATGGTATGGTAAGAGTATATTTCGTTCTATAAGAAACCACCAAATTGCCTTCCAAAGTACCATTATCATTTTGCTTTCCCATCTGCAGCGAATGACAGTTCCTGTTACTCTACATCCTCACCAGCATTTGGTGCTGTTAGTATTTTAGATTTTGACCATTTTAATAGGTATGCAGTGGCATCTCATTGTTGTTTTCATTTGCATTTCCCTGATGACACACCATATTGAGCATCTTTTCAGAAGTTTATTTGCCATCTGTGTATCTTCTTTGGTTAAATGTCTGTTATGATCTGTGAGCATATCATTTTGTGCTCACAAAGTCTAATGCAGTCATCTTAGAGGTAGAGAAAGTAACACTTGACTATATGATAAAACACGTGCTTAAAAATAAAGGCTAATAGTAAAGATATCTCATTTTTTACTTGAAGGATTAGAAAAAAATAAAAAGATGTGAGCATCTACTGCTGACAAAGGTATGAGAAAACAGGTATGCCCCCTACTGCTACAGGGAGGATGAATTATGCATCCTTTGGGGAAAGTATCTGGTGATGGCAGTTAAAGTTTTAAATGCACATACCCTCTGACTCAGCAATCCTGCTCTCAGGAGTCTAGTCCATAGAAATAAAAGCGTCAGCATTTAAGGATAAATCTAGATAGGTATCTTTTGTTTAAAAAGTATTTGTAAATAAAGTTACATCTCAAAAAAAAAAAAAAAAGTATTTGTAATAGCAAAAGAAGAAATAGCTTGAAAGTACATCACAGGGACATGATTGAATCAATGGTGATATATCCATATATAGAATATTAAGCTGCAATTAAAAAGAATGGAGGAGATCGATATGTATTGACCTGCTAAGATGTTTTGAAATGCTAAGTGAAAAAGACTTTGATACGTATTGGGTATGACATAATGCTGTATCTTTAAAATAAAACACAGAAGTGTTCTTTATATATATGTACATATTTATATACTCTTGCCTAAGCATAGAAACTATGTAGAAAGATATAAGCCCAAGGGTTCACACTGAAAACCTCAAAAAACTGAGTTTTAAAGAGAAAGAAGTCTTACCTGTTTTAATAGCAAGCCTCAATTATTTTGTAATAAAAAGGAGAAGACTTGAAAGGTATAGGATAAAGTTTAGATTGACATCCTGCATATACTATATGTGGACATACACAGATATAATGTTTTAGTTAAATATTAACCGCTACCAACAAAAATATAGCCAGTGCAATATTCTTTTAAAATAACTTCCTGATATCGACTGTCACCAGACTCAGGATATACTCCTAATCATATTCTGTTAGTTTCTTTATTTAATGGCACAATCTTCCTATCAGCAGGTTACCACCACCGCCAAATTATTCCAATCCTCTAGAGCTAAAACTGGCCAGGGTGGGAGCTTACAGGCTGGGGGAGGGCAAGTGAGGGGGTTGAGGGTGGTTGGCTCACATGGACCATGTGGAGAGCTAGAATCAACTCAGATCACTACTGTTCTTGAGTCACTGCTGACTCTATTTCCACAGGACTTCACAGATGATGTGACAGCATTTGCTGGACCAGAACTGAACATGCTCAGTGGTTCTTTGACGGAAGACCTTCTCACTCCTCCAGGGCCTTCTTCAGTCAAGGATGAACCATGCTTGTGCCCCCAGTGTTGCTTCTCTTACTGCTTCCCACTTTTGAGTTCTCATACACAGAATTGCATCTCTGGATGCAATCAAATCTCTCAAGTAGGATGACCACATGGATCTTCCTTGCCCTATGATATGCTAACATCCCAATAAACCCATCTTAAGTTGGAAATAGCATAGGTAAAAAAAATTCATGTAATACACCTAACTCACTGAACATCAGAGATCAAGCCTAGCCCACCTTAAATGTGCTCAGAACACCTACAGTAGCCTATAGTTGGGCACAGTCATCTGGCACAAAGTCTATTTTATAATAAAGCATTGAACATCTCTTGAATTAACTGAATCCTAAACTGAAAGTGACAAACAGAATGGATGTATGGGTACAGATTAGCTGTAGGTATACCAGTTGTTTATCCTCATGAAACAATGGCTGACCAGGAGTTGAGGCTCCCTGCCACTGCCCAGGGACACAAAAATGTCATGCTGCATACAGATAGCCTGGGAAAAGATCGAAATTCCAAATTCAAAGTACAGTTTCTACTGAATATGTATCACTTTAACACCATCATAAAGTCAAAAAATCATAAGTGGAACCATCGTAAGTCAGGGAACATCTGTGTATCTTATAATCCAACCAGGAATACCTCTGAGGATGAAAAAGGGTGCTATTAAATATTAAGCTAGAAAAATAGGTATATGCCAAGCCTTTCCCAAGAAAAAAGAGACATACAGTCACACTACCCATGAATATTGGGCCATGACTGGCTAACCACCCCTTTTCCTCAAGAGGACCCCTCTTCAGAGATGGGCATCTTCCTTTACCCAGCACAATCGCCACCTACTTTCTAAGGGACAATGTCTGAAGTCCTCCCCCACTGAGGTGCCATAAACACCCACTTCCTCCTCACTCATTTGTTCATCCCCCAAATCCACACTGAGAACCTTGACTCCCTCTTCCTCTCCCTCAGCTACTAACCAAGTACACATGGACCCTGTCTTTGTGGAGGTCACGTTCTGCTTGGGCCGGACACACAATAAAGAGATAGACACCTAGGGGCGCCTGGGTGGCTTAGTCGGTTAAGCGTCCGACTTTCGCTTAGGTCATGATCTCGCGGATCGTGGGTTCGGGCCCTGCGTCGGGCTCTGTGCTGACTGCCAGCTCAGAGCCTGGAGCCTGTCTCAGTCTGTGACTCCCTGTCTCTCTGACCCTCCCCTGCTCACGCTGTCTCTCTCTCTCTCTCCTAGAAATAAATAAAAAATATTAAAAAAAAAAAAAGAGAGAGAGAGATAGACACCTAATAGGTTGAGTCACAAGCCCCTCAGAGAAAAACAAGTCGGAGTAGGGCACAGGGAATGTCGACTGATGGGAGTAGGAGCTGCTCTATTTTATATGAGAGGTGGGGCTGTCCTTTCTGAAAAGGTAGCATTTGAGCAGAGGCCTCAAGAAAGGGGAGCAGAGGATTTCGGGCCGGAGAAATGGCAGCAGAGTACTCCAAAAGAAGAACATGGTGCTCAAGGAGTAGGTATGAGGGAGGCAGTGGGCTGGCTCGTGCAGCAGAGGACTTTGGGTTTTACTTCAAGAAATGAGCCAAGTCACATGTTCCAGGAACTCTGCCACATGGTGACCAGAAACAGAGCAGCCTCTGTATTAATGGAATTAGCGTCTAAGAGGGGCCGTGAGATATTAATCAACCAGAGAAAGAAGGGCCATCTAAGAAAGGCGCCTCTCATCAAGTCCCTTTTCAACTGGGGTCCATCTGCTTCTCTGGCTCAAGAGAAGTGTGGTAAGTTCCGGTGCATCCCATCCCTACACGTAGATCCTAAAACTTCCTGTTTTGCTCTATCTGCCTAAACATACAGCTGCTAAGCCAGCAACCACTAGTCATTTTTGGTTGAAAGCGTTCAATATTCCCGCTGAACAAGTAAAGTAGTTCCCTCGCACAATGCACTTATTACCTTCCCAACCATTCCAAAAGCCTGTCTTGGGAAAGAATCTGGTGGGGTTTTACAAATTGTAAGGAATATGTAATAATTGGCTGCCTTGGGACAATTCAAGAAACAACATGCGGGTTTTACATTACTGGTTTATGAAACTGGAAAGAGAAAGATCTTAGGAAAAGAGGAGGGTATTTGGGATGAATAGGATATTAAATGTAGTCTGTCTAGACAATATCAGCTTTTTAAGAGAAAATGCCATTCATTAAATCCCAAATTAAATTCCTGAATCATTTCTACAGCTGTCCCTACACTTGACTTATCAGTGAATTCATAGGCAAAACTGTGCAAAGCACAAAAAAATAAGAATAATCATCAGTTCAAGGACTTATAAGTGCCTGTCAAGGGACTAAAACAGCACTTTTTAAAAAATATTTTCATATTCTCAGGACTTAACAAAAATCACCTCATTCATGTTGTTTTAAATAATCGGCCATATTCAAATCTGTAAAATACTTGTCAGTAAAAACTGTGCAGTTAAACCTTTAGATTTGGGGGGCTCCTCTTAATATTCTAATCCTACATCCACACACTGGGCTAGAACCACTCTCCAGCTGATGGAAAACTTGCTCGGATGGGACATCAACTATTTTGAGACAAAATTTTCCTGAGGGGTGGGAAGATGACACTCTAGATATAAAGTCAGTAATGCTGATTTCAGCTACATATTAATCCTTTACAGCTGATGTTTGCAAACTAGATACAGTGTAAGTTTGGGCTAAAGCACAAAGATGAGATATGAAGTTCAGGTTCACCAAAACACTGGACACAGGGAAGACTATGGCCCCACAGATGGAACTGTGAGCAGGTACCAAACTTTCCTTTTCTTTTTTTATAATTTATTTTATTTATTTATTTATTTTTTTGAGAGAGAGCATAAGAGGGGAGGAGCAGAGAGGGAGACAGAGGATCCGAAGCCAGCTCTGTGCTGACAACAGAGAGCGCAACATGGGGCTGGAACTCAACAGTCCGCGAGATCATGACCTGAGCTGAAGTCTGATGCTCAACCAACTGAGCCACCCAGGTGCCCCCAAACTTTTATTTTCTTAATGTTGGGGTTCTGAAGTGACCAAGAGGCTGTCTGTCTGCTAACCTGTCACTAAAGAAGATAATCAGGAGACACGAGAATTTTTCCAACAATGTTTTATTATTTATTATTATAGAAAACAATAAATGACTTCTGTTTTCTAATAGCCAAGAATGCTATGGAAACACTGATAAGCCAAAGAAAATGTCCTTGCTTCCCTGGGCTTCTAGAAGCTTACACTAAATTTCTTGAGAACATGAGTCGAGTCTGAATTATGTCCTCATCCCTTGATGCCTCACAGCCACATCGACAGCAATTTCACAATTTAAAAAATCTAGTGAATGTAAGAGTAAACAAATTTTTTTCCCATCAATCTCCGAGTTTCATGTAATGCTGGTTATCTGCAAAAGTCTGCATGTGGATAAGGGTCAGACACAGGTTAAACAGTGGTGGTATTCTTCACCAAGTGATAAGAGGATCAGGAAACGGTTCTGCAAACATGTCCAAGCAGTCAATGTTTATTCTGTGATCACCAGTGGAATGAAAAGACGCTGTGACATCAGTCAACTTCCGGAGAGGTTTGAAACCGCACTCTCTGGATTTAAGTTTTATGCACACTTTTGTTTTCCTCATAATGCATGGGGCTCTCCGTGGGCTCTTCATGAACGTCAGCTGCAGTGTTCTTTCAGTGCGCTCTGTGGATGAGGCCACGCACACATCCAGAGTTTTTCAGTTTTCCTTTAAAATGTCACAATGTCCTCAGCATCGAGGACAGCTTCCAGTGAGTTATGTGAGATGATTTAAAATGTTAGCTACGTGCACCACTGAAATAAGTGTTTTAAAATGCTAAAAGAATGAAGGCCTTAAGCTAGAATACAAATCTCTACTGCGAGGACCTTGCCAGCAACGCCTAACAAGGATACATTTCTATTTGCGATATTTACAAAGCAGGATAGTTTTAGTAAAACTGAGTTAGTTTATGTCTTCTGCCTGGGTGACTAAAAGTGAATATCCAGATACAGCAAGAGTGTGCGCATTGTTTCAACACTCAATTACTACAGTTTCAACACGCTCTCCAATGCAAACTACACGCTAGGTCTAGAAAGAAAGTGTCACTCTAGGGAGAGGGTAAGAGCCTTGAGCACTTCCTCCTTGTGTTTTTGAAACACTAGGACTGAAAGTCATTTCTTTCCATTTAACGGATCAAAATGACGGTGTTTTCCTTCATTTCTGTGGTAACCACAGAAACAGAATGATGAGCCTACTGAAGGGCATTTGGACAGAATTTAATCTAACGCGTTATTTACTTTACTTCCACCAGTGTCTGATCTCTGTGTTACGCAGAAAATCAGAGAACCCCACAAGCAACTAACTTTCCTGCTCTTGGCTAGAAAACTTACTGCTCCCTCACCTTTTTCTGCCTTTCCTGTGCCTAGGAAAGAGAAGCAAGTGCCTCTATAAGTCTATGACCTTGAACTTCAACCTGACACTGTCCACCCCGCCTTTGGGTTTCTCCCAGGCACTGTCTCTTGTTCTCCTTAACACTCCTGCACGTTTGTTCCGCCCCTAAGTACCTCCCCACCGTCTGCCCCTTCAGAGAGAAAACAGAAGCCAGAGCTGAAATCCCATAAGCTCCCATCTGACTGAAAGTGCTTCTACCATTTCCTGCAGCCACAATGGAAGAGGCAAGTCTCTCATTTTGGGATAATCCCTCTACCAAACTTAGGATCAGTTTCCCTCCCATCTTCTTGGGAGGCTGTTTCAACTTTCATGAGAATAGTTCTCAAAGTCAGCCACTCCTTAGAATCACCAGGGCAGCTTTTAAAAAGCTTAACATCAAGGATGCCTGGGTGGCTCAGTTGGTTAAGCATCAGACTCTTTGTGCTCAGGTCATGAGTTTGAGCCCTGCGTCAGGCTCTGCACTGACAGCTCAGAGGAGGCCTCAGATCCTCTGTCTCCCTTTCTCTTTGCCCCTCACCTGCTCTTGCCCTTTCTCTCTCTCAAAAAAAAATAAACATTATTTTTTTTTAAATCCCAACATCAGCCACGCCCCACACCAACCCCCAACCCCCGGGGAACCTCTGTGGGTGGGACCCAAAGTCAGTATTTTGTTAGAGATTCCAGGTACCTCCCATGTGCAGACAAAGCTGAGAACGGCTTTCCTCTGTCTTCTCTCTAAGAGAATCTAAGTAATCATAAGCCTTTCCCATCTTAAAAACATACCCTCCCTCAATCCCACGTCCCCCATAGGTACCTCCATATCTCCTTTTCCTTCATGATGAATTTCTTAAAAGATGGGTCTCTGCTCTTCTCCACTTCCTCACCCTCAGCTCACTTTTCCACCCAGCTTATCCCAGCTTCTGCCAAACTGTCCTCCTGGTGCCTGGTACAGCTTTCCCCACAGCCATCAGTGACGTCACTGCCAACGCGTGCAGGCGTCCCAGCCCGCCTTCCCTTCATGCCCTTGACCACTCAGCAGTACGTTTCCTCTCACCCTGTTGCCTAGGGTTTCCCTCCCCCACCCCAGGAAACAGTGTGCCCTTCCGGCTTCCACATATAATATTCCTTTTTTATGAGTAACATCTTCTCTTATTAAGCCTTCGGATATTTTTTTTTTGTTCTCATTTTTTATTCACTTTCGAAAAACAAGCAAATATGTGATAATTGTTTGTCTTTCTGTGTTTCATCTTCAGAGAAATCATTTCTACCTCAGCTTTTTCCTTTTGTTTGTTTTTTTGTGTTTGTTTTGTTGTTTTGGTAGGAGGCTCTCAAGTCTGACTGGTTATATCCCTTGGTTTTGCTTGCGTTTATTATGCTTTGTGACTTCTAATGTGACTTTCATCTTTTAAATGGTTTTATTTTTCTCTGTTTCTTTACCAAAATTGATCAGCTCAGTTTCTATCTCCTTTCTTTCATCCTAGGTTTCTTTTCTTTAAACGTTTTGTTTCTTTTCTAGAAAACCCAGTTATTATTCTTCCTTGGAGACCAAGAAGGACTATGACTAGGAATTTGTCTTCCGTTTGCAAGATAATTTACCTTCTGATATATACTCTCCCTCTACCTTTGTCTATGGTCCGTTCTTCTACAAGTCTGTACTCTCTTGCCAACGTGTGGTACTAACCAGAAGGTACCTGTGCTGGGATAGAGACAATCAGCTTGCCGAACAGTAACAGAAAAAAGGAGCAAGGTTCAAATCCAGGATGGACTTCCAACAGTGTCTCTGCCTCTGCTAAAGCATCTTTGTACCCTGGGAGTACTTCACACTCAAGCTTTCACTGTGACTCTCTTCAGCTTGAGCACAGGGTCATTGTAAATTAGACAGAAGCTCCTCGTGCCATAGGATCTCTGTGTGCTGATCACATGACCACCACTACCTGGCCCCTCTTCCAGCCTCACACTGAACAGCCCCCACCTTAAGGATACTACACATTAAGGTGGCACATGGTCACCATGGTGGCCAAAGCAGGCACACACAGTTTGGGCACTCACCCCAGGGGAATCCATTCACCTAGACTTTCATGTTAATGGAGTGCCTAGAGTTGTTCAGTGTACAACCTGCCCAACGCTACCCATTGGTTCTTCTCCTCTCTCAGCTTCAAAAAAGCTGCTACAGCCAGAGTTCCACCTCTCTTCCCTTATCATTTTAGTGAAGCCATTTAATTTTATACGCCTGAGTCCTTGAGAAACCTATATCCTGACCAAATTCTGAGGATTATGGAAGCTCACAGCAGCTTCTCTTCTTTGGTCCAAATTTTGCTCTGTTTGGTGGATATTCCTTATAGTTTATGATTCAAATTTATAGCTATTTAACAGGAGATGGTATTTTATTATGTTTTTCATTCTCTTTGTTCCTTTTGGGAGCTTCACCCAGAAAAACTGAATAAAAATGCCTTTGCTCCACCATCTTTAACTAAGTCTTTGTTTAATTTTTAAACAGTTTAAGCTAAGGACAATAAACATTTTTTTTAGTAAAGCCAACCAATACTAACTATCCCAAAAGTCTTATTAAGTTGATCAAATTATAAAAAGAAAAAAAAAACTTAGCCTTCAATTCAGTATCTGAATATTTCCAAAGCCTGGACTGATTTCTAAAAGAGAAATTATTTTTGCTATATTTTACTATGTTACCTTATGTGCAAGTCATAAATATGTATTTTGCTTTCTACTTAGTGACAATCCCCATCAGTAAAGGTTCCTCCCATTTCAGTGACCACAGATTCCAACACTTATTGAAACTGAACTTCATTTTAAAAAATGCGTTCCAGGGGTGCCTGGGTGGCTCAGTCGGTTAAGCGTCCGACTTTGGCTCAGGACATGCTCTCATGGTTTGTGGGTTCGAGCCCTGTGTCGGGCTCTGTGCTCACAGCTAGCTCAGAGCCTGGAGCCTGCTTCAGATTCTGTATCTCCTTCTCTCTCTGACCCTCCCCTCTCATGCTGTCTGTCTGTCTGTCTCTCTCTCTCTCTCAGAAATAAATAAAATATTTTAAAAATTTTTAATAAAATAAATAAAAATTTGTTCTGGAAAGACATGCTTGGAAAATTATGATCCTTACCAATGCCATGGAATAACTTTCATTTAACTTAATCCTGAATAAATTCAGGCTGAGTACTTTAAGGAGGATAGGTTCCTCCCTGAGAAATTACATCTAAAACTTAACAGTGATGATTACAGATGACCACCTTCCTCTCTTAACCTTAACAAGTACAAATGAAGCTTTTACAATCCCCACTATTTGTGTACTTTGGTATACCAGCCAAGATAAAATTCTAAGCTCGCCCCCATTTACGTTGTAAGTTTTTTGTTTCCTTTTTAAATCAAAACAAAATTACACTACAGCCACCATATGGGCTCTAAAAACTAGCTTTGTCTTCTACTCAGCTAGTACAACCTCAAATGTAAACTCATGATCAAGTGCAAGGGCCAACTACACAGCATTCCCTTAGAAATAATCACTGAGTTACTCTAAATCCATTACTTTCTTTTGGGACAATACTTTAGAAATAATTGCTATGTATTCCATATTATGATAGATCTCACTGATGCAATAGTGAAACATTCCTCTATTTCACTGTGTAAACATTTACTTCACAGAAGGACAGTTGTCTAGGTATAAAAAAAATTCAGATAGGCTGTTATATTTTTTTTCTAATTGAGAGTGACAAAATGAATCGCTTCTCGGCCTTTTGGCTAAGATCAAGTGAGAGTGACAAAATGAAGAGCTGCTAGATTATGACCCCTCAGAAGCGAGAGTTACACAGTCAGAAGGAAGGGGAGGGGGTGCGGGGTCTGGGCAAAGCAGCTCTCTCAGCACCAAAGCACAAGTCCTGCTAATGGAGGCAAGGCAGGAAATGCAACCTGACAAATGTTCAGAGACTGGAGCAATAATCCATCAAGTGTTTTTAAATTCAGTTCCATACAAGTCAACTCAGTTTTGCCCAGAGATTCTACCAGACATTTAGCTAGTGTATATATAATTACCTGTCTCTCTGAGTTGGGGTTGGGATGGGGCAAGCAGCACCAGTAGGGGCCAAGTGATTACGGAAGGGAATGAACCTGACATAAAAGAGGGCTGAGCCCCGGGGATCCAATCCAACGTTAAATATTTTCTATTTCATTTTTTATATCGTCAAGCAACAAATGTTTTGTTTTAAATCTAAAGGGCATCCCCCTTTGTTTTGCTCAGAAGATTGAGAGCAAATATGCAATGTACTTGTTCCTGATGGAAGACTTCCCTTCTTCGTCTTCCCTTCTTCATTGTCTTTATGAAGCTCACTGTAGGATTCTCAGTATTACAACTTCTAATCATCTATCACAGCCCATCAAGTTACTTGCCATACCACAACGCATCCTTCAAATATAATCTTCAGAATTCATTTGGAGTCTTTAATGGCTAAAATTCCGGAAGAGGTCCAAGACAGGACTACTCTACATAAGCTTCAGCTCAGTTTTGAAATGATAATGATATTGCAATATACAAAAGAGAAAACAGTACATGAATTCTTCAGCCAGACCTCTATAAAGTCTCATGTACCCAAACAGAAACACAGATCAGACTGCTACATGAATGTTACATGAATGTTTTTATAGATCACAACTAGTACATCCTCTGCTTCTACTGGATATATCTTTGCTACTTTTTTTTAAAAAATGTTTTTAATGTTAATTTTTGAGAGAGAGAGAGAGAGAGAGTGTGTGTGTGTGTGTGTGTGTGTGTCTATGTGAGTGGGCAAGGGGTAGAGAAGGAGACATAGAATCTAAAGCAGGCTCCAGGCTCTGGGCTGTCAGCACAGAGCCCGACACGGGGCTCAAACTCACAAACTGAGTTCGATCAACTGAGCCACCCAGACATCCCTCTTTGCTACCTGATTCCCCAATTAATTAAGAGGAAATACAATTGCTAATAACTATGTTCATGATCAGCTATAGAGAAATACACATTTTCTGTATTCCACAGTTTCACTTCATAACATCAAGCATGCTTCAACATAATTCTTTTCATAGGCTGAAAATATACTTTGAGAAAACTTTTTAAAGAGAGTAATGGGAGAGTGAGAGGAAAATCTATACTTAGTAAGTTATCTTATCACAAACTCTTTTTTTAACTACTTTTTAATGTTTATTTACTTTTGAGAGAGAGAGAGAGACAGAGCATGAGTAGGAGAGGGGCAGAGAGAGAGGGAGACGCAGAATCCAAAGCAGGCTCCAGGCTCCAAGCTGTCAGCACAGAGCCCAATGAAGGGCTGGAACTCACGAACCATGAGATCACAACCTGAGCCAAAGTCGGACACCCAATCAACTGAGCCACCTAGGTGCCCCATATCACAAACTCTTTATCGGTGCACCATCCAATATAATAGCTACCAGCCACATATAGTTATTGATACCTGAAGGGTGACTAGTCCACATTGAGATGTAAGCATAAAATACACACCGAACTTTGAAAGCTTAGTTAAAAAAAGTATGTCAAAAAGTTTTTTAGTATCTCATTAATTTTATATTGACAAGTTCAAATTATAATGTTTTGGGTATTCAGGTTAAATAAAATACATTAAGATATATAATTAAACTATAGTAAAGCTTTTTACTTTTTTAAATGTGGCTACTATAGTTGGAGCCCCGCGTCGGGCTCTGTGCTGACAGCTTAGAACCTGAAGCCTGCTTCAGATTCTGTGTCTCCCTCTCTCTCTCTGCCCCTTACCTGCTAATGCAGTCTCTGTCTCTCAAAAACGAATAAGCATTAAAAAATTTTTTTTTAATGTGTCTACTAGAAAATGTCACATTATAATTGTGGTTCACCATTATAGTTCTTCTGGACAGTGAGGTTTTATAGACTAATGTTGAAACAGTCAATGAGGCAATTCAACCATCTATTAGATTAAATGAAGGTATAAGATAACAGACGTAGTCTCCCAAGCTCTCCTGTGTGGGTTGCAGGGGGAGGAAACAGCACAGCTGTCCATTGGGAAGGTTACTGAAATACAAGATTCAGCTCCTCTCCTTTAGCCTCATTTCTGACATTTAACTCTTGCAAAAATGTCCTCCACTTTGCCACTTCCTCCTGTGAAAGTTACCGGGCAAACAGTGACCCGCTGCCCTGGGAAGCAAGCACAGACTTTAAGGATCAGGTGAGCTAAGGCATCACCAGTGTTCTGGAAACACTGGGATCCAAACAGCTACCTGAATGGCAGGCACCTACAGGAACATGAAATTCTCTCAGGTTGGATGCAAACAGGACATCAGCAGAGATCGGGCCACCCAGGCAACACTCAAGCTACACATGTGGTTCTCATCCTGTATCACTGCCACCAGAGGCCTTCTTTCCATGGGATTAGTCACCGCAAAGGGGTGGGGAAATGGTTATGGTCACTGTGCTAGATTCCAGCACTAAGCCTACTCAAGCTTTCCACTGCTTCCATCATTTCCCATCTTCCCGCCCTGGCTTCCCTAGATTTCTACAACCGGAAACTCCTGCAGGTCATGTGGCATTCACAACATGGCGCTTGGGCACGCTCCAAAATACCCTGGGGGCAGCAGCTGTGGCATTTTCATGGAAGAGCTCCAGGATACACATTCAATCATTCATTCAACAAACAGTTACAGAGCAGAGCCCCTAATATGTGCCAGGCATTGTTCTAAGGCATCTGGCACACATCATTGAACAGTGAGATGGAGATCCTCTGGTTGAGCAAGTAGGCAGACAAATAAACAAGGAACATAAGAGAAGGGTGAGTTATGTCATGTTCTAGAAGGTAGTGAATCCAGAAAAGACACAGTGTGGGGCAAAGGTCAGGAAGGCCTAGGACTGAGGGTATAGTACTGAGTGGCTGAGGAGGTGGGGTTTACACGAAACCCTCCAAACATAATGAAGTGAGTGGAGGGCACATACACAGAGGGGGCTGGAGACAGCTCTGTGGGGGGCAGGGCTGACGTGCCCATGTGCAGAAAGGAAGCCAGTGTGGCAGCGGTCAGCTGGGAGGGACACTGAGTGACAGGGTGCAGAGGTAATAGGGGCAGACCAGGCAGAATTAGGGAGCCACTGAGAGGACTTCTGTTTTCATTCTGAGATGAGACTCTGCTGGAAGGGTTTAAGCAAAAGAATGATTTGCTCTGAGTCCTCTTTGAACCAATCACCCTGTCTATTATTCTGGATGTTCTAGAGGTCGAGGGTAGAAGCAGAGACCATTCAATTAAAATATGTTAAGAACTGTTGCAATTAGAAGCCAAATGACAGCAACTAAGACAATGAAAAATAAGAGTCATTTTCTGATCTGGTCTGAGGGAGAGGCTATGGGTGGTAATGTGGGAGATATGGGGGAAAGCCCACCTTGGCCAGGAAGCAAAATGGTGTCATTCTGATGCTTCACTCAAGAGCCAAAGGGGAAGACACGCAGCATGTCTGCCGCCATCCTGGTGGTGAAGTTCCTTGCTGCTCCAGTCCTTTTCAAAAATGGACTACTTTGAGGCACCTGGGTGGCTCAGTTGGTTGAGCATCAGACTTCGGCTCAGGTCATGATCTCACGGTTCGTGAGTTCGAGCCCCGCGTAGGGCTCTATGCTAACACCTCAGAGCCTGGAGCCTGCTTCAGATTCTGTGTCTCCCTCTCTCTCTGCCCCTCCCCCACTCGAACTCCCTGTCTCTTTCTCTCTCTCTCTTAAAAATATTTTTTTTAAAAGGCTGCTTTAAGGACAGTTCAATTTCCCCTTCCTTAGGAAAAAAAAAAAAAAATTTCTCTAGAAGCAAACAAATGGTAACAACAATAGAAATAGAAAAAGATGAACACAAATGACCCTGGGAATTCCAACCCGATTTAACATTTTGTGCAGATTGCCTTTAGATTACCTCTAGCAGGAAAATGTGACCATGTAAAGAAAAAAAAAAATTATCTGTATAAATAAACATTAATACAGAACTAATTTTCTTAGTTCTCATTTCACTGAATAATTATACCTTTGGGCTAACATGAATAATTTATTAAGTAGCATGCAGTTTATAGGTAGCCCTGCAACTTTTTGCCCTCATTATACAATCATTCGAAATCATTCTAGGGTAAACCATGGCTGAAAGGTGACTTCCATGCAAATGTCCTTTTCCTATTAGTCTAGGGATAGTTAACTAAGTGTCTCTTTAGGTTAACGAGCGATTCAAAAAGCTATGTAAAAATCTTCTATCTGAAATACGTGCAAGAGTTCATTAAAGTTCTAAAATACCAAATTTCTTTTTTTTTTTTTTTTTGCTTAGATTACGCATACTAATCCTTAACTCAATTAACCCTGTACGGAAAGCAAAACCATGTATTTGCTTCCTGGTTTCTCTACAGCTATCAAATTTCACCAACACTTCCATTAGAACCCTTGTTATAAGAATGTCCTCCTGAAACAATTCGGTCGTGGCAACTTAGGATGAAAGGACCTCGGAGAGTTCCACTTCCCATTAAAACTGTCTCCATTTTTAGCTGTTACAATAAGCCCGTGTGGAATGAAACACCAATACATTAATCCTCAGAGGTGACCTGTTCAGATAAAGTCTCCCGTAGCGAAGAGAGTGGTCCCATACCACTGAGTGGCCCCACTTCTGTCTCCTGCACATAGTCTGCCACATTGCAGATCATCACAAAATGGCAATGTAATTACGACACCTATTAATTATGCTCGTGATTAATTGGAAATACCTGACACAAGATGTAAACAGTACGGCGAGAGACAACACATCGTCTTAATGAAATTCTAACACCTGAAAACGCTCGGCATCATTATCAGTCAAGTGACTGCTAAATTCCCTCTCAGCTGAGCATATTAATAGAGTTGGCCCCTGGTACTGTTTACGACAAAATGTGCTTCAACACAAAATAATCAGTGTGCACCTGAACTGTGGCCTGGAACGGCAGACTCGCTTCCCGTAGGAGTCTCTCAGGCCACCCCGAAAATACAATGATTAGCCCCTGGCTTTTGACTTGCTCTGAATACCTTCTCACCTACCCCACCCCCACCCCAACACCCACTCCCTCAAAAAGTCTACCAAAGGCCTTGGAATCTCCAAAGACAATAAGCGGCCTTTAGTAAACTGCCATGCAAACTGTTTATATTGGAAATGGGGGGGGGGGGAAGGGGGATAAATAAAAACAAGAAGCCTTAGCCCAAAGCACCAGGGCCCTCGCCTAAAGACCATATGCCCCCGATAGAAGATGGATGAGTGTAGGACCAGAGAAAAACCATCTGCTGGGTGTCCAGAAAACTCAGCCCAGAACTGCAGAGAATGGAATTAAATCTGTATGACAGTCCCGAGGGCTTGGACAAGTGTTGTGATGGTTATGCGGGTGCTGGAGCCTTTCCCTTCATTAAACTAAAATAGAATTATTGACCAAAGCACAAGGCTGGCCCAGTGTTTATCGCAGCAAGAGCACCCTGGTAACTCTAGTCTGCTCAGAGAGTTACAGGGGAAGGCACGGGGAGCACCGATAGCAGCAATATTACTGGTCCCGCTTGGGTTTTCCTTTCCATCTACTTTTCCATTTCCCCTTTGCAAGCAATAATCCAGGTCTTGTTCTGGGAAGGGAAGGGACCAGAAGAGAAAGAAAGGGAAAGGAAACAAGAAATCAAGGGGGAGGAAGGGAATATATGTGTGTGTACACACACACACACACACACACACACACACACACTCAAGGGCAAAGGGTGAGAAACAGAGAAAGGGAATGTTGAATCCAGGAATAAATGTTTCCTAACCAGACTTTCACTAATAGCTTTGCCTCTTACAGTGTTTTAAATCAAAACACTCTTAATTTAATGAAATGTGTCTGAATGATATATATTTGAAATATCTTCTGGCATGTCTTTCTCCTAAGATCAAAACACACTCTTGTTTCCATCAAACAATTAACCTCATTGTTTGAATCTAATAGAATATTTGCCACCTATGTTCACAGATTATTAGCAAAAGTTAAATAAATCTGCTCTATAAAACCCTGATTCGAGTACAAGAAGGCTAAGCATATGCATTCAAGGAAAAACTACAAAGATCCTAATTTAAATGCACTTTTAAATGATGATACCTTCAAAAAGCAGCAGACCGCTGGAAGACAGCGGGAGGGATAATTTGGTCTCCCATCTCTGAAATGCTATTAAGACTGGGAGCCGAGGTCTACATAGTAGGTCTGATCAAACGTACAAGTCAATAAATAAAATGCAAACAAATACCCATTTAAATGAAAATCTGAACATCTTAAAAATCTAGATTAGCTAAAATAAAACCATAAACGTCCAATATCTCAAAGGAAAGCTCATTGGTTGAGATTCTGAGAATGTAAAACACATACATACACACACGGGGACACGAACGATCCATAAAAGGAAAGTTGGCTGGCTGACTGAAAGTCTTTTCTATCTTTCCAAACATACAGGTTGAGGAAAGGTAGCACCTACTTACTCCTACTTACTCATAGCACCTACTTACTCATGAGTCTAAAGGTAAAAAGAAAACTTGGCTTAAACAGCAATACTTTGCTACATGCATGAGGGGACTCCTCCCAGGAAATACATCCACTCCCTTATTGCTATCTTGGTGAAACTACAAAATTTTTATCTCCAACCCAGACCTCTCTCACAGACACCACTCTATAGGTCAAATCACCTACTCAGGGTCTCCACTTAAATATCTGTTTGACCTCTCAAATTTAAAATGCCCAAGCCAAACTCTTAATATTCCCCATCATACATCTCCAAATCTGTTCTTCCCATTGTCTTCCACATCTCAGTTAATGGCAACACCATCAATCTACCTGCTCACGCCAAAGACAATGGAGTCACTCTTGACCTTGTCTGCACCTAACTGAAATCCAATCTGTCACCAAATTCTACTGGTTACACCTTCAAATATATATCCAGAGATTGATCACTCCTTATTACCTCCATTTTTACCAGCTGATCCAAGCAACTATCAACTTTACATTGAATATTTCAATAGTTTCCTAATGAGTCACTTTCCACCTTTATCCAAGTACAATCCCGGTACAATCTATTCTATAAAAAGCAGCCAGAGTGACAGAGCGGTTCTTTTAAAAAGTAAGTCAGGCCATATGACACCATGGCTCAAAACTGTTCAATGGCTTCCCATGTGCAAGTTAAAGCCATACAATGTCCTACAAGACTTAAAATGATTTGTCCCTGTTCCCTCTCTGAACCTCCCTCCTGCTACTTTCCTTCAGCCTCACTTTGATTCTGCCTCTCTGCTTTCATAATTCACTCCAGACAGGCTCTCTCTTCTGCCTGGAACATTCCTTCCCCAGGCAATGTGCATGGATCTGTCTCTAACTTTCTTCAAAGGTCAGGAAGGCACTGCCAGGGAGGCATTGCCTAACCACTAGTTACTGGTACAAACCACCTACCCCCATCAATGCTCCTCTGCTGCCTTTCTCTGCCTTACTATTTTTTTCCACTGCACTGCTCCCCATCTCATACACAATCTTACTGGGCCAGGGTGTCTTCTAAAAATAGAGCTCCAACAATACATCTGGACCCACACGTTCCTGTAGAACCCTGCCGTTCCCCCATCAAGAGGTGGAGTCTATATATTCTCCCTTGAACCTGGGTGGGCCTCGGTGATGGGCCGCCCCTAACACAGTGTGGCAGAAGCGGCTCTTTGTGATTTCCAAAACTAGACCATAAAATGCAATGTAGCTTCCTTTGGGCTCTCTTGGGATACTTGTTCTTCGATCCCAGCCACCATGCCGCAGAGAAGGCCAAGCCACATGAAGAAGGCTCACATGGAGAAAATTCCAGCCCAGTCCAGCTGAGGGCCAGCACCAACTCATCCACCGCAGGACTGGGTCTACTGCGGCCCAGGGCTGTGCATGGTGCGCCCACCCAGTCACACAGGGACCCGTGCTCACCAGGGCTTGCACTTGGAGTTTCAGGCTCCGTGCTCAGTCTTGAACTTCTGAACAATTTTACTTCTGAATCTGTATTCTGCATGTGAAGCCTGATGGGACAATGGAACACGAGCTGGGGCCCTGGGGCCTTGGCCCCTTTGGGGTCCTTCATCTGTGGGACTGGCTCTCAGCTGCCCATTTCCCCACCACTGGCCCCCCTGCCCACTCTCACCCAAGGACCATGGCCTCTGCACCAGCCAGGGGCCTGGGTGTAAACACAGGGAGGGTGTCCTGTGATGTTTCAAGATACAGCACAACAGGAGCCATTCCCACCCTGAGCTGGTGGCCGTGGTGCCTATGACAAGTGACTCCATGCGGACAGGCCCTCTTCCACCCCCAATCCAGGCACCAAACACATCCCACATGGAGGCTAAACCCCCAGTGCACCACAGGTTGTGGCAGGTGGGCCCAGAAGGGGGAAGGCCTGTCTTGACTTCCCTGCCCTGGGCAGGGACATGAGGCACCCATCCTAAGGCCGGAAGCTGGTGGGCGGCACGTGCTGAATGGCAAGGCAGGGGCCCCCAGGTGCTGGTGAGGGTTCGTATCCCTCAGCAAGGATTCCCAAGTGCAAGGGAACTCATCATCACAAAGTCAACAGAAAACACCATGACATGTTCGGAAAAAGTCCACAAAAAGGAGGGAAAAAATGCTCGGTATTTTAATACCTTTAACAGCCCTTTTTTTCTGCTGTTCCAACAAGATGTTCCTGGTTTTCATTGTGCATCAGGCCTGCTGCAGCCTTGACATGAACTTCCCTAATAGGTGCCCCATAAAGCCAAGATGAGCCTTCCCCTAGGATCCTTGTCCAACCTGCCGATTCCGGAGCAAGGGAAATGGTTGCTATGCCTTTTAGTCGCTGAGTCTGAGGGTGGCAGTTGTGCGGCCAAAGGCAACTAGAACACTGGTCTGGCTGTTTTCCTCCTGACTTCTGCCCCTGCCCCACACCTGCACACACATGCTCTGTGAAGGCAGTGATTTTGAGAGTGTTTTTCTCAGTGCTGTATCCCCAGTACCTAGAACAGCGCCTCACACACAGTAGTTCTGCGATAAAGACTTGTTCAATGAACTGAGGTCTCATTCTGAGCAAAATTTATCTTCAGATGGGGCTACACAGAAGCAGGTGACCAGTACAAGAAAGCTTTACTAGCTTAAAATACTGATGGGGGAGTAGCTGAAAGGTGTGCA
Organism: Hyaena hyaena; assembly: GCF_003009895.1. Taxonomy (NCBI): domain Eukaryota; kingdom Metazoa; phylum Chordata; class Mammalia; order Carnivora; family Hyaenidae; genus Hyaena; species Hyaena hyaena. The sequence goes on from NW_024081147.1 coordinate 1,087,964, forward strand.
GTGCATGCCTGCTGATGGCCAGTGTGCCCGGGAAGGGTGTGGTCTTTCCCTGTGGCCATCAGTGGCCCGGTGGTTCTGGGAAGAGGGCACCAGGTAGCACCCTGCAGGCCACACTGCCTTTCCTCGCACTCACCATTCGCTTACCCTTCAGAATACGGTGTCCCAGCCTGTGATCACTGTGCCGGTCACACGGTCCCACAGGGAGGAGCAGAGGACATAAAGCATTTATTCTGCAAACATGGACAAAGCATCTGCGAAATGCAAAGAAGTATCCCTGGCCATTAAGGGGAGTGAAAGCATGAATAAGACATGGTCCTTAGCATTAATCTTTTATTAAGATTATACATGTGAACATGCTTGGCAAACTATACTGCCACTTGATAATAATGGCAGTAAAGAGTATCATTCAGGTGCTTTCCATGCCACATTGCCCCTCATCCTCAGATGCCACTCAGTATTTACCCAACTAGAAAAAGGTATACAGCAGGAGTCTACCAGGAGTAGACTGATGCTGGCAGTATAAGTGGTTTCCCAGGTAGCAGGAGCTACAAATCTGTAGTAAGAACATGCTCACCTTTTTAGGGGATTATGGGATCTTTCTGGACCACCCAGCTCATTTCTATCCATGACTTCATTTGCATGAATGGTTGGGGGAAAGACATTCTTCTGACCAAGTATGGATTATGTTTCCATTTACTAGCCTGGAAACTGGCGAGAGACATTTCTCTCTCTTGTTGGCACATTCATTGTCACTGCCTTTCCAAGGACTCTTCCCAACTTTTCCCTACTGAGAACTCAGTCCGGGCCAAGATCATTAGAGCAGCACACTCGTTGGCAAGAATCCCACACAAGTGTCATGAATGGCCCACAGATGCAGCCGATTCAAGAGTTGGACCCAACTGCCAATCTTGGGTCTTCTTTTCTCTTGGAGGAATTCAGAAACTGAACCACATCTGTCAGGAGAGCTTCGAAAAGCCACACTGGTGCCACATCTTTTTATTTCTCAGGAAAAGAAAAACAGCTTTTGAAAAATAAAATCGTTGCAAAGGCATCCATGGTTTCTGGAACAGATCTTCCTCTCTTCTGCTCATGCCTCTGCCCTGTGCAAAGACCGTCTGTTTTCCTGGACAGATTTTCTCCTGATGCCCCAGTGATTCCTCCTACCATGAAGCTGACTTGGGCATGTTAGAAAATGACTCTGCTATGGTCTCAGCAAAGCCAGCAGGCTCCCCTCCAGGGGAAGACAGAGCCCAGGTTCTCCTTGAGCTGTGTACCTGGGGAGGTTAGGTTGCCAGGGGTTTGGAGAAATCTAACATTTCTGACTGTCCCGGGCACCTGGGTGGCTCAGTCAGGTAAGCATCCGACTTCGGCACAAGTTATGATCTTGCAATTCATGGGTTCAAGCCCTGCGTCGGGCTCTGTGCTGATAGCTCAGAGCCTGGAGCCTGCTTCAGATTCTGTTTCCCTCTCTTTCTGCCCATTCTTCATTCTCGCTCTCGCTCTCTCTCAAAAATAAACATAAAAAAATATTAAAGAATTCTGCCTGTCCCTGGACTTCCCTGCGAAGGCTCTAGGGCTTCTCCTTATAAGTCTCCCTTCTATGACCTCTCTGTCATCTGCTTTCTTGTGTGCAAGTGTGTCACCTTCTGGGGTCCACAGGCACCCTCTAGAAGGCCGGTGGAGAAGAACTCTTCTAGCCATCCTGTCTAAAGACCCCTCTGAACCCCACAAAATGAGGAAACATGACAGACAACTTTAAAATCATTGACCTTCTGGGACAGTCTAAGACTTCTCCCTGAGAATAAGCCAGTCTGCAAAGACTGGGTCATTTTCGTTGGTGCAGGGGCTTTTCTACTAACTTATCCACACCTGAGTTTTCATTGTCCAAAGTACCACAAGGTCAAAAAAAAAAAAAAAAAATACATGCATCACGAATGTGAAAAAGATTATTCAGTGAAGCTGCTCTGTGAAGAACAGATGTGAAAGTGCCACACAAGGAAGACGGGAGAGCAGGAAGCACAACCCATCAATGGCCCACCTGCTATTTACTGAGCAGCTACTGTCTGCCAAGCATGACTGTCAGTTCTGGAATGTCAGCTAAGTAAAGTAACCAAGGCCCTTCCTCACTTGGAACTTCTTCATTTAGAAGAAGGAGAGACAGGTGATGGATAAGGAAACAAATAAATGAACAAGCCAACTTCAGATCGTAGGAAGAAAACGAATGGAGTTAAGCAAGATGATGTTGTAGACAGGGGGTTCAGGAATGGCCAGGCTATAAATATTTGTTAATTTCCTCAGTCCCAAGCATTGTTCTAGGCACTGAGAATTCAGAAGTCAGTTCGGAGAAAGGAAAGAGCAAATAGATTTCTGAATTTGTGGACTTACCTTCTCCTGAAAGACAAACAAAATAAAGAAAATATTTAATATGTAAGATGGAAAGGAGGCTGTGAAAAAGGAAACCAAAGGAGGAGGGTATGGAGTATGTGTGTGTATCCTTGCAGTTTTAAACAAGGTCACCAAATAAGACCTCATTAGCAACCAAGTGCCATTTGAATAGAGATTTGTGTATAGAAACACTGGCCATCTGAAGAGCTACAGGCAGAGCTCCAAGCAGGAAGATAGGAAGTACAAGGGCCCTGAGGCACAAACAAAAGTAGAGGGTTAAAGACTAGAAATGTCAAGGGGTGACTGAAGCACAGAGAACAGGAAAGGAAGGAGAGAAAGCCAGAGAGGTAACCAACACAAAAACACTCCTGGAAACCAAAGCAATGTAGCCAAAAGGGAGAGAAGCTACAGCTTCTGTGGATATTCACTGTTCCATCTATTTATAGGAAAACGTCACATGAGATAAAGAGCACGTTCTCATGCCTTCAGCTAGTCACTAGGTCAATCAGGTAGGAAACTGAGGACCTACAACGAGTAAGGCACTGTGTGCTCCACGTTCCCTGTAAGTCATGTCATACTTCAGGTCCAACCTCCCATCCTATCAATAAAATCTTTACAAGGAGGAGAAAACAAGCACTCGCAACAAGAGTAAGCGTGCAATCCTAATACAACCAGTGATGCGTATGTTAGAAATGAGGAAGCAGATTGGGGCACCTGGGTGGCTCAGGTGGTCAAGCGTCCAACTCTTGATTTAGGCTCCGGTCATGATCTCACGGTTCACAGATCTGAGCCCCAAGTCAGGTTCCATGCTGACAGTGTGGAGCCTGCTTAGGATTCTCTCCCTCCCTCTCTCTCTGCCCCTTCCCTGTTGGTTCTCTATCCCCCCCCCCCCCCCCCGCAAAATAAATAAACACTAAAAAAAGTTTTAAAGAGGGGCGCCTGGGTGGCCCAATCAGTTGAGCGTCCAACTTAGGCTCAGGTCATGATCTCATGGTTCGTGGGTTCGAGCCCCATGTCGGGCTCTGTGCTGACAGCTCAGAGCCTGGAGCCTGTCTTCGGATTCTATGTCTCCCTCTCTCTCTGACCCTCCCCTACTCGCTCGCTCTCTCTCTCTCTCTCTCTCAGAAATCAATAAAACAGTAAAAAAAAATTTTTAATTTTAAAGAGGGGCACCTGGATGGTTCAGTTGGTTGAGCATCCAGCTTCGGCTCAGGTCAAGATCTCGCAGTTTGTGGGTTCAAGCCCCGCATTGGGCTCTGTGCTGACAGCTCAGAGCCTGGAGCCTGCTTCAGATTCTGTGTCTCCCTCTCGCTCTCTCTGCCTCTCCCTTGCTGATGCTCTGTCTCTGTCTCAAAAATAAATAAACTATAAAAAAATAAAGAATAAAGAAATATTTCTTATTTAAAGAAATAAGGAAGCAGAGAGACCCATTGATTCAATTCAAGTCTGAGACATAACTCCCTGAAAAATGTCTGCCTAAATCACTGAATCACATTACTGCTACCCTCTGCACTACGCTTACATACTTTTTAAGCATGTATGTTTAAGAAAGCAAGCTACCTTTTTTAGAAGGTCTCAAAGTTTTAAATAGACACTCAGGCCTCCTAGGAATCATTCTGGAGATAAAGAGGCAAAATTCTGTGTAGCTACATTGGAGTCACCCCACAGCTCAGAACAGCATTCAAGGATACGCAGCAGCCACCAGGGTCCTCCTCCCAAAGGAATGCGACTAAAAATCGTCATTGTTCTTTCTGGGGAAAGAGGCTTCCTGATAAACACGGCGAGCCCAAGCTGGCATGAACAAAGGATAAATGAAACACCTTTTTGTTTCATGGCTGCTTTTTTGAGCAGCCTTGCTTCATGAAAATTTCAGTCCATCTTGAAGGATGCCCTGCATAAGGCCAGCATACAATTAAAATTGTCAAACCCCTTTCGCGGCCAGGCGCGTGGAAAATCCACTGTGTAATTTGACCAGAATCTAGTATATGAAATGAGTAATGGAGGCTGTGTGTGTATTCTGTCATTCTGGATTACTGCTGGGTAAAGAAAAGAAGATGCAAACAGTTAGTGATGAGCGGGGTGAAGGAGGGAAATGAAAATGTCAGGAGCAGGAAGAAACTGTTAAATGGCACCAAATGCCCGGGCGGGGTGTTTGTCTGCCCATGTGCTGCCTGTCTCCCTCAATCCATCATCAGAAAGGACAAGCCACCTCAGGAGGAATGAATGTCCTAAGTCGGGAGGGTGGAGAGGGCTGCCTTCTCTGCCTGCCTACGGCAACAGCATGCCTGCCCTAAACTGTCAGTTTACGGGCTTCGCTATAATCTGGAGGCTGTCAATGGGAGATCCAGAAATAGCAGCGCACAAGACCTTGGCCTTCAAACCGTGCCGACAATTTGGGAGATGTTCAGAGGGTAAGAATGGTAGTTTTTGGCATCCTTTAATCAAACAGTAGATGGACAGGGACACAACTATCTCCTCTCAATCTTTGGTTAAGAATCTTCATTTTGAGAATTCATGAATTAGCTAGTCAGCTTTCGGTTTAAACAAACAAACAAACAAACAAAAACCTCCATTATATGCTTTATATGAAACATGGGGAATGGATATTGAAAGCTGCCAAAATAACCCATAAAACCTATTTGTTTCAAAAATAAACAGAATTTACAACAAAAAGGAGGGCAAAGAAAAGAAGGTTAAAAATCAAACTTTTGCCAGAAAGGGCCACCTCGTAGGGGTGCCTGGGTAACTCAGTCAGTGAAGCATCCTACTGCAGTTCATGATCTTGCAGTTTATCAGTTCGAGCCCAGCATCGGGCTCTGTGCTGACAGTTCAGAGCCTGGAGCCTGCTTCAGACTCCGAATCTTCCTCTGTCTCTGGCCTCCCCTGCTCCTTCTCTGTCTCTTTGTCTATCTCAAAAATAAACATTAAAAAAAAAAAAAAAAAAAAGAACAAAAGGAAAGGGCCACCCTGCAACAGAAAATGTGGGGAAGCAGAAGGATTCCAAACGGAAATGGGAGGAACAGAGAGTTATGACAGTCCACATTCTCTGCAGGGTAGTCAAAGCTGGGGTAAGACCACAAGATGGACCACAAGATAAAGCCGTGGCTACCACAAGAGGACTTACTCCCCTCACAAGGAGAAAAAGTGTTACTGTTGGAGAGAAGAGAACACTTCTTTGAGCAAGTGAATCCCCTCCCTGAATAAGGAAACAGGGAAACAACAAAAATTTTTCCTTCTTCTCTGGGAGAAAAAGGAATACCAAAGAGCCCATTCATCGGGGGCGGGGGGAGGAGGGCAAATAACCAGATGGCCACAGAAAAGAAAATACCTCCAAAAAGGTTCTTATTGTATGGTACTGTATTTTCATCAATCTATATACCTGTTTAGTACTTCTGCTATGAAAACAAAGAGTCTGTTCCCTTTCCACTGTAGCACTGAATTCTTCAACGTGGTGATGGGACAGGCAGGGAAGGGAAACCTGAAGGGAGTATATTTAATAAAAATCCATATTAATGACTCAATTATCTCAGGTAGCTGACTTTACTCAGATTACTTCCAGTATGTGATTTATTTCAAAAACTAGCCCAACTGTACTATTTTGTTCTTTAGGCCCGTGTGATTTTTTTTTTTTAAGTGGGTTAGTGTTGTTTTAATTAACAGACTTTACTTTGTAGCGCAGGTTGAGGGTTACAGATTGAGCAGAAAATACAGAGACTATGTATCTGAAAATACAGAGACTATGTATCTATTTCCTCTCCCTTCCTCTACCCTGAGTTTCCCCCTATTGTTGACATCTTGCAGTGGTGTGGTTCATTTGTTACAACTGATGAACTAGTACTGATACATTATTATTAACTTAGTCCATAGTTAACAGGAGCGTTCACTTTGCTTCATACAGGTCTGTGGGTTTTGTCACATGCATAATGTCATACGCCCACCATTAGGACAGTTTCACTGCCCTAAAAATCCACTGTGCTCCACCCATTCATCTCTCCCTCCATCCCCAACCCCTAGTAACCAATGACCTTTTTTTGTCTTTGTTTAAATTATGATCAAATGGGGGCGCCTGGGTAGCTCAGTCAGTTGAGCATCCTACTTCGGCTCAGGTCATGATCTCACGGCTGGTGGGTTCGAGCCCCGCATCGGGTTCTGTGCTGACAGCTAGCTCAGAGCCTGGAGCCTGCTTCAGATTCTGTATCTCCCTCTCTCTCTGACTCTCCCCTGCTCATTTTCTCTGTCTCTCTGTCTCTCTCAGAAATAAATTTAAAAACATTTAAAAAATTTAAATTATGATCAAATAGACATAATATAAAATTTACAATCTTAACCATTTTAAGTGTACAGTTCAGTAGAGTTAAGTACATTTACCTTGTTTCACAGGCAATCCCCAGAATTCTTTTTACCTTACAAACTGAGACTCTACACCCATTAAACAATAACTCCCCATTTCTTCCCTTCTCCCTCAGCCCCTGGCAACTACTATTCTACCCTTTTTATTTATTAATTTATTTTTGAGAGAGAGAGTGCACACAAGCAGGGGAGGGGCAGAGGGAGAGACAGAATCACAAGCAGACTCCACGGCCAGCATGGAGTCGGATGCAAGGCTTGACCTCATGACCCTGGGATCATGACCTGCAATGAAATCAAGAGTCTGAGCCACTCAGGTGCCCCACTATTCTACCTTTTCTCTCTTATGAATCTGACTATTCTAGGTCTCTCATAGGACTAGAATTACATGGTATTAGTTTTTTTGTGTCTGGCTTATTTCACCTACTATCATGTTTTCAAGGTCTATCCATGTTGTAGTGCGTGTTAGAATTTCCTTCCTTTTGGGGCGCCTGGGAGGCTCAGTTGGTTAAACGTCCAACTTCAGCTCAGGTCATGATTTCCCCGTCTGTGAGTTCAGGCCCCACCTCACACTCTACGCTAACAGCTGAGAGTCTGGAGCCTGTTTTGGATTCTGTGTCTCCCTCTCTCTCTGCCCCTCCCCCGCAATGCTCTGTGCCTCTCTCAAAAATAAATAAACATGGGGAGGGGGGAAGAATTTCCTTCCTTTTTTAAAGCTGAAAAATATTCCATTTTATGTATATACCATTCTGTTTAACTATTCATCTACCAATGGCCACTTGAGTTGCTTCTACCTTTTTAGGTATTATGAATAATACTGCTGTGAACAATAGTGTACAAATATCTCTTTGACACCCCAATCAACTCTTTTAGGTATGAAAAAGAGAATAGTAATTCTACTTTTAGCTTTTTGAGGAAACTCCATGCTGTTTTTCATAGTAGTCACACCATTTTATATCCGTACCAACAGTGCATAAGGGCTCCAATTTCATCACATCCTTACCAATACTTGTTTTTTTTTTTTGGATACTCGTTATCTTAATGGGGATAAATATTGATTGTTCTACTGCCTCTATAAGTTTGCCCCTTCCAGAATAATTGGAATTACATGGAATGCAGACCCTACAGACTAGTTTCTTTCACGTAGTAATACACATTTAAGTACTATGCATTTACTGCTGAATAATATTATCTTATACAAATTATAGCCGTTTGTTTATCCATTCATCTATTGAAGGATATCTTGGTTGTTTCCAATTTGGGGCAATTACAAATAAAGCTGGTATGAACAGTCATGCATGAGTTTTATATGGCCATAAGTTGTCAATTCACATGGAAGAGCACAGCTGCTGAGTCATTTGATTCGAATATGTTTAACTTTGTAAGAAACTGCCAGGTTGGCTTCCACAGTGGTGGCACCATTTTGCATTCCTGCCAGCAACGTAGGCGATTTCCTGTCGCTCCACAACCCCGACAGCCTTTGGCATTGACAGTATTTTGTATCTGAGTCACTCCGACACGTGTGTGATGGTATTTCTGCTGTATTCGTTTGCAATCCCTAGTGACATACTATATTGTCCAAGCATCTTTTCATATACTTATTTTCCATCTTTCTATCTTCTATGGTGAGGTGTCAATTCATATCTTATCCCACTTTTTCACTGGACTGTTTGTTTTCTTATGGTTGAGTTTTTAAGTTCTTTGTACACTCTGAGAACCCGTCAGAAGTGTAAATTATTAAGTCCTACCCTAAGTTTGGGGGCTTGGGGGTTTGTATTTTCACAAGTCTTCCTAGTACTTCTGGTGCACTCTAAAGCTTGAAAACACGTGATGTATTCGATTTGACCACCTCCACCACCCTTTGAAGCTACCCTACAATATAGTACTTGCATTATTGGGTATTTAGCCCAAAAATACAAAAAGACTAAAGCAAAGAGATATATGCACCCCTGTAACAGATATATAGATATACGTATATATGGGATATGTATATGGGGTATTATTCAACCATAAAAAAGAATGCTATGTTGCCATTTGCAATCTTGCTAGAGAGTAAAATGCTAAGCGAAATAAGTCAGTCAGAGAAAGACAAATACCATATGATTTCACTCATATGTGAAATTTAAGACACAAAACAGATGGACACAGAAGAAGAGGGAAAAAAAACCAGAGAGGCAAACCAGAAAACCGACTCTTAACTATAGAGAACTGAGGGTTACTAGAGGAGGAGGGATAGGAGAAATAGGGGATGAGGATTAAGAGTACACTTATTATGATGAAAAAAATAAAACTGAAAAAAAGAAAGAAAAAAGTGAGGACCCTACAGGGAAGCTGAAGAATGAAGAACCAAAGGCAGTGTCACCTCCCTCGTCAGAGCAGGGATCCCCCTCCTCGTAGAGCAGGGACCCCCCCTTGTCAGAGCAGCGGCCTCCCTCGTCATTGCAGGGACCCTCTTCGTTAGAGCGGGGACCCCCCCTTGTCAGAGCAGGGACCCCCCCTCATAGGAGCAGCGGCCTCCCTCGTCAGAGCAGGGACCCCCCCCCTCATAGGAGCAGCGGCCTCCCTCGTCAGAGCAGGGACCCCCCCTCATTGGAGCAGCGGCCTCCCTCGTCAGAGCAGGGAGCCCCCTCGTAGGAGCAGCAGCCTCCCTCATCAGAGCAGGGACTGCCTTCATCAGAGCAGCGGCCTCCCTCGTCAGAGCTGGGGCCTCCCTCGTCAGAGCTGGGGCTTCCCTCGTCAGAGAAGGGACCTCCCTCGTTAGAGCAGCAGCCTCCCTCATCAGAGCAGGGGCCTCCCATCAGTACAGGGGCTTCCCTCATCAGAGCAGGGGCCTCCTTCCTCAGAACAGGGAAACACTTCTTGGAACCATGACAGTGCTGCTGGGACCAGCCTCCCACCTTAAGATTCCTACGCACGGCCAAGTTCTATGCAGAGGAGGTCCTCGTGTGAAAAACCAAAGACCGTGTCACTGACAACCGTGGCTACCAACACCGCTGACTGGGATCCCCTCTAATGAAAGTGGCAGCAGAAGTAAGATGGCAGCCCTCATGGGGGACACCCACGGAGGAAGTGGGGGCACCCAGCAGGCGTGAGTCTGGGCCCAGGGTCACCCATGCGGACAGTGGACACTGGCCACCACTCTGCAGCCCCTCGGCTCCCCTTCCTGAACTCACCTCACTCACAGCACTGGCTTTCTCCCTCTCCTTGGAGCTTCCTCTCTCTACAACTCAGGGCCTCTGTACACAGGGTTTCTCTCCCTACTATGCTCTCTGCCCCTCATCCTGCAAAAGTAAGCCCTCATTTCCTTGTGGACTCAGACGGCTGTCAGGTCCTCAAGGCCCCCAGACGTGGCTTGATCCCTGCATCCCATGCGCTCAGTCTCAGGATGTATTCAAGATGCTTTCCCCTAGACTGCAAGCTCTGTAAGGACAGGACGCGGGTCTGTACAGCTTACCAGCATGTTTAGGATGCAGGAGGGGACAAGAATGTATTACTGTTAATGTTAATATGACCCCAGTTTTAAAAGCCAGGCGTATGTTTACAAAAGAAACCTAAGCCTTCCAGTACATTCCATTCCCTGCTTCCAGGCCCACCAAGAACAGTGTGATTTAAAGGGTTCCCCACAGAGCTCACCAATAAAGAAAGGCTGTCCCGGTTGAAGGCTGTGGGTGCCCAGCTCTTTCTAAATAATAAAATACCAATATGACTCTAGTTTGGGTAAGACTCCATCCTGGGAAACTGAGAAAACCTGGCATCTGCTTCTCCAAAGGCCAGACTCTGGATCTTAGCAAATTCACAGTAGAGGCACTGCCCTCTCGGGCTTATCTGGGCAGCTAAACAGTCTATTCCTCTATAATGTCACTCACTAAATGCACTTTTTCTTTTAATTTCCGCTGGCGTTATAAATCCAGAACAGAACAGCACTGTGGGATGGTCTTTATCTATGTTGTATATTGAATTATTATTGTACTGACAGCCAAAATGAGCAGGATTCCATAGTGGCAAAGAAGAAATCTCATGCATTTATTGCCTTTGAGACTATACAGCTGGTATTAGCATTTGTGCTTTTAAAGCTTTGTAACAACCAAGATGTATTTCAGCATTCTACCACTAAAATGGCTTTAACTTTTACTTCACAGGCCTTCTCAAAGTATTATTTTATTTTTTAATGACTAGACGTGATCCAGTCAACAGAAAACCAAAGCCTAACCATTTGATAAAATAGGTGTGTCACAAGTCAATTTCATTTCTAAACATTAAGGATTTTCCTTGAATTGTGGACATGGTTACACAATTAGAATTGAAACACGACTGAATCACAGGCATGCAAGTGCATGTGACACTGAACTACTCCCCTAATAAACAGTGGCAAATGAGGTTGCTGACTTAACATTAGATTTTATTTAATTAGACTAAAAAACTGGCTTTCATTTTAATTAAATACTTTCTGGGTTTCACTTAAAAACATAACCTTTCTGCCAAACTACTCCGAAGTTTAATCATGCAAGTATTTGAAGAGTTTTAGGGAGTAACAAAATCTTTTTTCTATATAACCCCTGTAATACGACAGAAGATACACACCCATTTAAAAGAGGGGACAGTAGTTTTACATGGACATAGGAACTGAAAGGAAGCAAACATATACTGGATATTTAACAGACAATCATTAGAGTGGAAAGCCTCTAGTTCAACCCAAAGGAATGATTAGTTCTTTCAGTTAATTGGAAAGCAGTGTCAAAATGAGAATTAAAAAAATTATAAACTGGGGCGCCTGGGTGGCTTAGTCGGTTAAGCATCCGACTTTCGCTTAGGTCATGATCTCGCGGTTCGTGGGTTCGAGCCCCGCATCGGGCTCTGTGCTGACTGCCAGCTCAGAGCCTGGAGCCTGTTTCAGCCTGTGACTCCCTCTCTCTCTGACCCTCCCCTGCTCACGCTGTCTCTCTCTCTGTCTCCTAGAAATAAATAAAAAATATTTAAAAAAAAAAAAAAATTATAAACAACTTATTTCAAACTTGAATGATATAAATGTAGATAATTCTCTAATCTCATGTATGGCCAATCCTTTCTCAGAGTATGGATCTACTGATAAGAGTTACCCACTCTTCTCTCTTGCACTGGCCTCAACCATGAATGCGCTTCCTCAGATATCCAGTTTAGATTTCCACCAATCCTCTTTCTAACGTTTTCAGCTGATTTGCTTACCTTAGGGCAATAGCATTTTTGTTTTCTTTTTCTAAAGCAGCTCGCCTTTAGTGTTTCTCAAAAATCCATGTAAATTTTTGTAGGTCAACTCTTTCTCCATCCCCAACTCATCAACTTCCTTGATAGGGTAACTTTGCCAATTAGTTAAATTGCAAGCACAACTGGCATAAACAGGATTAAGAACATATACATCTGACTCTTCTGGACATACAATACTATTGTACATGGCCTGGAGTAGACATTAGTTAGGATGCTTTACTGAAGTAAGAAAGAAACTGGTTGGTCAATTGTGTTGTTTTTAACTGTTTTCATAGTATACAAAGATTTTCTGATTTGGAAATAAAATGAATACAAGGATACTTCACTCGAAGAAAGGATAATCCAGTATGTAACTATCCAAATCTATAAACACAGGTAACAGGGAATTTATTTTTAAAACTCATTCCTTACTTTGCAAAAGAATTGATTTCAGAGCATCTTTAGTAAGTAAAAACCCTAAAGTGTCACAAAATATTCTATTTATGGCATTTCTATTATATGCAACTTTTAAGAGAAAAACATTCTTCTTATAAGTTATACTTGCGTGTAGGAAATTTGTCTAAAAACAAATTCCTATGCAATTATTACGTTTAAATAGGTGTACATTTACGGTTATTACAAGCTTTCTTGGCTTCTAACTTTTTTAACTTGATCTTATCGATATTAAATTGTTTTAATAACAGAATCTTTTAAAACTAATCCATAAATTGTCCATTCATGAACTGTGCTTAGATATACAGATGCAATGGCAGACAGAAAGGGATAATGTGAGGGAAAATGTAAAACTTTTCTTTGAGCTGATAAAAAAAAAATGCTCAGATTATTTTAAAATTGCATATTTGCTTTACTATTTAAAGAAACAGTAATTTGGATTTCACAGTTCATTGAAATAACCTGAAAAACGTGGATTCACACTAAAAATAAAGAAACATAGCTTTGAATCTTATAAAGAAACAGAGGTTTTCCAATAATGGCTTTTATTTCGTACTATGTCAGGATATAAAGTTTTATTTTAGAAAGTATTTTACTAAAGGAAAAACAAAGCACAAGTAATCGAAAGGGAACACCAGCCCAATACCCCGTGAGAGGACATGTGTTTTCACTGTCATGATCACCCCCATCTCATGGTTTCACAAAGGAATCTGACTTTGCTCTTGCAACAAAGCCTAAAGAATATCTATTTTAAGAAAAGCCTATATTGAAATTGTATAGGATACTATATTAAATATATTCCTAAATATTGTAAAAGAAGTTGTTTTACCAAACCAGGAAGTGAAGTTCATTCCCCATATGCTCTCCTCCCAGATATGGAAAATGTATCAATATCTCAATAACAGAAGATAGACAATACAAAGATGGAAGGTTTTTCTTTTTTTTTTTTTAAGCAATAAAACAATGGAATGAGAGGCTATTCCTGAAGTCTCAAACCCCTTTCTCTTTCAAATGCTTGCAGGACTATGTGGCCACAGGTAATTAGGCCAGGAAGGTAAAAATCAGCCACAATTTTCATGAGAAACGTTCACATTGCACATCCCGTGACCACCTACCAGGGCCTCTCACAAATAAAGTCCACATTTAAACATTCTGTTATCCAGACTTGATGCTGCTATGAATGAAAAAGTACAAACCGGAAAAAGAAGAAAACAGAACAGAAGCTCATGGCTGTCTTTTATTTCCCACTCTGTGGAATAATTTTTTCCATTCCCAAGATGATTTAAGTTGACAAATTGGTTCTTCTGGTTGCTTAGCTTCCTGACCTCGAAAAGTCCATTTTCCAACTTCTGTCTCATCCAGCTGTTGACAGGCTAATGCCACCAACCAATGTAATAAAAGCTCCAAGGGGTTTAGGATTAGGATAGGGAATTGTAACAACAGCAGAATAATTAGATGTGAAGTCTGCCCAACTTTTAAGACCTGCTCTTGTCTCTAAAAGAGAACAAATAAGTTCTCTGGAAGGAGGTTAATGTATATTCCATTCCTCCCAGGGTACAACCCGGTGGAGCATTTCTCAGGGAAAAAAAAAACAAAAGCTGGTACCTCTTCTTGCCTAAAACACTTCTTGAAAGTCGATACAATTTAAAGGCACTCTCTACTTTGGTACAATTTTTCTCAGAAACAAATGTCCAATTTTCTTTTCTTCACAGAACCATAAGTCAATACACCTCATACAGCTACTTGCTCCGAGGATATTTGGGGAAATGTCTGCCATGGAAGCAGGCAGAAGAATGGGCAGCTGGGAAGTCAGCTGTCTGCCCTTCCAGATGCACCTCAGGTAGACAGTGCTCCAGCGTGTGTCCTCCACATCCCTCCACATCCCATGGTACCCAAGGACATGTGGTCAGACCTGGACCCGCCGTAGATCCTTTACTGACCGATGAAAGCCTCAGTTTCCTCATCTCTAAAGTGGAGTATTATCTGCTTCATGGACAGAAGGGTAGATTAAACAGAATCTATATAAGGCACAGGACTGGACCCTCAGTCAGTATACAATAAAAATTTCACCTAGTTTTTACTGCCCTGTTCTCAGATCCTAATCAAAGCCTGTAAATAAAAGTCTTCCATTTTACAGTTACCTTTGATTAATCATTATGTTCTCAGTATCATAACAAATCCTGTAAGAAAGAGTAGTGATTACAGTTATCCATCCAATACAGAAAAATAGGTTTGGGTAATTACCCTCTTCTTAGGATTCGTGCTATCCCTCTGGTTTTACATATGGGGTGTAATTAAAGGATATCCATTTTCTGTCATTGATATCTAGAAGATATGAACATCTTACTGAGTGAGAGAAACATTCTGTTATGTGACAGCAATCATATTTTGATATATTAGGCAGTTTTGAATTAACTAAGCCTTTTCTGGTCTCTTCCTTTCTTTCCTGATACTAAGGAATATTTATCATCATAGTTGTAAGAACTCACCATTAATAATCAGGAAAAATCAAATGTAAAACTTTGATACATACACATAAGCAGCACATACCTATTTAGTATTTATTATAAAAAGACAACTTAAATCTACTGGCTGAGATGAAACTTACCTATCTATTATACTTAGGCAACCTCTCTCCCTTGCAATTCATACTTCTCTGTGGGTTAACAGCATAGGAACTTTTATAGGACTAAGGAAATGAAGAACCAGTTAAATATAATTAAGCCTAGCATAGGCCCTTGAATGTAAAAGATGCTTCCAGTAGCAAATCAAATCAAAAACACAACAAATATTCATGAATCTCCCACTTCATACTTAGCACTGTCCTTGAAAAAAACAGGAAGACAGAAAAACTCAAGATGGGCTCTGCTCTCAAGGCACTTAAAATCTGTCAAGGGAAATAAGAGCATCTACCGAAATGAACAGAAAGTGGTCCAGACGATAACCACAGGTCCCTGGAGAAGGGAGGCGTGCGTTGGCTGGAGCAGGTAAGGATGTGTTCCGTGAAAGGGCCAGGATGACAGTCCCAGGTGGGACACGTAGGGCCAGGGTCAGGTGTGCTCTGAGATGAGCAGGGAGAGGCTAAAGAAAACTTCATGTTGAACAGATCATGATTTATGTGCTCTCAGGAGTTATTTCGTTCTCATTAAAACACACACACACACACACACACACACACACACAACTTCCAACTGTTTTAACAGATTTATGCTTTACTCTGGTCTATGTTAATCCCATCATTGACAACGAGTTTGTTTTCTAAATGCCCTGACCTCCAGAAGACTGCAGCTATACGCTTCTATTGGCTTAAAGTCAAGACCTTGGAATCCACATTTCTGGGTGCCCTAATGTGAGAAAAAGTAGACAATCTTCTCAACTAAGGGTTAGGTATCCTTCTAATCCATTCATCCATCCTACATCAATGTATTAAGGTTTTGATGGAAATGACACCAGCTTGGAAGTCCAGAGGCCAGACTCCACTAGCAATTCAACCATTATTCCAGGTCATCTGATTCCTTTTTCAGAGAACTGCTTCTTCCCTTCCATGTGGTTCTAGTGGAGCTGTCACCATGTGTCCTTCCCCCATCGCATCCTCTGGAACAGGGACATGACCTTAAATTGTGATAGCCAACCCCCCGCCACAGCAATGGGCTGGGAGAGCTGCACGTCACCCAAGGCAGGAAAATCAGGTTGTTTCCTGCTATTTTAAATACAGCCACAATATTAGGAGAAAGCTGCACTCCTTCCTTATTGGGATAGCTAATATGGAGTGGACTCCATTGTCGCTCTTAATAAAATTCACAACTGGCACAGGGACCTGGTGAAGGAAACACAAAGAAGATGCACAATTGTATACTAGTTTGTAATGACCTTTGGTCACGGCAAGGATGGAGCAAATGCCGACACGAACGGAAGCACGCATCCTGGCAATGCTGCTGGCCCCAAACCCACTCCGTGACTTCTCAGTCACATAAATCAATGCCTCCTTTTTCTTTTTTTTTTAAGTTTGCTTAAACTAGTTTCAACTGGAAGTCGTGTCTTTGCACCTGAAAACATCCTAATACAAAGCAATCTGTGAAATTAAGCTTCCTTGAACCTCCAGTTTTCCTCATTCTCCCCAATTTCCTCCCAATAAGATCATTTCTAAAGCTCCTTTCATATAATTGTTTCAAATTATGTAATTATCTGATACTTTTTGGAAGAGTATAGGTATTTATAATCAATTAGCCCTCCATGTGGACACGGGGGGAAAGTTGCTTTCTGCAGCAAGTTCTGGTTTTCAAACTGCCTGCCTGTACTGATGCAGAAGACAGACCCTACGTGCTACTTGTCAATACAATAAAGTATATGACATTGTTCTTGACCTTCTAAGATAGAGGAAACTGATTTTAAATATCATCCTTCTTTTCTTAGGGTGGTATCTGCCCCTGCCAATTATCATTCCATCCGATCATTCATCCTTCACTACTGCCCGCCCCTATTACCACTATTCACACCAAATAAATTACCCAGAAAACACTAGTCATTCACTTTCTTTCAATGACTTAGTAGCTTGTGTCTGGTTACAAGTAAAACAAAGCATAAGTAGCAAGACTGTTTCCCTAATCTGCCTGTTAAGGTATAGCAGCATTCTCGGGGTAAGTTAGCAAGCACAGATGTATTCCTGCTGGAAAAGAAAACTAATGTAAAGCCATTCTATTCGTTCACAGGAAATGAGTCAATGGAAACAGCAAGAAACTGTGTGCTCCACAACCTAAGGGCAGTATCTGCTTCCTCAACATGTGTAAGAAGGAAAAGCATTTAGAACAGTAAAAGGTGATCAAATCAGAAAAAATGCTTTAAAAGTGGAAATGAGAGACACCTGGGTGGCTCAGTCGAGTGAGTGTTCAACTTCAGTTCAGGTCATAGTCTGGCAGTTTGCAAGTTCAAGCCCCATGTCGGGCTCTGTGCTGACAGCTCAGAGGCTGGAGCCTACTTCGAATTCTGTTATCTCCCCCCTCTCTCTCCCCCTCCCCTGCTCATGCTCTGCCTCTCTCTGTCTCTCAAAAATATAAATGTTGGGGGAAAAATTTTAGTGGAAATGAGATACCTAGTTTAAATGGATCACCTAGAAACCAAGAAAACTTAATACAAGGTAAAATACTACAGTTTTAGAGAAATAAACATGGTTAACTTTATTTAAGAAGATCAACTTTTCCGCTGTGAGGAAAGACTTTATAGCGATCATTGCCTGTAGAAGGATTTCATATTTAATTAACTATAGAAGTGTTATTAATGAAATATGTCTTGTACCGAGTGATTAAATCTAAAGAAAATCATTTTCTAAAAGACTATGAGAAATGCATATGCATTTTGGACTACACAAATTATTGCTGAATCAAGAGAAAAAATTAATAACTGGCAGACACAAGCATATCTGTTAATAAATCAAAAATTAACATAAGAAGCAACCTAATAATACTCAAATAACAAATGGATTAAAACTACAACTCTAATTTAAATAACTTAATACTGTAATGGAGCATTTCGTGATTTTGCCTCCAAGGACAATCCACATAACATTCTCAACCAATAAAAATGAACTTAAAATCATTAAAAGACTGGAACAGACACAAAAGGTAGATGCTTGCAAGCACATTATCATTGGAATAATGTTTAGGAAATCATATGCCACTGAGAACTTTATACAACACAGGGCAGGCAGAAACACTGATAGTTCTCTAACAGATTTTGAAACTGTTAATTGTACTCAAACACTGTCCTTCTCCATTTCCAAAATTCTCAAGCCCTAGACCAAAATATTAAGCATACATTTTTAAATGAAGCAATTAGATTAATCACATAAAGTCAAAATTATTAACCTGCAACTTCTGTCTTCCAAAAGAGTTTCTGCTTATGGAGCTAATGCTCTTCACCAGACGTTTTATTCTGGACCTTGTTCGACTAATTCAGCTTTTGCTGGGTCTCTGGCAATGAATGTGATTAACTGGGTGTTTAGGGGTACGGTAGAAGGAACACATATCCTGTGAGGTTTTAAGTAATCAATATTTAGTTTTCTGTTTGGCTGAATGACTTGTTTTTTTCACATATCTTCAAATCAGAGAAGAGTTGAAATGGGGTAAAGACATTTTAGCATTAATAAATGTGTAAAGAACTTTAAATACGTGTTCTTCCTGGTAAAATCCAAAAAAAAAAAAAAACCCTCATGTTTAAATAACTACCAAAACCCCATTCGATGGTGAGGTTGGGTCAAAGCACAAAAACCTATTTTTGAACACTGCTCTGAGTCACTTATGGACTCATGTGCTAAATTAATGCAAAGCAAAAGTAGTAAACGCATTCCCTTCTAGGGATACTCTATGAAACACAGTACTTAATATTTGCACTCCAGTCCAAAACTGTAATGGCATTTTCAACAAGTCCATGTGGCTCATCAATGTCCTAATTCCCTTCCGAGATTTTTCAATATGCACTTATTTGATGATTATTAAGGAATCTACTGTATGGAGTAGAAGAAAGAAAAAGAATATAAAACATACCATAAGGCAGGAAAACACTAGACAGTGCCTGGCACATAGCAGGTGTCTAAAAGATTTGTTGAATGAGTGAGTTAAGTGAATGAGGAAAAGAGGTGGTGTGTACTCAGGAGTAAACTTTTGACTTCCTTACCTCTACCAGGGATACTGTCCAACATAACATATGTCCAGCATAGCACGACATAAGATTATGCTTCTTTTTTTATTCTGATCACCAACAATCCCAATGTTTAAAAGAAATAAAATAGTAAAAGTTCAAAAAAAATAGCTAAACAAAACTTCATTCTGAAATACACCCTATATCAAAAGGAAATATAGAAGGGGGAGAATCAAATTATCTTGAATTTGTCAGAGCACACCATTTTCCTTCCATATGTACACACAGACAACTAGATTTAACCCCATAACTTTATTGACATGATCACACAGTTATTAATTACTATGCCTGCTGCTATCTCTCACCGTAATGTCCCTTCCGTAAATCTCCCACCTCATCCATTTCTTTACATCCAAAGTCTCCTTCATAGCCTTGTTCAAAATGCAACTTCTCTGAAGTCCTGTGGATTTCTCCAGCTGTACACCATGCCTCCCACTTCCTAAGGCCCTCGGCAGGTAGCAGGCCTTCTGTCCCATCAGGACACTGATGTGAGAAAACCATCTCAAGAAAATGCAAGCCTCTCATGTAGGTTAGCCCCACCACTGCCCAGGAGAATGACTTGCAACTCTGAGACACATAGTGTTCTAGCATCATTGAGGGAATAAACAAAATGAATACGATCATGCGGAGGAAGACTGGTTTTGCTTGAAAGTAAATGGTATCACACAACGATGATGTAACGATCAATTCCATCCATTGATATGAAAATGATTTAACCCTCCCAGCAGAACACAGAGCCTTGGGAGACCCAAATGAGGCTTAAAATTGAGCCATCTTCAAAAAGTGAGATGGCTTCCTCCGCTAGGAGTACTGTCTCTCCAGTCTGTCACCCAGCCATCCGAGGATTCCTTGAATGCCTACTATATTCCAAGTTCTACTATATTCCAAGTCCTGCAGACGTTAACACAAAGCAGAAGCCATCACAAGCAAGGTCTCAGCTCTGCAGACCAACTGCTTGCATCCCAAATGTGAGGCCCCCAGGCAAAAGCTTGTGAAAGGCCCTCTTTCTCATATGACTACACAGTCAGAAAACAGAAGCAGTTGTCTGCTGTGCACAGTCCCCGACATTCTCTCCGCTGCCTTTCCTACCTCTCTCTAACGAATGGAAGCCAGATGAGTCATTAACCATAAATAAACTGAGTAACTAATCTTAACCAAATGGGTAACTCTATCAAATTTAGTTGAAGTGGGCATTCTATGGGTTTAACGGTGCCTTAGAGGTCTCTGAAGACTGTAATATATCCCCTGTTAATTTAGGAGAAGTGCCTCAGCAAGGAAGCCATAGACAGGCAAATGTGACTTCTGGTTAGTCCCCAGGGGCTCCTTCTGTCTCCAGTGGCTTTTCCGGGATCATTTAGGAATTAACTTGTCTGTGCTGCAGCATTTCCACCATGTTTGGGCTCAATGTTATGGAACATCAAACAATCAAAGCTACTTACGTTTTAAAAGAATGTTCACAAGTTCATTATTTATTCAGTGAATAAATAATTTATCAATCCCTTACAATGTACAAAATTCTCTACCATCTTTAAGTATAGTTAGCTACAAAAGACATATAAAAATAAGTATGACATAAGGCAATGTATGATGAATGACAAGTCAAGAAGGTGTCCGAAAAGGGAAGGTCACTTCTTTATGAATAATAGAAGCTAGTATTTCTTAAGTGTTTACTAAGTATTAAGCACAGAGTACCATGCTAAGCACTTTACACAAAATATCAGTGCATTAAGTCGTGAAGTACTGGGGCGGGGTGGGGGGGAGTAGAGGGGAACAACAGACAGGAAAAAATGAGATTTGAGCTCTGCACTGTCAAATTGCCTTAGCCATTAAAGTCAGGATAACATTAACTATTGGAACATAAACAAATGTTGATCTTAAACAGAAGTCTATTTTATGTTTCTACAATTTTTTCAAATATTTAAAACCCTAACACACATAGAATATTTACTCCAATATTCTTTTTTAAAAATTTTTAATGTTTTATTTATTTTTGAGTGAGAGAGAGAGAGTGAGTAATTGGGGAAGGGGCAGAGAGAGAGGGAGACACAGAATCTGAAGCAGGGTCCAGGCTCTAGCTATCAGCACAGAGCCAGATGCAGGACTCAATCCACAAACTGTGAGATCATTACCTGAGATGAAGTCAGATGCTTAAGCAACTAAGCCTCCAGGGGCCCCACTCCAATATTTTTTAGGAGCGTGCATTTCAAATATGCACATGGCAAAATTTTAGAGGACTCAATGCAAATGTAAAGGTCTTTTTTTCTTTTTAATTACCAATTCCATTTTAATTAAAAATACTCATTTTTTCCCTGAAATCCTAAAAATGCCCTAACAGGACCCTATTAAGACCAATTTAGCTTTTTTTTTTTTTTTTACATTTTAAAACAAAAAATGGAATAAGACATATGCCTGTGTGACACATTAATAATTCATTGTTTATTATCTTAGAGGCATTTAGTATGAAAATAACACATTCCAATTTATTATATGCATGTTATTTCTTGTTCAAGTAAATAATTCATACAATTCCCATACTAATTGAGATCATTTGAAATACGAACTTGGAGCTGTTTCAGTAAGTAAACTGGGTAAACACAGCATATAAGGTGATAAGCAGGAATCCAACAATCAGAAAGGAAATGAAAATAAATCCATCATCAAGGAGTTCTCAAGGATAATGAGGAGAAAGGTTCCCAAAAGCTTATGCGAGGCCCAATGTGATCGATGCTGTGGAAGTGGCAGCAAAATTCAGAGGAGAGATACGTTTTTATCGGGAAGAATCTACATTTTTCTGCAGGTGGCAAGTGAGTTCAGCCTTAAAGATAAGGGACAGGCCACTCACAGGTAAAAATGAGGCGAGAACTTTCCTGCATCTGCTGTCCTCAGTCAAGGCAAAGGCAGCAAGCAAACCTGGGGGCAGGTGAACGTTCAGGTGTGGTGTAGAGAGAGCTGTTGTCAATGTCCTTACAGTAATGGCCTGAATTAAATAGGGAATCAGGCCCTGAGGAGCAGACTCAATGCCATGGTGAGGAATTAGAACTTCGTTTTATTGGTCTGCATCTCTCAAATTGGAGAGAGGACGTAGGGAAGGGGGACAGTAGGAACAGATTTAGCAGCAAACAAAATGGGAGTAAAATCCTGTTCTTTAAAGGGCAAATATTCTCATGGAGGACAGACATCTAAAACATAAATAAAAACACGGTATTCTGATGTATAAGGATAGTTTTTTAATATGAGTTGACTTTTGGCCAGAAGGAATTGGGAGAAGCCATAAGGGATAAGGAGGATGTGTATTCCAGACAGGGAACAGCAAGAGCTGGCTCTAAGGATGAAGTGTGTGAGGGTGTGCAAGGTATAGCAGGGCCATGTGACAGAGAAGGGATTGAGGGCTAAGTAACAGAAATGAAATCAGGGAAGTGCTGGGAGCAGGTCACATGGCTCCTGTGAGGCCTCAACAAGGATTCTGTATTTTGCCAAGTGAAATGGGAAGTCACTGAAGGTTCCATGAGTGGATTCCTATTTTGAAAGTATCTAAGTAAAGACCATCATGGGGCAACGTGGAAACAGGAAGGTCAGCGAGTAATGCAATAATCCAGGAGAAGAATCGCACCAAGAAGACTCACCAGATGGCAGGGGAGGTGGCTGGAAACATTCCAAAGGTAGAGTCAACTGGATTTGCTAACAGGTTAATGGTGGGTATGAGAGACACAAAGGAAGCAAGGACGACTCCAACCTGCTTAGCCTGAGAACCAGACAAAAGGTGTTGGCATTTACTGAGACGAGAGAGAAGCAGGACGACCATCTGGAAAGAAAGATGGGAGAGTCCAGAGTTCCAGGTGAGCGGTGTCTGCTCACTCTGCCAGCAAGATACACACCGCAGGTCAGATCTGTCCAACTCCAATGCCCACACGCTCTACTCAGCTTTGGTGGAGGCTGAGATGCGGGAACAACATGAGTTGTTCTGAACAGAGTGAAGGGAGGTGAGAGAGAGTTGACAAGAAAGGGAAAGTCGAGCAGAAGGTAAAGCACCATGCCCGGAACGAGGCGGGAGGGAGGCACTTGGGGACTGAAGGAAACCAGAAAAGAAGTGGAATATTTGCCGAGGGGTTCTCACATAGAGTCCACAAAGAAGGATGAAAGAACGAACAAGAACATGGACGGTGCTGCTAAAATAGAACACGCTCATGAAATAAATGACGGAGAGCCCATGTCGGCAAGTAATGGCAGTACCATCTGAACCACTTTGAATTTATTAACAATATTGCCCTTCCCAGGAGGCACTTGGAGTGTCTTGTTTTTACAATGTCTCATTAAGACAAGAAGCCCACTTACCTCCACAGAGTGTACGAGTTCATGATACAGACTACTGCTTAGTAATGTGCCATGTTATGCAGCACTCTGAATGGAATGAAGAAAAGGGACGCGCTGCTGCTTTTAGAGAATTACCGCCCCCCCATTTTTCTGTTTCCAAGTGCTGTCTCAACACCACTGCTGTAATGACACGCTGTAGTGTGATGCATCGATGGCTAATCCTGAGGATTCTCTATTATCTCCTGCTTTGGGATGTGCAGCATCAGAAATCTGATGGATTAATGAAAGACTGTTAATGCTAATTGCTGACATAAGACTATTTAGGGCGCCAAAGCAATCGCGGAATTTTTTTAGATGTTTTCACAGCTTTTCAGAGCACTGTACTAATCAGTCATGCTAATTCCAACAGTAAACAGCGCATAGCTTTGGTGAGAGACCATTAAAACTCTCTTTCATCTCTACAACTCCTTCCCAAATACCATCCTTAAATCCAGATGATTTGCCTAAGATCATTTATCTGCTGTATTCACCCCATCCGGACTTCAGACACAGCTGATGGCTAGATTTTACATGTCCCTAATTAGAACAGATGTGGCCACCCCAGCTTAAAAACACCTCAGCAAAGTGAACCAGATGCTCTGTTCACGGAAAGGCCATCCAGAGCTGACACACGGACATTTCTTTGTGCCACTTAAGACCTACAGGCCACCCAAATGTTAACGGTAAAACGCAGTGAGTAGAAACACACCCGTTGGAATCACACATGAGATCCTGTTGTAATTATGACCATTATTATTGGTATAATTTTTATTTTTTGAGAGAGAGAGAGCATGAGTGTGGGAGGGGCAGAAGGAGAGAATCTTAAGCAGACTCTATGCTCAGTGCACAGTCCAACATCGAGCTCAATCTCATGACCATGAGATCATGACTTGAGTCGAAATCAAGAGTCGGACACTTAAATGACTGAGCCACCCAAGTGCCCCATCAGTACAACTTCGAAGTCAATTAGACAACCTCTCTGAGCTTCACTAGGCTCTTCTATAAAATAAGGCTATCACTTCATGCTTTGCATATAAAATGTCTAGGGGAGCACTGCCAGGAAAATTGAACAGGCATGGATTCAGAAAACACCTTGGTCTGGTCTCTACCATATATGTGTCACTGCAGTGGAAATGGATACACTAGTCAAACAGCTTGATGACAACTGGCCATTGACATTATGTCCCCATTTTATACACAACCAACCTTCTTTTTTTTTTTTTAATGTTTTATTCATTTCTAGGAGAGAGAGAGAAAGTCAGCGTGAGCAGGGGAGGGTCAGAGAGAGAGGGAGTCGCAGACTGAAACAGGCTCCAGGCTCTGAGCCGGCAGTCAGCACAGAGCCCGACGCGGGTCTCGAACCCACGAACCGCGAGATCATGACCTAAGTGAAAGTCGGACGCTTAACCGACTAAGCCACCCAGGCGCCCCTACATAACCAACCTTCTAACTTGGCTTCCCCTTAGGCTGTTTAGATCTGGATAAGATGTGCCTTTCAGAGAATGCTATTTACCACATTCTCATTGTAAACTGAGAGATCAGCCTTTGACACTTGGCTTTTTACACAAACGTACCTCGTGATTTTGTGTCACTAGGCTGAGCACAATCGGCACAGGATATATTGACAATCAAATTTCATTAACATCCAGAACCTGGAGGACGGTAGGCTAAGTGAAATAAGCCAGGCACGGAAAGACAAAGACTGCATGAGCTCGCTCATATATGGAATCTAAAAAAGGCAAACTCACAGAGGCAGAGAGGAGACTGGTGATTGCCAGAAGCCAGAGGGGGGATGGAAATGGAAATGTACTAGTCAAAGGGCACAAAATTTCAGTTAGGAAAGATGAGTAAGTTACAGACATCGAATCCACAGCATGATGACTATAATTCATAATACTGTACTGTGCCCTTGGAATTTGTTGAGAATAGGTTCTAAACGTTCTCACCACACAGAAAACTAAACGGTAACAATGTGAGATGATAAATTATAATTAGCTTGATTGTGGTAATCATTTCACAATGACCATGTGTATCAAGTGTATGCCTGTGTGTACTTTAAGTATATACAATGTTTATTTGTCAATTATACCTTAATAAAAATTGGGGGGAAATGTCATTAAGATTCATAGCTACCATTACCACCTCACCCCTGATGGCTATGTGGAAGTAAAACAATCACCGGGGAAAGTCCGAGGAAAGGTGTCGGGGAAATCACCCGTCGATTTAGGAAATGGTTCCCTATCTCTGGACCATTATCTATTCCCCAAACTGGACTCAATAATCCTCTGAAGCACCCCAGTGAACCCCCTGTTGTATTATGAAATATATAAATCAGCTCTAGGGGCTCCTGGGTGGCTCAGTCGGTTAAGCATCAGAATTGGGCTCAGGTCATGATCTCACGACTCGTGGGTTTGAGCCCATTGGGCTCTGTTGACAGCTAGCTCAGAGCCTGGGGCCTGCTTCAGATTCTGTATCTCCCTCTCTCTCTGACCCTCCCCTATTCATGCTAGCTCTCTCTCTCCCTCTCTCTCTCTCTCTCTCAGAAATAAATAAAACATAAAAAAAATTTTTTTAAGCTAGCTCTGTGTTAGTTAATTCCCTGTCCATTTGAATACAAATGTGCTATCACAGCCGAGGTAGTGGAAAAAAATATATCTTATCACAGTTACTAAAGGTGAGAATCACTGCTGTAGAAAATCAAGTTTATTGATTATTTAAGAAAGGAAGGGTAAAAACAAAGAAGGAAATTAGCACAGGTTTTGATGAGACTGGGTTATATTTTCTCAGCAGGATTCAGTTTCAATTTAAAGCTGAAAGGACTCTGAGCTTAAAGATATTGGGTGATTTGGTTACAATTCCGGAGGATTGGATTCAAGATTACTTTGTAATCTCATGACTTTAAAACCTTCTTAATTAAAGACTCACATTTGTTTTAAATGAAATGGGACATGGACTTGTGGACCAGAAATGTGAATCAGTATGAGGGAAAATGGCTGTGAGTGGTGGTCCCTGAGGCTCCCAGATCTAATGTGATACTCAATTAAGGAGGAAATCAGGTCCTGGATGCAGGCTCCCACCTCCACACAGCATGTAAAGTGGGCTGACCTCAGGCCCCAGCACAAAACCGAGGGCTCATATTAGTGCTGCTGCATACATCTAGAACCATCCTCCCCTTTCTTGATAAAGCAAAATGTGGCATTAACAGTGTTTTTATCTTATCTCCAGGAGAGAAAAACAAAGCCTTAGTCTCGAAGAAGTCCCTCCACAAGGGTCACTTGTGTTAAGAGACTGCCCATGGAAATCCATCATCCTCTCAAGGATTCTCCAGAGTTCATGACAGAAAACATTTTTAAACGAACAAAGAGGAAAATTTAAAAGTAACACTCCAAATTTTCTTCTCTCGTCCCCTCACATGCAATTCTAAAATAAATCAGCCAACGAGCTGCAAGTCTCTTCCACTTTTTTAAATGGCTCTAAATCCTCTTCCACATGTCCTTCAAGCAACTGTCCTACTTCTCCGCTGCTCCTTGTGACCCCACCTCTCAGGAGAGTCATCTGCCACTGCTGTGGGTCCCTTGTCCCTGCAGCTGAGTACGGCCTCCAGCACAACGAAACTCCTGGCGGCTCCAGGCCGGGTGAGACAGGGTTCTCAGGCCCTGTCTTCCCTCCTGTCTGGACCATGTCGCCATCATGGAATGCCCTCTCTTCCCTGGGCTTCCTGTATTTCCTCCTCCTCCACCAGGCGTCCAATGTCGGGAGAGTCTGTACCTCTCCCTGGATCCTCTTCCATCACTCTTCTTGTTCCTTAGACATTTCATCCAGCCCCTGGCTTCAGTCACCTGGCCTCCCGTCCTGAGCTCCTGGCGGCCATCTCGGAGTGGCTGTCTCCACACCTCGACTTCCATGCATTCAAAGCATTCCCACAGCCGTGGTCTTCTTCCGGTGTTCCCTCAGTGAGTACATGGCATCTCCCCCCCTCCCCCCCGCGGCTTAACTCTCCCCTCTCCCTCACCTGTGCTATCCAATCTGTCATCAAGCCCTGATGATTTTAGCTCCATTGTCCCTCACCTGGAATACCAACATCGTCCACGAACCTATCTACCACAATGCACTCTTGCCCTCTCGACCACACTTCTAAATCCATTCTCTTCACAGCCTGAGTGATCTTTAAAAACACTACATGTGTATGGGTGTGTGGGTGTGCATATTAGCACGCACACACACACACACACACACACACACACAATCTTGTTAGCCTGTGTTGTTCTTAGCTCAAGTGGTTTCCAGTCGCACCTGAGATATTTCACATGGCTGAGCAGACTCCACTTCTGGCTCCCATCCACCTCTCCACAATTTCTAATACAGCTCACCCTGTTCTCTCTGTATTACAGACATGTTGGCCTTTTAATTTCTAAGACATTCCATACACTCTCCCCAAAAAAGGGCTTTCATACATCATTGTCCTTTGCTACAACACCACCACTACCACCACCACCACTCCTTACCCTGCAAATGGGTCATCTATTATGTTGATTAAAAATCTGGATGATCAGGGGGCACCTGGGTGGCTCAGTTGGTTAAGCGTCCAACTCTTGACTTTGGCTCAGGTCATGATCTCACAGTTCATGGGTTCAAGCTCTGTGTCACGCTTTGTGCTGACAACGTGGAGCCTGCTTGGGATTTTCTCTCTCCCTCTTTCTCTCCCTCTCCTCCCCCTGCTTTTGCACTCTCCTTCCCCATCAAAATAAATAAACATTAAAAAACTTTTCAGAGGATCAGGCTCTACCCTAGACCTAAGGAATCCAAAAATCTCAGAGTAGCTAGAATACATCCTTTCAACAATGGCCATGTGATTCTGTTGAGCAGGTACAGGGACCTGATATAAACCATTATCCCTGGAAAAACTTGACCCTGACCACATCCAAGGGGCCAAGGTCACCATTAATGAGACAAGCCACTCCTCCTATGGACAGGTTAGACAGCTCTTCCTTATACTAGGCTGAAACCTGCCTCCTTGAGCCTTCTACCCATTGGTCTAGTTCAGTAATTCCTTAAAATCTCCTCCTAGGGCAGGCTGGCACCCCACCATCTTGATGGTTTCCTTCTGAAGCTGCTTCCATGCAGCTACTATTTTTTTTAAGACTTTAAATTTTAGAGCACTTTTAGTTTCACAGCAAAATTGAGGGGAAGCGTCAGAGATTTCCCATCTACCTCCTGTGCCTCCCGACATGGATAACTTCTCCCATATCAACATCCTCCACCAGAGTGGTACATTTGATGTAACTGACAAACTCATTGGTACATTACAGCCCAGAGTCCATAATCTACTCCCGTTTTTTTTAATGTTTATTCATTAAAGACTGAGTGCAAGCAGGGGAGGGGCAGAGAGAGAGGGAAACAAAGAATCGGAAGCAGGCCCCGAGCTCTGAGCTGTCAGCACAGAACCTGATGTGGGGCTTGAACCCACAGAACCATGAGATCACAACCTGAGCTGAAGTCAGATGCTTAACCAACTGAGCCACCCAGGCGCCCCTACCCCCATATTTAAGGGTAGTTCCTAAAGCCAAATTTAAATGGTTCCAGGCCAACTCCTCATTGAAGCTAACACAGAGGTTCAAAAGGTCTCTCTCAACCGCACACTGGTCATGAAACCAACAGTGGGGAAAATGGACATGCTGGAAACCTAGCCCGTCACTTATGAGGCTCAAGATTGCAAACCGCACCAAGTCTCAGCCTCTTCATTTGTTAAATTGACACGGCAGCAGTGCCTTCCTCTTTGGGTCAATAGAAAGATTAAAATAGCTCATGCAAGGGAAGCATATGGCCTGCTGCCTGTCGCACAGAAATGTACAAAAATAGAATGTGAGCTCCCTGAAGACAGGGCTTTATGTCAGTTTGTTTAGCACTGTTAGCATTCTGTATAGCACCTGCCACAGAGTGGCCATTCAATTATTTGTTGAATGGCTGAATCAGTAACAGTCGTGGGCAAAGGCAGAATTTTAAAAGAAGAAAATGTTTAATTTTGAAGAGAGCTGGAAAAAAAGAGAAATAAGATGGAAAGGAATTCTAATTTAGTTCCTTTTAGCTTAAATTAAAGTATATTGTTTAAGTGACTCTTAAAATGGCAACTAATGGTTTTGACATATCATACAGTGATTTAAATGTTTCATTCGTTTAAATAAAATAGAATAAGAAATGTCTGATTTAGAATCAAGCTTTTGTACCCTATTTGCAATGTTCAGAGAGCTATATTATCTTTTTCAAATCTCATTTCCAAGACAGTATCTACCATGCAGCAATAGTACACTAGGGAACAGCAGAAATACATTAAATCAGTTGCATTATTTTTAAGCTGAATCACTAAACTACTTAACATTTTTTGTTTCTGAATTATTTTAATGTTTTAATGCTAAGGTGAAAAATAGCGAATGCCTCAGATACTTAAGAAAATCCAATTTGGTATACAGAAACCTAATAGTGGCTCATAAAATATGTAACCCAACATATATATATTTTTTTATATTACTACTGAAATACATACTACCTATATTTAGTATATTTATCATATGGCCACTTGAAAATTCTCCAAAATCTTTTAGAAGAAATAAGATGGTTTTTTTTGTTTTCGAAAGGAGAGCTACCCAGATTAAGATTTCCATTTCCACGGGGCCTCTTATTAGGAACAAACGGAACTCTGCCCAAGCATGGCCACAAGCAACCTGCTTCCTAACTAACCTGCTCTGTCGGCCGCCTTGCTGGTCCTTTTAGAGGGACAATAACTGGGTTTACATTCGGTTCTACTCCATACCACAAAAACTTTCCACCTGAAATATTCAGAATGGCATTTAAGGTAATCATGGGCCCAAGTACCTGAACTCTGCTGTCCCTGGTTTACCCCAGAGGCCCCATCTCCATTCTACCGTGGGGACCAGCATGGGGCTGGGCAGGGAGCAGGTGCTTCCTACATACTTGCCGGATGGACTAAGCATCACCACAGGGCCCTGGGTTATCTATATCCTGAAGGCGACCATGGCGGCACGGTACCCCAAAGCCCACAGTCCGGCCCTACAACCCTGGAACAAAGACCACCACCCAACAGATGGGTGTGCAGTGGAAGAGGCCAGTGCTCTGGGCAGACAGAACCTCCCTCCAGGGGCAAGGGGGCCATGGACAGGGTGGCCTAGGACAGAACACACAACCCACATTAGTGAAATGTAACTGACTTTCCTGCTCAGCTTCTTGGCTTAACCAAGTCTTCCAGGGAGGGAGCCATGACCCTGACAAGGGAAAGGCCAATGTCTGAGGCCCAAAAGGCCCATGATGTTTGGTGTTCAAAACTCGAAAAAAGACGACATCTGCCCAAAGTGAGGACAGAGTGGCAGGGTATACAAATCAGTGAGTGGGGTCAGGAGGTGAGTACAAACAGCATGAGAGGGAGACAACAGCTTCCAGAGGGAATCCTAATTCTACCACTATTTTATTGTGCATCATCTTGGAGACACCAGAATAGGAAGAGACCAGGGAATTTCCTCTGTAGACAAGAAGGACACTACGCCACCTATGGAGAGTTACGAGGCCCCCCGAGTAAGGGGCTGCCTTCCTAACCGGAGATATAATCGGACTGAGTATAAGAGCTTGTCAAAAACCTCACAACCGTAACCCAAGTATGAAAGCTGCGCTAACACGGGTCAGGCTGAGACCCTGAGCAAGGATGTTACAACTGCATGACTAGCAGGCCTCTTCTGTTCATGAAGATACCAGCTTCATTACAAGGATGGGGGCTGTTTGGGGGGTTATGCTAGTGGAAGTTATCTCTATGCTCCCTCCCATTCTCTGAGCAAATTCTAACCCCTCTACCCACCATGTTCTTCTGGCCATCCACCCATAGGTTGACAGGTGAACTCACTGAAGAAAATTCTGATAGCAGTTTTTAGGTCCCTATGTACAAGATAGTGAAGCAGAAACTTTTCTCTCCACCTAAAGTCTGTACGTCAGGCCTATAAGGACCCTTTAAATGGGGATAGGAACAAAGATCTTTCCCAAAGAGGAGTGCTTGTCCCATAGAGGGCATGACATTTCCTATGTCACCTGGTCAGACAATACCAGAAAATAACGTATTTTAAAAACAAACCTAGGAACACAGTCCTGATTAAGCTTCATCTACGTGCAGCCTTTCCTTTGCCTGGTGAACATTATCAGAGTAAAAAGGGTGTGAAATCAGGGGAGCCTGTGCATTAAGCTATCTCACAAACGTTAATCCTTTCAATTCTTGCAGTAGGAAGTATTTTCCCTATGTTACAAAGAGGAGGAGAAGGGAGGGGAGGGGAGGGAACAGTGAAGCTGGGACACATACAGGTGACCTGTTCCAGACCCCTCAGTTCCACACTTGTGGATATGGGTTTCAAACCCAGGCCTGTGACCTCCAAACGTCACACGGACTGTTGCGGCCTCACCACAACGCCGCCAGTGACTGACGCGGACCAACTAAGTGCATCCTAATGATTCTAGAACCTCTGCTACTTTTCCCAATGTTTTCATTCAAGGAGGCACAAGAGTTATAATAGCAGCTATATTTTCTGTTCTCTTATCTCACAATATAATTTCACCACAGGGCACAGATTAGGCCCTATTCCCTCTTCATTTTTAAGACAAAAATAGCAAAACTGATTCAAGTAGCGTGGGACTTTTAAAAACATCTATTTGCATTCCCTGTGATAAGAGCTGGAAAATAACTAGTAGGTGAAACCAAATCAGGAAATCTGAAAATCTCTGACTTCTTGACATGCTATTAGGTTGGGTTTTTTTTTTTTCCCCAATAACTTGCAAATCAGGAAACAGTTGAGATTACATTCTACTGCCTGCTTAAAAAGATATTTGAACTTGGGAGTTTTCTTGGCCTTCTGAAACTTTTTTCACACACTCTCATCTCATTACTCCCCTTAAATATATGCTCTCAATGGCAGCTATTGGTATATTGCAAGCTCCTGTAAACAGTCTCTATAAATTTTTTTAGAGGCAAAAAAAAAAAAAAAAATAGACCCTTGAAAATCTCTAGACTCTTGAAAATCTCAGCCAAATGGGGCACCTGGTGGCTCAGTTGGTTAAGCATCTGCCTCAGGCTCAGGTCATGATCTCACAGTTCATGAGTTCAAGCCCCGCATCAGGATCTGTGCTGACAGCTCAGAACCTGGAACCTGCTTCGAGTTCTGTCACCCTCTCTCTCCCTCTCTCTCTCTCTCTCTGCTTCTCCCCCACCCTGCTCATCCTCTGTCTCTCTCAATCTCAAAAATAAACATTAAAAAAAAACTTTTTTGAAGAAAAGAAATTCTTAGCCGAAGGAGGTTATGGCACAGGCGTCAGGGCTGGTTTCTCAGACGGCAGTTGTTCATCCGCACACAGTGCTCAATGCGTGCCCACCAGTTCTAGGAGCCCTGCACACACTCTCTCGGGTCTCTACACAATGTTGGGTAGGAGATACTATTCTTGTCTCCACTTTACAGAAGAGGAAATGGGGGCACAGAGAAGTCAGTAACTTGCCCAAGCCACACAGCAAGGAAGTGTTAGAGCTGGGATTCCAATCTCACCAGTCAACAGTACTGCCACCCTCGTACTTCAATAGATCCTGACTGCTTTCCAGCCGGGAACATGGGAAGAAGTCCTTGCAAGATGTAATCTGACCTCATAATGAATAGAGAACTAGGACTCCTACCTCTTCATTCTTTAGGAAGCGCAGAGAGCCCAGGGCAGTGCAAGGGAAGAATGTGGGAGACCAATGGTAAGGAGGTATGGTCCTGCTCACACGTATAAATACTTATGTGTATGGTCTTAGAAAAATCAGAAGGCCTTGTTTTTTTAATCTGAAATGCCAGAAGCTGGGGAAGGAGGGTTGGGAGGATACTATACAGTATATTCATATCTGAGCCGGTTTCAGATCTTCCAATATTGGCAGGTTTTTGTTTAATCATGACAACATTTCCCATAAAATCCTCATGGCTCTTCTCTCTTTCAGTTCCCACATTCTCCATGCACAAGCTGGGACAGAGGAGCGCTGAAGAGTTGGGGCCTCAGCTGGGAAGTCCTGGGTTCATGTCCGTGGCCTACCACCTGTGGGCACTGGACTGGTCTGACTGTTTCTTTAGGAGAAACAATGCCATTCACTTTGCATGTTTGTTCCTAAGGCACGTAAAGAGTCTAGTGCATGTTAGCCATGAGGAGCTTATGAATAGGAGCTATTTTTATTACTCTAGGCCTTAACTGTCTCTTACCTAAACTATTAAGCCTCACAAAAACATGGAAATAAAGACACTCGATGTAGCATTGTTAACAGTGAAACAGTGCTAACAACCTAAACGCCCAACACTAAAAAAAGAATACGTAAGCTTCAGAATACTATTAAAGTCACATGCAGCTATTAAACATTATATTTTCAGGGTGCCTGGGTGGCTCAGTAAGTTGAGCGTCTGACTCCTGATTTCAACTCAGGTCATGATCCCATGATTTGTGAGACTGAGAGCACCAGCAGCACAGAGCCTGCTTGGGATTCTCTCTTTCCCTCTCTCTGCCCCACCCACCACCCACCTCTCTCTATATATAAATAAATAAACATTAAAAATTTTTAAATAATATTTTCCAGAATGATTTTTCAGGATGGAAAAATAGTGATGACGTGACCTCTGAAAAAAGAGCTTTTACACGAGCTGTAAAACTCGTATCCATAACGTACTCACTATTGGGCACAGGAGTACACATATACATTACACACACACACACACACACACACACACGGAAATCTGGGAAAAATACAACAAACTGTTAATAGTGTTTCTTTGAGTAATTAGATCAGGTCTTATTTTATTGTTGATACTTGCTGGCATTTTCTAGCCTTTCCTATAACAACAATACAGGATTCATATAATCCGGAAAAAGGTTAAAAATATAAAGTGATTTTTGACAAAACAAATATACATTTTCCCAAAAAAGCTAAGATTTACACTAAAAGCAAAACCATTTTAAAGTCATTAAATTGTAAAATAACACCCCAATAAGCTATCCCCTTACATCAAAAAGAAAAATGGAAAAACAATAATTTCCAGAAATTCAAATACCAAATAAGCAAGGTTAACACATTGAGGATTTAAAAAATTTTTTAAAAAGGTATCATAAAAATCTTATACAAGTCACTGCCCAGAATCACAGAAAAATCAGAAATGGAAAGTTTTACAAAATGATTTTTCCTCCAATGCCTGGAAAAAATATCTTGGAGGGATTATGGGTTCAGAGGAGGAGTTGGCCGAACTTTGGCTTGTTTCAACAACCCCTTTTTCTGTTCTCTTTCTCTCTCCCTCAGCACACACACACACACAGACACATACAAAGCCAGGCCTCCTCAAGTATTTAACCCCTGACTCGCTCAGAGTAAAGCATCCAGCTTTCACTAAGGGCCTCACCCACTGCAGGGGGCGTGTCCTCCTACTCAGTGCTGAGGTGGGGGGCATGCCCTCTCTCCTGCCCCCAGCTCATTCCCACCCAGGCAGGCAGCCACCAGCCCCTCTTGGGCCTGCCTCTGTAGCCACCCTATTTATCTGGGGCGCAGCCACAGTGCAAGCCCCAGGGGACACGTGAACCAGGCCTATCTCGGCTATTTAGGCCCCATTAAGATTCCACATGACAGCAAAAGCTCAGGTACAGTCCCATGAGAGTTCACTGAGGGTCTTCTCCTCCAACTGGCAGAGAGAAGGGAACGATTATCAGAGGTGACCTATGACAGGAAAAAAAAAAAAGAAACTAAAGAGAAAGGCCAATCCCCCTCATGAAGCTGTTCCTGTTCAGGGACCAGGGTCTGTCTGTTCCTCACTTACCACTCAGTCACAGCACGGGAGTTGCTTTACTCACTGCCCATGAACTACCAATGGGCTCTTGAGCTCCTGCCTCTTCCTCAAGAAGAATTTGGTACCTTGTGGTTTATGTTAGTCAGGGTAGGCTGAATTCTACTGCAGTCACAATCACAAAATATCAGGGGTCGCTTTTCGCCCAAGCTCCATGCTCACTGCAGGTCAGCCGGGGGCTCTTTCCAAGTCATCGTCACCCCAGAGCCAAAACAGGGTAAGTTGTCATGGCAGCGGGCACAGGGAGTGGTGAAACGCACACCGGCTTTGCTGCTTCTGCCCAGAAGTTGACACTAAATTGGCTGAAGTAAGTCATAAGGCCACATACACTCAAATGGACAGAAACTACAGTCTTCCACGCCAAGAGAGAGAGTCAGAATATCTGTGAATATCCATGCTTCCAGTAGGTCCCCAAGACCTGCTTTCCACCTGCTCAGTAGAAAATATATCTGAGAAACATCTCCACCATAGTCCCTGGCTGGAAGCTTCAACTGGCTACCACTAGGCAAATGGTGACTCTCGCCCACCTCTTCAACGACTGTTTTCTGAAAGCGAACCCTTAAATAGAACGGAGCTTAAACAGTTACTTAAGACTCCAAGTAATCATCACTATCTTGTATTTTAAACACACACACGCATGCATACAAACACAAGCAGTAACTGCCAGCCATCTGTACTGAAAATAAAATATTCTTTTTTTAAGAATAACACTTTTCCAGGATCGGAGTCCCCAGTGAAATGTTGCTTTACAAAGCTCAGTCAATCCCAAGTGAAAATTCTTTCTTTCTCAGAAAATGTCATCGTCTGTAAATGTTCCCTGGGGCCAAGCTCAAGAAGGCGCTCCAGAGCTTCGCCCAGAACTAAACCTTCCGTGAATCAAGCTTTTAGATACTCTCGACACTTTGGGCATCCAGACATTCACACAACCCTGAATTATTTATTCACCAATTTTGCACAACTTCCTAAACACCAACGGAGACCAGGATGGTTGCAGCTATTTGATGTTACATCTTCTCAAGTGGCTAAAGACGCTATAAAGCACCCCATTGCTTAAGCCTGCCATCTCAGTTCCATTAGCGGTAAAGACCTCTCTATTCAAACTGCTAAGTAAATCCTCCGAGAGCCAAGGGACTGTTTCATGCTTGAAAGCAACTGTTAAGAATTTGACAACAACCAAACTGTTCCTATTTAATCCTTCTCCCAAGGTAAAAAGAATTATAGGTAAACATATGCCTTCATTATTTGCTTTGCTGCATTTCAATACCCAATCCCACACAAAATTGCCAGCCAAGGATTTAATGCAATCACTTCTGTATTGCAGAGCTACTGCCTCTGCAGAATGGAAGAAAGCTTAACAAGGGCTACAGAGCTGGTTAGCCAGCTACTACGTTTTGGGTGGCATCCATCTTGAATGTCACATGGGTGATGTCTGATCACAACGATGCTTTGCCCGAGCTTTTTTGAGGGGATTCAAAATAACAGTTCCGGGCCTGTTGGTTTGTTTTAGCTGGCAGCGAACATTTAGTTTGAATGCAAATCAGAGGTTACAGTAAACTATGAAAAGAAAAATGAAGAGAAATGCTGTAGAACTGGCATCCTTAACCGTTTGATTTTGAGACACGGTCGATACGGAGTATAAGGGTTTGGGATTTATTTTTGGATCGGTTTGTTTCAAGTTTTGTTTTGTTTTGTTTTATGTTGAGCCTTGGGTGATTTCTGTGCTTGTAAAACTTCTCAGAACAAACCAGGGTTAGGCAGCACATCTACTTCAGTAGAGAACTATTTGGAACACTAGTACATTTGCTCTATAATGCCCAGTACTTCCCCCACCATGACCATGACCATGACCCACCAACACACATGTACACTCATCAAGATAATAGTGCCTTCATGGAAAACCTTGGAACAAGGTTATCAGGTAAATGAACATCCCAAGTTATGTTCCTACATTTTGGGACCCACTAACCAAGCTCTTTTCTAACTACTGGAGAGGTTACCTTGGTATCGCTCTACACAAAATCAGTTTCTTTTGTCAGTCACTTGGAGGGATAGTTTCTAGATTCCTTCTGTTGTGGAGTAAAACACAGTTGGTGACTCCAGGGATCATGACTTAAAAAAACAGTAATGACACACTGTCTATTTTAATAAGAGTTCCTCCTGTGCAAATCTCTGTAAAGAGCCTTTGTACTTCTTATGACACTGGGACACTATTTTCTCCAAACATGCATCCGTTCTTTTTTTTTTTTAATGTTTATTTTTGGAAGAGATAGAAAGAGCATGCGTGCATGTGAGCGGGGGAGGGACAGAGAGAGGGGAAACAGATTCCCAAGCAGGCTCCCCACTGTCAGTGCAGAGCCCAATGCGAGGCTCAAACTCGAACCCACCAACTGCGAGATCACGAGCTGAGCCAAAACCGAGAGTCGGACGCTCAACCAACTAAGGCCACCCAGGCACCTCCATCCTCTATTCTTGACCGGTGTTTTAAAGATGACTTATGTTAGGACGCACCTGTGGGCCAGCCAACAATTGGAGGGCATCCTTCAGAAGTCTATATATATTAGCATGAAAAGAGAGCATTTTCAAATCTTGCTAGAAGAAGTACTTTGTGTATTTTTACTTCCAGGTATTCTGTAGGTCAACAATCAAATACACATCATGACTTCCTTTTTCTTTTACAGCCTTTTATACTGGGTTTGCTTCTAACTGTGTAACATTTTACTACAGAAGGGCACCTTCTAGCTTTGTTATTAGGGCAATGAAAATATGAAGTGAGTGCTTATTATTCCTGACCAAAAGATTCAGAAGCACCCTAGAAAAACTCTGAGACTTTCTCAATAATATCCTAACCCTAGAGGCTTCCTATTTGATAAGGTCACCTCATTATTCACGATAGATTTTTAATCCTAGTCTGGTTTTTCCTACTAATTTACCACATTTGGGGACTCTTCTCCCCTTAAACTATTTTAATGTGGCAAACTAATTTGGACATTAGGCCAAACTAAACTAACTGAGAAGGTAAGTGAGCTTCTGAAGCTAACGAGCTATGAATGTCATTATTTAAACTGTCTTACCCTGGTCACTGACAATTGACCTTTCTGCTGGGAAACGTGCCTCCTCCCGGCTAACTGACCCTACCCTGTTGACTCTCTGCTACCCTACAAGCTCTCCGACATGCAGAAGAGAAGGGGTGAAGGTCCGTGAGTGGGCACACTGCACTTGGCAGGTGCCAGCAAAGAGGACTCGTGTTCAGGTAAAGGAACCTAAGAAGTATAATCAAAAGCAAAATCACCAACACCCCAGGCACACTCCCTAGCCAATGTGAGCACTCAATCTAGGTGTTACACCCTGGATTTAGGAGTCCTACTAAAGCTAATTTTATTAATACATTAAACAGAAGTTCTAAAAATGTGTTCAATGAGAGCTGGGGGGGGGGGAATATACCCTAAACATGTATTATTCAAGTAGCATAAATAGTAATCAGGAAAAGATAAGGGGCAGTAATCGGAAAAGGGAAAGGAGACACAGATGCACGAACACCTACTGGATGGCAATACCCTTCTATATTTAAACTTGTTAGCTCACCTCTCTTCCCTCAGGGAAAGAAAGACAACATTCTTTATCGCAGTGTTTTACTCAACTGCCTATGAAATGTGAACTATTAAGTAATCACTTCCAGAAAGCTCTTGTGGGTTTTTCTCTTTTTTTTTTTTCTTTTTTGAGGAGGAGGGCAGGGAGGAGGTTGTGATTTGTTTTAGGATTTTTGGCTACGTTATTAGCAAGCTGCATGTGAAAATAAAACATTTTCATTAGCAGTGGAAGACTATTTCCAGCACGGGGCTGTCAGCAACAAGTCGGACTCAAGGCAACATCTTGGAACACAGATTCCAGTCCACTGACTTCTCATGATCCCTGAAGCTCATAATTCCTGCAGCTACTCCTAACATTCCTCCTCCTCTGAGCCAATTCACACAGAACCGAAAGTCCAGGGCGGTGTTCCAGATCTTGTGACCAAGAGTAGGTAAACCAAATTGAAACCAGAAATGTTCACAATTTATTCAACAAGGCAGCATTCCTGAACCTCCCACTTCCCAGACATTCTGCCACACTAACTCATGTGGTTGGCGATTATTGTCTTCTCACGAAAGGCTTACAGTGAAATGCATATTATGTATTTATATCTATTCCCAGCGCTCAAGCTCAATGCAAACCCTCTTTAAAATTAGTTTTCTAATCAAGGCCTCTCTTTTTGCATGTAAAGCAAACAACTTCTAAATTTACTCAGGAAAACTACATTTTTCCCCCCAAAACAGAAAGAGAAATACTATCTGATAGATTTTGATTCCATTCAATAAATCTTTGTTGAGTGTTCTAATTTTTCCCCAGGGAAACAGAATGGAAAAAAAGAAGTTAAGCCTCTGAAGAGCTTACAGACTGGTGGAGGATAAAGTCATTTAAACAAAAGCAGGGGCACCTGGGTGGCTCAGTTAAACATTCATCTTTGGCCCAGGTCATGATCTCGCAGTCCGTGAGTTCGAGGCCCATGTCAGGCTCTGTGCTGACAGCTCAGAGCCTGGAACCTGCTTTAGATTCTATGTCTCCCTCTCTCTCTCTCTCTGAGCCTCTCCTGCTTGCACTCTGTCTCTCTGTCTCTCAAAAATAGATACACATTTTTTTAAAATTTTAAACAAAAGCAGTAAGTTCTGCAGTGTGCCATGGTCATATACTTGGGGACACTGGAAAATCATCAAGCAAAGCAGGACTAGTTCAAGTCAGGAAGAATCCAGGGAGGCTTCAGTAAGAGGTGACATTTAATCAAGGACTTCGAGATAGAGGATTTTAATTTTTCAACCTACTGATAAAAATATGTGTCCCAGCACTTCAAGGTCCCCACGTTTCCTTTTCCAAACTCACCTTAGAACTGTAACATCCCCCTTTGAAGGCCTGTGCTGGGAACCATAACCTCCACACGCCCACTGACACGGCTGGGCGCCTTTCAGACAAGCCCCACCTGACGGGGGACAGAGGAGAGAGGCCCCATTCAGCTGTGAACTATTTCTAAAGCATCTACTCAAATACATTAAGTTCCTGTCTGCCTTTTGTGAATGCTGAACCTCCCTCTCCGCACTTCTTTTGATCAAGGAGGTGCCGAGGGTGAGAACAAAGTCAGACGGCCCAGGGGAGCCCAGCCACTCACATGTGGAAACACTAAGAAATCTGCGTCTTGGGCACCGGCCAGGAAAGCAGGCCAGACAAACAAGAGACACCGGGAACAACTTGGCCATGAGAGTGGTGAGAACGGGCGGGTCGCCTCGGGCCTCCAGTAAGCCTTCTCTCTCCCCAGAAGCCACCAGCAGCTCTGCTGTCCTGAGAAGGGAGGCAGGAGGGGACAGCGGGAGGAGACCATGCTTTCCTCCAAGCACAAACTGGCCGCTGGCTCTGGGCCGTGTCCAGGAGACCAGCCCCGGGACCACAGAAAAGGGGAAAGGAGGCCTGAGCTGGGAGGCATCCGCCGCCCACAGAGTGGGACCCCGGGAGGGGACCCGAAGCTCTGCAGAGCCACACAGGGCCTTCCTGAGACCTGGAACCAAAAGCGGGTCTTGAGCTGAACGCAGCGAGAGTCTCGATAACCAAAAGACATCAGCAAAGAAACTGCGAGGCTTGGGGGCTGCTAGCTGGGGCCAGGCCTGTGGAGATGCGCCATGTGAGGAAGGGTGTCACGATGCACGCCTAGAGCAGAAGCCACAGCCCCGCGCGGGAATCCCAGCAGAGTTCCCTGAAGTCCCTTCTTGTAAGGGACCTGCAAGGGACAGCTTTCTCCAAGGAAGAGAGACCTGGCCCCGCTCCGTCGTCCCCTCGCTGCTCCAGAGGAGATGGCAGGCACGGGCCTTCTGTGCTCTTCCCTGTCCCCTCTGACGTGACAGACGGCTCCCTGGGTCAAACACAGGAGGCTCTACTTCCGCCAAGGCTCACTGCACTGAGATGGCAAGATGCAAACAGTGACACGGTGTTGGCCTCGGTCCAACACTCTGCTTCATTCCGTTACGTAAAGTCTTTCTTCCTTGGTCTCCCTGTTTCATCAAAGCACACATCTGGCTTTAGGAAAAGGCTCCAGGGCTCACCCCCTCCACGCGCACAACACGGGAGCCCACAGCCTTGCCCGTGGATGGCAGCAGGCACCTATCCGTCTGTCACTCCATCACACTCCAGAGTGTGTCCCAAGGGACTCGCAGGGCTCCGTGGGTGAATGTGTTTGGGATATTCTATAAACCATCACAATCCTGGAGGGTCAAGTTTTACATCCGGCACCCAGGATTTCACTCCTTTTCAGCCCTATTTCAAACATGTCTTTCACAACATCAACTTTTTTCTCATGTGAAACCTATTCCCGTATCCCACATAACCTATTAAAGAAACAAGCCCGTTCCACTGGTGGAATGCACAGCAAGAAAATTCCTTGCTGCTTTGGACACAAACCTGCCCCTTCATCACCTTCCCCCAGGGAACCTGGCTGTCCCTCCTGAAGCCACACACATCAGGGACTCCTCTTTAAAATGCCAGCCTTGAGGGGCACCTGGGTGGCTGCGTCGGTTAAGCGTCTGACTTCGGCTCAGGTCATGATCTCACAACTCATGAGTTCAATCCCTCCGTCGGGCTCTGTGCTGACAGCTCAGAGCCTAGAGCCTGCTTGGGATTCTGTGTCTCTGGCTCCCTATGCCCCTTCCCTGCTCGTTCTCTCTCTCTCTCTCTCTCTCTCTCTCCCCTTCTCTCTCTCTCAAAAATAAATAAACATTAAAAAAAATAAAAAATAAAATGTCTGCCTTGAAAAGTCTGAAGGACTGTCCTGTCCCCTCTCACTTTTTTATTGCGGCGGTGCTGTGACTGGTGGTGGTGGATTTTAATTTGTGCCGTAAGTAATTTCACTGACTAGAAGCTTCTTAAGGACAGAGGCTTTTCTGGTACATTTAACGGCAGGTCTTCAATGAACAGCAGTTTTCCAATGCTAGTTGAAATAAAGGGATGAGGCTTGAAAAATAAAAACCAATTCTGAAAAGACCAGGCCATCTCAAACTACTTTCTGCTCCTCAAATAAGCAACCTGTGGAGAGTCTGTGTATCAGAGGAGCACAGAGCTCCTTCAAAGGGAGGTCCCTATACTTCTCAGCAGGGGAAGCAGTCAAAGCCTTTCTGGAAAATACTCTGAGCTGGACGTTTCAGATGAGCCCTTCCTAATGCTGGCCTATCTCAGCCACGTCTGCCCATGGTCTGCACTCCCGTCTCCCCTCCCCCCACTTTGCTCGCACTTCTCTCTCTGCAACCCAACTGCTCCCCAAACCAGACTCTCCTGCACCCTCATCTTACAGCAGTGCCTGTAGCCTCATCACGCCACATGCCTCCTGCGGGATGTCACCCGAGCACACAGGAAAGAGAGCTTCAGAGACCGAGGAGGCAGAATGGCCTCACGGAGTCCCCAGGCTCCTTTTCTATTTCAGAATAAAGAATGCAGACCTGAGTTGAGGGGAGGGGGAAACATGGGCATCTGGGATGTGAAGAAAAAAAAGTAAGAACTTCTCTGAAAAAGTTAAGTCGTACTTGGCTGACTCGGTATGATGCTGAGGCCTGGCTATGCCAGGTAGGTTTTGCAGCTCCAAGGATTCCAAAGAAAACAGATGTACAGAAAATATCAATACGTAGGTGGTGTTTTAGGCAACAGTGAAACACAAGTCCAGATTATTTTATGCCAACAAATCTCTGAAGAGCACTGCCACAGGAAATAGAATCCTTTAGAGCACCCTTCACACAGTGATGATTCCTTGGGAGAGGGCCACCTGTCCCCAGTGGTCCTAAATTTTCAACCCCCTCACCCTTGCACACCTCTCTCTCCCTGCACCAGCTCCGGACCCTCAATGCCAACCAAGTCACTCCTGTCTTTATGTGAAGGGACAGTCACAATCAGCAGAACCAAGGTCACCACTCTTCACTTGACATCCACTCGCTGAGTGTCGAACAGGCACACAAGGAACAAATAAAAGGGAAGAACTGAGTATGCGAAACAAACCATGCTCCTAAAAAAATCAGAATGAAAATAACTCACGATCATTGCACTTCTGTTAGTGATAAGACCACGGGTGAGTTTTTCCCCCGTTCCAAATTATCCCAAGTTTTTTCTACTGTTGCAATGAAATGATAATTAAGTGTATTTCAATGAGGAGGGTTTTTTTTTTTTCTTGAAAGCAAAATCAAACCCACTGCCTCAATTGAAAAATTATCAGAGTGAACCAACAAGGGATTTTCAAGATAACCTTCCCAAAAATCCTCAGTGTTAACCTCCTGGAACATCCACCTGAAATTTGAAAGTGGAGAAATAGGCCACTTGTTGAATTTTATTGATGCTGTGTGTTGGCAAGGGGGCCGAGGAGAACAAGTAGTGTCCGAGTTAAAGCCTCAACTTGTCTCATCACAAAGTGCAAAACAGTGAAAAACAGATCAACCCTCTTAAATATTTGAATAAACTTCTAAAAACAGTTGTTAGAATGAGTTTATCTATGTGGTCGCTGGGGTGGAGAACAATTTTAAGCCCATGCCTGCCAAAGCCACGTTATGGCACAAACACAACGGATGCAATATTGATCCTATGTCAAGCTCATTATCTGTTTGTCAACAGCAGCTGACAATTTCTAAATGAAACATGAGGGGTATACTGAACCAATCTTTCACACCAGGCAGGGGAAGGCAGGAAAAATTCATCCGGATGATTTGGCTGGGTCTGATAAAATTCAGATTATTAACTGGATCAATTGCCTATAAGTGATCCAATTTTCTCTAAACAGAAAGACAACCCTTCAGAGTAACAACAAGCTATTTTGTTCTTTTTAGGATCACTTACCATGCGCTCCCTACTTCGAAGCTTACAAGAAGCCCTAATCACCTCAAACACGAACATTCCGGGCTCTTTAATATTCCCTCAGTTCCTTAGCTTTGAAATGATCTTTGATCACACAGAATCAAACTTCTAGCATCTTTTTCTGTTTCTGAAACTAGCATTCCAGATGTGTTTAACTACCGCCTTGCAAATCCCACAGGCTCATTACCCTGTGTGTACTTTATTACCATGGCAACGCCAGTTTTGCCTCATGTTTGCGCTGTTTTACGCTGAGTCGGCGGTTTACACAAATTTCTGCAATAACCCTTAAATCATTTGCACAATTAGGAGGTTTGATTTGGATCTACTGAACACACGTTCTCTGGTTCTGCATCTTACCCTAAACTTTTCTAGGGAGGGTAGAAGTTTTTCTCCACTGCT
Source organism: Hyaena hyaena (assembly GCF_003009895.1). Classification (NCBI taxonomy): domain Eukaryota; kingdom Metazoa; phylum Chordata; class Mammalia; order Carnivora; family Hyaenidae; genus Hyaena; species Hyaena hyaena. Next base: position 1,132,597 of record NW_024081147.1, read on the forward strand.
ACTTTCACTGCCGGAGAGCCAGATCCAGCAAATTCCCACGAAAGCACACATGCGCTACCTTCTTTTTTCCAACAACCATGCAGCAATCCAAATAAAGCTATTGATGTTACCAGGGAAAACTCAGATTTTCACTCCACAGGGTCTTTCCCACCTAAGCAACACTACAAGTTATCTACCTGCTTCAAGTGAAAAAATTACGGGTCAGTCCTGTAGGAGCCGACAATAGTAATCTACCATCCCAGGAGATTCATCAAATAGGGTCACCTCTTTGTTACACCGAAAGCAACCAAGCACTCATTTCCTAATCAATAACTGCATGGGCAACATGGTCCCAGCTCTCAGGGGAGGTTTAATGTCTTGGAAGACACAAGGTGGCTAGGTTAGCATCAGCTGCAAGCATTACTTATTGAATGCCTACTGAATGGAACAAAAGTGAGTAGTAGTACAATATGTAATTAAGGGTCTAACCCTTAAATTAAGAGTTTATCTTAATATAGATTACATATAGACCCAATATTTATACATTTAATTCATTTATAAATTTTATATGGAGATCCAATATATAGACTAGATAGATAGAGATTATATTAAGGACCCACTTTCAGACCCCTTAATTGTCCCTTGAGGCCCTAAGCAAAGTTATTTTCCTACGTATTTGGGGTGACAGCTCCCCTAAAGAGAAGAATATTACAGCGGCCACCACGAGCACAAAGGTACCGTCATAGACAGGACACGGATTTCCTTAGCCAGATGGGAAGGCAATGTCCGTCACTGTCCAGGTCCTGTTCTGAGGAGAGAGATGGCGGCAGGTGGGGAGTTTGAGAGGCAAACACACCTGAAGGGAACCTCCCAGCTGAAGCTGAGTAAGTTCTACTCTGTTAACCCAATTAACTAGTCGCAGGCTATTTTATCAAGCATCGTTGAGGTGGTCCAGCCTCGTCCATGCCATACCTAAAGAATTAAAGCACCCCTGAGGTCACAACGGAAGGGACAATGGAAATGAGTGAGGGCCACAAGAAGGGTCGCATGACTGTCTCCTCCTCATGTATTCACTTCTACAGGACCTGGCACGAACGTAATGATTTCACTGTAGCCTCTCTCGCGCTCACCACAGAGCTACACGTTGGTACAAATGTCAAGGTATGGGTGGGATTTGGATGGAAGAGGAGACATTTTAAATGAGGGGTTTGATATGAACCAAGGTTCCAAGGTAGACAGGATCAAGGTGATTTTGTGGGACAGGCCTGACAGGCATGGTTAAGAGAAGCTGAGAAATAGTGGAAAGTGCAATGGACCAGAAAGATGAAGTCAGTCTAAAGAAAGCCCAGAACCCAGACATAAATTATCTGTTGCAGTGAAAAGAGAGTCAATGAGGATTTTCCAAGCAGCATTAAGGATCAACTGTCCTTAAAGGTCCCTGCAATGTGACCAGCAATTCAACTACAGATTCCATATACATTCTGGACACTTCTTCAGAACAAAGAGCAGAAGTAAACTGTAGCACAGAGTAGACCATTCTGTCATACACACACACACACACACACACACACACACACAGTGCACATTAGTTCCCTTTACTTTGTCTTCTGGGGAAAAAAAATGACAAAGAAAAAAGCTGTTCCAAACAGACATGAGAGAAATCCATGCAATCTGTGGCATTTGTTACCTCAATATACCTCAAAGTCAGTGTTACTCAAATTTGAGTAAGGCTCAGAAACCTTCTGAAGATAATCATGGACCCAAAGAATGTCCTACTAAAGGGTTCCTGGGAACCCTGGCTTGAGAAACACTGACTTAAAAAACTGGAAAAACTTCAAGACTTAACCACTGATAAAATACACTCTTAGAGCATCACGATAAAGTTTACCCAGCATGTCAAACGTTCACCAAGAACTATCAGAGGAACTCGAGCTTGAGAACCCCACTAAGAACGACTGTGCAAAACCCAGTAATTTCTATCAGGCAAGCTGCTCTTGTCCATTTGCCCTAATTTCTAGGTTAGTGTAAGAAATTTTTCAGTTCGACGGGACGCCTGGGTGGCTTAGTCGGTTAAGCGTCCGACTTTCGCTTAGGTCATGATCTCACGGTTCGTGGGTTCGAGCCCCACGTCTGGCTCTGTGCTGACTGCCAGCTCAGAGCCTGGAGCCTATTTCAGAGTCTGTATCTCCCTCTCTCTCTAACCCTCCCCTGCTCACGCTGTCTCTCTCTCTCTCTCCTAGAAATAAATAAAAATATTTAAAAAAAATTTTTTTTCAGTTCAAGAAGTCTTTATATGAGACGCTACCTGAATTGACCATTTACCTTATCAAGGCTTCCAACTGTCCAACAGAATGTGTCTCACACCTTTCACGTCCTCCTATGTCCATCCAAGGGGTCTCCCTGTTGTCTGTAATTATTGCTTGCATTAAAAATGTCCCCCGACCCCCAGTACTAACAAGGAAGTGTCAGCCGTTCGTGTAGGGCCTCCCCAGGGAAACACAGTCATCGTCATTCTCCCACAAGCACCATGGGAAATATCCTGCTAGCAGTCATTCTTAGTAAAATTCTCACCATCTGGCGAGGCCAATTTCCCGCAAACCACAAGAAATGCCTCAGATCTACCTTTCTACTTGGGAGGAAATATTTTCCCTAATTTGTGGCTAATGACCATTTCTGAGTGATAATCAGAAATCCCAGAAGTCTCCCAGGGGTTGGGGCGGGGGACCCTCTAATTCCAAAAGATCAAAACTTGTATTTTTTCTTCAACTGGAGGTGGCCTGAGGGACCACGATAAGGACTGAGGAAAGGTGACAGAAACGACTATCAGTTCCATGTACATACATCTTCTAAACTGAGCTTCCATATAAATCTAAAGGTAGCACTTCCTCTGCTACTGAAGGGGGAGGGGCAGCTATGGGGCTGTACCACTATTCCGCCATCATCCCAACAGAGAGTATTCTGAGTCTCTGCAAGGGTAGACAGTGGCCCAGGTAGGCACCAGTGGCAGCCAGTGGCACCAGTAGGAGGCAATGCGTCATCCAGAACCTACTTGGGCACCAGTCCCCAAAAAGGCTGTGGCTTCTTAGTGAGCTGAGAACTCCATTTCATCATCGAGAATCTCTCGTCATTTACACCAAGTGGAAAAAAAACATGAGGTCAGCGTTCACTCCAATTCTGGAAGACCAAAATCTTAGAAGAAGAAAGAGAGCAGGGCAGAAAAATCTCAGGAACTTTAAGGACTACAGACTTATTTTTAGCTTTCAATGACATTAGCCAGAAAATATACACTAAGAAGGAATGAACAAGTATGTGTGTAATCATTTAATAATAGCATAAACATACCCTGGGGGAGAGAACAGGAACGACAAAGGGCATCCCAGACAGCTAACCTTGACATCTGTCTCCACTGCTTCTGATAGGCCGACTTTCCAGGGAGCATGGGGACATGTCTGTACTTCAGCATTTTCCAGATGTTACTGGAGTTGCTGCTCTCTTTCTTTACTTCTTACATCTGTTCTAACTGGGAGAGGCTACTCTTTAATTAGACCGCCCCTACTCCCACACCCCTATGCTGGCTCCCAAGAGAGTTCATCCAGAAGTCTTCAAAGCTGTTTCAGAGCAGATAACACTACTGCAATTTTTCACCTCCTGCAAGATAGTTGAAAGTGTGTGAAAGCAACTGCTTCGGTTCATCCCCAAACCTGCAATGGCTCAAGAACGGGCCACAGAAACGGAAACAACCCTACAGGGGAAATTCTAGTGCTTTGTCCTCAAGGCTTAAGGGGTTACATGGAAAATCCAAAGAAAATTTGGACTCCAGATAACCACACACCAACTTCAGTCACTTAGGGATGACAGAGAGCCAGGCCCTTCCCACTCTCTTTCTAGAAACCTCAAAAGCTCATTGACATTAATTCCAGAGATCACTATGGAGCTTCAATGGGAAGGGGAAAATCAGATAACCAACAGAGCGGTTTCTTAATGTAACCTCACAAATCAACAAGGGTGCCTTTTACCTAGAACTCTAAAATTTTTCATACAAATGTAATGTAAAAAAGAAAAAAAATCAGCAGAAACCTTTCTCATCTGGAACAAGCTGTATTTAAATGGGTGTGATGTCAGGAGTGTGCAGAAGCATGCCAGCCCGAAATAAACCTTGAATCAGGAAAAATGATTCTTCATCTCTCCAGACTATCGCTGCCTCTCACTTCCATTTTATCTCAATATTCTCATGGTCTTCCTACCCTGTCATCTCTCAGACTACTCAGAAGCAAAGGAGATGCTCATTCCTTTGATGTGAATGTCAGCTGATATGAGGCCCATCTCAGGAGCTCTGTGTAAGGCTTGATGGTTTCATTCATTACTGGAACAGGTGGAACATAGATCCTGCAGAGCAAGAGGGTCCAATGTCCCTAAAAGGCCAGCACATGGGCAGCTGGTAAGGCGAGCAGGGAAATAAGCCAGTTACTAAGCCACTTTCCATCTCTCTACCCTCAGGCCATTCGGGATTAAATATCAGACTGTGGGCAGAAGAGAATCACGTTTGAAGTTGCAGTGGGGGCACATGGGGGGCGCTGCTGGAGCAGGACTTTGCTATATGCAGAGGGGATGACCCGTTCTCTGAGGACTGCAGGGACAAGAACAGGCAGCTTACCTATGGCATCCGGGATCCCTATTTTAGGAAGGTGACCTCTTAGCATTCAGCAGGCAGTCAGCAACTTGAAACTTCACAGCCCAAAGATGATCCCAGAGAAGGCCCCACAACCCTATCCTCTACCAGAGCAAGCCAGTCCATGCAGAAGAGATGTTTACTCATTTTCTGCTGAGAGACTATTAGAACAGTACTCAAATGCTTAATTTATTTAGCCAGTATCTCTAACTGTGAGGCACAGAGAGGTTGGATAATTTGCGGAAGACCACATCACAATTCAAGGGGCCAGAAATCTGGCTCCAGAGTATAAGCTGTTGTCTACACCCCACCACAGGCTGTCTGCCTGAGCTGAGACACGCACCCAGAGGAGACAGTAGCTAACCAGAGCCAATTGCTCTCACCACAATTTATCCCCAGGCTCTTCTATGTGCAATCAGCAAAGAAAGGAAGCATCAAATGGTCACAGTGAGAATTTCTGTAGGAAATACGTGTAAGGTATCTGCATTCCTTACCACTCCGGTTCTCAGTGTCTGCAGCATTACAGCGGCGGGAAGGACAGCTCCCCTGCAGAGCTGGCGTGAACATTTAATGAAGCGGCACCTGTACAACATCACACCGAGGGCCAGTACACACTCAACCTGCTCTCCGCCTGCCAGAGGCCACTGGTGAAGTCCAAGTGGAAGAGTCCGGGTGTGGGCTAGGAAGCCCCAAGGAAAGGCACCTGAGTGTCTGTGAGCAGCAGAAAGGGAGGCCTGGGGCAGAGCTGAAGTTAAACTCAGAGAGCCACTGGATGAGCTGGCAAGTCAGGGGACCTCCAGTACAGCAGCTTCGATTCATAGCGGTGAAGGGAGCATGCAGGACACCAAGACCAAGGTCAGAGAAATCAGCTTCTGCAGGAATCCAGGGAACTGAAACTAACAAGGGAGCTTCCTCCGGCATCTCTGGGGCAGACAGAAGGTTTCAAAAACAAAACACGGGCGCCCAGGTGGCTCAGTCAATTAAGCATCCGACTCTTCAGCTCAGAACCTGCTGGGATTCTCTCTCCTCTCTCTGCCTCTCTCTCTCTCTGCCTCTCTCTCTCTCTGCCTCTCTCTCTGTCTTTCCCTCAAAATAAATAAATAAGAAGGGCTCCTGGGTGGCTCAGTCAGTTGAGCGTCTGACTTCAGCTCAGGTCTTGATCTCGCAGTCTGTGAGTGTGAGCCCTGCATTGGCCTCTATGCTGACAGCTCAGAGCCTGGAGCCTGCTTCGCATTCTGTGTCTCCTTCTCTTTCTACCCCTGTGCTTGCTCTCTCTCTCAAATAAATAAAAACATTAAAACATTTTTAATATATAAATAAGTGTTAAAAAATAAAAACAAAACAAAACTCCCATCCCTTCAACTAAATCCAGGGTCTGTGTCTGGAGAAAAAGCTTATGAACTAGAAAGATATGGAAGTGAAGGAGAATCCAAATAGCCAATTCATGCTTTAAACCAACACAAACTAGCCAAATAACTAGCATGACCTTGCCCGTGTCCACAAAGTAGGTAACCTTAAAACACTATCACACTCTGCTAGCATGTGGTATGCCTGACGGTGTGCCTGCAGGATGCATAGGAATCGTAACCTTTGGGTGAACTCAACAATTCAAAGTTAGCCATGGGAAAAAAGAAAAAAAAGGGGGGGGGTGGCTGATCTGAGTCCTTCATGGAAGGAGGGTGACGGGCCCCAAGGCAACCACGGTGAGGGCCTCTTCTTTCTGGAGCTGTGTGGACCCAAATGGCCCCCAAAATCAACGGCATACAGGAAGCTAGGGATGGCAACCAGTGAGTTCTCCAGCCTCAACACCATTAGCCAGAAGAGTCTTCTCCAAATCACCCAGTGCAGGCTTGGGAATCGTAAGGATGGTCTCAGTCTCAGTCCAGAGAGAGGGCAAGTAGCTAGGCAGCAACAAGGCCAGGAAGGTGACAAGGCAGGCAGCAAGGTGGACATGCTACAGTCATGGGAGGAGCTAAGAGCCCGCCCCCTCCCTGCCTTGCTCCATCCAGAGGACAGGGGAAGACCACGACTATTCTGGCAGGCTCCAGAAGCACTTCCTGCCTTCCTCACTTCCTAGGCCTTGCTCATCCCCAGGAACACTCCCCTAGTTCCAAAACCTATCTATCCTGTTCTGCAAGGCCCACTCCAGCATAAGAACGGACCCCCCCACCCCCACCCCGCAACACACAGACTGAGCTCATATCATCTCTCTGTCTGTACCCAGGTAAGCCCTGGAGAGCTGGACAGGGTAGGCTGGGCTGGCGACACAGTGGGCCCCTCTCCAAATCACTGTCGCAGGCCTCAGAGCTGAAACGTGATGGCTCAAAAGTTACAACCTATGTAAAACTGAAGCTGTCCGTAAGAGCGGACATCAGAATGAGCTGTGCCACGGTTACCTCAATGCAGTCCGCACAAGTGACTTCTGCAAAGTGAGGAACTAATCCTTAGCATAACCATGAAGATCTGGCTTGATCCAAATACAAGCTGATTGTCACCTGGCCTCCCTTATAATTCTACTGAAGAAAGGAATGCTGATGCGCAATGAACATCTCTTCATTTTCTAGGACTTTCTGCGATGTAGCATACCACCAAAATAAGGTGTGGCAGGAGGGTGGCATGTGTGACATTTTTGCTGATTTCCAACAAATAAAAACTAAATCATAAGGTAATGAATACAGCTAATTTGAGACGTTACCACTGAAATTTTATAAAAGCACAAGTCTTTTGGCTACATAATATTTATTAATATTCTATGAATAAAAATGACTTAGGTGATCCCATTAAACATTCATCTGTGTTGCACTCGAAGTTTTTCTCAATATTACAAATTGCATCAAAGTGTCAGCACCGAAAGAGAAAAGCCAAAACTCTATTTTAGGGGCCAAGGAAAGCTGTAATGTAATGTAAATTGAACACTGGAAATTTACATTCCTGTGTAATGTGTATTACTGGGTATTTCTACTAAGACATATGAGAATATTAGGGCTGTTTTATCATTCTAACATTCCAACCAAAACTAAAGTGGGAGAAAGATGCATCTCCCAACTATAGCTGAAGAAGGCTGTGTCTGCTTGCTGAGCTGCCCACCCCCCCCCCACATTCCCAGGAAAATGCACGTTTCACAGGATGGTGATGTCAAAACACAATTGTAAAATCCTTTTATTCTCTCCTGAGTGCACACATTCCTTCAATATTCATACGTTTCGCATCCCCATCAACACCTCACGTTTCCCTAAACAAACACCACTAGCAAATTTCCCCCTGTGGCCCCAAAGGAGCCTACTTCGGACTAATCTGAATGGAAATGAGTATTTCCAGGTGCTAACGCCCCGCATTCAAAGGGATTTCCCACCCCAGAGAATCTTGGTTTTTGAGATTTTAGCACATCTTCCACTGGAATCAAGTTGGGGTTGTTGTGTGTTGTTCTGTTCCATTCTAACAGAGCAGCGGCTATGTCCAAACCCCTTCAGGAGCCTCCATCCAGCCTTACCTCCTGGTCTCTGGCATGTGGCCAGGCAGCCACCATGTCTCACTCTTAACTCTCCGGATCCTAAATCTGTCTCCTGAGGTCCCAAATTTAGCATGGAGACTTGTTCGGCACGAAAAGAATTGGAACAACTCATTCGCAACCTGGATCATTTTTCGGTCCCCCCCCCCCCCAAGAGAGAGGCAAATTTTAGTAATCTCAAAAAAAGAGAAGAAATGGATCAAGCTCAATTCACAGTAACCACACTGATCAATACATCAACTGGAAATGATTCCTTGGATGAGAGAAAAAACAATCAGCACATTTAATGCAAGGTGATGATTTCATAAATGGTGATGCTGGCATCAAAAATCTCTAAGGCAGCTAATCATCACGTTAAAAAGCGTAGGGATGAAAGGGAAGCAAGCCCCTGGTTTAGCCATAAACAAAAGCCAACGTGTCAGCTCGAAACACCCACTGACAGTGCTTTCTGCCCGGAGCCCGCGCTGAGCTGCACAAGTGTGCGTGCCGCTCGGCCACGGGGATCAATGCTCCATTGTGAGCCCGCGGGCTCGTCAGAGACTCAACAGGCCACTGTGTGTTTCACAGCAAGATCCCTTAAAGGATAAATATCACAGATTCTGACGAGGGGAGCAGGAGGTTTGTCCGTTTTAAAGCCGAAGCCACGAACAGGCAATAGAAAGAAATTGAGCTGGAGGAACAGAGAGACTAGGCCAGGCTTCAGACCATCGTACAGCCAAGCAGGGAGGAAGAGGGAAATCCGAGGTTCGGTCGACTCTCCAGAGCTCCCTGATTCCCATCGAGGCTGCGAGGAAAAGGCAGTGCCAGGCAGGCACAGACCTGGCAGGTGATAACAGGCAGGAGCCTCCGGCAAAAGTTAGCTTAACTGCCAAACCAGACTCGTCCAGAAAGAGCCGAGCGCTTCTCTTAAACTGGAGTTGCGAGAAGGTATTTTCGGAGTTTCGCGGTGCACCGTGACTAAACAAATTCTTCAGTAAGGGAAACTCCGGTTATTCTTTACCGTAAAGTTAAAGGTCAACAAAGACTATAAAAATCATCCCAAAGAAATCATTCTTAAATATTTTCATAATACCTTATCATTTTCTCCTGATACATCTGATGTCAAATATTGAAGTACGTATTTAAACTCACTGAAGCGTTAACATGCATTTTTTATTCCAACCAGTTTACTTGAAGGTACAAAGGTCACAGTACACAGGGAAATGGGGCTAACTGAATAACAGTATCATTTAACATTTATATAGTGCCTAACAGTTTATGCAGTGCTTTTTGCAGAAGCTTTGTCACAAATTTCCCAGATAACCCAAATCTGTAGTGTTCAATTCAACCTAAGCCAACAAAGCCTTTCACCAAATCTTCTCACTGGCTTCCTTTTGATTCCCCCACTTTATTAATTCCCTCTTCGAAGTCCTTTTATTGAGCTAGACTGAAAATCAAGTTCCTAGAGGTGAAGTCACTTGCTCATGGTCATAACACCGCATTCATGGTGGAAACTAGGACATGAAACCCCCCCTGCCTAACCCTGATTTCAGCCAGCTCTCTGCAGCTCTCACAGTCTTTCAACGCCCCGGACTCTGCAGGTGGCCGCCAGGAGTGTAGTGCTGTCTCTGCAACCGACTAGAAAAGCAGAACTTAGCAAGTTACTGAACCAACCCACGTATCCATCACCTCATCAGGGAAAAACAGGGATACTGGTAGAAACTTTCTCCCAGGGCAGTGAAATGTGGTGCGTATCACGGTACTTACTTGCGTTTAAAAAAGGGTCTTTTCTGATATCATTAAAGATCTCCAGATGAAAACATGATCCTGGATTATTCAGGTGGGCCCCAAATCCAACAACGAGGGTCCTTAAGAGAGACTCACAGAAACACAGAAGAGGAGGCCTGGTGAAAGGGGAGGGCAGGGACAGGAGCATGCGGCTACAGGCCAAGGACTGCCACAGAATAGACTGAGGGGAAAGGCATGGAACAGACTGTCCCCCGGGGCCTCTGGAAGAGAGTGGACCTGCTGAATTGAGGGAGCCACCTTGAATTCAGACCCCTGGTCTCCAGAACCCAGAGAATAAACTTCTGTTGTTTCAAATCACCAAATTTGTGGGAATTTGTCACAAGAGCCTCAGGAAACTAACATACCCAAGAAAACACCGTGATCTGTTTAGCAAGAAATAGAAGGGGGGGAAGAGAAATGTCCACAAGGAGGCTTCTACTTCTGGCAGAAATGCCAAGGGGGAGGAAAAGCTGATGGAAATGTGGGCCCAAGATCCGCGAACCTATGTGGAAACTGTGCAGTCCTGGAAAATGGCCATTTGGCCACTTTGGCCAGTTTTTTCTAAGAGGGAGGAAAGTGACTCCTGTTCCCTGCAGGGCCGACCTCTCAGGAGCCCTCAGAGCCCTCCTGAGAGTAACTGGGGAGCAGAGGCCCTGCAGGTGCGGAGGTGGTCTTCACGGCTCCCCTCCCGTGGGCAACCACTGCCTTTCCCAGATACGCAGTCAGGCTCTGGTTCCCGGATGCGCTCATCCCTAGGCAAGCAGCACTCGCTGTGGGTGGAGGTACCATTTTCTCTGAGGTAGCACTGGGAGGCCCTGGGAGAGTCAAGTGCAGCTTCTGGAAGCTGCAGGCACCTGTCGGGAGCAGGAAGAGCGGCCTGGGTATAGACGCCAGCAGCCCGCAGTGTACGGGCCCAGCAGCTGCCACAGGTGCTCCGCCCTGCAGCTTATGAGGACCCGGAGGAAGGGCCGGCCTGGCACAGAGATGCTTTAGGAGCAAGGGAGGTAATGTCCTTTACAGAGGCTCCAAGAGGTCCCGAAGAAACATGTTCTAGAGCCACAGGCTGCTGAGGTCTCAAGGCGTTCAAGCCAGGAGCTGATCTCATATGAGAGACCATCAGGAAGACAATGTCTGACTGCTGCTGCAGGCTTCTACTTAACAGTCCACGTCCTGAGTCCTACACATTCACTATTTCATTTGCTCCTCACCATGGACAGTGAGGTGGCCACTCTTCTCCCACGTTGCATGTGAGGAGTCTAAGGGCCAGAGGGGTTAAGTCACTTACCCTTCGCCAAACAGCTAGAAGGGAGGAGCCAGGTTTTAAACCCCAGAGTCCTGCTCTTGGCCACTGTGACAAATGTCAAAGCGGATAGGAGATGTGGCCAAAGCACAACGTGAACACAGACGAGAGGGTGGCTGATGTCACACCCAGGTATGGCGTATCGTGGGAGAAAAGTACAGTACAGAGAGGCAGTGACATGAAATGAGACTGGGGAAGGTGAAGGGATGGCCAGGAGGGAGGGGGCGGGCCTCACACCGGACCCTGGGTGAGAGAACAGGCTGAGCGGTGGAAGCCAAGGGCACACCAGGAACAGCAAGGCCATCTTGCAGAATGCCCTGTGAAATTCACCAGGTGCGATGAGAAAGGAGGCCAAACCAGCCGTGGGCCACGAGAAGGTCTTTGCTTTCTCTGAAGAGGGCTTTAAGAGCACCTGAAATGCTTTTTCTTCTTAACTGCAGATTTTCCTAGGTCCCATTCCAGGCTCCTGAATCAAAACTGCTCAGCGTGGCCCAGCTCTCCTTGCTTCAGCAACCCCCGCCCCCCACCAGATGACACTGAACCCTAAGGATGGAGAAACTCAACTGTGGCAAATGGGACTGCCATACCCATGGTCCATGAAAAGATGCAAGGGCCCTGACTAAACAGTGGAATTTCCATACAGACCTTCTTATTTAACTTGCAATTATACAAATTGCAGAATCACCTGAGACTACGTAGGCCTGCATTAAGGCTCTCACTATAGCCCGTCAGCTCTTAATTACACATTCAATCTGCCTAGGAGTAGAGCCATTTTTTTTAAATTTCAACTTTGAACACTGCCCTGTGGCAATTAAAAATATGTATTTTAGCTATATCTCAAAACAAACCACAGTGAGTACATCTAATTTTCTAATCAAGGCATCAAAGTTCCTTTTTCCTCAACAGCTCTTAACAAGAACATAAACTTAACGGCAGCTGAAGAATGACCTCCCTCAACAATAGCTGAGTTAGACCCCTTTGAAGCATGTTGCAACCAAGAAATTCTAAACACTTGATTAAACTACACAAGCCACAGAAGGCCACTGTGTTTTGGAATGGCAAAAATCAGAATGGGCAGAATAGCTTTATTTGGTCTAAAACTTGAGAACACGTTAACACGTACAGAGTTCCAACAAGTCAAGCATCCCTACAAGGAATATGAAGTTTATATCCTTTAGGAATAAGACTTTACTGCTAAGTAAATATGTATAAATCACAGTAAATTAGCTCCTGTGCCAAGGGACACATGGTTGCTTGTTTGCTCTTCTATGCTGCCTTAAAACAAAACAAAATAACACAAAACAAAACAAAACCAAGGAAAAGAAAGGAAAGGAGGAAGGAAGGGAGGGAGGGAAGGAGGGATGGAGGAAACACTCAAAATTGGATTCTCAGGTCAAAGAACCATTCAACAACACCAACCAAAAACAAAAAACAAAAAACAAAAAAAAAAACACTAAGATAACACAATGTTTAGCAGAAAAAAATCATCTAACACTAGGCAAAAGTTGAATAAGCAAAAAACACTTCTCCCAAGAAAGTGCTGACATGAACAATGCTATTAATACGGCAAAGCTCAACAATGGCTGGGACACCAGATTAGCACTATTTTATATCCGCTTAAAAGATAATGTTACTTAATTCTGGAAAATTCTCTCTGAGTACCTAATTTCTTCCCGCCTCACCCCGAAGAATGAAGCGCTGAATTGAGGATATAGTAGATGATCCATAAACCCACATAGACAAGATCAATAGAGAGAATCTAAGGAATACCACACACATTTATCTTAACTTCGGAATTATGCTTTGTCGTCATTCCTATGAGAGGGTAGGTAAGTTCAAATACAATCACAAGCACTTAACTTGGATTTCAGTTCGTTAAAACATAAGATCATAATTGCGAACCACACTGTTTACCAGAATATATTACTCAGCTGTCGATAATAAACACTTTGAATTCGGGGAAACCAAAGGTCTTCTGGGTAACTCGGGGCTCGAACACAAGAAATGCCAACCAACCTATATATTATTCTGATTAAGTTCCAAAGGATTTCATTTTGTTTTAGTTTTATATAAGTAGAATGTCTTAAAATACGAGCTTTTGTCTTATTGAAGAGTCAGATTTAAGGTATATAAAACTTCTCGTTAATTTCAAAAGGGCTCATTGCATAAAGGCCATCTTTGGAAATGTAAAATAGACCATTTCGGGAAATGCAATGCATTGTTCCAGGTTTTGAGCATTTTGGTGTTCATTAATACTGATGTGCATTTTTTTATAAATATTCTGACACATAACCCTAAACTGGCCATATCTGACACTTTTCTCCCATCATCACCTTTTTATTCTTTGCAAATCTGCATTCTTTTTCAAATAGTGTGGTTTCTGAAATCTTTGCAAAAAATCCAGTGCTTATGTACAGCTAAACCAGCATTTTATAAAATTCTGTAATACAGGTTAATACTGGAAACTTGAATTACACATCACCTAGGTCCACCGGACATACCGTGTTCCACTGATGGTCCTCCGCTTCCTGCCTGACCACTGCAGTGTAGTGAAGAAAGGACTGGAAGAGGAAGTCGGAAACTTCAGCACAAAAAAATAACTAACAGTCTAAGAAACTTCAGATGACCTCTGGGTTATGACATCAGCTAGTTCCCTATGTCTAATTTCATCCTACCTGCATTGTGCCACCAAAAAAGCATAACAACCAACTAGAGTAACTCATTAGTGTGCCCATTTGGGACAAAAATTACCTCCAATTACAATAATCATAGGATAGATTAAGAAATGATTAGCATCCACATCTGAGACGGAGCAAATGGCCAAGAAAGGAAGAGACAGCTTTCTGCTCGCCCACCTCACGCCTCTCGATCAGTGACCTGAGGCCTCTGTTGCTGACCACGAAACGGTTCTTCATCCTCCCTTGACCACACATGCACACAGCTCAGCTTCTCTGTGTTAAGAAAATGCTATGAATCCAGGGTGCCTGGGTGGCTCAGTCAGTTAACCATCTGACTCTTGGTTTTGGCTCAGGTCATCATCTCACAGTTTCATGAGTTCAAGCCCCATGTCAGGCTCCATGCTGGAGCTTGCTTGGGATTCTCTTTCTCTCCCTCCCTCTCTGCCCCTCCCTGACTTTCATGTCTCTCTTTCAAAATAAATAAAACTTTAAAAAAAAAAAGAAAAAAATGCTATGAATTAAAAGAGAAATGATAAAACAGGGGAAAATACAGTTGACTTTTTAACAACATGGGACTTGGGGTGCTGACCCCCTCCCAGGCAGTCAAAAAATCATGTACTTTTTTGACATAACTTTCTACTTCCCAACAACTTAACTACAAGCCTTGCTAAGAATGTAAACAAGCTGAGTAACAGATATTGTGTATATTATATACTATATTCTCACAACAAAGCAGGCTAGAGAAAAATTGTTAATAAGGAAATCATAAGCAAGAGAAAATACATTTACAGTACTGAACTGTATTCATCAAAAACTACATATAAGTAGCTCCACACAGTTCAAACCCAAGTTGTTCAAGGGCCAAATGTACTTTGTAGAGAAAGGTAAGTGACATACCTACAAAGAATTTTAACAGAACAGTAAGATGATGACACCGGTAGAAAAAAATCAAAGGACGGTCAACAAATAAACACAAATGGCCAATAAACCTTCCCAATATTTCTTTCAAATACATTTCCAAAGAACACGGTCTTTTGTCAAACACTTGGCAAAGACTGAAATATTTCTGGGGTGTTTTGAGGGTGTGAATAGAAATGGAGACAATCTGGAGGGCAGTTTGTCAGAAATCCATGAATACATTAATGGTCATTATCCTATGTAAATAATAAGGCATGTGCAAAGAGTTGATATGTGTACAAAAATGTTAACCACAGCCCAAGTTAGCATTATACGTGACAGTGGTAGCTTGGAAATAATATTCAGCTCACAAAAAAGTTTTATGACAAGCATGTTCTTCTCTAGCATGGAGGATTAGGCAGCCAAGGAAATATGCTCTCAATTGTCTTTTTACATTTTATGGTTATAAGAAAATACAGTTTAAGATTATTTAAGGTTAATTTGATTTTAAATAACAATTTAAGACTAAGTTTCAAAAGAAAAACATGGAATTATATATACAGGACTTAAGTTTTCTTAAACACACATGAATTACAAACAGGAAATAGACTGAGGTATAATAATGAGTGGCAGCATTATAAACTTTATTTTTCTTCTTTATATTGTTACTATTTTCCAAAATGCCTCTATGAAAACAATATCATTTTTAACAAAAATGAGCTTAAGGGGGAAGAAACTATACAATAAAGAGTAAAAAATAAATTACCTGTAAAGAAGTGTTTCTACCAAAATCTTCCTAGAAGATTTGAATTCAAAATATATGCCCAAATTCATTTAAAAGGTTATCTGCATAAGGAATTTCTGCTAACGAGGTTTTAGGTAAAAAGTAAGCTACACAATGCTATAATTTATGAAACGTACTCACTTATCAAAGAAATGAGTTTCTGATAGGTCCCATATCCATTCTAGGCACTGGGGACACAGAATGACCAAGTTTAACTTAAAACAATTTAATTATAAACCTAGCTCTTGTATGGCAAGAACCTTCACTGGACTCATTAAGGAACATCCTTCTACTTAACTGGGGAAAGGACATACCATCTTGAAAAAGTTTAAGGACAGAAAAAAATAACAATAATCTAACGGTTATCTCCAAAATAAATTAGGTCACTGTCTAAAAGTGGCAAATGAGATTTTAACTAAACAACATTTACTAGTAATTTCTTTTTTTTTTTTAACAAACTCACCCACATTAATCAAGTTCATAGATTTAGTCCCAATTTGAGGCTAAATATTCAGTGAAAATGTATTCAATTAATGGGGAATCTAGAAAGAACACATAATTTTTTAAGTAATTCTAAAACTAATTTATTACATTTCAATTTGCCTTGTTCACTTTTGGGTCTCCATTTCAATACTCCTTTTAAAAGTAAAAAAGTTGATTTTGACATTTTACCACAAGAGTATTTATTCTCCTAGCCTCTATCAAACAGACAACTAGGAGAAATTTTTCTGTGATATTTTCTTTGATGCATTCTCATTATGGCAACAAGAAGAATCATCTCAAAAGTCACTTTTTCATTGAAGCCTTCCCTGATGAGCTCAAGCCTTCCCCATCTTCCAAGCTCCCAGTTTCCTGTGTGACCTTTGTAGCAATCATCTTGCTATAGCCTTTGACCTGTACTGTGTACCCCCTCTGCTGACCAGGCCTGTGGGCTCACCCTTCGTTCCCCGATACTTAGCAAGCATTAGCATTCATGGACTGAGAGGACAGGCAAGTAAAAGCCACGGAGTTCTGGGTATGAGAAGACAGAGATTGCTCATTAAAACATAAGGGTAATTAGATCCCAATTTTCTCATGAGTTAGGTTAATTTCATTCAAAGAAACACACTACTCTCTTGCTCCAGACCACCTCGAGAACAGGCATTAAGAATCACATATTTCAGGACACCTGGGGACACAGTCATTTGAGCATTCAGCTCTTGATTTTGGCTCAGGTCATGGTCCCAGGGTCATGGGATCGAGCCCTGCTTTGGGCTCCGTGCTGAGTGTGAAACCTGCTTAAGATTCATTCATTCATTCTCAGTCTCTCTCTCTCTCTCCCCCCACCCCTCAGTTCACTCTATCTAAAATACAAAATTTTTAAGATGAATCACATATTCCTATCCAGATGGGTGCCACTGTGGGGCCATGGGAAGAAGACTGAATGTGGACCCTAAAGGCCAGTGCTCACACCCTGGGTTCTGCTAGTTACTAGCCACGCCAGGCCTAACCATTTTCCCTATTTCTAAAATGTGAGCGCTATTACCTATCTCGTGGGATTAATTTTTTAGGAAAGAATTAATTTTTTTGAGAAAGGGAAAAATTAAAACTGCAAAACTATGGAAAGGTTTTATTCTTACTTTGGTAGGTGAAGACTACACAGCTTCAGCCTCAAGGGGCCTCGGGAGAGAAGACATACCCAAATCCAAATTTTCACAGATGAACAGCAGAGCAAGACAAAGACCTGAATATGGGACCAGAAGCATTCATAATATAATCAAGGGAAAGATCTCCATCTGTTCCTGACAGTAAACATATTAAAAAGAGAGACAGAGCAACATTGTTACTTAAGAATCTGTGCTACCAGCACATTCTTCTATTAATGTAACCACCTGAGACTGTATAAAATGTATCTGACATGCCAAGCCTCCCTTGCAAGGCTGCATTTTCCAAAGATGAAGCTATCATGAACTGATGTTCCTTCACTTAATTACTGTCCCCCCAAAAGAGGATGAACATTAACTAGACCAGAACAGAAATCACTGCTTGACAGACACTTAAGTACCCAATAAAAATGCCATTCCATACTCAGGTCAATCTGTTTCCCTCCTAAAGGGGCTTGAGCTGGCAGCCAATTTCCTCCTCAGAGGCACATCAGGAAGGCACCAACGTTGCTTAGATTTCAACACTTGACGGGCATCTTCCTGAGGCTTTCCTATGGCCATGGTGACTGCCAGGGTACCACGTGCTCCAAAAGCCTCCAGGCAAAAACCATCTCTGCCATCATCATCAGTGGGGCGCTCTGGGATCACAACCAAGTCCCAGCTGTGTCTGAAGAGAACCCTGGCTCCTGTCCACGTCCAGCCTGGCTGATGTCCTTGACTAAGCCATTCAGACAGTGGAAAGACCCTAGAACTCCAAGGCACCGCGACAGAACTGCTGTGCCCGTGGCTGTCAGAATTCAGTGCAGGGAAGGGGGCTTCATGGATGACACTTTGAGAAGCAAGCACTTTTTTGCCTCTGCTAAGGATGTATACTGACTTCTGTCCTTAAATCAAAGTAGCTTTACAGCATCTCTGCTCCCATACCCTTGCCTTCACTGAGTTGTTTTCAGGTTATTCTTTCAATTTGGAGGTCGGGTTGAAAGAAACAAAACAGCTGCATGTATTTTGCGGCCACAATGACACCAAAACTTTTCATGAGCAGAACATCCCCCATCAAGTCACTCAACCTGCTGACAAAGAGCTTTCGGTGCAAACCTAGGAGCAGCAAACAGAAGTACTATTTGCCTCTTCCCATAATTGCCAGGTAGCTTAAAACTGGTATCTAATGGTGTTTATCTTTCTTTTCTACTCTTGTTTTAGTACTTCTCTTATTCTTTTATGCCTCACTTCAAGTAAATTAAATTAAACTGAGTTTACTCTTTCTTCTATACATTTGATTGGGTTTTTTTCTTTTGCCAATCAAAAATGTCTCCTGATTCCCTAACATCTACCCGAAGTAAAAAACTGAGGAAAAGGTGGGAGGGGGTGTTGTAGAGAAACAAAGTTAAGACTTAAGGCTACCCTCAAGGAGCTATGGAAAAAGGAAAGCAATTAGTACACCTGACTGAAGAAGGGTTCAAAACCAAGCTCCACTGCTCACTTACCACAAATCCCTAGACAAATGAGCTACATAGGTACCCAGGTAGGTTTTCTGAATCTTGATCTCCAAGATTTGAGTATATGGCCTTCCTCGCCAAGCTATTAAGATTCACTACCAGTAGAACAGGCATAACCGAGCTGTAATGTATAAAGCACTGTAACTGAGTAAGCTCTTTATGTCATTAATACAGAGGTTCAAGGTTAAAGGCTTGCAAAGTAAAATTCCTGCAATGCGGTTTCCTCCAGCAGGGAATGGGTGGGTAGAAAGTGGACTTAAGTGATTGCTAATGCATTAATGACTGACATGTGGCAGCGACAATGAGACACACAGATGCAATTTGACATTAATGGAGAGATTTGCCTGTGGTCATATACACGGCGATGGGGGGGAGGGGGTGTGGGAGGGGGACCCTCCGCCTCTTGTCTTTAACTTGGGTATGAAATCAAACGTCAGCCAAGATTAATTAGAAGCCCGGAGTTTCATTCTCTGCTGTTGATAGGAAAAGTACATTTCCATAATGTGAGGAAACGTTTACGTGGGACGCAAATCTGGCTGACATTGAAGGAAGGGCTGCCTCACTGTGAACACTGCCTGTGTGGTGCCTGTCAGGGCAATTACTTTCCACTCAAGTGGCTTGCTTTTTAACATTTTATTATCTTAACAACAAAAACCTCTGGAAGCAATAATTATTTATTATGCTAATTCCAAAGCTTTCTTCCTGAAATTTCTGTAAGACCATTAAAAACTAGCTGTGCCCTTGAAACAAACCATGAGTTTATTAATACTCAACCAATTAAGGGGAGAAAAGCAAAGTAACAGAACACTCCACACCAGCAATTATTAACTAAGCAATCAGTTTGCACTTTCCTGGCCACAGATTTTATTCCAGGAAGCATCCTATATACTTAACTGGTTGAAAAATTATGTGAAATGTGTTTACATCATTACAAGGGCTTAGAAAATCTGAACAGAGCGGAAGAAACTTGCTGCATCTGTCTAGAAAACAGTCGAGTCCAGGTGACCTTTCACCTCTCACAACTATGGAAAGCAACCTGTAGAAGGCTCCAAAGCAAAGGGCAATTTTATCTCATTTCAATTCCCTTTGCCCTGTGTGTTCGCGCACGTGCACACACACACACACACACACACACACACACACACACACATTTTACCAGCTTTTACTTATTGATTAGGCCTGTGTTTTTTATAACACATACTCCAATCTTTAGTGGCTCTCCCATTCGAGGCCCCCGTTGACTGTAAAGGCCAGGCCAATTCACCAACAGCCCCAGAGCAAGGGATCCTACATGCAGAGCTGTGCCACTGCCTCTGAGCCACTGAAGGCAGCTGTGAGCCGGGAATGGGGTGTGGGGCTCCCCACTTCAGGAGGGCAGCGGCCTGCCAGCTCAGGAGCAGGAAACCTCCAGAACAGGCGAGACACAGCAGGAGAGGAGCCAGGCCACGAGGCTGGTCTGTGCCTGTGGCAATAAGGGGCAGGGCCACCCACACCACATCCGAGGCAGCAGAAACAGCAGACCCTACTTAGAAGAGGACAGGAAAGTCGGGGGACTCCTTGGGACATCTCCATAGACTGCCCGATGCGGCATATGGAATCCATGATTACATGGAGGCAGTATCACCTCCTCTGCTCTTTCCTGATTATTCTAGCTTCCTGACCCTTCAAGCCCACGTTGCTTGCACAAACACGACTGGGTAAAACTTCAAAAATTAATCATAACCTTTATTTTTCTATTTTCAGGTGCCCCTTAAAACCCATGGAACTGTATGATCTAAAATAACGATGACAACAAAAAAGATACTCTTAGTGAGGTACGGCGGAACTGTTAAGAAGGTAAAAATTCTGACTGCTTCAGGGCTTGAATAGTTTGGGTTTTTTTTATCCTTAATGGTCTATCAGTTATTTCTTACTCCAAAAGTGCTAACATACACAATACAAGGAAACAGTAACTTTAATCTTAAATGTTTATTTTTGAGACAGAGACAGAGACAGAGTGTGAGCAGGGGAGGGGCAGAGAAAGGGAGACATGGAATCTGAAGCAGGCTCCAGGCTTGAGCTATCAGAACAGATCCCGATGCAGGCTCAAACTCACAAACCATGAGACCATGACCTGAGCCACCCAGGTACCCCAGGAATCAGTAACTTTAAATCAAACAACAGGCTGCTTAAATTCTTTACTTCCAGTTCCATTACGGTTGCAATAATGTTAAGTAATAAACTTTAAACATTTTGGGGAAAGAAACACCCAGAAGTATGTGTAAGCAATGGGGACAATGACCCAGAGGTCAGTGTTAATGCTTCCTCATCCACTCTCCATCCCCACTGCTGGAAGGTCCAGTAAGCATGGGGGCGGGGGCGGGGGGGGGGGGGGGGGGGGACCATCCGCCCTACTTGCAGAAGAAAGCAGCTGCCAGTTTTTAAAAATCAGTATGTTTCAGGCTATTATCTTTAGTTTTCAAAAGACACATGGTCCAATTATATTTTCTGACATTGTTTCTCTCTCTAAGCACAAATACGTGTGCTACCAGAATTAAAATCTAGCTCCCCTGAGATTTTTGTTATCTTGCTCATTTCTTTGCCCCCAAATAAAGTAAATCCTAACAGATCTAAATTAAAAACAAGTTGGCTCTCCCTTTCTCGGTGTCTTTTTCTCTCTCTCCCTCTGTCATTAATGGTGTTTAAATATACAGCAAGAAGGCTATTTTATGTGCTTTAGAATACTTCTGAACTTTTAGCAGTGGGGTTTTCCATCTGTGCTGTTTTATTTTTTAGGGGTTGCTCAATTAGAGCAGAGATACACCTGTTAGCCTCCCTCCCTCCCTCGACCACTGGCACGCTGCTTCCCTAAGCTCTCTGATCTAATTCTGCACAAATGCTTAATAAGGTTGTAGAGATTTAATACAATTAGGAGTGTTGCTCACAAATTAACCAATCCATTAACACTCCAGCAAAGAAACAATTCCAGAGGAAAAGCCAGCCAAATGAGGATTAGAAGACAACTGGCTAAGGGTACAATCTGTTTTTTTAAAAAATCACACTGTGGCACAAGCGTTTTCACATCTACATTTATACGTTGTGTATTTTATACCTTTCAGAGCAAAGACCAATGGAAGTAAATTGTGCCACCTGAGTATCTTCCTCTTTTCCTGTTCAGTTTCTAGAAGTGGGGGATGATCATCACTCTCACAAAATCATACCAGTGTTCCACTGAGTTAAATACCCATGGCTTCAGCTCTTACATACCAACTATTTTAAGTCACTTTCTCTTATCATAAGATGGGATATATGAACACATAGAAGGAAATCCAACAAAGGCAGAAAAGCTAACATAAAGCATAAATATCAATAAATCTGCTATCCAAAAAAAACTACTATTAGTAGGGGCGCCTGGGTGGCTTAGTCGGTTAAGCGTCCGGCTTTCGCTTAGGTCATGATCTCGCGGTTCGTGGGTTCGAGCCCCGCATCGGGCTCTGTGCTGACTGCCAGCTCAGAGCCTGGAGCCTGTTTCAGATTCTGTGTCTCCCTCTCTCTGACCCTCCCCTGCTCATGCTGTCTCTCTCTCTCTCTCTCCTAGAAATAAACAAAACATTAAAAAAAAAAAAAAAACTACTATTAGTATTTGGGCTTGTATTTTATACATTTCCATAGATGTGTTTAATCAATGTTTAAAAATCATTAAATAAATTTCTGTCCCATTATCACCATTATTGTTATCACCTGACATCCTTAAATATTCTTTGTCACTATTCTTGGTGGCTGTCTGGCATTCTGTTACATGAATACACCATGACCTAATCCATTCTCTACTGTTGGACAGTCAGGTTTTTCCTGCTTTTCACTACTGTAGAAAATGCCTAAACAAATATGCCTGCACGGGATTTCCTGCACGTCCACTTTAATTTCCTTAGTATGGGTTGATCATATTTTTAAAAGGCCCCATCTTTTCTGCAACCCAAGGCGTCGTCTTTCTACACTGCAGGTGTGTATACCCTGCTTCAGATGATCCATCACTCTGGAAACAGCCGCGGGCCAGTGGGTTGGCCTTGGATAACCCACCATCTTGCCATCCTTTCCAGGCCCACTCAAGGCACATTATAAATATCCTTATGTATAACAACTGCTCAAATGCTCACAAGGTGCTAGTGTTGTATTGTCTGAAAGAAATTTAAAGGAGAAGTGTCGCTGAATATTAGTAAAGGGATAATAACGTGCTTCATCATCTTCCTAAGTGGTACATTAGAAAAGATTGCCTCGCTTTAGAACTCACAGGGGAACCTGAGCGCTGGCTTTCTCTGGGGCCTGAGGAAACCGTTTAACCTGTGCTTCAAGATCCGTGTAATAAGATAATTGTCACCCACTTCCCATTAAGGAAAACATCAGAAAGACCACACCGAGTATACAGAAAATCTCAAATAATAAAGTGCCTTAGGGACTGTTTTAAGCATCTCTACAGTTCTCTGTGCTGCTTGTGCCCTCAGACTCTGCTTCCTGGAACAAGGTAAGAATTCAGCTGGAAAGTACCTATCATCTGGAAGATTCAGTTATGTAATGGGAAACAAATTTCCTTTTTTTCTTCTTTTCTTTTTTTTTTGGGCAAGATTCTTTCAAATCACATTGATTCCTTTAGAGCAAATGAGAGGAGTTTATTCCATTGGCTGGTTTTCATATATTTTTTTTATTGTTTATTTTTGAGAACATGAGAGACAGAGTGGGGGGGCGGGGGCAGAGAGAGAAGGAGAAACAGAATCTGAAGGAGGCTCCAGGCTCCAAGCTATGAGCACAGAGCCCGATACGGGGCTTGAATCCACAGACTGTGAGATCACAACCTGAGCCAAAGTAGGATGCTTAACTGACTGAGCCACCCAGCCACCCCGGTTTTCATACCGTTAGTAACAACTCCTAACATCTAAATTATTTTTAAGTTCTAATGATCTATTTTGACTTCAGAAGGGGTAGCTGAGGCAGAGAGACCTAAGATATTTGTCAAAGTCACAGACTGAGTCAAAACCAGAACTGAGTTATTATAAACCAGTTTGTCAGCTTGTTTCCTGCCTTTTCGTGTTGGGGGCAGGGGGGAGTTAAATGGGCTGAGCACAGAGGCTTTTTAGGGCAGTAA
Organism: Hyaena hyaena; assembly: GCF_003009895.1. Lineage (NCBI taxonomy): Eukaryota > Metazoa > Chordata > Mammalia > Carnivora > Hyaenidae > Hyaena > Hyaena hyaena. The sequence continues at coordinate 1,156,437 of NW_024081147.1, forward strand.
AAACACTCTGTATGACACTCTAATGGTAGACAGATGTCATTATGCATTTGTCCAACCCACAGAATGTACAACACTAAGAGGGAACTCTAATGTACACTACGGACCTTGAGTGATAATAAGTGTCAGTACAGGTTCATCGATTGTAACAAATGTACCAAATGGTGGGGGTGGGGGGGGGGTGCCGATAACGAGACAGGCCATGCATGTGTGGGCTCAGGGGCGTATGGGAAATCTCTGGTACCTTCCTCTTAATAATTTTTCTGGGAACCTAAAACTGCCCTAAAAAATTAACTCTTTTTTTTTTTTTTAGTAGGTCTCTGGAAAGAAAAAGGCTCTAGACCCCTAGCCATAGGGGACGGCTCTATCAGTTCCACGATCAGTGTAAAAGTCCCAACAGGGCCACAGAGCAGCCACAGGAAAATTAAGGGATACACAGCGCTGGCAGGGAAAAGGGCACCAATTTCCATCCTAGCTTCAGATAGGTTCTCTCTTATGGTCTGCCCTTTCCCAACAGGCCTCACACCTCACAAAAGGAAGGCGCACCCCTTGAGTGTAAAAATGTCCATGGCATCAAAGACAGAACATGAGCTATTGCTCTCAAGGAAGCATTCTTTAATGATTAATCAAACACTAGACACTCACTGTGGGGCTTCGTGTCTTTCCCTGTCATATCCATATTTCATTTAAGGGTAAAACAATGTACTAGAGATGGAATATTTTAGCCCTTGTGGAATGTTATAAAATCAGATATATTACACAAGTTAACAACCACACATCTTCCTTCCCTTGACCAGAAAGAACTCATTTCACAGCTGAAGAATTGGCGAAATTATAAAAAGGATGACATCAGTAAATATTAAATGCCTGAAAATTACTTCTAAATGTAATAATTCTTTTTTAGCATATACACTCACATCAAACATGACATTAGCTGGAAATAAAGGAAGCTTCCAACAGCTGAAAATATGGATGTTCTGACATGGAATCTTTTCAAAAGAACTGCACTGCTTTCCAAAATTTTCAAATTCTACAGGACAATTCACAAATAAAAATACATGAGGTTTCCTTTAGATTCAGTGTGCACTTTACAGTAATATAATTAAAATCCACTTTATCAAACATTCATTTATGAGGTAATGTGTCCAATGAAAATCAACCTTCTTCTAAAATATTTAATATTTTCTACCTCATGTTAACAAAAATGTGCTATGTCAATCTGCTGCTATGCCCATTTTCTTTGAGTAGCATATACCTTTCTTTTTTCAAAGACATTGGAAATGTATTCCACTCTCTTTACAAACTGCTACAGAGATTTCTGAAAGTACATCCATGATTCTTATTATGCCCAGGATTCAAACACAAAGTTCAATACAGACTTTCACACATATCTACCAGAAAAACCGCAGGTGTTTTCATTATAATCCTCACTCTATAATACCTTATAATTTTAGGTACCCATAATATTACATTACTATAAGTTAATGTGAAACAGAATAGATTTGCCATGGTTTAAGCAACATACTTACTATAAAATATAATTAGCCCCACTGAATCTGTAGCATTTTAAACTTGACAAACCTGCTTTTAATAATCTGTCATACCGTCGCTTTTTACTGTTTTGTAACCTTTTTTCCTCAAAATGCAAATTAACACTTACTTGAAATTAAAAACTAAGTTAAACCCTTTCTCATAGAAAGTAAAGCTGGTGTGACTGACAGCTTTCATGAGGACTGCTGTGCAAACTGAATCATATAATAGGTATTTTTCGCTTAGTGAGTAGCCTAAATCTTGACCCCTAAGGCTTGACAAAAATATATATAATATACACATATGTACACACATATATTTATATAAGGTATATAAATGCACGTATACGTATATTTAAAGCCTACTTTAGCTAAAGTATATTAAAATTAATACCAATTTTTATTTTCACAACAATTTTTGGATATTTCTCTATTTCTGGGTTAAACAAGGTGGCTTTATAAATAACAGGTGTAATTAATAGGCACTGATAAATCTTGGTTTAGGCAGTCTCTTGGATTACTCCCCAGCAAATGAGAAGGTGCATGGCTGGGAAAAATCCTTTACAGAATAGTTGGTTTCCAATTTTTTGCTTTGAATATGGTCAAGAATGAAACTAATCAAACTGGTCATTAAAATTATTTCTAATGATGGGGCGCCTGGGTGGCTTAGTCGGTTAAGTGTCCGGCTTTCGCTTGGGTCATGATCTCGCGGTTCGTGGGTTCGAGCCCCGCGTCGGGCTCTGTGCTGACTGCCAGCTCGGAGCCTGGAGCCTGTTTCAGTCTGTGACTCCCTCTCTCTCTGACCCTCCCCTGCTCACTCTCTCTCTCTCTCTCCTAGAAATAAATAAAACATTTAAAAAATCCAAAAAAAATAAAATAAAATAAAAATAAAATTATTTCTAATGCTACAACTCAATATGAATCTTGGCATGTAACCTTAAAAGAATTCAAAGTGGCACCGGTATAGCAATTCTCTAGTCCTTTCTACCTATTTATATGAAAGAATTCTCAACAGAGATTTATAAAAATCAAAGCTGAAAATAAAATTTGAGTTTGACCCCATTTAACGGTAAGTAATGTCTATGCACAGCTACATTCACTAATTTTTTAAAACCCAGCTGATATCTAAAATACTATTCCAATAAATTTCAACTAGGATTCAATTGTATCCAAATTTGAGAGTGATAATTCAACTAGATAAAATGTAGCACTTACTGCTTTATGGTCCCATAAAATCAAAGATAGAATTAAAATCTCAATTTATACACATTTTTGTTGCAGAGAGGTTTGATAAGTAATCACTAAAAGATTCTCAAGCTTAAACATGTTGTAATAGGATAAGATTCTATGGGGAAATAAAATGTAAATAGCAGTTAAAGAAGAAAAATTAAGCATGTAAAATTTCTCTCAATTAAATACAAGCTTATTCATGTATTTTTAAATGGACAATAGAGAGAAACAAATCTCTTTGGTATTCTGATGTTGTTTCTGAAGGATGCCTTTAAAAGACTCTTGTTTTATATTAAAATGTCAATATCTACTGTAGAGCCTAAATTCCCTCCTTCTCGATTGTATAAATTTATGAGGCAAAATTTCAGATGTGAACTTATCAATTTTCAAGAACTGTCCAATTTTTTTTATTTTTTTAATAAATGGTTTTTTTAATTTATTTCTAGGGGAGAGAGAGAAGCGTGAGCAGGGGAGGGTCAGAGAAAGACGGAGTCACAGACTAAAACAGGCTCCAGGCTCTGAGCTGGCAGTCAGCACAGAGCCCGACGCGGGGCTCGAACCCATGAACCGCAAGATCATGACCTAAGCGAAAGTCGGACGCTTAACCGACTAAGCCACCCAGGCACCCCTGGAACTGTCCAATTTTTTTTAATTCCTTGACTGGAGACACAAGCATAAGTCAGAAGACCACCCAGGGTCAGTGGCCCACAGATCTTGGAACTTACCAGCATCAGCTCCTGGCTCAAGGAAACCATTTCTCTAGACCAAGACCTCATTAAGCAGTACCTATCCCTTCTTTTGTCCCTGACTCAAACAGTTCTGTTGGCTATGTTTTAACAGAGTCTCCAGAATGACTAAACCTATCTGTGGACTCTGTTTTGAGTCATCCTCCAAAATAAAAAGACCAGCCTAAGTGTCCCAAGAGTTGGCATTCTCCTCTGTCCATTCACTCAGTTATTCGGGGCCCAATGCCCCGTTCACCTGGAGCATCCATCCTCAGACCCTGGGGCTTGAAAAGAAGCATTTCAAGCTCATGGTGTGTGCAGACTGCTTCTAACTGTGTCTGATAGAAAGAACTGCCAGTCACTGTGGCTTAGTGGCTTTCGGTTCAGGATCCCAGCTTTGCCCTTGCAATTTGTCTGAGTTTGGGCACTTTGCTTAGCCTCTGAGTTTATTTCCTGCCTTGTAAAATGGGGGTAATTTAGATGGTTATCAGTATTAAATTAGGTAATAAAAAGGTACATAAAATAATGCCTAAACATTTAAAGTAGTCAATAAGCATTACGCTTCCTTTTGGTCTATTATAATACTTCTACCCTAAGTACTGATGAGCTGGTTAGAAATAAAGTAGATAGGGGCGCCTGGGTGGCTCAGTCAGTTAAGAGTCCAACTTCAGCTCAGGTCATGATCTCACGGTTTGTGGGTTCAAGCCCTGCATTGGGCTCCATGCTGACAGCTCGGAGGCCGGAGCCTGTTTCAGATTCTGTGTGTCCCTCTCTCTCTGACTCTCCCCTGCTCATGCTCTGTCTCTCTCTATATCAAAAATAGATTTTAAAAAAGAAAAGAAAAGAAAAAATAAAGTAGACAGAGCACCACCTAATGCCTGAGACACAGACATGGTAGCAGTTACATTTTCATTTACCATTTCTCTCTGTGTCTATCAATATTCACTGTCCTGTCCACATCCTTCAGAGCAGAAATAGGATGCCAAGTATGTGTCCCCTGATAATTCCAATACAGTAAGAGTGGTGATGATTCAGTGGGATACAGATACCCATTTAGTTCACCACTGTCTTTTAAAACTCACCTACTACACGAGATGAATATGGAGTATGGGAAACAAGAAAAAGAGAAAGCCTAGGGCCATGGTATCAGGCATGGGAATAAAAGAAGCCAAATTCTGATTCCTGAACCTCCCCTAACCACCCCCCTCACACTTTTCTAACTTCTGGCCAAATTCCCATCCTATACAAACTCATCCTTAACCACAGCAGCAAATACAATGGAGACTGAAGGGAGATGACAAAGATGTCACCAAAAACATGACCTTCTAATTTGAAGGGAAAAAATACTATGAAATCTGTTCCCCTTTCCAATTTCTCAGGCCTCTCCCCTTTTGCATTTTCTCAAGTAGCTGACCCCTACCTCAAAAACTTACTTGCATCGCTTCTTGGCCTTTTGGCTAAGATCAAATATAGAAAAACTCACTTGCAGATGATAACTACACTTATTATGGTCATCACTGCATACTATACATAAATGTCAAATCACTACACACTGTACATCTGAAACTACTGAAATACTGTATGTCAATTACACTTCGATTTAAAAAAAATAAAAAAACCCACTTGCTTAGGAGGCGTCCCATTTTAAGAGAAGAAAAACTTCAAAGCCTTTTAAAGATGAATCTTAGGGGCACCTGGGTGGCTCAGTCAGTTGAGCGTCCGACTTTGGCTCAGGTCATGATCTCATGGTTTGTGGGTTCGAGCCCCGCATCAGGCTCTGTGCTGACAGCTAGCTCAGAGCCTGGAGACTGTTTCTGATTCTGTGTCTCCCTCCCTCTCTGGCCCTCCCCTGCTCACGCTGTCTCTCTCTCTCTCAGAAATAAATAAAACATTTTTAAAAAAGAAAGAAAGAAAGACAATACTTAGAGGCCTCCCCTCTCCCTTCCCTCTGAGTAGTACCCTGAATGGGGCCCGCAGGCCTCAAAGGCAGTGCCTGATTTCGCCTGGCAACCCACAACCCTGCACCCCGGGAGCCAACCACTGGAGAGCCGTCCCTCCAGTTCCTTCCCTCCTGCACGCTCAGCTGCGAGCTCCCTTGCCAGGCCTGGCTTCGGTGTGCGTGGGTGCCCTCGGGTTCTTCTGTAAGCTCCTGTGGGCCAACCCTCATCCTGGACACGCTCATATCCTCAGTCTCCAGCACATCCTGACCCCCAGGGTGCAGCACAGAGCTCACCCACGAGTCCTCTGCCACAGAAGGCACAGCCACTTGCTAAGATGTAAGACGTCACCCTACCTCATTTTCACTCTCGGTCCTGGGTGATTATTTATATATAATATTTATTCTTTGGGAAAGAATGCGCCCTGCAAATACCTCCAGTCTTTGAGGATTTTTCACCCTGTGCTTGAGTTTAATCTATAGAACTGAAGCATGAAAGAATAACCTTGGGTCCAGCACAGGAGAAACAATATGCATTCCAAAAGCATCCCAAGAGAAAAGGAAAAATGCCAACTTAATAGTAATTTTGCATTTAGAAAGAGACAGAGAACCACCACCTGGTGGCTGGTAGCTTGTCTGTCTCACTAAAAGCAGGCCCAGCAGGAGGGCCACAGGGGCAGGGTGAGAACACAGGTTAGCGCCACACAAAGTCCCCAACCCGAGCGGAAACTCGGAAACAAAGCTGGTGGAGGGTGGGCCTGGCAAAGGCAGCTCACGATGGCCAGGACTCCACAGGTGAGAAAGCAAGTTTTTAAATTACTTCACTGGAGCCTCACAATCTCTGTAGGCACTTAAAGCAGTTATTTTTTTAATTTTTTTTTTTTCCTGAGAGAGAGACAACGTGAGCAGGGGAGGGTCAAAGAGAGAGGGAGAGACAGAATCTGAAGCAGGCTCCAGGCTCTTAGTTAGCTGTCAACACAGAGCCCAACATAGGGCTTGAACCCACGAACCATGAGATCATGACCTGAGCCGAAATCGGACGCCCAACCGACTGAGCCCCCAAGGTGTCCCTAAAGCAGTTATTTTAATATCCATTTGATTCTACTGTGACTTCTGTCACAATCTGGAGACTCAACCCAAACCACACGTCACAGGAGAGCAGAAGCAAACATCGGAGCCCCGAGGTCCGTTCCCGGGATCTCCCTCATCCTTAACAATGAACACACCACTTCGTTTTATACCCAGCTGCTCAGAAAGCTTCCCTAAATAAGAATAAAATGAAGTAAACATGCATCTGTTGACAGTCATCATCACTTCACAAATGATTCTGGCGAAAAAGCTAAATCCAGAATTGTTTAATTTTTTTTTAATTTTTTAATATTTATTTATTTTTGACCGGGGGGGAACACAAGTGAGAGAAAGGCAGAGAGAGAGAGGGGGAGACACAGAATCTGAAGCAGATTCTGAAGCAGCTCCGGGCTCCAAGCTGTTGGCAAAAGCTGGATGCAGGGCTCAATCTCATGAACCATGAGATCATGATCTGAGCCCAAGTCAGATGTTTAACTGACTAGGCCACCCAGGTGCCCCAGATTTCTTTTTTTTAATCACTGTGAAAGATGTTAATATTCTCTTAATATTTATTTTGGTGTAATTATCTCTAACAATGTTGCAAAAAAAAAGTGATTTAAGAAAAATACATAATCATTGTAAACTATTATATAACCAGAGTTGCTTCTCATAGCAACTCTGTGACTACATATACTGTGACTCATATACTGTGACTACAGTAAGACCCAACTCACTAGATTATCTTAAATCTCTCAAATATTGGGGCTCCTGGGGGCTCAGTCAGTTAAGCATCTGTCTTCAGCTCAGGTCATGATTTCATGGTTCCTGAGTTCAAGCCCCGCCCACATCAGGTGCTGTGCTGACAGTGCAGAGCCTACTTGGGATTCTCTCTCTGCCCCCTCTCTCTCTCAAATTAAAAAAAAAAATCCTTCAAATATCGATATACTTGCTTCCTTTGTCTTTTGTCCAACCTCAAAAAGAAAATGCACTCTTTTCCACAGAAGGCAATTAACATCAATCTCCAAAGGCCGGCCCACCTCCACCCGTAGGGAAAGGTCTAAAGATAAATTGTCACTGACCTTAGTGGCACTCTCTCTGCCCCTGAGACCGCTAACACACACAGATAAGAGATTTACGAAGTTTTTAACACTTCTCCCCACAATCAGATATCCAGACGTTAAACACAAAAAATTACAGAAACATAATTCAGAGGACTTGAAACCCCAGAGAAGACAACATTCTGCCCTCCTCTGCTGGTGAAAAATATGGACAGTGTCTCTAAATCAATTAATTTCATTCAAATTACTTAGCAGCCACGTACTTTCCCTTCTAATTTACTATTTCAGAGAGCTGTCAAATAGTAATAGCCACAGTGCACTGCGAGCTAAGCCAACTTTACAATGGTTTTTAACATCAAAATGAGAAACTGTACCAAATAGGTTAAGCACACGTGGAAATTATGACACGTGCTTTGGCCCCAACAGGCGGGGAGAAGAGCCAGGTTTTGGTCTTCAGAGGCACTGGAGGAATGGAGGGCTCTGGGGTCCACAGAGTGCTGTATCTACTGTCTGGGCAACACCTTAACACCTTCTGGGGCCTCAGTTCCATTAACCATAACATGCAGGACTACCATTTTCACCCTACAGGACAACTCTGGTCATAAATAACATGTAAAAGGACCCACACGCAGGTGGCATGCGAAGCTCCTATTTTCTTTGCCATTGCCCTTGGGAAGCCAGAGGAAATAGCAAGTTTATGAGCTGGATTACAAATGGAAGAAAACCTGGAGCTGGGGGAACCACACCCTTTGGGGTTTGCAGACAGAGAGGAAACACACACGGCAATGACTCAAGGTTATTCTGTGGTCACAGGGCTCTAAGGACAATGACAACAGCTCTTACAGCCCAGGCACTATGTTTTCCAAAGGATGACCAAGGAGGTGGACATCGTCCCCTCTTTACAGATAAAGAAACTGGCTCCGAGAGGCAATGGGACTTTCACAACTGATAAATGACACAGCCAGGATGAGAACTCAGGCTTAATCGGTCTATAATCACCTTCAGAATAGCCCAAGGTACAACCCCAAGTTTGTAAAAGTTTCTTTTTATACAGCCCATTTTCATATTGGATCTTGGAGGCAGACCTATGACTCAGAATGCCACTGAATGACCCTAATTACAGACAAGGAACTGAGTTCACTGGGGTTATACAGCTTCACTTTCACATGACAGTGTCAGGGTGGACCCTGGAATACAGATCTTTCAGTCTTAAATTCCTTTTTCTCACGCTGCCAGTGAGTTCCCAACTATGTTCTGCAAAGCAGAGGCATCTCATAGCACAGGCACTGGGGCCTGGCAGACCCTATGTGGGGCCTAGTTCTCCACCTCTCCTGTATCCACACTATTTATGATGTGGCCCTATAGCCCCATATGCCAAGGGTCACGAGGTCTATTTCCCTACCCTTGTTCTAGGCTGGCCTTGTGGACTGGCTGTGACTAGAATAGCAAGGTGAAACTGGCTTTGACCAGAATATCAAGGTGAAACCCTTCCCAAGCATAAGCCAAAAAGGCCTTGGCACATTTCCACTCTCTTTGGAAACTGCCTGCCAGAAAATAAAGGAGAGTGCAGGTGCTCCAGCCTAGGTTATCCTATAGCAGCCTACAGTCAACCAACCCCAAAATACTGAGAGAGCCAAGGTCAGCTAAGTAAAGACATTTACATGAAGTATACCAATCCCAGTTTAGATCACCAGACTACCACCCATAAAACATGAAAAACAGAAAAAAAAAAAACCAGAAAACATGTTGTTTTAAGCCACCAAGTTTGGGGAGCTTTGTTACACAGCAATAGCTAACCATTATACCTTGCTTACAATTTGGGGAGTCCTTTGTTTTAATCTTCTCACATAAAACTTTGTTTAACCAAAAGATTTTTATGCTTTTCCACCTATGTACAATTTTGCTTAATGAAAATATTCTGATGCTTTAAAAAAATAAGTTGGAGAAGTGCTACTCTGGGCTATAATAACCTCCCTACCACCTTCCTAGTCCTGTGTTGTTCATTTAGTGAGCTCTGAATGCGTTCTATGGTGTCACTAGGAAGTTAAAGAAATGCACACACACAAAAGTTGCATTTGAACTGACTCAGATGTTAAGATCTGGAACTCATTTACTTTGTCATCACCACTTAGTTCCAAAGATTTAGTGCATTTATAACGACACATAAAATACAGCAAGATATATTAGAATGAAGTGAGAAAAGCGAGCAGGAGACTAAGTATAAGCTCAGAAAAAGAGATCAGAAACAAGGTTCTACTGCACAGAATGTCACTCTGGGCATTTGATGGCTTTTGCCCACCCAGCATCCACTCTCTTCAACTGGTCACAGAAGCCACTTTTCCAAGCAGAAACTTCCATCTCCTCACTCTTGGTCCATGTGGTCCATGTGGGCTGGCCTGGTCCAGTGGGCAGGTGAAGCAGAGCATGAGGTTAAACTGGAAACAGGTGACATGAGCTGACTCAGTGAGCCCAAGAGCAGAAGTGGTATGTACGTTGTGGGGACGGAATCTCTCTTCCCACTAGGCTTAGAGCTGGAGGACTCAGCCTACAACCCCCTAGAAACATCACATAAAGAGGAAAGACGTTTACAGAAGAAGGCTCAGAACCCCGATGGCTGTGTTGAGCCCCTGGGACCAGCTGTGCCTACCTACAGCCTTCTGTCACAAGAGCCAACAAATTCCCTGTTTGATGAAGGCCAGCTCTGACTGAGGTTTTCCCATTCAAAAACGTTCCTACTGGGGCGCCTGGGTGGCTTAGTCGGTTAAGCATCCGATTTCGCTTAGGTCATGATCTCGCGGTTCGTGGGTTCGAGCCCCGCGTCGGGCTCTGTGCTGACTGCCAGCTCAGAGCCTGGAGCCTGTTTCAGAGTCTGTGACTCCCTCTCTCTCTGACCCTCCCCTGCTCACGCTGTCTCTCTCTCTCTCTCTCCTAGAAATAAAATAAAAACAAAAACAACAACAAAAACAAAAAAACGTTACTATTATCACAGAACACACATTTGCATCTGGCTTTCTAACAGCCAACATAAAGAGGAAAACTTAACGGGTTATACAATTCACTGTATCTGCAAGAAGAAGCTAAGTGCACAGAAGAATCACACCTTTTCCTGGAACTAAGACCCAGAAGGAAATGTCCCCAGAAGGCCATTATAAAGATTCCATATCACGTCCTGAAACATCAATCACTCAACATCTTTCTAACAGACACTCCACTGAAAACCTGTCTGCAGGGAGCACACCTCACTACAGATGGATGGCATCAAATCACCGCACAAATCAGGAAAAGGCCACTCTGCACCTGTGTGGATGAGGAGGGAAGATGTAGCATGTACATACCCCACGCTCAGATGACCTGGCTTTGTAAGAAACACAGGCGGCTTTACCTCCCAAAGCTTCCATCGCTTCTCTCAGCCAAGCTTTTATTATTATTAGCGACTGTGCGGCAATGGGTTTGAAAATATCATATTCTCTCCACACGGTACCTAGCACATAATTAGTGCTCAGTATATGGCTGTCACTTATTACTGTCAATTAGAAGCCCCCAGAAATGAGGCTTATCTCTGTTGCCACAATTTAAGTAGACAATCACAGACTGCAGTCTGGTTGCTGCAAAACCTTTGGTGGCAGCCGTGAACAGCAAATACATTCTCAAGCATGGAGGCAAAGAGCGAGCTTCATCTGTGCAGAGGCAGCTACAGCAAATGTGGGAAGCATCTAAAATCATTCAGACATTCCTTCAGCTTCCTTCTAACAAGTGACTTCATGCTGTATCACGCACTCTTTTAGATCGGACTCAATGTTCTAGACATTTCCCCCATCCTCATCTATCAAGAATACCCCATTGATCCAGGTCTCACTCTCTTAACACTATGCTATCTGACAAATTAATGGGAACTAAGATGACAATCCTCATACTCTTTAAGTGATTGGAGAGACCTTATAGATCCTTGAATCAAATGTCTTCATTTTACGAGTCAGAAACCTGACATCTAAAGATGTCAACTTATCAAGGTGACAGCTATTTGGGGATGTCATATTGAGATGACTTAATGAGCCACCTCTCCCAGACATGACATTTCAACAAGCACCTTTCTTCCTTGGTCAAAATGATGAGCTGGTGGAAATTTCAAGTGCCTTAGCAGACGAGTATGCCCATTTTGAGGTTTGTGAGTCTTTTAGGAACTACTACAATCAAAATGCCAAGTTTTTGGCCCCCTTATGGGGCCCCTAAGACCAATTATTCTACAGTGTCCATGTTTCAATGAACATGATATAAAGGAATAAGTGCTGGAAAATATTATTCCCAATGCCATCTTGTCTCATACTCCTCTACGAATGAGTCATCTCAAAATGCGGCTCAGCGCTGCAAATTTGAAGATGTGAAGTCACTGCGTTCTGATTACCCTGAAATGTCTTTATTCTTTTATTATATCCTAAAACTTCCAGACTGATAGCACATTTACTAGAGGTCACCAAGTTGAAAGATGGGTACAGAACAGCCAAGTTTCTATAAAATGCCTTGTTTCATACTTCACATTTTCTTCTGATACCAGAAAGCCTCTGCTTCGTAAAAGAAATATTCTTCCATCAATCAATAGTTTGGTCTAAAAATCCATGTGATGATCTCTAGAGGCTTTCTTAACACTAATCAGAGAAGATGTGAGAGGTTCTCCAAAGGACATGGTCTGTGAGCCACTCTTATTTTCTTACTAGTAATCTTTCAACATTTACAAGCATCAAGATTATCAGAAAGGTTTCTCCACAAGTTTCTGTGGCCCCATTCCAGAGATCCTGCCTCAGTGGGGCTGTGGGGCCAGGAACATGAGGCTAGAAGCCTCACATGACTTTAATGCGGGTGGAACACCACCTTCCATGCTACTGAGTAGTGCTGGCTTTGCATGGTTCCGATTCGAGATGATCACTTTGCTATTTCAGCTTTTTTTTCCTTTTAAAACACAATATTGGCCATGCATTTATATCACAAATATGTGTACAACCACACTGACATAAATGTCACTTTTACAGCCTCCAGATACCACAACTATCAACCCCTTGGACCCAGAAAGGGAACCTATTAGTTTGAACTACGTGAAACTGTCAATAGTCGACCCTTTCTGACTTACAAGAACAGCGGGTTCACATGGTTAAACCCACAATGGACACGGACGGTGAAAAACTGACCAACCCCCTCTCTTCCTCATGACTAAACAGTCACCACCCTGTCACCGCAAAAGCCCTCCCTGATGTCACGGCACTGGTTGGTCTTCACGGCAATCCTGAAGAAAAGAAAAAGAAGGCTCAGAAAAATTAAAGAACATACCCAAGGCCACAAGGCTATTCAGAAGCCTTGTTCCAAAATCAGGAAAACCGGACCTGCTGGGGGGAAGGGGGGGATGCCCTTCTTTCCAAACCCCAGGGAACCCATAGCTGACGTCAAAGCCTTCACATCCTCCAACTGTCTAAGGCCCTCCGTGCCCAGGCAGGCCCCCCTACCCCCGGTCCAAACCTTCTAAGGGTCAGCAACACAGGACTTCCAACATGCTTGCAGGGGTGACTCCCTGCTGGAAGCCAAGGGAGGGGCTCCCTGAACAGCCATGCAAATGGGATGAAAATGGTAACTGAGAATATACGGCGAGAGCCCCCGTAACACACACTCAGGACACAATGCCAGTGGATAACTGTCGAGATTTCACACCCTATTCAGTGGTCAGGAGTTCAAAAGTCAAGGAAGCAGGGAATGCAGTTTATTAGACTGCTGTCAAGGTGACCTCATTTTGCAAAGTCTCGTCACCTGAGTGCATACCACACGGGACGATAAAGGAACCAGGGCACGCTGGGTCTACTAAAGATGAGAGGGATGTTAATGTGAGAAAGTAGGCTCTGGGTAGGTTTAATTAACTTCATTCTGGATCAGAAATAAAACCAGCAGAGATAATATATGTGACTCCCTGTTACAGAACCTTCTTATGAGTGACACCACAGTTCTTTTCATTTACCAGTGACTAAAATCAAATCCCCCTAGAGTCATGATAAACCCACCACACGATAAATTCCATTTTTTGCAAAATTCTGCTTTGTAACAGTACCTGATTAATACGTTTCTATTACACGTGATAAAATCACTAAAATAACAGTTTTACTTTCATAGATTCGAGTAACAAAAGATAACACTTTCTCCTATAAACATAACAACTAAATGCTATCTACAGGCCTATAAATTGCTAAGGGGACCAAGCACAAAATCCACAGCCTGGGCCTATTATTAAAGTTATGCCAGATGCTTAAAAAAGCTAAACTTGACAGAAAAAAGTCATAAGCGTAAGTCGTTTTATAGTTTTCTTCCCCCGAAACTTCATTCATTTCCTTATTCATTCAACAAATATATTAAGTGATTGATACACATTAATAGACACTAAACATTTGCTCAGGGATTGGATTTTATTTTATACATTATCAGTACATTTATTTTAAAATGTATTTTAAATAAATAAAATTTAAAATAAAATTTATTTAGGCCACTTTATAATTCTGTATCCAGTGAGTAGAACAATGAGTTCATCTCAAGCATGTGGTTGGGACATGATTTGAAGTACCTCAATATGCTCCAACTGAGAAGAGCAATCAAATAGGACCCACGGAACACTGATTGCAAACAGGGTGTAGTCCAATTCCCTGTCACTAGCTGTCAGCAGCCAACCTGTGAACCTGCTTCGATTTCACAGCTAGAAGCTGGGGAGAAGGAATGGGGTCCCTCCTTCCACGGCAACACAAACTGAAACACATTCTTCTCCTTCCGTGCAATAAATCTGCTTTCTGCATACTGACTAGGAAAGAGATCAAAATGAATATTCACCCATCTGAAAACAAACTGATGCTCTATAAGCTTTTATGCTTTGCAGCCCATAAAAAGTAAATGCTTTGCTTTTGCTTAGGCTGTTGCATTTTGGAATAAATCATTCTGTTAAACGGTGGCCGTTTCCTCCAAGGGAGAGTCCAAAAACTCATCTGTTCTGACAAGTCCCTGACAACTCTGCTCTCATTCATCTTCTCCCTCACACGCTGCAATCACTTCTCTCTGGCCTTCGAGGTCACGGCCCTCCCCATCAGCCCCAGATATAAAGCAAGTGACCCTGCCTTCCATCATACCCTCCTCCTTCCCCTTGCTTCCAACACTTGCGCTTCATATAAAAAAGTGTTTAATGACTCATTAGTCTTCCGCGTTGTAAGCAGGAAAATTAACTGAATCAGATTTCCAACGCAAATTGTAATGACTTCCCCAACTATATACCTAAACCACAATGCCACAGAAGTACTCTCTCGCAGGTGTTAAGTGCATCACACAAGCAGCTTCCTAACAACGATACACACCTGACCATGAACATACACCACCACCACCACCCCCCGCCCCACTGCCTTTTTCTGGGCTGGTCAAGAACAGCCACAGATGAAGATGAACTCTTACTCAGTTGGCAGGTATGTAGTACTTCTTCTAGCCCCGCTGCTATATATAGAATAGCAGCAACATATGATACTGCAGAAGAGAAAAAGGATCCCAGACGAGTTTAAAGTTGCCTTTGGGTCAGGGCTGCACCACAATAAACTAAGGATTACAACTACTGGAACCAAAACTTCCATGAAAGAGTGTACATTTACAGGAAAGGGTAAGATGCACCGGCAGGCAGCGCAAGGTGCACTAAACAGCATCCTTCTTTCAGCTTGGAGGTGAAAGGGTGCAGGAAGCCTTAGGTGGGTAAGGCAGGGCCTCTTCCGGCTCGGGTGGGTGGGTCTAAGGGTGCAGCTACACCTAGTGATTGGCTCTGGATCACAGCAGGAGGAGCAGGAAGCAGGAGGCCAGCCTGCCCTGTGGAGTGCACTCTGCGACTCGATTCGTGGAAAGTCTGGTGACAATGCTGTCAAGATAAATCTGTTAAATAACGTCCCGAGCGCTTTCATTTACCTGCGGTTGTTAAATGACAGAGACGGCAATGACTGTCTTTTGCCGAAAAGAGAAATCCTATTTTCGGATATGCACTGGTGGTACACTAAAGAGGTGGATAATGGAAACCCTTTATTTTCTATCTGGAAGTTGAGTTCATTTCCAAAAGCACAGTTTCACATTTCCACGCTGAAACTCCAAGCTTCATGTACATTAATTTCCAGTTCTCCAAAGAGAGAACTGTTTCTATTCGATTTCGGTGGATTTTGAAACTTCTCATAAATGGACAATGCATCATAACTGGATCTTTCTTATCTTTGCCCACTACCAGTCCCGAAGCTCTGCTATCAAAGGGCTTTACAAACAGTAAGTGCTCAATAAACATTTACTTGAACTAAAGGCGTTATTTTTACAGACACATTGGGCTGTTCACCTATTACAACAAACCAACAGAAACCTTCTATATACAACCTCCACCCAGAGAAATTTCCAATGGCTAACCGTTACTGCAAATTTTAATTAAAACTTTATGTGGTGGTAAGTTAAATTATGGAAAACTTTTTCATTTAAGTTTTACAACTGGCTGGATCCAATATCTTCCCCCAGATAAGACTATAATTTGAAATGTCACACTGGCAGCTTCACCTAAGAGGCTGAGAATCATAGTACAGTCACATCAGCCTGTTCATAACTTCAGCTGTGTTCATCAGGAGGCTAATAAGCGCACGAACATGACTTCTACTTTTTTTTTTTTTAATGTTTTATTTATTCCTAGGAGAGAGAGAGAGAGAGACAGCGTGAGCAGGGGAGGGTCAGAGAGAGAGGGAGTCACAGACTGAAACAGGCTCCAGCTCTGAGCTGGCAGTCAGCACAGAGCCCGACGCGGGGCTCGAACCCACGAACCGCGAGATCATGACCTAAGCGAAAGTCGGACGCTTAACCGACTAAGCCACCCAGGCGCCCCACATGACTTCTACTTTTTACCCATGGTTCTCTTTCAACTCTTGTCAAGGTAGGCTGATCATGCAAGATCTTCGGGAAAAGTAGTTGTTACAAGCATCAGCATGCTCTCAAGGGCTTGTTCCCACGCAGGCAGCAGCCTCTCCACACACGCCCCACCCCCAATCCCTCCTCCAGTTTCAGATCCAGCAGGTCTGGGTGGGGCCAAGTGTGGGCACTTTTCACAAGTTCCCAAGGGATGCTCACACTGCTGGTCCAAGGACAACACTTTAAGAACTGCTTTTAGAGGGGCGCCTGGGTGGCTTAGTCGGTTAAGCGTCCGACTTTCGCTTAGGTCATGATGTCGCGGTTCGTGGTTCGAGCCCGCGTCGGGCTCCGTGCTGACTGCCAGCTGAGAGCCTGGAGCCTGTTTCAGTCTGTGACTCCCTCTCTCTCTGACCCTCCCCTGCTCACGCTGTCTCTCTCTCTCTCTCTCCTAGAAATAAATAAAACATTAAAAAATTAAAAAAAAAAAAAAAGAACTGCTTTTAGAGATCAACATTTCTCAAAATGTGGCCACAAACCAGGATTACATGGGGAGACTCTCCATGAACCTTCCACCTTAGAATCGCCATAGCTCAGCCCTAGAAATCAACCCTGGGAAGGGCCACTGCAGGTGCTCCTCGGGCGCCCCAAGTTTTAACAAGTGCAGATTTCAACACAGCTTGCCACTGACACTTGGCTCAATATCCCCAGGCCCTCCCCAAGGCCACCTAAGGCTGCTGAGCTGCAGGAGGTCAGCGCGACCCACCTGTGCATTTGTCACTTTTGATTACCTCTCCTTTCCTTTCCACAGGTTCCATCCGTAAGAGCACAGAGGGTGTAAGGACAGCGACCCTGCTCTGCTGCGACCTCCAGAACTAACGTCGCTGACGCCTGAGCACACAACATTTTTCTTTACACTCCTGTTTTCTTCTTCCATTCGTCTCTGACACACTTCCACTCAGTGGCGGGGGTACTGCAGACTCCCCAGGTTGGTGACTAAGGCTTTCCTGCTCCCCACCCAACACCAGCCCCTACGTACTTTTCTCTGCTGGGTTTTTCAGAGCCACAGAGGAAGCCCGGGCTTTCTGGTGACCACTCTGGAAACCACAGCAGTATTTTAGGAAGCCGAGAAGCTACAGCCTCTTATAATGGCAGACTTCTATTATTTTGGATCTTTTTAAACATTTCACTAGTGAGTCTGAAACATGTTAGTAATGAAACCTTTGCTCGCTTACAAAATGAGCTTATTAATATGTTATATTCGTGGAGATAATAAGCAACTGAGAGATGAAACCGTAAGAAAGTGTGTGGGAAAGTTGGTTTTCAAAGACAAGAAGCTCGGAATTAAACTAAAAAGCCTGGGGTGCTGGACACCACCCTTAAGGAAAACGTTATGCTGCCGAACAAATATGTAACCACTTATCAACAGGCCTGACCCGGAGATGAACGCTATGTCTTAGGGGATTGAGATAATACGTGCTCTTTCTAGAAAACTTAACAAAACCTGAAAGGAAACAATACTTAATCCAAAACGTGGTTCCTCTACCAAAACAGATACCTGCAGCCCATCGGTTCTTAGAATGTTACTATAATTGTTAGGGAACAATTTGAACAAGCCATCAACTTTTGTAGAATTGCCACAGAAATACTTAAATTCCAAAACCAACTTCTGCCAAAAGTAGAAGCTATACTTCTTTCATACTGGGTGTAGAGCATCTGAAACCATAAATCAGATTACTTGTTTATTAAGGGAAGTTCTTTTAGAATTACTCAAGTTATATCCACACTTACTCATACATCATGGTACATAAGTAACTTCACTTCCGAAAAACTGCATAATAACCCATTGGAAACATAAAAGACTAAACCCTGTAATTTTCCAGATCAGAAAAATTTACTATGCTCAAGCAGTAAATACTTCTTTACATACACATAACACTAAAAATGTTACAGTAGTTTCTCGGCGTATTCTTTCATGCTCACTGATTTAAATTTGAAGTATTTCCATCATATGAATTATCAATCTAGTTAAAGCACCATAAAAATGTAAAATGTCATGACTATAGTTACCTGAAAAAGAAAAATAAGTCACAATGCTAAACAAATCTATTCCCACTCTTTATAAAGAGTGCCTTAATATTGTGTACTTTAACATAAGTTTAGACTTAGAAAAAAAGTTGCAAAAAATAGTGCAGATTTCAAGTACAAGCCTTCACCTGCTTCTCCTAATGTTTATACCTGATATAACCCTCACCGAGGTCCAAAACTAAGATGTTAAACATTGGTACAGTTCTCCCAACTAAACTACAGACTTTATTCAGACGTTGGCTGTTTTTCCCACAAATAGCCTTAAAAGAATATTTTTAAAATAAACTTTTCCACAAGAGTCCAAAATTCACAAGGTTATGTTAAGGTTTCAATTTATTCCAAAGACTGTGGTAGAAACAAAGGGCCAAATCTGTTTATATTTCTATCTCTGCAAACCAGAGTTTGCTTAAGAGAACTTAACACATCAGTCCTATTATAATGTAAAACTAAATGCTTTGTTGTATTAAATATATTACAGTTCAGCTTTTAAGAAATTGGGTCAAAGAGGAAGGACTTGCCAGTTATTTGGCTTCTCACATGAAAAAGAAAATTCCAAGCAAAAGTAAAATGATTTAAGTTCCTTGAGTCTGACCTGTATTCCTTTTTACGAAAGTTATTTTTTTTTTTTTTTTTTTTACGAAAGTTATTTTTAATGACCATTAAAAGCCTAGAAGGCACCAAGTGAGCCTCCAATAAGAATACTGGCGTTAGAAATTCCAAGAATATTATCAAATTAGAAATTGTAAAGATGCAAAACCATTTTTAAAATGGAAAGTTTATAGTAAATAAAGCCCACATGAACCACAAACTGAATTCTTTTTTTTCTTACAATAGGTTTAGCATTCTGTTTCTGATCTCTGCACTCCAAACTCCCTGTAGTCCGCCTCTAGAAATGATTAATTAATATATATATAAATTCTAATCCTTCCTGAAGAGGAGACAAGATTGTGAGCATAGCAGAAAGGGAACAGCAACATCCCACGTATATAAATCTTAGTCACACAAAAACCCCACCACCTATCACACAAAATCTCATGATTTAAGCCACTGGGTAACCTAAGGAGAACACCTTCTGGAAAATATTCATTTCAAAGGCAGGGAATCGTCAGCCAAGTGATACTTCCTACAATCATCCCTCTCCCTCCCTTCTATGTCAGTTAATTTAGGTACCATGTGAACGTTTGCAAATGGTCAGCGTTCACACAAGTGAACAACAATCTGTGATTATTGCCTGTTAGATCTAAGGCTTCACACTAAGAGTTTTACGGGAAACCAAGAAGGAAAAAAATACTGACTTTGCCTTCAAGGAGCTTACAATCGATCTCCTCTATCTCTAAAACTAATTATCACACCAGGTGTATCAGGGAAAAAAGCAGCCAATTATTACAATTCCAGAAGAATCCTAAAAAGACATGAGCGTCACTGTCACTCATAACTTTCCCAACATACACAAAGAAACTCACTTTTCCAAAGCATTAAGTGCTTCACACCTATACTACCTAAAATGCAAAGTGGAGAGAAAAAAAATAAAAAACACATAACATATGGCAACATACGGGATCACTGCACATACAAAATTTACCAACTTCAAATACTTAGCATTTCAACAATTCTAAGCAATCTCTCAGATATTGCCCTTGCATTTTCCCTTCACCCGCTAACACACGTAACTCTGGCTTTCCAAACAAAAGGAAAGCACACCTATTTAATAGTATGATAATAAACGAACAGAATGACATATTTCCTTTGAAAGAAAAAATATGGTTACATTTTAGTCAAAGTTTCTTTGGGTTTGACAGTTTAAATCAGCCTTAACAAGGACACAGGTCGGTACTACTTAATGCTGAAATCCTTTTTAAGGATGAATGAGTGATGCTTTAAATACGCTACGTAAATATTTGTTTCCATCCCCTTGCACACAACTTAAAAATCCATCCAAATGCTATTTGACAGGCTTAACTTAAAACAAATCCCAGGCAGGGAGTTATGAATCTTAATAAAGAGAAAACCATCACTAAGGCCCTCCGATTTGGCTTCTAACACTAATGAGTTTACAAGGCTCTAAAACTGGTGAGTCTACTCCACAATTCACTAATAAGGCCAAAATCTGCATCAATTTTTCTATCACATAAGAGTGCATCATTTTAAGCCCTCTGGAGCACGTGCAATTACTAGACAGTTAAATACTAAACTTAGGGAAAGGGTACTTCTTTATTGAAGCTGACAGTTGGGATTTCACAGCGCAGAGCAATCTGCCAACCACGATCTCAATCTCATCTCTGCGGCCAACTGTGGTCAAGGGTCCTGTGGCTCAGCAACGCACCACACACACAGGCTGTGCCTGTGTGTACCCAGGACTCCAAAAGTAAAACTGTAGCTTCCACAGTAACTAGACAGCCAAGCCTCTCTGATGTTTAGAATATGCGTTTTACTGTCAGTGAAAAACTCCTTCACGAAAAATTCTTTTAAAAGGCCCAACTGACTCCTTCCTCCCTGATAAACATGCAAACCTATTTCGCAACCCAAGCTTATGGTCAAATAGCGGGCTTTTTATTTAACTAAAAACAAGAAGCCCAGCGCCACCATTGTACGTAGACCTTAATGAAACTGATAAACATGAGAAAGCGTGCGAAGGAGCTAATATACATGAAAAAGTGTGCAAATATGCACGGGTCTGGCCCATCCACCCACGTGTGCGCTCCAGGTACTGATGGCAATCTAGGGGTATCCCCATAACACCGTGCTGCGTTGGGGTCCACATCTGACACCCACCCTCCCAACCCCTGGAGTCTACAGGTCCTCTCGGCCAGGGGCCCCTCTCGGCTCGGCACGCCCCCGCGTGCGCTGAGACACGCGCGCGCGCGCACACACACATACACTTGCACGCACAGTCCCTTTCCTTCCCACCTGGGAACCGCGGCGGCGGAGCTGGGTTAACAAGTTGCCACTGGCCACAGCGCTCCGCTGGGGGCCGAGGGCGGGTAGATGGGGCCCGGAGGGCGCAAGGCCGCGTTGGCCCGGGGCCTGGGATCCTGGCCTCTCCCTCCCGGGCTGCCGGGTCCTCCCGCTGGGACCAGCGAGAAACGCCCGCCTAGGCTCTCCGGAGCTGCGGCGCGACCGTCTAGATGAGCCGGGGTCACCGGTCGAGAGGGGCTGGGGGGCGGGGCGGCAGCAGGGACGCCAGGGCGCCGGGCGATCGCCACCACCGTAGCTGCTACCGGGTCTGGACGATCGCCACGGGCGCAGCCGGGAACCGGCCATCAGGCCCGGCCGCTGCTCCGGGTCGCAGGGATCGCGCAGCGCCCACGCCCGGCGGCCCGAGGCTGCAGCGCCGAACTTCAAGCAAAGTTTTCTGCTGTTCCTCTAGGAGCCGGCCAGGGACTCGGAGTGGCAGCGGTTCGCCCGAGCACGAGCCCAGGCCCGGGAGGGGCGGGGGCGAGGCGAGGGTCCCCGCTTCGAGGCGAGCGCTGGGGGCACGCTCTCCCCGGCAGTCCGAATCGCCGGTGCGGGCGATCCCCGGCGGCCCCTGGCCCAGCGCAGGCTAACGGGCGGCAGCCGCGTCTGCCCGCCGCGCCCCCAGCCCCGACCCGCCGCCCGCCCCGGGCTCTCCCCGCTGGGGAGCTGCCGGCGTCCCGAGCCCCCGCTCCGGCCCGCGCGTCCCCGGCGGCCGCACAAACGGTCGCGCTTACCTGAAAACGTCTCCCCTGCCGCAGTTAGCAAAAGTCCGGCCAAAGTCGCCAGGCAAGTCCCAAGTCTCCTCATGCTGCCGAGTGCGCGCCGGGCCGCTCCCAGGCGGCGCTGGGTGGGCGCGCGAGGGCGGAGGGCGGACGGGAGCTTGGGTTTCCAGGCAGCCGGAGGGGAAAGGTAAACAGCCAGAAACAGAGCCGGAGCCCCGAAGTGCCAACAGTTACAGAAGTCCGAACTCCAGCAGCTCCGGGGGCCGGGGTCTTCGGTCCTCCTTCCCCCGCCGCCCGCCCCACTCGGCGTCCGGCGCGGCTGCGAGAGGGAGCGGAGGGCGCGCCCGCGGAGCCAAAATCCGCCCTCCGTTCCGGCGCCCGCACCCGCCGCCGCTCTGCTTCCCCTGCTCGGGACCCGAGCCGGCGGCCGCGGCCGTGGCGGTGGGCGCGCGCGTCCTGCCCGCCCCCTCTCCGCCGCCAGCCGCGAGCCCAGCCCCGGGGGCGGCGGTGCGCCGAATGGCCGAGCCCGCGCCGGCTCCGCGCGGGGCTCTTGCTCCCCGACTGACTGGCGGTGCCCCGCAGGCCGGCTGAAGGGAGCGCCCACGTCACGGCCGCCCGGCGCCGCCGCGGCCCGCTAGAGGGCGTGAGCGCCCAGCCCCGCCGGCCCGCGCCCCGCGCTCGGCGGCCGCGGCGCCTCGGGGAGGGAGCGCGGCGGGGGGCGGCCGCCGCCGCCGGTGCAGCGTCAGCCGCGCGGAGAGGAGCGGCGACACGGCTTCCACCCTCTCCCTCCTCGCCCCGGCCGCGTCTTCTGCTCCGTGCCCGGCTTCCGGGAGGGTGACCGACTGTGCGAGGGCTGCGCCTCAGCCAGAAGTTTGTCCCGGGTCGTGAGCCGCTAGTAGTTGGTGCGAGCGGCGGGCGGGACCAGCGGCCTGCGGCCCCGCGGGCGCGGCGCGGCGGGCCGGACGGCGGTGGCGCCGAGCGGGGGCCGGCTGCGCCCCGGCGTCGCAGGGCCCGCGCTGCCCCGGCCGCCGCGGGGAAGGACGAGCCGGCCGATCCGCGAGGCTCCGAGGGGGCCGCGGACCGAGCGAAGTTGGCGGGCGCTGGGCACCGAGCGGGAGCCGCGAGCCTGCGGCGCGCAGCCGGCCCGGCCGGCCTCGCGGGACACGCGCGCCGGTCCCCGGAGCCCCCGCAGCCGCTCGGCCGCCCCGCGTGGGCCGGAGCGAGCCGCGGGCAGGGCACCGAAGGCGGGGGTCTCGCCGAAACGAGGCTTTGGACAGAACCCGTGATTTCTGATTGAGGTGCAGAGCGTTTGGGAACGGGTGAGGAGGAGGCGTGGGTAATCACACCATGTCTTGAAATATTTCCTTTACCATTTTGTGCCTGGGGTGACTATTTTATTCTTTTAAAAAGCTTCCGATTCTTCCGTAAAGAGGTTCGCTTAGTAAAATTACCAAGGGGTTGGAGGGGGAACGAGACTCTTCGGTCTCCCTCGGAATAAGCACACTGAGCCAGCGCCAGGCAGCTGGAGACGCCACTCCTTGCTAAGTAAACGCAATTGGAGGGGGCTTGGGACGAGCGAGGTTAGATTAGAAACCAAAGTGAGTAAGGAAAGTAACACGGTGTTCTAGCAAGGCAAGGACACGGGCAAAAAAGCAAACCCATGATGCAGGTGCGCTCCACAGCTCTCCACCCAGTGCGTATAAAGGCCCCAAAAGTACGTCGATCCCACGCACACCTCCACTTGACCTCCAATGGACCCCATCAACAGATAAAGACCTCCTCCGGGCAAATTTAGGGAGGAGAGGACTTTTGCTTTTGGTGTCCCATCCAAAAACTCCCCTTTCTTCAGGAATTCCACTTACTGGATCCTTATCAGAAGCACTCTTTAGAAGGCTCTGCATTAATTGTTTACTTCTTAATGTGACTTTGCATCATCCTGCCACTTCTCACAAATATGTACTTGTTGAGCCTTATCTTTAATTGCAGAATGAACAGTGAAGTATCAGAGAAGGGGGAGTCGCCTAACTCAAAGGATCAGCAAGTGAGGATGGTCCGGTCTTGCAAGCCAGGCTTTCCCTTTATTGAGGTCGTGTGTACATGTGGTGGAGTCCAAAAATGCGGTTTTTGAATGGTAATATGCTTTCCAATAGAATGTTTTTGCTAGTAGATACATGGAGCATCCAGATAAGGAGGTAAAAAGTCAATCTAGTTGCTTTCCTTCTGAGTAACTTACTTAAATTGGGGGAAGTAGATGTTAGTGTGGGATTTCATTTGCAAACTATGTTAATTCTTTAGTCAGAGATCTATTGAGGCCATACTGTACGCCAGGCACTATGACATGCTGGAGGTGGTCTTAGGCTGGGCTCCCCCAGAAACAGACCTGAAGGTAAGGGTATACGTGCAAGTGGTACCTATTGGGAAAGTGATCCCAGGAAGCAGTACCAAAAGAATTGGAAAGGGAAACAAGGAGGAAAAATAAAGTAAAATAAGCCAACGTCGGTGTATTAATGATCAGGGTAGCACCATGTGCAGCTGGGACTGGACCCCCTGGAAACCTCAGGAGCAAGTGTGCAACAGCCTCAGAGGGAACACCCAGGGGCAAGGAATGTGTCAGATGGTTCGGTGGTGGCTTGGGAGGCAGCCGCACTTAGAGCTTTCCCTTGCACCAGAAGAGAGAAAGCCCCGCAGAGATTCTAGTTGCTGCCACCCTGATAACCTGAAGACACCCCGTCCCTTCTTCCTGTTCCTTAAAGCTTAGTGGGAGGGTCAGTGAAGTTCCATTATGTCTGTTTCCTAAACGTTACACTGTTACACTGACTGTCTGTATTAGCCTGCAATCCACACGGTAAACAATGATGGGGTTTTACACCAGTGGCTCCTTCGCTTTCCATTTTTTGACAAGGGTTTATTTGCTCCCTCTTAGGGATAGGTAACTCGCCAAAGCAACTCTGAGTCCAAATAGAAGGCCTCTATTGAAAATGAATGGATTAGACTTTCCCTGAGGAAGGGACGCTGTAGGAATCCTCCCAGTGGGACGTTTGCTTTCACTTCTTTTTCCAGCAGAAGAGATTTTTTTATTTTAATCAAACCACAGGATACCCACAGCTCTCTGGGGACAATAGTGACATTTGCAGAATGGCTGGTCCCTGAGTTAGGGCTTTTAAGCCAGCCCCTAATATTGCTGGGCTTGGAGCGAAAGTATAAATGGAGACACGTCATATGTCTAAATATTTCAAAGCTATTAATCAAGCTAGCACATTATTACATATATGTAGTATCTTCTTATCCTGACAAATTTAACAACAGTATTGAAAGATAAGAAAATCTATAGTTTTTATATGACAAAAGTCAGCAAAATGTCAAAGACATCTAAATGTATCCTTGTGTATATCTAGATTTTCTGTTGGTTGTCTGACTGTATGGATAAGTTATAAAAGCATAGGTGATTCACATATTATTATATATTTACTGTATAAAATTAGTTTTCCCCTTTATTATAGTAAAATCATTCATATGTTGCTATAATCAAGATTGTCACAGGGGCGCCTGGGTGGCTCAGTCGATCAAGTGTCCAACTTAGACTCAGGTTATGATCTCACAGCTCATGAGTTCAATCCCCACGTCGGACTCTGTGCTGACATCTGGGTGCCTGGAGCTTGCTTTGGATTCTTTGTCTCCCTCTCTCTCTGCACCTCCCCCACTCACACTCTGTCTCTCTCAAAAATAAACATTTAAAAAAAAAACTAAAAAAAAAGATCGTCACATAACTTGTGTTCTAGTGTCAGCAATGATCTGACACTATGCTGTTCTGACACTATGAGATATCGACACTAGCCACATCTCAGTTTTCTTCCTCAGTGGCACTAACAAGGGCTCAGTAGCCACATATGGCTAGTGGCCACTGTATTGGACAGCACAGATATGGAACATTTTCATTATCACAGAAAGTTCTATTAGATAGCAATGCTAAAAGATTAGTGTATTTGAATTATATAAAATTTGAGTATATACTTTCATCAAAAGTGTAAATTAAAACTTCTAAATCAGAAAACTACTGTCCTATAATTGTTCAAAGCGATTTCTTCCAAATGGCTCAAAGTTAACAGAATTCAAATGCAAACTACAGATTATGATCAGAATGCTTATATGTAAATAAGTAAATATTTATTCAGAAAAAGCTTAAAATTTTTACTGAGTATCTGAAAATGCAGTTATATCTTATTAGTTTTTTTTTTACTAAAATGGAAAACTTGTAGCAATTCTAGCATTCAACCTCCACCCATTTGTCAACATGAAGGAACAGTATCATGTTTCACATACGTCATAAGTACTACCTACCATTTTAACAGTAATATTATTTAATTTTGCAGCATATTACTCAATCATCATGTTCAACTATACGCAAATACTGTACTAACGTGGGACTCTTTCTAGAAGCATGCATTAGAACACGAGAAGAAGCAAGAAAATTGATGGTTGGCACTACCTGGAAACACTACTCATTATTTAAGACTAGTTAATGTTCTCGCTGTATGAAAGAAAGGACTTGATTTGGAGTTAATTTGACTTTTAACCAAATATCTCTGCTACTACATCATCCACACACGTAGGCAGTGTCCATCTGCCCTGTTAGGGCACACCCAAAACCTTCACAGTGCAGTTTCAAGGCCGTGGCACAAAGTTGTGGAGTTTCCCTGGGGCCTGAACAGAGTTCATTTTGATATTGGATGTTTAGGGTTATGTTTTATGCGCTCTCAGCACTGAGCACCGGATCCCTGGTGACAGAGGTGACCGTGTGTCCCTTAATAAATCCACTCGGGGGGGTGGGGAGCGCCTGGGTGGCTCAGCTGGTTAAGCGTCCGACTTCGGCTCAGGTCATGATCTCGCAGTTCGTGGGTTCGAGCCCCGCGTTGGGTTCTGTGCTGGCAGCTCAGAGCTCAGAGCCTGATTCGGATTCTGTGTCTCCCTCTCTCTCTCTGCCCCTCCCCCACTCATGTTGTCCCTCTCTGTCTCAAAAATAAACTATAAAAAGATTAATTAAAAAATTAAACAAAAATAAATTCACTTGTGTAGGTTGTGACACTCAGGGCCCTGTGAGGCCCACACCGGGGGCAGGAGCCTGCTTTGCTGGGTCTGCGGGCAGAACGGCCAACTATCCTTACCCAGTGATGCTGTCCCTGGCAGCAATAATTCTGTTCATGAAACTTGTCCAACCCCCTTCATAGTCAAAATATAAATTAAAAAAAAAAAAAACTTATCTGGTCCCAACTCAGCCCACCTGCCTGAAATGTTATGCTGAATTTGGAGGTCAACTACATGCAGAAAGCTCCTAATCCATCCAAAGTATCACAGTGGCCAAAAAGCCTAGACAAGAATCATTTAAATACTCCCCTACATCACTTAATTGGGGCTAGTAGACCCAGCAGAAAAGGAAAAGACTATAATTGTTTCTGTTACACATATTGTCATTTGTAGGCCTTACTACAATGATTAATTCCCATTTTTAGAGGTGCGTTTAGATTATGAAAGTGTATTTTGAAATAATGAGAAATGTAAATAAGCATGCTTGTATAGGTTTCCACAATGATGTACTGTGTTCTCTTTCACTGATCGAAGATAGCATGGCCTTTAAAAAAAATGAAAAGAAGGAAGGAGGGAGGGATGGAAGAATGCATGGAGGGAAGGAAGGAGGAGAGGGAGTCAGAGAAGGAGAAAGCGGTTCAGAATTTGAAGCTCAGCTTCACAGAGGCCCAGCTGTGTGATTTAAATTAGTTACTTTCTGTCTCCTGGCTCGTAGAAATGTGAAAGCTCTGTGTGAACTTGAGACACTGACCCTGATCACTTCTTGCACTGATCTCTGGTTAAGCAAGGCTTTAAGTGAGCATCGCATCACAGCCTCTGCCTCCGCACCCCCATTTTTCTTTACTTTAGGGAAGCGCGAGCCCCGGAGCAGCAGTGGGGAAACTGGGCATAGCAATGAGAGTGCCCTGCGCTGAGCACACTCTGTACTTCATTTCAGACAGGAGAGGAGCTAACAGAACTTTTCCCAGGGGACTTCACCTCACGGGTTTGCTCACTTTTGAATGTGTATACGGAAGTCTCCCCCTTATCTGTGGTTTCTCTCTCCATCATTCCAGTTGCCCTGGTCAACCTCCCCCTCCCCCCCCACCCAGCAGAAGCAGGTGATCCTCCTTCTGACATATGGTCAGATGGTCAGTAGCAGCCCAACGCTGTACCACACGCCCACACCATTTCCTCACTTCATCCGATCATGCATTTTCTCATCTCACAGCATCACAAGAAGGGTGAGGACAGCACAGTAAGATATTCTGAGCCCCTCCCACTCTGGCTCAGGGCATGAACTCTCAGTCTGCAAGTTCGAGCCCCACATCGGGCTCTGTGCTGAGAGCCTAGAGCCTGCTTCAGATTGTCTCCTGTCTCTCTTCCCTTCCCCTGCTTGTTCTCTCTCTCTCTCTCTTTCTCTCTCAAAAATAAACATTAAAAAGATTGTTTAAAAAGACACTTTGAGGGGCGCCTGGGTGGCTCAGTTGGTTAAGCATCCAACTTGGGCTCAGGTTGTGAACTCACGGTTCGTGGGTTCAAGCCCCACGTTGGGCTCTGTGCTGACAGCCAGCTCAGAGCCTGGAGCCTGTTTCAGATTCTGTATTTCCCTCTCTCTCTAGCCCTCCCCTGCTCACACACACACACTCTCTCTCTCTCTCTCTCTCTCTTTCTCTCTCAGAAATAAATTTTTAAAAAATTTTAAAAATATTTTTAAAAAATAAAATAAATAAAAAGATACTTGGAGAGAGAGACCACACTCACATAACTTTTATGACAGTATACTGTTAGAATCATTCTGTGCTATTGTTGCTTATTGTTGTTAATCTCTTACTATGCCTAATTTATAAATGATTTTTTTTATTTTTTAAAGTTTCTTTAGTTATTCTGAGAGAAGCAGTGACAGCATGAGCAAGGCAGGCGCAGAGAGAGAGAGGGAGACAGAGAATCCAAAGCAGGCTCCACGCTGCCAGCACACAGCCCGACAAGGGGCTCGAACCCACAAAACCGTGAGATCATGACCTGAGCCGAAACCAAGAGTCAGGATCCCAACTGACTGAGCCACCCAGGCGCCCCTATCAATGGAATTTCTAACATAAGTATGTACGTGTAGAAAAGAAATCATGGAATACATAGGGTTTGGTACCAGCTGTGACCTCAGGCAGGCACCCGGGATCTTGGAAGGTATTCCCATTCCCAGAAGATCAGGGGGCCAGGGGGCTGCTGTACATGAAACTGGAAAGAATAGGATGAAAATCATTAGTTTTTCACGGGGGTCAGAAGAAACCAGGTCATTTAAACTTTCACCAGTGAAGCCCTGTTCTCACCTGAACAGAAGAAGAAAGAATGGGGGCAGCTGCCCTTTTTTGGAGCTGTTTATATCCCACCTGAGGTCAGAACCTGTCACTGACAAAAGGCAAAGCTCATCCGAGCATAGTTCAAAGCCGCTTTTGTGTAAAGGCTTAAATCACCAGAATGAATTTTAGATGCCCCAGGAATTCCTTCTCACAGCCTAATTAAAAGGGGTGAAGTAATAGTTTTTAGTTCTTTGCTTTGCCCACAATACTCTCAGAATAGAAATTAGTCTCCTGAAATGTTGATACCAGGGCAATGCATTTGCACATTCTCTTTAACAATCTTCACCCTCACACTGTTGGGCTGTGTGACATAGACCGAGTCATTTAACCTATCTGTTTCAGCTTATCAGTAAAGTGAATCCGTATCAGTAATAATTGTGCCCATTTCGCAGAGTTATTAAGAATCAAATGTAATGATGTGAAGAGTTTAATACAGTTTCTGCTGCTTTATTAGTGACACGTAAGATGTTGTTAATAACCACTGGCTTTAAAATCAAATACTCTAGAGAGTCTCGTATGCAGAAAGTTCTATGCTGGGGATCTGTATCTGTATTAGATAGGGTAGACGTATCTAACTAGGCCCAGAGACCAGTTAGATGGGAAGACCTTCAACAGACAGGCCTGTCCCTTCTTCTCAGACTCTTCTTTGAGCTTCCTAGCTGCCAGATCCAAGAGCAGACTATGTGTAGTAAAACGACGACTATGGTTTATCGTGGAAGACCCTTTCTGTTTGCTCATCTGCCAAAGGAGAAGAACAGTTTGTGTCCTGACTACCCCATTGCAATGTAAGGCAGTTACTGTCAGTGTGCATAAACACTCTTTATAAACGGCGCCCTCTGTGACTGAGCCTCAGGTTTAATTGGTAACTCCTCTATTCCATTTTACCACCTGAGGCCAAAAGTTCCCAATTTGCAAAGAAGTCATTTTTTTTCTAAATCTGTTTCTGATTGGAACTTTTACCTCTTCACTGTTTTATGTAAAAGAGGTAGGTAGATCCATGTTCTCAACAAAGGCCCTCCTTAGTCATGGGGTCCCTAGCAAGGTGGGTCCTCCATGGCGAACTCAATGTACCAGAAGAAAGCGTTTTGACAGCTAGGTCCAAGCTGGAGTTCCCAGGCATAGTAGATATAGGAAGGGACTTTCTCTAGAATCCCTGCCACAGTGTGATCCCCATGGCCTCTGCGGCTTGTTTTATATCCGGTATGGGAGATGTCGCAGGGTGACCTTCAGGCCCTGTGTGAGCAGGACCTTAGGGCTACTTTACCCTGAGGCGCCCTCTGGGGAAACAGGTCATGCCGTGCCCTTTCCTTCGGCTCCTGCATCCTGCTTGAGGGGAAACAACTGTCTGCACAGAAGCACTCCTCTGGCCAGAATATCTGTCAGCCCTGCCCCCCCCTCTGGGACCAGGGGAGCCAGCGGCTGGCTTTTTCCTGTCTGGAAGCTGGGCTCTACAGACCAGGAGCACCGCAAGGTTACAGACCCAGAACCCAGCCTCCCTCCCACACATCAGGGGTGGTTCTCGGGCTGCTTCCTTAGATAGGGGAAAAGGCAAAGAAAGAAACTGATCTGCAAGGATTTTATCAGAGTCCCCTGGCGGTCACCGTACCGTCACTCTACTTCTTGTGTTTAAGTCACCAAGAAGTCCTGGAAGAAAATGCTTTCTGCACTCTCTTTTCAGAGCCGGGAAGTTTCAGAGGCCCACGAGCTCAGTCGGACGGAGAGTGTGAAATGACACTTGGCTGTCTGAATCACGATCAGTTCAAAGGCACAGGCACCAGCTCACCACGCAGCAGCTCCTTTCCACGTGGGGGTTCATTAAAGGAAAGCGTGACTGTCTTTGCGTCCCTCTTTTGTTCCCCCCAGAGGCTTTGAACGAATGTTTTTATATTAGTTCTTGTGCCTTTGTGTAAAACAACTGTATTTCCCAGAACACAGTTTGGAGGTTAGTGAGATTTTCCAAAACTTGGGGTAGAAACCATGGTACTGTATCCTGTCCCCATGGATTCCTATTTCCTTTTTATTTCACTTTCTTTAAAAACAAATCCTTTGAAGTCAATAGGTACGTTCCTTAAAGCTCTGCTTGACTAATGCTATTAAGAAATGTTCTGCTAACAGTGTCAGTCCTACCTCAGATTAAATTATTGCAACAATGGAGTCCTAGGTCCTGTGATCTGTAACAAGGCTGAGTTTCCCGTAGAATATGAAAAAAACATTTCACTGCTAACATCAAAGAAAAGATCATCCTTACTTTCTCTTCATCTTAGATATTTTAAAGTTTCCAAATGTTGCATTTGAATTGAAGATTTCTAGACAGTCATTACTGTCAAGTTGAGACAAGCCTTAGAGGAAAATAGTCAAACTTGTCTCAGTATGATCTGGGGGCTAACATTTACTGGAGGCTTACCATGAAAAAAGTATTTTGCTAAGGCATCAAAACTCTGGAAGACATGTATGTTTGTTATGCCCATTTTAGAGATGAGGAAACCGAGGATCAGCAAATAGAATGACTTAGGGGCATCTGGGTGGCTCAGTCAGTTGAGCTCCAATTTCGGGTCAGGTCATGACCCTGCAGTCATGAGTTCGAGGCCGTGACATGGTCTGTGTTGATAGCTCAGACCCTGGAGCCTGGAACCTGCTTTGGATCTGTGTCTCCCTCACTCTCTGCTTCTCCTCTGCGCACACTCTGTCTCCCTCTCAAGAATAAATAAACATTAAAAAAAAAATTTTTTTAATAGAATGACTTAGGGGCACCTGGGTGGCGCAGTCAGTTAAGCATCCGATTTTGGCTCAAGTCACGATCTCGCATTCATGAGTTCAAGCCTCGAATTGGGCTCTGTGCTAAAAACCGCTCAGAGCCTGAAGCTGCTTCAGATTCTATGCCTCATTCTCTCTCTGCCCCGTCTCTGCTCACACTCAGTCTCTGTCTCTCAAAAATAAAAAAAAGTATTTTCAAAAACTTAAAAAAAATAGAATGACTTAGGTCTTATACAGATAAGACAATAATGGTGGCTCAGCTACTGACTGACAGAGCTGCAATGTGTGGGAAAATATGCTAGTTTCCTGAGGTCCTTTTCGTGACCACTCTGTTGCTTTTCCATCTGCATCTTTGTCTCTTTTCCTACCATAAATTCATCATCAAAACTAAATAAATAAATAAATAAATAGATTAGTCAGCAAACTGTTGTCTAACTTGCTATCCTTTGGCCACACACTGCACCCATCTTTATATGAGGATCTAAAAGCTTCCATCCAAGTGTTATTGCTTCTTCAAAGACATCAAGTTAGGGTTGCCATCCTCAGTAAGCACCAGGAAACCCAGCCAACACTGGCATATTGAACAACGGCTAAAGGTAGTAGATTGAGTAGCACACTGCCCGTGTTCAAGCCCAACCTCTGCACTCACTGAGTAACTTGGGTAAATTATTCAACCTTTCTATGGCTCGGTGTGCTCATCTAAAAGCTGGAATAACAGTGGTGCTCACTTTTTTACATTCTTAAGAGGATTAACCATAAATATAAGTCAACCACTCAGAAAATGCTAGTAAAATAAGTTACCGCTATATAGTTTCTCACATGGAGGTACACAGCTCAGTTGGTACAGCACATCACCACGCCATCAAGAACCCAGTTTCCTCCTGTCTTTACTGCTCATTCTCAGCCTTGCAAAACATAAGTGGCCCCCTCTGCATTCCAGGCAGAAGGAAAGGTGAGGGCTCAAATGACTTTTTCTTGCGGGCTTTTGGATTTTATTTGGGAAGGGCAGGCCCCCTAAATGACTTCCTTTTACAACTTGTCAGTAAAAATGGTGTTAGATGGCCAGCCCTCACTTCCATGGTGGCTGGGAATTTTAGCTTTGCATTTTCCAGGCTCTCTGGTGGAGGAAGGCAGGGCAGAATGTGTTTGGGAATGGTTGTTATTGAGTGGACTGACCCCTAATACCACCCAGAAGTCCCTGCTCATGTCCCACCTGCGTGTTTATCCTAATTACCAACTTCAAGGACATGACTTACACTATTCCTTTGGAATTATTTTATGGTCCTTTCCGCCTGGGAACCATACTTTTATATGGTTGGTTTTACCTTAGCCTTCAGGTTCTAGTTAATGTCTTCTCTATGGAAAACAATTCTCTAGTGCCCCTCCGCCCCGCCAATAAATACAGGTCTCTCCTCTTATCTTTTTACGTAGCATGTTATTTCCTTCAAAATGCTTCATTCATTTGGCAAGCCTAAAGGGATGATATTTTTTAAAACTCCCAATAAGTAGAGTTTTCTCCTTGCCTTTTCTCCTCGACACACCACTACAGACCCTACCGAGAGGACAGAATGGTGTCACCTCAGAGAGGAGGAAGATATACTGTGAAAATTCATGTCAAAGAGAACAGGAGATGGAGAGCCATCCCCTTCCTGCCACAGAGAAATATTGGAATTAAAAAGGACCTGAATGCTGACAGAAGGGGTTGGATATCAAGCCTGAGGTGCCCAAGAATGTTGAGGTCAATGGCCCAATTTGAGAGAAGACTCTCAGAAGATGGCATACCTCTCACAGAAGTCCCAAGTTTACCATGGCACTAATCTAAGTGGGTCAGCCACAGTCAGTAGCTACCAAGGAAAGTACTTCAATTTTGTTGAATGAATGAAGGAGTGAATGAAAGAATGAATGAATGAATGAATCATTTTCAATGACAAATTTTGACAGGATGTGAATATCCCACATTTTTGAGAGCTTGAGCAAACTACAGTATAAGTACGGTGTGATCTTTTGTTTCCTCAAAAGATGATGACTCCTCCAGGGCAGAGATTGTGTTTTTCTTCTTTGCATCCTCTGTGGGGCCCCTACAGGGGTACTCCATGGGTCTTTGTTAATGGATTGAATAAGGAGCTGAAGATAGAAAATGGCAGAATTAGAAAGAAACAAAGGATGACAGGTCCCAAAGTTACCTGTATTTTTTTCTTCAGCAGAATAGAGAGATCCTAGTAGATACCGTCTATTCACTTTGGGTTTTGGTGCTACTTTAATATAGAACAATGCACGGAGGTAATAAGATTCCCAGAGGACAACTAAGATAAGAAAATCAGTATTTAACCTTAAGAAATAAGGCTTTGTGCATAGATAATGGCTTGTGTCATATGCATCCTCACCGGGGAATCGAATGTGGTGTCTTGAAATCTTGATTAAATTTCTAGGTTTCATTCTGTTTCCCTAACCATAGGTTTACCTGGAATTTTTTTTTTAACTGTTGGCTCAACAAAAGCTGGGATCTCTTAGTCCTGTCAAATACTCTCATTTCTGTCAAATTATGAGGACATTTTCAGCTTCCAGAATCAATCCTAGTACTCTCTTCCTCTCCTTATCCTCTGTTCGTTCAAATAGCTCCATTAGGCCATGTGGCACAGAGAAGCTCTGTATCTAATGCCACCCCTGGCTGGCAGGGTGGCCTCTGGGCATGTGACTCTCCACCATCCTAGGTTTCTTTTTTTTTTTAACGTTTATTTTGATTTTGAGAAAGAAACAGAGAATGTGAGTGGGGGAGGGGCAGAAAGTGAGAGAGAGAGAGAGAGAGAGAGAGAGAGAGAATACAAGCAGTCTCCATGCTATCAGCTCAGAGCCCAATGTGGGGTTTGATCTGATGAAGTGTGAAGCCATGACCTGAGCCGAAATCAAACAACAGACAGTTAACCGACAGAGCCACCCAGGAGCCCCCATCCTAGGTTTCCATTTAGATAAAAGCACCAACAATATCTACCCCCACAGACTCATGAAAGTATCAGGCAGCTGAAATGAGATTTATGTGAAAACTTTATATAGAGTAAAGTGATATAAATTATTGTATCTTATCAATGGTATCAGAAGCCTAGTTCTCATTCCCGTTTTATAGGAAAAGACACTGAGAGCAGAAAGGCCAACAAATTTATCAGTGCTTTGGGTTAAAGATTATATCAAACTCACGCTTTTACTTTTGCCTAAAAAAAAAAAAAAAAAAAAAAAAAAAAAAAAAAAAAAAAAAAAAAAAAAAAAAAAAAAAAAAAAAAAAAGTGATAAAGCCACAGAGAAAAAAAAAGAAAGAGAAAAAACAGGCAACTAAATTTTGAAAGTGGAAAAGCAGAAAGGAGACGGACAACTTAACCAGCGGGACAAGGGAAAACAAATCCTAAGCTGGCATTAAAGAAACCCAAGAAGCATCCCATCTGCACCACTGAAGACAAAATGGCTTCAGGAAGTGGGGTATAAGCTGCAAACAGAAGGATTGGTTAAGTTGGTTTAAATGTAGCTGAGAGCTGCCTACCCAAGTCATCCTTTCTTCACGTAGCCCGCTGATGCCTCTCATCTGCTCTGGCTAAAGACTAGACCTTAATGCTCTGGCAAAGTCACGACAGGTGGTTTTCTGCATGGCTTGGGGACATCAGGAACAGCTAAGGGTGGGAATTACCATGTTGTAGACAGAGCATATGTGGCAGTGTAAGGCATGAATTCTGAAACCCTTTTTTCCCATTCAGCTTCCAGAACCTGGACACCCAGGCTTTTACTCTCCAGATAGAAGATGGAAAGATTCTTCTCTGAGGACTCTCACCAGACCGAGAGATGACACAGACATTCTGGCATTGGGGTTCCCGCAATGAAACCATACAGTAGCTGACAAAAGGTGACAAGCTTCACCCACATTCTTGCAACTTCCTGTCAGTGTCATAACGCCTCCTTTTTTTCTTTTGTGAGTTTAGAGCTCCACTGAGGTATAATTTGCAATCATAAAATAATGCCCCACTTCTATTTATTTATTTTTCCCCCAGGATTTACGTGGTTCATTTCACTGATTGCCGTACAAGTAAGTCATTGAGGTTGGGCAAAGCCAGGGGATAATAACCTAAATCTCAAGCACTCTCATCTGGTGACAACCCAATTAGCAAGGCCCCATTGCTGAGCAGAGGGCTGTGGAGGCCGCCCCAGGACCCACAGTACATGTACTGATGTTAAAAACCCCTTTCCCAGAGGCACTAAGAGGAAACCCAATGACCCACTTTTTTTTGTTGTTGTTGTTGAAATGAACTAAAATTTATTTGAATATTAAGGTAAAAAATAAAAGGTAAGAAGGATTCATGAGATTCAGTTTGGCTGAGTCATCCAGATGGTGCAACAAAGCCATTTTCGGGTTTCTTGACAAAAGGGGGTACAGGGAGGACTTTCCACCAAGCAAGAAATGAGCATATTTGTTACAAGGCTGAGGCTGTCCCACTTCCCCTCACTGCAGTTAAAGCTCCACCAATCAGTGGATCAAATGCCCAATTTTAAATATGAGCAGAGAAGCAGAGACCACCAGAAAGCTGAGGAAAACCTCTAATATGAAACATCACATAAATAATAAACAGAAAACACCAAGCCAGTTATTGGATAAAGACATGAAAACTTAAAAAGAGGCTATTACTAGCATTCATAGAGCAATGAGACAGAGCCTCTTTAAAATAAGAACAGGATGCTGTGTAAAAGGAATATCCCAAGGATAAAAGTGAATTCCTGGAAATTAAAAATATAATAACAGAAATTAAAGATTCAATAGGAAGGATGGAAAATAAAGCTGATGAATTCACTTGTGAAAGCAGAACAGATTTAATTCCCCTTGAAGGATGACAGAAAGACAAAGAGATGGAATGTAGGAAATATATTAGGCCAGGAACATTTATCATCCAGAAAATGAAGTTCCAAAGGGAAAGAAAAGACTGTGGGAAAGAAATAATCAGGAAATAAACCAAGAAAATTTCCCAGAAATGAAGGGCATGGCTCTCCAGATTCAAAGAGCCCTTTGAGTGCCAAGCATAATGGAGGAAAATAGATATAGACCAAGGCACATGATGGTGCAATTCCAGAACAGTGAGACAAAGAAAAGATACCACAAGCTTCCAAGAAGAAAAAATGGCTTCAGGAAATGGGATGTGAAACAGAATGACTTCAACCTCTCAACAAGCACTCAAAAGGCTGGAAAACAATAGAACAAAGTCTTCAAAATTCTTCAAGGGAATTATTTCCTGTCTGGAATTGTGTTCTTGGCCAGACTACAATCAAGTGTGAGGATGAAATTAAAACTTGTTCAAATATGCAAAGTTTCAAACAACAAACTCCTTCTAAGGAAACTACTGACTGCAAACCAAGACTTAAAAGGGCATAGCATTTGAAATACAAGAGATTCAACACAAGAAAGAATTCTCAGGATTATAGTGTAGAGAAATCTGTGTGGAAGACCCAAGGAAAACTGGATTAGGTCAGCAGGTCCATGAGCGATGTCTCCAAGAAGATGAAATTAATAGAAGACTTTAATATGTTTAGACATACTGAAAGGAGATTTAGATATTGGTAGGTAGGGTTTGGAATAAACTATTGATAGAATTAGATGATCAGAAAATTAAGCCAATCAAAAGCATGACTGGTATTAAATCCAAAAAGTTGGGAAGAGAAAATATGATCCTAGGATACAACACGTCTCAGCTGTGAACAACATTTGATTGTTATAATAATGCTAACAATAAACACTTATCTGACCAAAATGAGGACATAATTATATTGACAGGCTGGGAACACAGCAGTGAAGTGGTTCTGCTGTGTGGGTGTAAAGGGATGGTGGTGGTGAGAGGTGATGGTAAAAGAGTGCTGAATATTTATCTTCCAAGGTGAGTAATCAATAGCAAAGTCTTAAATTAGCAGTATGTAAACATGATGTTTAGATATGTGAAGATAAATATCAAAAGAAATGGCCAAGAGTTGAACACGATTGGCTCTAGGAATAGTGTGTGTGTGTGTGTGTGTGTGTGTGTGTGTGTGTTGTCATAATGTGTCATCATTATAGATTTTGTGCATATCTAACTATAATACAGCTATAAACTGAATTCCTTAACAAGTCAGCTAAATTGCCAAACAATATTTTTGTTATAGGGGACAACATTATAGTTTCTCAACCGTAATTTGTTCTTTGTTGGATTATACAATTTGCCCCATTTCTAAGCATTTGAGACACTGAATTTACAGATGGGCAATGGCCAGGACAAATATAAAAACAAAACTCTGACCCACAGCCTGCAGCAACCAGTCCAGGAAACCAACCCAAGTTCTACAATAACCGGCCCAGGGAGCCAACCTGCTATAATTCAGACTTGGAGAAAATCAGACTTTTACCCCTTATAACAATCAGCCCCTAATGTCCAGACTTTGATTAAGAACGGACAGCTGCTCTAGTGTTTATCCCTGTTTCAGACTTTGACCAACCAAATTCACACTCCTAACCAATCACAAAGGATGCCTCTCTCCTAGTTAGTCTGCTTATGGCGCCCCCATGCCATAATGTTCTAAGCAGGGCAGACCTGAAGCCATCTCTTTTCCCCACCATAAAGCTTTCCTTGTCCTCTACCTACCTTTGAGTCCCGGGCAAACAAAAATGATGGTGCCTGATATTCTTGCTACAGCAAGATCTTACCCTTCATTCTCATTTGGTTGGTCTTCATTTGCTTCCACACACTGTTTTGAAGCATTGCAAATTTTCAAAGATTGAAAATCATTTTATTCGGCAAGAATGGATGCCAGCTTGACATTGATTTTAGCAACATGCTTCTGATATGCTTTTTCAGGCAAGGGAAACAAAGGCAAAGATAAACTAGTGGGACTATACCATAATAAAAAACACAGCAAAGGAAACTATCAACAAAATAAAAAGGCAATCTACTGAATGGGAGAAGATATTTGTAAATGATGTGTCTGATAAGGGGTTAGTAACCAAAATATATAAATAACTTAAATCCCAACACCAAAAAACCCATTAATTATCTGGTTGAAAATGGGTAGAGGATCTGAATAGACATTTTTCCAAAGAAGATAAACAGATGCCAAAAGATACATGAAAAGATACTCAATATCACTAGTCATCAGAGAAATGCTGATGATCAAAACCACAATGAGATATCATCTTGTCAGAATGGCTAGAATCAAAAAGAGAAGAAATAACAAGTGTTGGAGAGGATGTGAGAAAAAGGAACCCTTGTGCACCATTAGCAGGAATGTAGATTAATACAACCACTGTGGAAAACAGTATGGAGATTCCTCCAAAAATTAAAAACAGAAATACCGGGGCGCCTGGGTGGCTCAGTCAGTTAAGTGTCCGACTTCAGCTCAGGTCATGATCTCATGGTTCGTGGGTTCGAGCCCCGCATCAGGCTCTGCGCTGACAGCTGGCTCAGAGCCTGGAGCCTGTCTTCGGATTCTGTGTCTCCCTCTCTCTCTGACCCTTCCCTGCTCATGCTGTCTCTACCTCTCTCTCAAAAATAAATAAAATTTAAAAAAAAATTTTTTTTAAAACAGAAATACCATATGATCCAATATTTCCACTACTGGGGATTTATCCAAAGAAAATGAAAAGTCTAACTCTACAAGATATATGCACCCTTATGTTTATTACAGCATTATTTACAATAGTCAAGATATGGAAGCGACACAAGCATCCAATGATAGAAGAATAGATAAAGAAGATGTGACGTATACATACACTATGGAATATTACTCAGCCATAAAAAAATGAGAGCTTGACATTTGTGACAACATGATGATCCTAGAAGGTATTATGCAAAGTGAAATAAGTCAGACAGAGAAGGACAAATACCATATGATTTCACTTATATGTGGAATCTGTAACAAATGAACAAACAGAAACAGACTTCTAAATACAGAGAACAAACTGGTGGCTGCCAGAGGGACAGGCGGTGGGGGGATGGGTGAAATAGGGGAAAGGGGAAAGAGGTACAAAATTCCAGTAACAAAATAAATAAGTCATGGAGATGAAAAGTACAGCCTAGGAAATATAATAAACTGATGGCAGATGGTGGTGACACTTATGCTGGACATGGAATGACATATGTTGTTGGGTCACTGTGTTGTACACTTGAAACTAATGTGGCATGATGTATCAACTACATTTCAATATTAATTATTTAATTAACTAAGTATTCTAGGAACAACAGTAAATCTCTGCTGTATCCCAAATACCTATAATGAATATTCCATTAGTCTGTATTGAATTAAATAAATTAAAAAGTGAAGGGTCACTGGATCACTGCAAAAAAAGAACATCCTTTAAACCTACAATCCAAGTTCAAAAGTCTTAAATGTAAGTTCAGAGGTCTTACATTTATTCATTCCTATCGTGTACCGTGTTTCCACATGTAGTACTGCACTGGGTGTTATGTGTTCTGGACGATACAAAGATAAATTAGATAAGTTGAATATGTCACTTAATTGGATTTAATACTTTGCAAGTTTCGTAAATTCAGATAAAGTTATCTCAAGTTTGGATAAGTCAGTTAAAGCTGTATTTGTGCTTTTGAGCAAATGAACATAATTTTATAGAGTAAGTTGCCAAAAACAGAGCTCGAGTTAGTGTTATACTTTTATACTTTTTTCTTTTCCTTTTCTTTTTTCTTAAATTGCCCAATGTAAATTTTCGGCCTGAATTGTCCTGGTATGTGTCTAAAGCGTGCTTTTTTTATTTTAACCCCCTTGAAGAAATCTTCTCTTATGTTTACTAATATAAATATAAATGTTAAGTGTACATCATTTACACACATTTTCCTCTTTGTGCTTTAGAACTGAATTGCAGATGTCCTATTAAGGGGCACATATATGATTATGGAAAATTATTCTATTTAAAATAACAGTAGCTTTTATAATGATGTAAATCTGAGAAAGCAGAAGAAATTGAGGTTGGAAAAACAGATGTATTCACTAAAAAACTACTGTGTGCACGTGGTAAACTAGTTTTTAGCAAGATTCGAATAATGCAATCAGTGGGAATTTGACTAGTCCGTGGAGTTGTCAAAGGCATGTGGGATGTACGAATAATAGCTGGAAATTTGTTGTGGACACGAGACTATTAAGCTTCTCTCCTGCTGCATTCAATATGGTAGTAAAAACTATTATTAAATAACTGATTTTATAGCAACTGTTAAAATTATTTGGCCAAAGTATAAATTAAAGTTTATGACGGATGCAAATGTATGTCTTAAAATGTAAAATACTAATTTAGGTTCCTTTCCCATTTTAAAATAACCACTCAGACGAAAGAACAGTGATTACCAAAATCAGAGCAAATTAATAAGGCTGCCAGGAAGGCTTCACAAAAGTCTGAAACATTAAATGTGACTTTGCTTTTCAAACACAGAATCCCACAATTATCAAGGATCTCTTCCCTAGCTGAGTGCACGTAACTCACATCAGCAGCAATGGGGTTGACACACGTAAAATCCTGAGGACCTATTTAGGGGCACAAAAGATAGATCTACTCCCCGAGACCCTTCTGTGCCACATGCAGATGTGTGAAGGTCAGGGGACACCCACCGCATCTGGAAAGGCAGAACTGTAACTGATTTGGGGTGCCTGGGGTGCTCAGTCGGTTGAGCGTCTACTTTGGCTCACGTCATGATTTTGCCATTCGTGAGTTCGAGCCCCGCGTCAGGCTCTGTACTGTCAGCTCAGAGTCCGGAGCCTGCTTCAGATTCTGTGTCTCCCTCGCTCTCTCCGGTCCTCCCCAGCTGACTGAAGCTGGGTCTCTCTCACTCTCAAAAATAAAATAAACATAAAAAAAAAACCTGTAACTGATTAAAAAAACAGAACCGTAACTGATTAGCCAAGGAGTGTTGGTTAACCTTTTAGCCTTTGTTTCTACCTAAGTAGTCCCTGATATAAAACTTGTCCATTTACAAAACACAAAGTTCTTTAGCAAATGAAAGGGCTCACTGAATGTGACATTCTATGTATCATTGAAGCTTTTCGGAAATGACAGATTGATTCTCAGGTCCCACCCTGTGTTTTCAGTCTCCAGGGCTGCAGGCGGGGTGTGGTATTTTCTAAAGCTCCTCAAATGAGTGGAGGTTGGGGGCTGGGCAGGGTGTGAGAAACTGTAGCAATTCCCTGGAATCTAACTCAGTATTTGGCAAAAAGTAAACACATTATGTATATTTGAGGAGAGATCTGTTGAAAGGAATATGTTTAAATACACATCCAGTTCAGGAAAGGAAAATTCTTAGGAGCATAAAGGTAGGTTGGAAGCTGCTCTGGAAGTCACAGAATCTGAGTTTTAACAATTAAATGTCTGATTGTTGCCTGGGGAGGTTTGTGAAAAGATTCGTGAAGCCTCCCACCTAACTACTGAATCCAAATATCTGAGAACGAGGTCTGGACACCCGTATGGTTTAAAATTTTGAAAGTACATTTTAAGATTTAAGAATTACAATTTTTCTCACTAAACGTCCTTGTTCTTTCAGTACCGCCTCAAATGGCACGTTTCCTGCGATTCATCACCAGCTCACTGTCGTTTTGGACCAAATTCCACTTACTTGATTCTCCCTGCAAGTACAGTGACCGCTCTGCAGATGAGGACCACGGTCATTCCTGCAGGTTTGGGCTGCAAACCATGATTCAGTTAACTCTTGCAACTTTTTTCAAATTTTTGGTTCAGGTCTATAAAGAAACTACAAAATTAAGGTGTTTGGATTTTGTTTGTTTATTTAAGAAAGTGCTGTTAATCCACACTTCCCGCATCTTCGGTTTGTGAAGCTAAATGTTAATCTACGATAGAGGACATTTCAAATTGGTTTCATTAGATTTAGTTCAAGATCCAGCTTGTCGGTTTCATTTGGGATTCTGTCATTCAATATATAATCTTTGTCTCTCGCAGTTCATGTCATACTTGAATTTGATAAACAAACCATTCTAGCCTGATTTAAGTTATTAATAAACACATCGAGTGAAAAAGAGACTCTTAACAACCTCACTCTGGATAAACATTGGTCATGAGCCCCTTAATTTAGTTGTCACTTGGCACACGTCTAACCGCCCAGCCAAGATTTCTCCATCTTGTTAATAGAAATGCAGGAAGAAACTTTTTAAAGGCCAGCTTCTAAAAATTAAACCTTGAAAGCTACATTGCTTCACGTTATTCCAAATCTCTGTACCTGCAACATATATTTTACTGTATATGCTTAGAATACTTTATATCAAAAATGTTAATTGTCAATAGGTAGAATTAATACAAAAGATAAATTTAGTTGTCAGTGGATAATTGCCCATTTGACAACTTAGCTTTTTAAAAATTAGTTTCTCATCCTATAGAACTTTACCAGTGTGAAATTACTTACGATTCTTTTTTCTAAACCTTCACCAGCTTACACTGTCTCCTCTCCTGACAAGATTCTAGCTGGTCTAAAGGTTACGGTGTCTGACAGCAATTCACTGAGGTACCACATTTCAATTGCTTCAGCACATTTCAATTAGGAAACCTTTGAAGTGAGAAAGGAAAAGAAATCGAGTGGGAGTCAGGTGATGTGGAAAGAGAAACAGCATG
Organism: Hyaena hyaena; assembly: GCF_003009895.1. Taxonomy (NCBI): domain Eukaryota; kingdom Metazoa; phylum Chordata; class Mammalia; order Carnivora; family Hyaenidae; genus Hyaena; species Hyaena hyaena. The sequence continues at coordinate 1,200,447 of NW_024081147.1, forward strand.
AAAGGAGAGAATAAGAAGCATTTCTGGACAATGGAAAAAGCAAAAAAAAAAAAAAAAAAACCCAACAGCAACAGGACTCAGGAACAACTTGATTCTACCTTCGACTCAGAGTTAGTGTTCATAAAAGGCACACACATCTATTCCAAAGGGTTGGGTTTAAGTAGAAACTTCCCAAGCCCCTATAAGTATGAAATGGGCCTAATGTGAGATATTTTTCTGAAAGATACGCTCTAATAGTGGAGCCCTTCTAGCCCTTTTGTCTAGCCCTTCTCTAGACAAAAATTTAAAAATCTGCCTCAAACAAAAAGGGAATATACTAGCTTAAATAACCTGTCGTCCAGAGGCTGGCCTAGCTTAGGCCCTGAAAGACCCTTGAAAATATATCATTAGGTCCCCACTCTTTCCATGTTGGGCTCTACTTTCTCCCTCTGGTCGTTCTCAGGCACGTATTCCCTTGGTGGCAGTGTGTCTGCAGGATCACACACTCAGCGCCTGAGTCCAGAATAAAAATGGTGTTTCCTTTCATTTATTCTGTCCAGCTGTAGTAGGCTGAATAATGGCCACCCAAAGATAAAAGGTCCTAATTCCTGAAACCAGGAAATACTATTTTATAATGAAACAAAGGTCTTTGCAGATATGATTATGTTAACATTTCTTTCTTTCTTTTTTTTTTTTTTGAGAGACAGAACACAAGAGAACTTGCGCATGTACACACACACACACGCACACACGCACACACGTGCGCAAGCCAGTGGGGGAGGAGCAGAGAGAGGAGATCATCTCAGTGTGGAGCCAGATGCCAGGCTCGATACCATGACTGTGAGATTATCACTGTGACCCAATCACTGAGAATGAACAAGTCAGCCTGGGTCATCCCTTTCGTTCTTAGAGCATGGGCAAAGCCTTTCATGAGGCAAATGAACTCCAGGGCAGGAGGAGGGGGAAGATTGCTCAAAAGGAAAGCATATCTGCAAATAGACATTGGTTGGCAGGAGGAGGCCAGAAACAGCAGATATCCATTTCATATCTGAAAAGACAAGACAGAGGAGATGCAAATTAATATTTATACACAAACTATTATAACATCAGTACGCTTGAACTTGTTTTGTTGCTGTGATTATGTTGTTAAGCAGCATATGATCACAGACACACTGAGTTGAACAGACATGACTTCCTAAGAGCAGACTTGTTTTTCCTGTCAATCACTAGAACCTCTCCACTTCCAACATATCTTGTCTTGGAAGAGATGTGCATTACGATCACACATATTACTCCACAGAGAAACGTACTATGATATTAAGATGAGATTTATTTGCTTTCAAATATTCCTTTGGATTGTGTCTAAAAATTTATATCAGCAATATTTGCTAGAGTAAGAGCTTGTGCCAGAGTACGTGGTGTGAAGCCCACGATACCTTCCACACCTCTTCTGGGATTAAAACTGACAGGCCTCTGAAGACAGTTCAAGAATGGTGCGGCCTCTTATGAGCTCTCTGGCCTTGGCTAACTGACTTACACTGTCCTAATCCCAATTTCTTTATATGTAAAATGAGAATACATAATTGCACAGGATTTATTAATTTAGAAACTAATGTGTGAAAGCATCTAACAGGGTGCACAGCACGAAGTAAAATGCAAATAGAGTTCCATGATAAATCTATAACCCAACAAGCCCAGTTTAGGTTACTCTCCCTCTAATCTGTCCTTCCTCACCCAGACCAAAGCTCTCCCAGTGGCTCATTTCAACTTCAAAAGAGTTACCTCCAGTTTCCATTTGGCTTGGCAAGTTGATTCACAGGAGAGCCTGATGTCAAGGGCACGTTTAGACATTTTACTGTATTTGAAACTTCATAAAATTTAAAGTAAAGATCAGTTTCAGTGCTGAACCATGCAGAGCTCTGCCAGCTTCTTTATTTCCAACCTGTTTTCCATGCTAACAAAATTTCTTTGATAGGACGGAATATCACAGTCTCCCAACCCGAGATGGCTCATTTGCCTTTCTTTTGAAAACAGTCTGGTTTTGGGGCGCCTGGGTGGCTTAGTCGGTTAAGCGTCTGACTTTCGCTTAGGTCATGATCTCACGGTTCGTGGGTTCGAGCCCCACATCGGGCTCTGTGCTGACTGCCGTCTCGGAGCCTGGAGCCTGTTTCAGTCTGTGACTCCCTCTCTCTCTGACCCTCCCCTGCTCACGCTGTCTCTCTCTCTCCTAGAAATAAATAAAAAATTAAAAAATAAAAAAAATAAAAAAAAAAACAGTCTGGTTTTATTTTGAAGGTCTAAATGAACTGAATATATTAATTTCCCCTTAGCCTTTTCATTATTTACTCTCAAAAACTCTTGTGGGTAAGTCAGGCATAATATTCCTTTATGTAATTTTGCTGGAGGGCAGAGGAAAACTGGCATTGTTTGATCCATGGGAAAGAGATGTCCTCACATAGGGCACAGAGTAGCCCCTGCGGTCCTCTGCCTGTGAGCTGGTGTCTTCCCTAGTGAGCAAAGCATGGCAACCCAGAGTTCCCTGGGCCATTTGGGGAAACAGTGGCCAGGTTGGACAAGTATGGGGACAAGTAATATGAACCATATTACTCCATCTTTGCTCAGGAAATTTTAGAAATCAAGTGCCAGGCCCTCATAAGCATTTGATTGCCAACCATTGTTATCTGATGAGTATCTGTTTGTATTCAGAACATTGTCATTCCAAACATAAATCACATCTAAAATGACTAAATTTTACTGGGCTTTGGGGACTTAGGGAAGCCCAGAGGTGGAATACAGAGAGAGGACTTTTGTAGACATAATTTAAATGTTTGCTAAAACTGAAATAATGGAAGCTAGAGACACTTAATGAGAAATGTTATCCATCTAATATTTATAATTTGCACCCTGTGGAGTATCACAAGGTTTCGACTGTGAATACCATGCATTCTGGAAATAAATATGCCAGAGCCCCAAAGTTTATAAGTGGTGGGATTGTGAGCAATTTTAATTTTTTAATGAGCAGTTCTTAATTTCTTCTGTTTTCCTAAGCACAGTGCCTAACATTGTCATCTTTAACAAATATATTCACAGTATGAAAAACAGGCCTCCCTCATTTTATTGTGCTTTGCCTTATTGTGCTTTGCAGATATTGTGTGTGTGTGTGTGTGTTTTAATATTTATTTATTTTTGAGGCAGAGAGTGACAGAGCATAAGCAGGGAGGGGCAGAGAGAGAGAGAGGAGAGAGAAGGAGACACAGAATAAGAAGCAGGTTCCAGGCTCTGAGCGCTCAACACAGAGTCTGACCTGGGGCTCGAACTCACGAACTGCAAGATCATGACCTGAGCCGAAGTTGGACACTTAACCAACTGTGTCAAACAAGTCCACTTGTGTCATTTTTTCCCCATAGCATTTGCTCACTTTGTGTCTCTGTGTCACATTTTGGCAGTTCTCATATTTCAAACGTTTTCATCATCATTATATTTGTTGTGGTGATCTGTGATCACGACTTACTGAGAGCTCAGATGATGGTTTGCATTTTTAGCAACCAAGTATTTTTAAATTAAGGATTGTACATTATTTTTTTAGACATAATGCTATTGCACACTTAATGGACTGCCATGCGGTCTGAACAGAACTTTTAGATGTACTTGGAAACCAAACAATCCATTTGACCCACTTTATTGCGATACTCACTTTATTGCAGTAATCTGGAACTGATCCCTCAATATCTCTGAGGTATGCCTGTAGTTTTCTTACTATGTTTTGAAAAGAAAGAACTTTTAAAAGAAATAATCATGAATATGCATCACAGTGTTAGTTTTATGTGCTAAAGCTGGAAATAGCTCCAATAACAGAAAATATTTAATTAAAGTTTTATATAAGAAATGCAATTGTTCCTTACTTAACTAACATTTACATTTAATTTTTGGTGGGTGGGGAGACACTGCCTTAGAAATTGACACCCATTTTCCCAATCATCTTTTTTTTTTTCATTGTTTGGCCAAGAGGCCATCCTTTTGACTCAGTTCCAGTCCTCACCAAAAACAGTTGTAATTCTAGTACCCAGATGGAAGGCTTACATCAGTGGAAAGAAAGAATGATGTTCACTAAAAGAACACCGATTTACATTTCAAGTTGGCTCTTCTAAGAGTCTGACTTTACTGCTAATAGCCCAGTTGAGACTGAGATGAAAGAACCCTTTGAATGGTGAGGAATTAATATCATGGACATAGGGACATTCCAACTATAATCCAAAGTACCTGGAATTCACAAGTGAAGGTGAATATGAGGGGGGCGAACATTCGTAAGTATGTTATCCCTAAGGTTGAATAATACAAATATGGTTCAAAGGGAAAAAAGGCAGGGCAAAACTCCCTTAGATAAAAAGGGATAGTGTAAAGCACTGTGAATGATTGTAAAATATGGGAACTTGGGATTTAACAAAGCAGTTGTCAGGGTTAAGTTCATTTCCAGTGAATGAGTGATACACTCATATGGTTACCAAGTAAGGAAGTCAGGTAGGACAATACCATTTCCATGGAGCTTCTTGGGGGTGTTGCCTTCTTAGCTGGGTAGAAACATTCCAAGCCCTAGAAGAGAAGATATCCAACGTCTTCTGAATGTCATCCAGTGCCATCTGAGACCATGACAAGAAGGATGGGATCAGGCAGTTGCAAGCACAGATAAGGAACCATCCACAGTAAAGTTAGCAGATAAAAGAGGCTTCGTCACCCGAAGGCACAATAGACCAATGTTTTCTTCTTTTTTTGTTAAAAAAAAATTTTTTTAAGTTTACTCATTTTTGAGAGAGACAGAGAGACTGAGCATAAGCAGGGGAGGGGCCGAGTGAGAGGGAGATGCAGAATCCGAAGCAGGCTCCAGGCTCTGAGCTGTCAGCACAGAGGTGGACGTAGTGCTCAAACCCACAAACCGTGAGATCATGACCTGAGCTGAGGTCAGATGCTTAATTGACTAAGGCACCCAAGTACCCCCAAGTGACAATTGTTTATATCCTATCGCTCTAAAGTCTTCCAGCATGTGTAATGACTGAGAAGAGCAGAAAACTTTTTTTTTTTAAGTTTATTTTTGAGAGAGAGAGAGAGAAAAGCAGAGAGAGAATCCCAAGCTGGCTCCACATTATCAGTGCAGAGCCCAGTCTGGAGCTTGAACTCACAAACTGTGAGATCATGACCTGAGCTGAAATCAAGAGTCAGAAGCTTAACCAGCTGAGCCACCCAGGTGCCCTGAAAGGCTCTGAGTGTAGATGGAAACTCAGACTGACTGGAGTGCTTATTTTCTATTTAGTCATCATGGAAAAAATAAGTTTCTCTTAAATGTATTGATGAAAGTTTGATGGTTATAAAATTTACTCTGCCTTGGTGTTAGTATTTTTTAATGTCTTCCCATTTTTTATTCCAATAAATTAATATGAATGAGTATGTATATTTATATCATTATTTTCATAGAGTTACATACATAAGGAAAGATCACAATTAGATACATCATGTACTGTATTCTTACTTATTCTTACTTGTCCACACCTGAAAAATCTAGTCAGTGATCTCTGTAACCAAAGCCAGACCCCATTATTCACCCAAAGGGAGTCTGGGCCACATATCAGAAATGGAGTGCAGTTAATCTTCCTGGTTTTATCGGTGTGGTCTCTAAGTTAGCAAGCCCCTTAGGAAGAGATCTAAGTAATTCATTCTCTGTGATCTTTTTAATCAAAATGAAAAGACTTAGATTTGAAGAGAATGGCATAGAATTTTGAACCCACTATGGCTATTTTTTACACTGTTCTTACATCCTTTATCTCCTAACTCAGAATTTGTTCCTTTCCACTCAATCAGGCTGCAAACCAGTAGACCTCTAATGTGAAATAAGAGTTCACTGCAGCATGGAGATAAAGCTCCAAGTGTGGCATGGCTCCAAAGAGAAACTTCTATTCAGTTTAAATATCAAAAGAGACTAAACTTGGCTTCTACATGTACCACATCTATAAAAGACACACTTCCACAATAAGTCATCTTTTGCAATTTTAGGTTAAATTCTTTGTTACCGAAATAGGCTCAGAGTTCTAAGACTGGCCGAACAGAGGGCCTTTGTTTCTTCCCAGGAGCTGAGTCAATAACCCATATGGGTGCCCTTGGCTACGAATGATGTCTCCTTTAGGATGCATATACTGTCAAGGCCTGTTCTAGGCACCAGTAACAGGGAGGACCACTAATCTACCACCTATAGATCTACTTACTCATACATCAGATTTTTTGTTTTTCTCTTTCCACACTTCTTTACCTCCTATTCTTTTCTCTCTTTGCCCAAATGGCTCAGAATAAGTTCTTATATAGTAGGTATAACTCAACTAGGCCTCATTTCCAGGAATGCTCATAACCAACTCTCTACTACTAAGCAGTCTTTTTACCATAGAGTTTCTTCATAGAGACAGAGCTGTTATCGTTTTAAAACTTTAAAAGCATTATCATCAAAATAAATAAATCAAATAAATAAATAAAACCAGAGGGGTTGTCTCTTACCTTATGATTGAATGTTATCACTTTTTGAAGGTGATTGTGTCCATTGACTCCTTTCGTTTTTGTTCCTACAGTATGTGCAAATACTGGGAAGACACATACAAATTAAGAGTAATCCAAGAGGAAAAGTGATATGAAAAGGGCATGACCAAGTGAAAGGAAGGAGAATTTAAATTAGTGGAGGGAAGACAGAATTGATGAGAAGATCAAAAGGGGGCAATTGAGGTTGGTCTCAACAAGTGGATATGGATACTTAAATCACCATACATCTTTGTACTTTTCTTATGCCAGTGTTGGAAGTATAAGTGTGTGTGTGTGTGTGTGTGTGTGTGTGTGTGTGAGTGTATAAGCGGTCAGACTTTAAATTCAAAAGCTGAACTGTGTTGTTCATTCATCTCCCCAATTCCACAGTAACCTTGGAGACTAGCTGCCCTACAGGCCCCAGGGGAGGCACACTGGGTTTGAAGCCCCTCATAAAGTCCTGTTCTCATAGTTTTCTCACTGTTTGACTTGTCTCTCAGCTTCCAAGAAAAGCCCCACTCACAGGGTGTTGTCATTATTTGACCTGACACAAAATCCCAAGAGCAATTTTCAAAAATAACCATCGGTAATTGTCTACTATCGCCTCTCCTTGAGGCTGTGATACTTCACAGTTGGGGCAGACAAGAAGTGGCAAAAGAGCAAAAAGGCATTATGGGGAATGAGATGTCCAAAGGGCCTTTGAAAACTTTGTTATGCCCCTGGGATGTTGAAGGCCACACACAGGGGTAGGGCTGTGAGCATATCTAGCAAAGATATGAGAGAATTGCAGTCTCTAACCTGTGGGTCTTGAGGCTTTGCATAAGCAGAAGAAGAAGGCTAAGGCAGACTGGTGAAGGTGTTCCCAAAACACACACACACACACACACACACACAGCCCTTCCTGAAAGGGTGGAAAATGTGGTAGTGCAAACCAATTGGTTCAAGCCAATTGGTTGAAAATGTCTCTGAAAACATCATCTGAGCACTAAACTAATTGAGCAGAGATTTCAGCGGCTGTGCCTCACAGGGAATAAAGAATTAGTTTAAGAAAGTCATCAAGCAAAAAAATAGCAAAAACAACAATGACAAGAACAACAAAAACACTTTGTAACAACATGAAATTCTGCTGGGAATAAGGGGATAGCTTATTTCCAGAGTTAGCACATTATAGTATATAAAATGTGCAGGTGTTAATAAAAAATTATAGAGCAGGCAAAGAAACAGGAAGACATGGGTGTATATAAAAAATAAAGCAGTCAACAGGACTGCCTCTGAGAGGGCCTAGATGTTGGCCTTACTAGACAAAGACTTATATCAGTTACAATAAGTATGTCCAAAGAACTAAAGGAAACAAAATCTAAAGAATTAATGTAATGTATGACAGCTATACATCAATTCATAGAGAATAACAATACAATGAAATTATCAAAAGAACCAAATAGAAACCCTGGAGTTTAAAAATACAACAAATAAAATAAAAAATTCATTACAAGCTTTCAACAGCACATTTGAATTGGAAAAAGAATTAGTAAACCTGAGGATATGTCTATTGAGATTGTACAGTCTGAAGGGCAGAAGGAAAATAGAAGAAAGAAAAATTAGAGTTTCAGACAGCTGTGAAACAGTAAGAAATGTATTAAAATGCGTTAACACGAATCTCAGAAAGAAAAGAGACAGAGAAAGGGGGAAGAAAGAATATTTGAAGAAATAATTGCTGAAATTTTCCAAAGTTTGATTTAAAAACCAACCTTCACATCAATAAAGTTCAGTGGATTCAGACTTGATAAATTAAAGGTGCTCTATACATAGGTACATGGCCACATTTTTGAAAGACAAAGACAAACATGAGAACCTTGAAAAGAACAAGAGAAAAATTACTCATAATGCACAAAGGATCCTCAATTTGATTAAGAACTATGTTCTCATCAGAAACTATAGAAACCAGAAGGCACTGGAAAATATGTTTATGTGCCCATAGAAAAAGATTGTCAATGCAGTCTTATATCCAGCAACACTATGCATCAAAAATGAAGGAAAAATTAAGACATCTTCAGACAAACAAAAACAGAAAATTTGTTGCTCTTAGACACCTTCCTACCCTGCAAGAAATAATAAAGGATGTCATTCAGGCTGAAGTGGAAAGGCACTCAACATTTATTTGGTTCCACATGAAGAAATAAAGAGCATCATGAAGCATAATTGCACAGGTAAATATAAGTGACAATATAAGTGTATTTTTTTAACTCTTTTCTTCTATCTGATTCAGTAAACAACTCCATAAACAATATTTACAAAATTATGTTGCTGAGTTTATAATGCATAAAGATGTAATTTACATGCCAGTTAAAGCACAAAGGAAGGGAAAAGGAATACAGATATATTTAAGCAAGTTTCTTTCAATTTTATTGAAATTGAGTTAGTGTTAAAACTAACTTGATTTGTTTAAGTTAACATAGAACTTATGGTATATAGTGAAAACAGTACTTAAAGAGAAATTTATAGCTGCAAACACCTATATTTGGAACAAAAGAAAGATTTCAAATCAGTGACCTAAGCTTTCACCTTAAGAAACCAGAAAAAGAAGAAAAAACTATACCCAAAACAAATACAAGGAAGAAAATAATAAATATTAGCACAGAAATAAATGAAATAGAATGTAGAAGAACAATTGTAAATCAACAGATCAATAGTTACTTTTTTGAAAAGATCAACAAAATTGACAAACCTTTATCAATACTGAAAAAACAAAGAAAGGAAGGGAGGAAAGAAGGAAGGAAGGAAGGAAGGAAAGAAGGAAGGAAGGAAGGAAGGAAGGAGAGAAAGAGAGGAAAGAAAGAAAGAAAGAAAGAAAGAAAGAAAGAAAGAAAGAAAGAAAGAAAGAAAGAAAGAAAGAAAGAAAATTCAAACTGACAAAATTAGTAATGAAAAAGAGGATGTCACTGCTTTCCCTACAGAAACAAAAATGGTCATAAGAAGAGGTGCCTGGGTAGCTCAGTCAGTTAAGCATCCAACTCTTGGTTTCGACTCAGGTCGTGATCTCACAGTTTGTGAGTTCAAGCCCCACACTGGGCTCCATGCTGACAGTGCAGAGCCTGCTTGGGATTATCTCTTTCCCTCTCTCTCTGCCCCTCCCCTGCTCATACTCTCTGTCTCTCTCAAAATAAATAAACTTTAAATATATTTTTTTAAAAGTTTAAAAAAAATACTAGGAACTATGGGAGTGGGTGACAATGAATGACACACATGGAAACAGTGTGGATAGAAAACCAAATGATAATGGAGGGCCCTCCTCCTTACACACACATATACATAACATAAGCCCCAGAAGCTGATTCAACATGCAGGTCGCTCCAGAGTATTTGGGGTAGAGCTCCTGCTAGATCGGGCTGATGCTTCTATTAGACCATATGAGAAAATAATTATATTATTTCTTCCACATTTGAGATGCACACATACTCCATTATTTTAAAAAATGAAGTAAATGAAAATTTTAGAAAATTCCAAACAATAAAGTTGATTGCTCATAATGATAACATCCTAGAGTGATATCTACCATCACTATTTTGAATATCTACTTCCAGTCTTTCTTTGTTCATATATTGTGTGTAGAAATCTCAGATATGCAAGAAATGCAATTTATTTTCCATAATTCCTCCTAATTTTTATTTCTCATTCTACTGGTAGCAGAAACTAATCTCAGTCATTTCATGATTTGTTCCTGCCCCGGGGTTGCATCTACAAGTCCCAGCGAGCTTGCAGAGAATTACACTCCTACTTGCCAGGTTCTCAACTGCTGGTCCCTTGTAGGAATCATGATGATGTGACGACGGTCACACCAGGTCTCACTGTCCATCCCAAAACTTGGGCAGGTGGCCTTGATGTTCTGGAGTTTTCAAGACCTGTTATGGTCCAAGGTCTTTCACCACAAATATGTTCCACCAGGGATCGGGGAAATTATTCTCCTGCTTTGTACTAGAACTTGGCTTGTACTAGAACTAGAACTTGTACAGATTCACCATGTAGGTATTTCTTCTGTCTTTTACTTATTGGGCAAGGAAAACTTTGGACCTTAAGTAGCTGTCCCAGGTTTGGCCCTACTTTGGGGACACAGATGCCCTATAATGTCACATCTCCAAACCTGTCTATTAGTTTTGTCATAAAACATCATTTCATTGTATGGAAAAAGCATAATTTGTAACCATTTCCTTGCATATTTAGGTTATATTTTTTTACTTTACAATCATATTATGCTCACTTGACTATCTTTGTAGTAAAAACTTTATCCATAGTCATTGTTGTTTCTTTTTTTAAAATAGCTATTTTTTAAGATTTTTTATTTTTTAAGTAATCTCTATTAGATCTATTAGATAGATCTGTTGATCTATTAGATCAAGAGCCATACACCCCACTGACTGAGCCAACCAGGTGCCTCTCCATTGTTATTTCTTTAAGGAAAATTCCTGGAATGACAATTTATGTGTTAAAGAATATACATATCTGGGGGCTTTTCTATATGTTGCCAAGTCGCACTCCAGACATGTATCTTTCAGGAGTGGTGTATGTGAATCCCCACTTCTCCACAAGGTAGAAGATTTGGCAATAAATTAGTTACACAGGTCATATCCTTATTATATATTAGTGTGCAATTTCTGTATGCCATTTATGATTCTATAAGGTAAAAAAATACACTTGGATAATTTTTTTCAATAACCAGTGGAAAACTATTCACATAACTGGGTTGGAAATTATTTTTTTTCTTTGATGGCTAAGATATGAGGTTGTTCATGACACTGGTGGCTAAGAGATTCCTTCTTGACAGGGCTTCAACAAGGTTATTGATCAGCCTTCCTTGTCCATTCATTGAGATAGAATTTATTAAGAATAGAAAAGGTCCATAACAGCAATAATGACTGTTGGCTTTGGTTAGCAGAATAGCCCTCCACAGAAGTTCACACCCTGGATGTGAATGTGTCACATTTCATGGCAAAGGGACTTTGCAGATATAATGAAGATTATGAACCCTAAGATGGTGTGGGCCATTTCCTGAATTATCCTGGTGACAGAAAGTCAGAGAGATTCCAAGTATGAGAAGGATGAATGCCCTGTTGTTGGCCCTTATGTGTAGAAGGCCACAGGCAAGGATCAGAGAAGGACATCTAGGAGCTAAGGGAAGTCTCCAGTCACAGCCAGAAAGAAAGTGAAAACCTCACTCCACATCTATAAGGAACTGGATTCTGCCAGCAACCTGAATGGGTTTACCAGTTTGCAAGATTCTTTTCTTAGTCTCCACATGAGAACCCAGCCAGCTGATACTTTGATTTTCATCTGTACATCTAACCTACATAACTGTAAGGTAATAACATTTGTGTTGTATTAAAACACTGAATTTGTGGTATTGGTTACTGTCGTGGTAGAAAACTAACACATATGTTGGACAAATAGATGAAAAAATATACATAAGTGTATACAAATGAATGAATGAGTAAATGAAACACATGTGGCTTAATAGTAGCAATTGTTACACACTTGTCCTAAAATGTTGTGGATTCTGAGATCCATCTTACTTCCAAAATCCTTTGAGTCATTCCTTTCACTCTGTAGATCCATGTGAAAGTTTTGTCACATCTACAGCTTCCAAGAGGAGACAATTACACATGCTGGAACTGCCATCTCTGCCCTGTTATGATAGGATTTATTATAATTTTTAGTGTGAAGTAGGCATTCTATGCTTGTGATTTCTCATAATTATCATTTGAAGAATGTGAGCAAACCATTACTATTCTCACCCAGTGAATTCAGAATTAAGCACTGCATACATTCATTTTTTTTTCCCAACAGGTATTTACTAGACTCCTGTTCCACGTATAATTTTCTGCTAGGCTCTGAAGCCATTACAAAAGAAATAGAGAGAGCTTCCAAATGAAAAAGTGATTTATGTTTTAGAAGTTTATTTCTAAGTTAGGACTTTGACACTCAGAACACATTTCCACGTAGAAACAATTCTAAAAACATCGACTCTGCACCTAAATCAGCCTACAAAAGCTCATTCAACTCAAAAGTTACTTGAACTAAACCTAAAAGAATTTAACCGGTATTTATATTTTCCATGGGGGAAAAAAGTTTCAGTTCTTCAATCTGTAATGTTAGGAGCTCAACATTCTTCCCAGAAGAACTGACTCTGTCAGTTGTGATATTGTGCATCACAAGTTCCATTGAATAATTCACTTAGAAAAATCTTTGCTATATGCTTGCAGTATCTTATTTTGTTATGTTTCTTTTAGTTTTCTGTATCTAGAAAACCAGTTATCCTCATGTTCGATCATCTTATTCTCTCTTCCATGTCTACTATCTTCTCTCTAGTTGCTTTTATTACATCCAGATTCTATAATCATCATTGTTAATTCTGATTATCTGTACATCTGTTACCTCATATTTCATTTCCTAGAAATTCTAAATGAAAAATAAATGAGAGGTCAGTGCTCAGACCCAGATTCTAAGTTTTATTAACTTTTCATGTATTATCATTAGTTAAGGTTGTGATGCTCAGTCAGAAATTATCTGTGATAAGACATCCCAACCATGCCAAGCAATGTTTTCGTACTTGGAGACAAATCATGTACATGTACCTGTACATTCCAATAGGTAGGTTGATACATAACTTATACAATGTGGTTTATAGAAAGAGGTGATATGGTATAGAAAAAGATATCAGTTACATGCAAAAGTAAGTGGAACAGACAACTAATATTTTAGGAGTTAAGAAAATAACTTAACTTTTAGGAATTAAGCAAAGCAAGCTTGTGCTTGATTCAGCCATTCAACAATCCCCAAATGTAGGGGTCATTTCTTTGCCTATAATTTTATCTCTTCCTTATAGATTGCTTTCCCCCCATCTTTGCCAAAACTGTATATCCAAATCTTACCTGCCTTTGTGGCCCAACACATGTGCACACTTTCTAGGAAGTGTTCTCTGAGAGCTCCATCTTGAGGAAATCTGTCCTTCCTCTCATTACCCATGGTAATTCATCACTACTTTTCTTACCATGTAGTGGAATGCCAATGGATAGGTATGTTCAGAAAACTGCAAGGGTGGACTGTAAAAACAATTTATTAAGCAAATGATGAAGTAAGTTGAGATTTCTATTTTAAAAAGCAGGGAGAACACTTTAGATATAGTGAAGGTGGTAAGAGAAGATGTTGAACAAAGGCATTGAGGCTGAAAGTCAGAGGGAAAGCTTTCTGGGAACAGAGGATTCCTATTGAAAATGGCAGGAGGTAAAATGTTCAAAAGTAGTTGGGGAGCAGATGGTGTGGGGCCTTTCACAATGCCTCAGGGATGAAGAGCTTGGACTTCATCCTGAAAGCAACAGGAAGTCATCAAGTGCACTGTTACAGTAAGCATTTAGGAAGATTAATTTGACAGGGGTATGTAAGATAGAGGCAGGGAGCTTATTAAAAAGATATTTTAGTAATATGAAAGTAGCAGGTATGAATTCTAAAGGTCTTAGTCAAGTGTGTAACAACATAAACAAGATCCAAAACAGTCTTCATTTTCTAGAATTCATTTTAATTTCTGGAGCTCAGCCTCCATTTTACTTGCTGCAGGAAATTTACTCGAGTCACTTCCATGTAAAACAAGTCTTATTCTGTGTTTTTTCAGGGTTTTTAACTCCATCATTTTGGGGCAGGGTGAAAGGAATGAGAAGGTAGACATAGGAGACATTCCGTTTAACTTTCTCCACACCAAGGCAGAGCCTGTTCATGAGGTCACTCATCTTGTTGTTCTCTACACAGGTATGGGACAGACACTGGGAGCAGAGACTGTCCACACAGAATCCTCCTTCTGAGATGTTCCCTTATTCCGATGGTGAGGACCTTGGCAGCTCCCTATCTTAGATGACCCCAGTTTTCAGAACTAGAGGACTGTGGGAGATTTCAGATACCATCCATACCACTCTAGCCCATGACACTAGGTGGATTGTCTCCAGCAAGCATCCGAACGTGGGCCATGTCACCATTTTCACCTGGCAGGTTCTTCTTCATGATGGCAGCAGGAGAGGAGGGAAAGGGGAATTTCTCCCCAGTTTTACTGTCTGCTGTCTCCCAGCCCTCCTCCATCAGAACAACTTTCTTTGCATGGGTCCCCTAAATAAGAGGATTGGCAGTGTCCTCCCTCAGGCCTCATCATGAGGGGGCAGAAACAAGGCACCACTCTCACACTCATATTTATTTCTTTTTCTCTGGCAGCCTCTCCCTTCATTGCCCTCTTTTCCAGCTTGGAGACTCTTTCTTTAGACTAGGTAGGAAAGTCATACATGCGGGTTGCATCTTTGGGTATCACCTCTAGGGGTTTGAAATTAAGAATCAAGACTTTCCACTTTGGCTGGTTCTGCAGTAAATCCACAGTGGCAGCGGGTATCTCCTGCCTCTCATCTGGAGGGGGGCTCCTAGGTAGCACATGAGTGACTTAGCTGGAATAAGAGTGGGCATGGGTAGTCACATCAATTTGTACCTGGAAATGCTTTGCCACCACATAATTGTGATATCCTCAAGACCTAGACTTAGGTGGAAGGAAGAATAAGAAGGAAAACTTATTGGATGTGATTATTATTAGACTATGATGTAGATAAGAGAATTCAAAGAACGTTTTTATGATTTGGGGCCTGAGTGGATAGAAAATGAACAAGGTTGAGGGGATTAGGAAAATGACAGACAGAAAGACAAACAGACAGACACATTAGTTATCTATGTCTCATGTCTTTATATCCCTGAATCTGAATGAGAGCAACACACATAGAATGTACATTAATTTTATTAGTGATCTAAGATGAGTAGACTCTAGAGGACCAATACCCGAAATCCAACTCACTAAGTGGTTTAGCCATGAGAATATCCATTCATTAATTTACCTTGAGGATAATATCTAACAGGATGACCATTCACGGTCATTTCTGCATGACTACTGGGCCAGTCCAAAGGGAGTTTATGCTTGGCCATCAGTTGGATCAGCAAGTTAATTAGTAAACATAGAATAAATAACAGACTCAGCTGCAATTGGGGGTTACCCAACTACTAAATAAGATGAATTCCTTCTTGGTCTTAGGAATATTTCTAAGATATCCCTTATGAGACTTTAGTATCAGCAAGATTCTTTCCCTAGAGACTGTGAGGGCACACTAACAAATTCTACTATACCATTCATTTTCCATACTTTTTATCTGTCATCCAAAACCTCTGTCATTTCCTTATGACAGTTTGCAATTTCTTAAATTACTACTAATCTTCTACTATTAAATGGATGACTTCCCTTTTAGGGAAGCATGTTAGACCCCTGGGGAGACGTAGAAAGCACCCTCGAATTGCTAGCGATATGTTTGTGAATCATCTCTTGGGTGGCTTATTTCCTGCCACGATTCCTGCAGATGGCTAATCTTATCCATTTTGTGTTGATTCTTGTTCACACTAACCTCCAAGCATGATAATATCTGACTCTGTCCTAATTTTAGGTTAAGCTTTTGGGGTTTTTTTCTTGTTGTTGTTGTTGTTGTCGTTGTTGTTACCCTTCAGTGTTCCTTTATAAATGTCTGTATGTCTTGCACTGGCCAGAATTTTAAAAGAATGGTGGGGATTACTGCTGTCAGTTAAGGGTAGACTGAGAATTTGATAGGTATTCCATATTGAACTACTTAATATAAGAATATGTTAATCACAGTTCTGTGTCTGCTCATATCACACTATCAGTTATAATGTATTGAATGTACTTGCTGGTGTTCCCTGATAGACTTGGAGCTTTCACAAAGACTGTTGTTCATCTCAGTGACTGACTTATAATAGGGACTCAATATATATTGAATAAACAAATATTAGTCAATTCTTCATTAAAAAAGAATATCTTAATTGTAGAGGCTTAAGGGGTTCAATACACAGCACATTGAACATTTTTCTTTCCTGCCTCGGTTTTGTTTTCCTTCCCTAATGAAGCATTAATACCCAGGCATTGGACAGATAGAGATAAAAATAATAATAGCTTCATTACTCTGTCCCAAGTGCTCAGAAGAGTTGTTGGAACACATAAATAGTCAGTGAATATTTGGTTAATGAACAAATTAGTAAAAGCTAAGTTGAAGAATGCAGTATAATGGACAATCAGATTGGCTTCCTGATACTTCGTTTTAGACTTCAAATAACCCATCCAGTTCAGGGAAAATCTGGACACCCCTAAACCTCTCCTGTAGAGATGGAAAGACTTCCAAAGGAGTCTCCTCCAGGCCGGCTGGATCTGAGGGTGAGTGAGAGCTTCCCTAGCAGAGAAAGTCACTTTTCCTCTCAAGGAAAGAAGTGGAGGAGAAAGTGGGGAGAAGTTCCCTCAGAGAACAAAAATGATATTAAAAAAAAGAATAAAGGCCCCTCATCAAAAGGACATGAAGTCCCCTTTGTAACATTTCCAGCATCTGGCTCCTGTAAGTAACTGAAACTTGAATGTATGATTCATAGAGTCTGTCCAGTCCTGGGGAACACAGGCAAAGAAACTAGAAGGATATTGTTTTTTTCCCATTTTTTAATTGTGTTAAAATAGATAACATACCATAAACATAACATAACACAAAATACATAAAACATAAAATTTACCATCTTACCCATTTTTAAGTATACAGTTTAGTGGTAGTAAGTGCCTAAGTGCATTCATTTTGCTGTGTAGCCATTACAACCAGCCATGTCTAGAATCCATTTCATCCTTCAAACCCAAAACCACATATCCATTAAATAATACCTTCATATTCGCCCTCAGGTACAGGCCTTAGTAACCCCCATTCTACTTCCTGTCTCTATGGATTTGACTGGCAGAAGGAGATTAAAAAATAATCAGTATTGTCATAAATAAATACTGGTGTGGAGGGGTTGAGGGGATGCCACTTAGGGCATCTAATGGGTTAAGGTGTGTGCTTACAACTGGCTTCTTGACTCTAAATAACTCCAGAATTAAACTCACTCAAGCACCTGCCAACCACAGGTCCCTCCCATGCTGTTGGCCTTCCCCACAGAGGCAGAGCAGCCCGGGACATGAAGGTGCCGATGAGCCCATTCAGTGGACAGACAGACCCTGAAGGGCATCCAGAGGGGCCTGACCTGAGCATGTCAATCTTTCCCTCAAGCTGTCCCAGGGAGGTGTGACAAGTCTTCCCATGGAGGTGACGGTGGGAGAGGCCAGGAGCCTAACTCTGCTGGCACTCCCTCCAAGGCTCCATAAGGCCAAAGAATGTCAGGAAATGTGGAGAGAAGACCTGGAAATGGGATCCCATGCTCACACTAATCTCAATCCAACCAAAAAGAGGAAGCCAAAGCCAAACCCAACTAGGGCAAGTTGGGAGGACAATGGCAATTAGCTGAAAGTTACCTTACGCTGTCATCGAGTCATGTTCATCCATCTAATACTATAAATTAAAAAAAAAAACAAAATCTGACCACCTTAGAAGTTTATTATTGACAACTTTCATATATGTTTATTTCCAAGTTGAATTTTTTTTTTTTTTTTTTGATATTACAGAAAGAGTGAGTAACAATTCTACAGTCACAGACTAAAGAGATTGTTATCCTCAACGGGTCACTTTTTCAACCCAGAGTGAATCAGTGGCCTGTGTCAGCGGCTGTCTAGATAAGCTATGGTAAAGCATTTGCAGAAAACGGAGACAGAGCTGGGAGAGGGAGGGAATGAGCCAAGCCGACTTTCCTTCTCTATTTGCAGGCCTTCCTTTCCCACCAAGAGTAATGGATACCTGAAACGCTCCCTCGCACATCTTGTCCCCCACCGTTATTCAAGATTGTGGCTGGAAGCTGAAACCAACAAAAGACTTTGTATATGAGCTCTAACGAAGCGGGCGTCTCTTTGTTTTAGAAAAGCTCTGATTGCTTCAGTCACCAACACACCGAGAATGATAACCGAGACATTTATTTGGGTTTTGGTTAACTTTAACTGGCTGTCACTGTTTTCCGAAAGCTTTTAGGTTCTTAAAGATTTTTTTGCACGTGCGTTAGTTGGCATTCCCTAAAAGTCTAAGGTTGGAAATCTGACGAGCCAGCAGTGGGTGGACTGACTTCTCTGGGGAAATGCCCGGTGACCCTACATCTCTCAGACAATACTTGCACAGGTATTTAATCAGCTTGCCTGAAGTTTTTCTCCCCTCTTCTCAGAAGATTGTATCGCATTTGGAATTCCAAGAATCTTAAAAGGAATAAGTACCTTGCTGAGGCAATGATGTAAAAAAATATTTTGCATACAAGGAAGGCTGCTCCCATGAAATCCACTGCTGCGGGCTACCCACAGTGTCACAAAAAGATGTTCCTGACTGCTGGCCCTTAAATATAGTTCTTTCATGCTTCTATAGAAACGGGATATTTTATCTTTACACAGAAACCAATGCTTTTATACCTTGAGCATTCCCCTGGGACAATAAGATTTCTTGCCTAAGATCGACTTTAACCAAAACCAAGTAGAGTTTGCAGCTTCTCTGCTGTTCCATGCAGATTTTCTGTTCTCTTCCTGGAGGGTGAGGCTCCGTCTGCATCTTTGTTCATTTCTCAGGCTGGGGAGGGAGGAGGGAACATATCTGAAGCGGAAGCGCCCTCTGGGTAATCTCCCAGAGGTGACTTCCTGTTGCCCATCAGCCGCTTCTTTTCCCAGCCTTGGCCCTGTTTATTGTTCTTGGAGCCCTTCTAAGGAAAACTCTAGAAAGCTGCAAGGGAGCTGACCTGGTGGGTCCTGCTGGCAGATGCGCGTTGGCTCAGTAGGCCTGAATTTCAAAAATCTCGGAAGGCCAATCTTCTTATAAAGCATTTTATTCTCTTTAAAAGTCCTGATACATTTGGTACAATCCCCCTTCTGAAAGAGGCTATTTCACCCTTAGTGGGCTTTTGAAGCTGATCTGTAATTCAACTACATAAATAGATGGTGATAGAGCACAAGCTTAAGCACATGACTCCAGAATCATATTAGTGATTTGAAAACTGTGGCTTTTAGGAGGGTGGCCTTGGCATTTATGTCGCCTACCAAGCTGAGACTAAAACTCATAAATAAATAAATTGAAGTAATACACTGATGACATCGTTTCAACTGCTGGTGGTTTTTTTTTTTTTCCCTAGGGTTGGATCTATTCTTTCTCTTGCAGGTAGTTAAAAGTTTTCATTTAATATGAACATTATGCTGAGAGGGTTGGTATATGTGGGGGTCAGCTACTTTCTGCTGACTGTCACAGAGGCAAGTGACTTCGCTCTGAGGAGCTGGAATAAGCGTGGCACCGTCAGTAAAAGAAATGGCTTTGAAATTTTGCCAGTTTACTTACTTCCTGTGAAGATCAGTTTCCTTATTGCTAAAATGAGGAAAGTAATATTTACACACCACAGCAGATTTTTTAAAGCGTTAAATGGTATAATACATACAAAAGCAGCTAATTCTCTTCATAATCAAATCCAGTAAATATCAATTCCGACAGTGAATTGGGAGTCGGTTTTCCTGTTCTAACGGCCTCTCTTCTACATTCTCATGGTGTGACCTTCAGAGAAGTAGTGAAACGTTTTAAGCCTCAGTTTCCTCACCTGAGAAATGAGAACCTAGAAATGAGATACTGTTAGGCAAAAATCGTTAGTGTTGTGTTCAATTCAGGATAATTGTCTTTTCTTAACAGCTTCTTTGAGATACAATTTACATTCCATACAATTCTCTCACTAAAGCGTACAAATCAATGATTTTCATATATTCTCAGATATGTGCAACCATCAACATGGTCCAATTTAGGATATTTTTGTCACCTCAAAAAGAAACTCCCTACTCTTCCATTATCAACTCTTATCTTTACCCTCCATCCTCTGTAATCCCTAAAATACTTCCTGTACCTATAGATCCCCCTGTTCTGGATTATTTCTTAAGAATGGAATCATATAATATGTGGTCTTCTTTGTGTCGTGTGTTCTTGCACTTAGCATAATTTAATCAAGATGCATCTAGGGGCACCTGGGTGGCTCAGTCGGTTAAGCATCCAACTTCAGCTCAGGTCATGATCTCGGGGTTTGTGGGTTCAAACCCCACGTTGGGCTCTGTGCTGACTGCTCAGCCTGAAGCCTGCTTCAGTTCTGTGTCTCCCCCTCTCTCTGCCCCTCCCCTGCTCTTGCTCTGTCTCTCTCTGTCTCTCAGTAATAAATAAATGTTAAAAAATTATTTTAAAAAGATGCATCTAAATTACAACATGTATTAGTACTTTAATCAGGCAAAAGAATATTTCATTGTATGGATACACCACATTTTGTTTACATATTCTCCATGTGTCCATTCAAATGTTGGGCTGTTTCTACCTCTCGGCTATGAGTAACACTACCATACACACTTGTGTAAAGTTTTTTTTTGTGGACATATCCTTCATTTCTCTTACATATATACCTAAGGAGTGGGATTGCTGGGTCATATGCTCACTCTACGTTTAATAGTTGAAAACACTGCCCGACTCCTTTCCAAAAAGGCTGCACCATTTCACATTCTCATTGGCAATGTTCAAAGGTTCTTAAGGAGTTTGAAACAAATCTCCCAAGAATGTGCCACTTCACATATGGATTATTTTGAGCGTAAGACAGTCAAGGCTCAAAAGGCTCAGGAAGAACTTTTAACCTCCCTTTTAACTGCCTAAGAGAATTTAGATAGAGGGCTTCATTCCGAAGAGCACTATCACCAGAGGTAACTGCAAAGAGTATAGGTTAGGGGCACCTGGATAGATTAAGCATCGGACTTCGGCTCAGGTAATGATCTCGTGGTTTGTGGGTTCGAGCCCCACCTCAGGCTCTGTACTGACAGCAAAGAGCCTGGAGCCTGCTGCGGATTCTGTATCTCTCTCTCTCTCTCTCTCTCTGCTCCTCCCCCATTCGTGCTCTCTCTCTCTCTCTCTCTCTTTCTAAAAAATAAATAAACATTAAAAAAAAAAAAGAATACCATAAGCTGGAAGAGCTCCACAGGGCCTGTTTGTTCAAATTCCTTTCTGTGTCCCGTTGTC
Source organism: Hyaena hyaena (assembly GCF_003009895.1). NCBI lineage: Eukaryota > Metazoa > Chordata > Mammalia > Carnivora > Hyaenidae > Hyaena > Hyaena hyaena. The sequence continues at coordinate 1,222,010 of NW_024081147.1, forward strand.
TCTGCACAGCATGACAAACATTTGCTCACCAAACATTTGCTTTCCCATCTTCCTGTGAATTGTCTTCCTTACCTTTGAAGCCCCAGACCCTTATACCTTTCTCCTTAGCTCAGGATGGCCTATAAACCTTAATTGCCTAATTGTCTTTGAACCCCTCATGTCTATGTGAAGCTCCTATACTTATGAAATTAAATGTTTTTCTTCTTTGTTAATTGGTCTTATGTCAATTTAATTAATACACCAGCCAAAAGAATTTACAAGGGTAGAGAAAAATTTTTCCTCCCCCACAGCTCAGTACCTTCACATCCTTGTCGCCACTTGTTATCTGACTTTTGACCCCAACCATCTTAGTGGGACCAAAGGGGTCTCTCATTGTATGTACTCTTAATTTGCATTTCCTTAATGATTAATTACATCAAATATCTTTCTATGTGTTTATCAGCCATTCTTCCTTGAAGAAATGTCTATTCAGATACTTTGTCCATTTTTAAATAGGGTTATTTGTCTTTTTTGTTACTGAATTATAAGGATTCTTCATACATTCTGGATGCAAGTCCTTTATCAGATATATACTTGGTAAATATTTTCTTCTGTTCCATTGGTTTTCACTTCACTATCTTGGTAATATCCTTTGAAGCACAACATTTTTTGTATTTGGTGAAGCACAATTGATTTATCTTTTTGTTTGTTCTTCATGCTTTTTGTGTCATCTCTAAGAATCATCATGACCAAATCCAAGGTCATGAAGACTTGTCCCTATGTCTTCTTCTGAGAGTTTTATAGCTTTAGCTCTTACAATTAGGCCTTTGACCCATTTTGAATTAATTCCTATGTATGGCATGATGTAAAGGTCCAATTTCTTTCTTTTCTATAAGAATATCCAGTTTCCCTAGCATCATTTGTTAAAAAGCCAATTTTTTCCTCATCAGATGATCTTGGCACCCTTGTTGGAAATCAATTGACAACAAATGTATGGGTTTATTTCTAGGTTCTCATTTCTACCCCATTAATCTATGTTTTTACTCCGATGTTAGTACCATACTAGCTTGATTAATGTCACCTTGTAGTAAGTTTTGAAATTGGAAAGGGTGGAATTGGGAATATTTTTCAAGATTTTTTTTTTCTATTCTGAGTCCCTTGCAATTCCATATGAGTCTTAGTATCAGCTTGTCAATTTCTACTACAAAGTCAGCTGGGATTCTGATTGGAATTGACTGAACTTGTAGATCAGTTTGAGGAGAGTTGTCATCTTACAATGTTGTCTTCCAATCCATGAACACAGGGTGTTTTGCTAAATATTTAGAGCTTCAATTTCTTTCAATATCTTATAGTTTTCAGAATATAACTCTTGCTTTTTAAAATTATTTTTATCCCTAAATATTTTATTTTTTATGATGCTGTTATAAATGGAATTGTTGTCTTCATTTCACTTCAGATTGATTAAGTGTACAGAAATAAATCAAGGTTTGTACATTGATCTTGAATCCTGATACCTTGCAGAACCATTTAACTGTTTTTTGGTTTTGTTTTGTTTTGTGGATTTCTTAGGATTTTTTTGTATACAAGATTATTCTGACTACAAGTAAAGATAGTTTATGTCTTCTTTTTCAATCTAGTTTATTTCTTTCTCTTACCTAATGAGAACTTCAAGTATAATGTTGAATAGTAGCGGCAAGAGCAGACATCTGGTCCCATTACTGACACAGGAGAAAAGATCCAATCTTTCACAATTAAGTATGATGTTGTCTGTGGGTTTTTCATATATGGTCTTTATCATGTTGAGAGAATTCCCTTCTATACCTAGTTTATCAAGTATTTTTATTGTTAAATGGTATTGAATTTCTCTCAAATTCTTTCTCTGCAATTATTGAGATGATCATGTGATTTAAAAATTTTTATTGATATGATGTCATGTCATTGATATTGATATCATGTCAATTGACTGTCAGATGTTAAATCCCACTAGGGCATGGTGTATAATTCTTTTGATGTGTGGCTGTATTCCGTTTGCTAGGATTTTGCTGATGATTTTTGTGTCCATATTCATGACATATGAGTCTTTTCTGTTCCTGTGATTCCTTAGCTTGGTTTTGGTATTAGGGTAATACTGGTCTTATAAAATGAGTTGGAAAGTGTTCCTTTCTCTTCTACTTTTGGGAAGAGTTTGTGAAGAATTTGTATTAACTCTTTAAATGTTTGGTAGAATTCAGCAGTGAGGTTCCTACTGGGTGTGAACCTTTCTTTGTGGTAGTATTTAATTATCAGTTAAATCCCTCCACTTGATATAGGTTTATTCAGATTGCCTATTTTTTTTTAAAGTCAGTTTGAGTAGTTTGTATCTTCCAAAGAATTCACCCAGATTTATCCAAATTTACTTAGTTTATCTAAGGTATTGCTATACAATTGTTCATATGATCCATTAAAACAATTCTGTAAGGTCAATAGTAATGTCCTCTGTTTTATTTCTGATTCTAATAATTTGAGTGGTTTCTCTTTTTTTTCTTGGTTAATCTACCTAAAGGTTTGTCAATTTTGTTAATCTTTTCAAAGAACCAGCTTTTTGCTTCCATTGATTTTCCTTTTAGTTTTTCTATTCTCTATTTTGTGAATTTCTGCTTTAATCTCTATTATTTCTTCTTTGCTTTAGGTTATGTTTACTCTTCCCCCCCCCCCAATGTCTTAAGGTGGAAGGATAAAGTCATGATTTGAAATCTGTTTTCTTTCTTACTATATGCATTTACAACTATAAATTTCCATCTAAGCCGTGCTCTAGCTGCATTCCATTAGTTTTGATATGTTGTGTCTTCATTTCATTAATCTCAAAGTGTTTTCTGTTTTTTCTTGTGATTTCTTCTTTGGCCCCCATCAGTTATTTAGAAGTGTGTTGCTTAATTTCTACATATTTCTGAGTTTCCCAAATATTTTCCTGCTATTACTTTCTAATGTCATTTCATTGTGGTTGGAGAACATATGTTGTATTTTATTACATTTATATACTTCATATTATTTCTATCCTTTAACTTGCCTTGTTTTTACTTCAGAATATTATTAAGACTATTTGAGATTGTGAACTGTTGAATCTTATTTCCCAAAGGATTACAAAGCCTGTTTTACAGCCTAGCATACAGTTTATCCTGGAGAATATCTTATGTGCACTTGAGAAGAATGTATATTTTATTGTTATTGGGTGGGGTTATGAAAGATGTCTGTTAGGTCTAGTAAGTTTATAGTGTTGTTCAAGTCTTCTATTTCCTTGTGGATCTTCAGCCTAAATTCCTATCTATTATTGAAAGTGAAATATTAAAGTCTCCAACTAGTTTGTTGAATTGTCTGTTTCTTCTTTTAATCATGTCAGTTGTTGGTTTATGTATTTTGGGTCTCTTTTTAGGTGCATATATATATGTAATTTAAATATCTTGCTGATTCATACATATCATTATAAAAATATCCATGTTTATGTCTAGCAACTTTGTTTTTATCTTAAAGTTAATTTTGTTTGCACTGAGTATTGTCACTCCATCTTCCTTGTCATTGCTGTTTGCATGATATTTATTTTTCTATCCTTTTACTTCAATCTATTTGTATCTTTGAGTCTGAAATGTATATCCTAGGGACACCTGGGTAGCTTAGTCGGTTAAGCATGTCCAACTCTTGATTTCAGCTCAGGTCATGATCTTGCACTTTGTGAGATCGAGCCCCATGTCAGGCTCTGTGCTGACAGTGCAGATCCTGCTTTGGATTCTCTCCTTCTCCCTCTCTCTCTGCTCCTTCCCTACTCATCCTCTCTCTCTTTCTCTCTCTCTCAAAATAACAAAACTCAACTAAACTAAAATGTATGTCCTAGAGTTAACATATAGTTTGATTATACTTTTTAAAATTTTGTTTTAACATTTATTTGTTTTTGAGAGACAGAGACAGAGCACGAACAAGGGAGGGATAGAGAGAGAGCGGAAGGTACAGAATATGAAGTAGGTCCTGAGCTATCAGCACAGAGCCCTACACAGGGCTTGAACCCATGAACTGTGAGATCATGTCCTGAGCCAAAGACAGATGCTTAACTGACTGAGACACCCAGGTGCTCCTGATCATACTTTTTAAAATTGAGTCTGGCAGTCTCTGACTCTTGACTGGATTCTTTAATCCATTTGCATTTAACATTATTATTGATATAAATGGATTGATGTCTGCCCTTTTTTTTTGTTTTTATGTTTTATGTCTTTTTCTTCCTCTAGCCCTCCTCTACTGTTTCCTTTTATTTTGTAGTCCAGCATTTTAATTTGTCGCTATATTTCTTGAGTTTCAGTAGTTGCTCTAGGGTTTACCATATATATCTTAATTTATAAAATGACACCAGAATTGCAGTGGTTTCGATAAGGCTCTATTTCCCATTTCCAGGACCATACCCAGTTGTTAAACTTTAGCAATTGTTGATTTATTCCTATAGTGCTTTCAACAATGCCCTGCAGCATAATAATTTTAGTAATATTTTGAATTTTCTTTCAATTGCCTTTCACCACAACTTCACTCTTCTTGAGAGCACTTCAGATTTAAACTTTTCCATCTTTGTTGCAAATGAAGTCAATATATTTAGGAAGAGATTGAGAGATATGGGTTTTACAGCCTGCTTTTTTTTTCCCTACATAAAGTCTCTAAAACAGGGTTCTCTGGAGCTTGAAATGGGGATTATGACAACCTTCTCTCTGATTCTGCTGCTCCAGGAGCTGAGTACTGGCTGAAGTGAGAAGTATGCAGAGGGGCAGCGACCTAAGCTTCTGTGGCCTTGTTTCTACTGTCATGGAGCCACAGGGTGAAGCAAGAGCTATCAGGGCTCCAGAATTTTCAGTAAGCTGTGTCTAAGATAGAGTCTCCACCCCATGAATCAGAGCTGTGAACAGGAAGGGAATCCTTACTTCTCAACCACACCTGTCTAGGACCTAGCTTCAACAGCAGTTAGTGAGAGGGTGGAGAAAGAGAAATACTGAGGTTCTGCTTCTCTTGGTAAGAAAGCCTTCCTACTGGGAGCTCTGGGGAGAAATAGCCCTGTATTCTTGGCTGTCGCAGACTAGGGTGGAGGCTCACCTTGCTAAGCAGGGAGAGGGAAGGAAGAAGAATCTTGGTTCACACAGCACAGACTCTCATCTTGCCTCGCAAAGTTTCATAGATTTTCTTGAATCAATGTTTTGTTTATTCACTCTTTGCCCTTAGGACCATTTGCAGAGGCTTTAAATGGTTGTCTCTTCATGGTAAGTGTTTAATAAATGATAGCTAGCCTTCCCTTTACCCCTGTTTCCTCACAAAAGACAGAAAGGGTCTTGGAAGCCTCTTCTGGCCAACAACTTCTATTTTAGTGTTTTGTAATCATTAACTGCTTTCGAGAGACTTCCTTGATCACACCCTATTTTCTTGTGATGCCAGTAGGGATCAGCTTCCTCCTTTACATCAGTTAGAATCGAGAACACTGCAACAGATGATGAGGAGAGATGATTTAATACTATCTTTTTTCCTGTGGTCCACAATCTTCACTATCCTCTTCTCCTTTATATTTTTACCCAGCTCCTGGGGGTATTTCTAAATAAATAATGACTCAGTGTTGCTGGTGCATCCTCTCAAAAGCAATACTGGTTGGTTATTTATTCATAATGGCAAATTCTCAAGAATCTTTGTGAACCATAAGTGCCTTTTGCTTACTCCACCGTTACCAGATTTTTTTTTCTTTCCTTTCTTTTTTAAATTATAATGTATTGTCACAATGGCTTACATACAACACCCAGTGCTCATCCCAACAGCAGATTTTTTTTTTCCAACAGTACAATTAATACCACTTCTTTTCCACTACTCAGGTTTCTGCTGACATTATACCAACATCTAAAGCTTGTACTTTGGTGTATTTATACTGCTGATACAATTTCCCTACTCTGCCTTAGTGGTTTCAAGTTCTACTCATGCTCTAGTTTTCAGATTCACTTCCTGCATAAACATTGGGTCCCATTATTATGTGATCAAGCCATAACTCTGAGCAATGGTACAGTGCATCTAAAATCACATCGCTGGCATTCTGTTTTGGGGCTATCTTTAGATTCTTTGGAGTCTATAAGAATTTAGATGGGGCTATTGTGAGTATGCCCTTTCTCACTTCCAGAATTGACAATTTGCCATGTTTTTACTTCAGAATATCATGAAGACTACTTGAGATTATGGACCGTTGAATCTTATTTCCCAAAGGGCTACAATTCAAGGATCCATTGTAATTGAGAATGGGGAAAAAACATAGAAAGTAGGTTTACACATGGTTGGTAGAGATATAGTGTCAGAAAACAAGTGCAATTCAGAGAATAAAAAAAGAAGAAAGGAAGAAAACTCATGAAAGAATAGAGAAAGAAAATATTCTATCAGCTGAAAAGCTAAAATTAAAAACAAAAAGCCTCTGAAATTTTATAATAATTTTTAAAATATTGCAATGCCAAACCTGTCAGATCAAAATGAAATCCCTTATAATATATACTGCATGATTGCTAATCTCTGTTTGTGACATTTATCTTTATGAATTCATTCAGTTCATAAGGGAGGAGGGCTAAAATGGTATTGGCTTTATCTTACTTCTCTTCATGAAGAAAAATGTCAATGTCATAATAAAGATGAAGTATTTTTTACTGACACTGCTTTTATATTATATTATGAAATTATACATTTTAAAAAATTGGCCAGGTTTTAAAATGTTCTGATTAACAAATGCATAATGAAAAATATCTTCGTTTTTATTGAAAGGTAATAGCATGGATATTAAAGATTATATATTTGGTTTTGGAAAATAAATTTTGGACTGCATTATGAATTTGGATGTATTTGTTATCGAGGGAATTCATATCAAATGAAATACTGAGGTCATGCTGTGAGGATCTACTCAGGAGGCATTTAATATTAAGTCTTCATGTTTTACTTCCAGTTCTCTGATAGGCTTCAGTCTGCATTTCCGTATTTGCAAAAGGTGCCATCGCCTTTCCCTCTTAGGTAAAGCACATTTGATTTTTAAGCTTGCATGTCTGTCAAACTCTCAGCTCTCTCTGGGGTTAGAAGGGATAAATAAGTGTTTTTTGTTTTGAAAAGACTTTTCTGGTAGCTGGAACAAGTAAAAGCCTGGACTAGCGTTTCCTTCTAGATTCTGCAGGCTGCATATGTAATCAGGGACAGTGACAAGTCGATAAAAGAGTTCAAAAGAGAACAAAGCTAGTGGGAAAGAGCTTAATGCTCTTCTAGGAATGAATAGTGGATCATTGCTCTCCAAACTGGTCTGTGACATTTGTTAAGCTGCTATTATATGTACACTCACATTTCTGGTTATGTACTTATTTCTTTGTTCTGGATAGTTTATGTCTTCTATAGCCATGGATGCTCCCCATAACAATGAGAGAAAGTAACAGATGGATACAAACACAGTGACCCACACAGAACGGCAGAATCCTTCACTGTGAGGTTGCCTTCTAGGGGCACTCTTGCCGAAGAGCTGTTCTGACTTCAGCTACCTGAATCTCTCATGGCTTATGAATTACCCAAATCAAAGATATTTTCCATTTGGAGTGAGAACTCCAAAGTCATCGTGTCAAGGACAAATTCCAGGATTCTGTGGAAAGCTGAGTCTTGTTACGATATAAAAAAAAAAAAGAGAATACCATTATTAAGTTTGATCTGGCTACTGATGGGTATCTTGCCATATTTTTTCCAGGCTATTTCCCACAAGCATATGCTTTTCATTTGCATCAGAAGTTCCCTCATTAAGATGATCGTGCCCGGTGTTCACTCCAGCTGGTGTTGAGCAACAGACCACCGACTATTTGCATGAATGAGGCTTCACTCAGGCAGAAAGATGAGTTTCTTGTTATTTTCTCTTTGCTTTTGTAACTCAAGGAGGAAAACAGTGATGTGCAGCTCATGTTCCCAGTGATTTGAAATTGAAGCACATAACCTGGACAGAAGCTGAGTACAAGAACAGAGACAAAGGGTCTATAAAGCATAAAAGGATCAAAGGAGAATGTCAGCATGAAGTAGATTGAGAATAAAGAAGAAAAGTGAGAAGTGGGAAGAAGAAGATACAAAGGAGAAAGGCAGCAACCTGCCTGCAGGTTGGGCAGAACAGTGGGCAGTGGGTATTGCCAGTAGGAGGTACACTTAAACTTGGAGCAATCAGACAGAGGCAGAGGGGTAACAGGTCGTTGCTCCATCTTAATAGCCCATTGAGCAAATAGACTTAGACTTGCAGAATGAACACCATATATCAGACTATAATAAGGACGGAAATGACGGTAGTAAAACTAAGACTGGATCTATGAGACGGAGGGGGAAGTACATAAGACTGTAAAGATCTAGGTTAGCTCAGTGAGACAGAGAATGAATCAGGGTTTCCTGACTTTGTCACTTTCAGAACTTGTCCACATGAAGTCAAGATGGTGAACGTTTTGTCTCCTAACAAATGTATGGAAGTGATTTACCATCTACAGTTCCTGAGAACAGATGATTATAGATCATACACAGCAGGCATTATGAGGAGATTAAGTGAGTGGTACCTGCATAGCTCAGTTTGAGGAACCTAATGGGCACCCTATTTCAAAATACCAGCTAGAAGCCTTTCCATTCTTAAAGCTGCACTACTCTAGTTTGTGATGTATTCTCCCTTGCTGTTCGCAGGAATTAATGGACAGTCTAGTGGAATAAAGCTCCAGGTAGTAGGAAAGGATGGGGGGTGGTGTGAGGAAATGGGGAGAAAGCCACTTAGAAAAGTATAAGGGACTTCCTCAGGCTTAAGAAACGTTCCAAGTGTTTCCTTGTTTCCTTGACCTGAATTAGATCATTGCCACTATCCTTTTATAATAAATATTTTATAGGAAAACCTGGGAAGTTAATGTTCAAGCCTCTCAACCAGGGTCATGCTCTACCTTTCCCCTCCAGCCCCCGGACACAATGTCTGAAAACATTTCTGGTCATCATGCTGGCAAGGCGGCACCACTGGCCTCTAGAGGCCAGAGATGTTGCTAAACATCCAACAACGTATAGGACAGCCCCCATGGCAGGGAATTATCTGACCTAACATGTCAAATATGCCAAGGTTGAAAAACCCTGGTGTACTGACACCATCATATACATGAAAAATTGTTCCAGGCAAATTCATGAGTTCCTCCATTCCCTCATCAGCAAACATTCAGTGTGTTCAAGGCAGCGTGCCAGGGGCTAGGAGACAGTGATGAGGGATCCTAGCCTTTAGGGATCCGCCACTCTCAACAAGAACATCATAGAAACATTCAGAGCAAAGAGAGATTTGTCCCAGGTGCACCATCGGAGGCTTAGGGACACGGCAGTGTTTACATGGATGGGTGGTGGACACTCCGGAGGAGGGGAACATGCTCTCTGAAGGAAGAAAAAGAGGAAGCATATTGCAGACCTGGAAGCAAACCCATGGGACAAGAGCAGAGCAAACTGGAGAGGAAAAAGGAAACGATAGCGTTAGAAGGCAGGGAGCCAGACTGCATGAAGTCTTGAAAGTCAGGCTGAAGTTTTGTTGCTATTTATCTATTTGTTTTTACTGCATCTTGTAGAAAAGGGAATCTACTGAATGGTTTCAAGCAGGGGTGTGCCATGATCGGAGACCTGGAGTTGAAACATTTTCCTAGTAGAAGCACATGAGTGGTGGCCTTTGAAAAGCTCCTTGAATGTCCTCACTGCTCCCTGCGCTGGTGGCCCAGAGAAAGGGCTCAGCAGATGCCCTGTTCGTAGCCTTGGAGCTGAAAGGCCTTCTCTGCCTTTCCCAGGCTGATCTCAACGCGTATCCCCCATTTTCTTCCTTTCCACACTGTTAGGATTTCATCTTTATTACTACTTTTTGAGCCACAACTCTAGGGTTTTTTTCATAACAGGATTCATTTCACATTCCCTGTGGTTCTCACATGTCAGCATCAGAACCATCTGGGGACAGTGGTGGGAGTTGGGGGGACAGAAGGGAGGAATTAGCAAGGGATGATGAAGATCATTACCCACCTGGCAATGGTTTGATGGTGTTTGCATATGTCAAAACTTACCAAATTGTATATTTTAAATAGGTGCGATTTACTGTGTGTCAGTTATACTTCTGCAAAGCTACTGGGGGTAGCAAAAACACTAATCACCTGGAGGGCATGAGATTTTGCATTTCTAACACTCTTGGAGAGGCACTGTTCTTATACTGACCTTGAATAAACCAATTTCCTTCCCCTTTCTGCAGGATTTCCAGATCTTCCTGTCATGATCCCTCTTGAAGGGCTGTTTGGCACATGATGACCTTACTTCACCAACTACTATTTATCTTTGATCATTGCAGTCTGGCTCCTGCCTTCTATTACTCTAATAAAATCGCTCCTTCAGGGGCCATGGATGATAATGATAATCAGCATGGAGATAGTTGTCACATGTCCGTTTTGTTCTAAATACTTTACGTGTACGTCAATTCATGAATCCTTGTAACAAGCTAACAAGATAGACACTATGACAGTCTCTACTCTAAGGTGAAAAAATTAAGGCACATCATGGTTTACCAATGGGCCCGGGTCACAGAGCTAGGAAGTGGTGAAGTCCAGACTTGAATCCATGTAGTCTGGTTCCAGAACCATGTTCTTAACCACTGCTTGTCTTCCTCTGACATTCTGAAGCTGGTGGCCCACTGATGGCTATGTCATGTTATTCTCCGATTGGACATAAACAGTCTTATGGAGCAGTAGCCTTATACAAGGTCACCCGCAGACCATGGTAAAAAGAGCCCCAATAAGGCCACTTCATAATTTTCAGAAGAGACAATAGTAGGGTAACTGTGCCACCACAAAATACCAATCACCCCTGGCTCAGCCAAAATGAGTGATGGCTCCTTTTTTTTTTTTTTAATATTTTTTATTTATTTCTAGGAGAGAGAGAGACAGTGTGAGCAGGGGAGGGTCAGAGAGAGAGGGAGACACAAACTCTGAAATTGGCTCCAGGCTCTGAGCTGGCAGTCAGCACAGAGCCCGATGCGGGGCTCGAACCCACGAACCGCGAGATCATGACCCAAGCGAAAGTCGGATGCTTAACCGACTAAGCCACCCAGGTGCCCCGAGTGATGGCTCCTTCTTGACTGATTACAACTTTATCTTCCTTCTAGTTCTCCCTCCCTGTAGATAAGACTTGTTGAGATACGCAATCATAGACTCGGCCCTGCTCTCTGACAGCATCTGGTTCGCAGTGATCCCCCACTTCCTTAGACCCCCGCACCCTAATCCTCATCCAAAGCCCAGATCCCGTAGTAGCTTCAAACAACACTTTACTGAGACAACCCATGGTTCCTCAGGATGTGTGTCTGCCCTCCTGCGACTAGTAATACACCCAATTTGTTCAACTACAAATAGGTTCCTGGCAGGCTTTGGCTGGAGGGCGTTGACATCTCTATGCTATGTATATCTTCCTACTTTTTGAAATCTTCTTCTAGACACTGTTGTCTCCTGGTTCCCCTCTTATGAGTTCCAGTGATTTCTACCTCTTGGTAGTCACATCCTTGTGTAATGCTTTCCCTTTGAGGAGGGGCTGGACCTAGTGACTTCCTACTAATGAACAGAACACACCAAAAATAACATGATATCCCTTCTGAGAGTAGGTTGCAAAGAGACTCTAGCTTCAGTCTTACTTGTTCTCTCAGTTGCTCATGCTGATGGAGCCAGTTCCGTATTGCAAGGTGCTCTGTAGAGAAACCCGCAGAAAGTGGGCATCCCATAGAAAAGCCCAGATAGAACCAAGGTAAGCCTCCAAGCAATAGCCAGCCAGTGAGGAACTTAGTCTTGCCAACAGCCACTTGAGTTACCTTGGAATTGCACCCTCCCCTGGTTGAGCCTCAAGAACATTGCCATCCAGGCTGACACCTTGATTACAGCCTTGGGAGAGACTCTGAAGAGAGGCATTCAGTCAAGCTGGGCTGGATTCCTCACCCACAGAAACGATAAGATAGGGAATTTTTTGTTGTCTTTACATTTTGGAATGATTATGCAACCATAAATAACTATTATAGACCTTTTTGATACAAAAATGATTCTGCAGCATCGACCTAGTTATGTCACTGGCAGTGTACGTGTCATAGCTGACCACTGCCTGTAGGATAAAGGGTCACAGTCTGGTCCAACGTTCGCCATACCTTTGCTTCAGCCACAGTAAACTGCTCATAGGTCTCAGAACATACCACGTGACTTTATTATACTGTTTCCTGTTTCCTCTCCCTAGAATATTACACATTCTCTCAAGTCTTCCCAGTGGCTTCCATATTAGAATTAATTGCTCCTCTCCTGGGTTTCCATAGCCCAAAGGAACAGGTAGGAAGGGGCAGGAAAGATAGAGAAAGCACACGGACATGAGGAAGCAAAGAAAAGTAAATATAATAACACAGGAGATGGCCGCCACAAGAATGATAACAGGAGGGGCGCCTGGGTGGCTTAGTCGGTTAAGCGTCCGACTTTCGCTTAGGTCATGATCTCGTGGTTCGTGGGTTCGAGCCCCGCGTCGGGCTCTGTGCTGACTGCCAGCTCAGAGCCTGGAGACTGTTTCAGTCTGTGACTCCCTCTCTCTCTGATCCTCCCCTGCTCACACTGTCTCTCTCTCTCTCTCCTAGAAATAAATTAAAAAAAAAACAAACATTAAAAAAAAAAAAAGAACGATAACAGGAATTCATTGGCTCCAAAGAGAACAGACCGCACCGTAGCAAAATGTGGACCTGCCCCTGAAGGGGATGGGAGACGTTCCCTGTAAGAGAAACCACTTTGATCCTTGGGTTGGGAGTAACATTTGTAGCTGGTGGGGAAAACTGGTAGAAGCCGAGGTGAAAACTTTCGGATGCTATTTCTGGCCAATCAACATAAGCAGCCCGAGGCACAGGCAGATGCCTAGGGCCCCGCTCCTATGGGTGCCCATCATGTCGTAGCCTCTGGGTACATTTACAAATACAATTTTTAGATGTCATTTCTGGCTCTCAGAACTCTCGGCTCTCAGAGTTACTTCACTCTCTGCCTTTAAATTAGGTTTCCCTGAGGAATGTCAGGCATCCTATGATGAAACCAGATCAACCCTGCTGAAAGTTTCTATTAAACCTTTTCCAGAATCTTGTTTTTATTTTTCCTGTCTGAGTAGCCCTGCGCTCTGAGCAAGTTTGTGGGGGAGAAACCTTTGCTAAAGGCAGCAAAGCTGAGAAATGCATAACAGCGTGCGAATCCAGCAGGCAGCTCTGGGACCTCGAGGGAAGGGAGGGGGCCGTTCTGCTCTTATGAAAAAGGAAATGTATTAAAATGCAGTCATTAACTGGCGGAGTGTTCTAGAATTGGCGGTTACCTACTGGGGATTTGGGGTAAGTTTCTCTGGGGGTGGGGTAACAAAACGGTGCATGCCCAGGGGAAGCCAGCAAAGAGGACTTGAAGCAGCAGAGCGTGGATCTTCTCAGCGAAGTGGGGCTAAGGCAGGAGAAGCAGTGCTTTCCCCTTCATTATTCTGATGGAAGGTGGGAAAGGTTGCCTGTGGCTGAGACAGGTAGAAGTTGTAGTTAACAGCGGGGAAGCAGTTCTGCCAGGGCTAGCCAGCGGCCTGTGTTACTCATTTATCCTGCAAGAGTTCTGACACGGTTAAGAGTCTGGGTAGATTTTAAAGGAGCGCCCTAATCACTGTTTAGGGCTATGGGTAGTTGATTAGAAGGATAATAGATTAAAGGAGGGTAAGAGACACGTTGCAACTTGCTGTCAACTGAGCCATGGATTTTTAAGCCCTGGAAGAGGTCTTAGCACTGATGATAATAAGATTTCTTACTTTGATTGTCTAAGGTCATAAAGAGACTTTTTAATATGAAATCCATGCTAATATTTTATCTGGTTTATGAATTTCTAGAACTAATATGTGTAACCCAGAGTTGTCATTTTAGTTTTTATTTGTATGGCTTGTTGGTTTGCCTGCCTGCCTGTCTTTCTCTCTCTCTCTTTGTCTTTCTGTCTCTTTTTCCTTCCAGCCCTTCCTTTGTGTTCCAGAACATTCAGGAATTTGGCAGGGCCTGTGCTGTGCAAAATGACCCCAGATCAGATGCTAGCAAGCCCAGACCCCAGACATGTTTACTCTTGTGGGTTCCCATGCATCACCGGAGGGCAAAGCAACCTTCCAAGTTCCTCAGTTGCTTCAGGGTCTTGTAGCTGCTTCAGCACCTCCGTGCACGGGACGTCCCCCAGCCTGGGGATCCAAGCTCATCACACCTTCTCACCTCCTTGGCTGCCTCAGTCACCATCTGAAGCCTAAGCCTCAAGATCACCATCACTGGCCAGGCTGCCCTAACATGCCCTAATCTGACCTTATCTTCCACCCTTCCCCCTCTTCCTAAATCATTCCCAAAGGTCCCTTTGACCTTCTTAGTCATTATCAACAAAGGCCTAGCGTACCTGAACATTCTATTCCTCTTCTTGCTCTAACTCAGGTCCTCAAACATTTCCTGTGTAGGGCCAGGAAGTGCCTATTTTAGGGCTCAAGGGCTGTACAATCTTTGGTGCAACTACTTAACTTTGCCATTCTAGCGCAAAAGCAGTCAGAGAAACTATGTCAACAAAGTGTTCCAATAAAACTTTATTTACAAAGCCAGGGGCAGGGCAGACCTGGCCCGACGGTGGTAGCTTTCCAATCCCTGATCTAAGGAAAACCTGGCTACCTCCGCAGAACTCCTGTTTGCCTCAGCTTTCAGGGGAAGGCAGTTTTTTCCCTCTTGCAACCATCCTAGATCACAGCTATGAACTGCCAGTCTCTCTGTTATGTGCCTTATTCTTCAGTGGCTTGAACACTTAAGTCACCTCACACTCAAATCTCTCACCATTCTTGGAGACTTCAGAATTTAATAAACTGTCCGTCCAACACACTGGTCTCTCAGTTCCTTACTCTTTCGAAGCCACTGATCGGTTATTCCACCTCATCTCAGCCACCCACTCACAAAGCCTCACCCCAGACCTTGTTATTACCAAGCACACTCTCACCATCTCAGTTTCAAACACCTCCTCTCCAAACATCACCTCCTAGTCTCTAAATATCTAGTAGGCCCAGGCCAGAAGTTCTCGGATTTTAATGAGACCTCAAATTACTCACCACTTTCTGTGTGGCCTTCTCTCTCAACTAGACTCGATCTTGCAGTGTAACCATTCCATAGAAAACACACGGCCCTTTCTGCCCCTCTGTCTTCTCACCCTCCTCCAACCCTGGCCAAACCCAGAGAAGTTCTAAATCTGTACCTGCTGCAGAGGGAGTTAGCGTGGCAGAAAGGAATCACGCCACCACACACACTGTAATCGCTGTGGAGTGAATATAGCAAAACCACAAAGATCCCAGTTTTCATGGAGTGATCATTCTAGTGAGAGAGAACACATATAGGAAGTTATAGGATGATGAATTCCAAGGAGAAAACATAAAGCAGGGAAGGAAGTTACGAAATGAGGGGAGGTTGTGAAATTCTACATAAAGTGGCTAGAGAAGGCCTACTGAGAAGATGGCTTTTAGGGAAAACAAGAAGTGCATGAGGACAAAAAGCCATGTGTATATCTTAGGGAGGACCGTCCCAAGCTGAGTGATGAGCATGTACCTGGCCCACGTGAGGCATAACAGAGACGCCTAATGAGCTCAAGAAGAGTGTATGATGGGGACAGTAGGAGGAACTGTGTTCTGAAAAGTAACAGGACTACATTTGTTATCTTTTGCTGCTAACAAATGACCATAGACTTTGAGGCTCAAAACAACACCCATTTATTAGCTTACAGTTTCCTTGGATTGGGAGTCCACACTCAGCCTAATGCCCTCCGCTCAGGTCTCACGAGACTCTAGTCAAGGTGGGAGTGGGGCCGTGGTCTCATCTGGAGACTCAATTAGGGAGGAATCCACATTCAAGCTCACTCAGGTTGTTAGAATTCATTCCCTTGCAGCTGTAAGACTGAGAGCTGTTGGGGTTTCTTGTTGGGCCTCAGCAAAGTCCACCCTCTGCTTTGGAAATCGCATAGAATTCTCTACCAGATGGCCTACTCTGTAGGCAGGTCACAACATGGCAGCTTGCTTATTCAAGGCCAGCAGGAGAGCGAGAGAGAGTCTGCTAGCCAAGGAGTGCTACATAAAGTTACAAAGGTGTAATTATGGGAGTGACATCTGACACCTTTGCTGTATTCTATTAGTGGGAAGCCAGTCACAGCTCCCACCAACACTCAAAGGGAAGGGATCACACAAAGGCATGGACACCAGGAAGGAGGATCATGGGGACCCCTGAGAGTCTATCTGCTACAGGGACTCACATCACATAGGGATACATGGGTCTTTGTAAGGACTTTGGCTTTTTCGCTGATTGAGACTGGGAGCCATCAGAAAGTTCTGAGCTGAAGAATGGCATGATATGATTTATCATGGGTTTTAACAGGGTTGAGATGACAGGCTGAGAAGAGACTTCATGGGGGCAGAGACAGAAGCAGGAAGACCAGTTAAAGGCTATTTCAATAATCCAGATAAAAGTTGACAGGTAAATTTGGGGTGGGAGGTAAAACTGGGGAAGTAGACACCATATACTTTAAAGGCTGAGCCATCATGATTTGCTAGGTCATCAGCAATAGAATGGGAGAAAAAGAGAGGCATCCAGAGTTTTCCCAAAGTTTTTAGCCTCAACAACCAGAAGAATAGAGTTGCCATAAATTATGATGGGGAAAATCAAGGGAAAACAGGTTTGAAGGAGAATATCAGGAGCTCTATCTCTGATATGTTTGAATCGCCAGCCACTTGATGGCAAGTAAATTACACTGGACATAGTCCACTCTGGAAGGAGGAATGATCTGTCCCTATTAGAACTGACAACAATCCTGTATATGGGTTTGCATTCCACACCTGCAGCACATCTGTAAGTAGAGTGGTCTGAGTGCTTGCAGAGTGCTTCATTTATAGGCATGGAATCCCCAATAACATTGTCTTGAACCAGTGGACCCATTTTGTGGCAAAGGAAGTTTGATGATGGGCGCATACCATGAATACGGTGGGTTCCTCCATATAGCCCATTACCTGGACACAATGAGAACATTGGGATGTATTATTCAAGGTTTCTAGAAGGCATGAGCTTGGGGATTCTGTCCTTCAGGATGAAGCATCTGTAGTGAACTGCTGGCTGGTATAGAGTGCTGTGTCTCTAATCACTAGACTTCATGGGTCCAGGAACTAAGGGGTAAAAGTAGGATTGACCTTCTCACTGCCACCACTGGCACCCATCAAGCCTGTGACTCTACGTTCTAATGGATTGAAAATTCTGGTTCCAGAAGATTGCTTTGCCCTGGGCACAGTAAAGCTTCTATGGAAGCTACACTTTAGCAAGTCTGCAGCCTGGACAATTTGGTCTCAAGTCTGGAGACTACCAGACAAGGAAGGAGTTGCTCTAGTGGCAGGAGACATCGGTTCTGATTATCCTTAAGAGCCACTGTTGCTGCTACAATGTGACAGGGAGACGCTTATCTGGAATTCAGGGAATTCGTTGGGGCATCACATAAGTACTCCAGGATGGGTGAGTCCGACTCAGTGGGTCCAATGCGGACATGGGTAGATAAGACAGCTGCAAGAGATTGGCCAGTAGACATGTGCAGTGCTTGTTATCATACGCCACTTCTTGCCTCCGATTTTAGCTGTAGGAGCAGTGGACAGTTCGATGTATGCTGTGGTGTCCTGTCTCAAGCACCTTTTGCATCTCTGTCTCTCTACTGTAGAACTCTCTCTGAAGCTGCGTTAGATAGTCTTCCCACCCCCCACTCAGGTGGAGACGTTGTAGCCGGAAAGCTCAAGGAATTTAATGCCTTCAGAAGCAACCCCAGAGCAACAGAAGATGGGACCTAATTGATAATGCCCAGCCTCCTATGTTTTCTTTTCTTCAAGTTTTATTGAGATATAAGTGACATATAACATTATGGTGGTTTTAGATTTACAACATAATGATTTGAGATATATACAGGTAGTGATATGATTACCACCAAAAGTTTAACATCCATCACTGAACTTGTACTTGTTTTTCCTTGTGATTAAAATTTTTAAGATTGATTCTCTAAGCAACTTTCAAATATGCAATACAGCATTGTTAACTATGGTCACCAGGGTATACATTACCTGCCCAGGACCTATTTATCTTATAACTGGAAGTTTGTACCTTTTGGCTACTTTTGTCCATTTCCCTCACCTTCTCCCCAAACCCCTGCCCATCTCTGGCAACCACCAATCTGTTTCTGTATTTGTTTTTTAAGGTTCATATATTTGTGAGATCATGCGGTATTTGTCTTTCTCTGTCTGACATTTCATGTAGCGTAATGCTCTCAAGGTCCATCCATGTTGTTGCAAATGACAGAATTTCCTCCTTTTTATGGCTGCATAATATTCCTCTGTGTGTGTGTGTGTGTGTGTGTGTGTGTGTGTGTGTGTGACATCTTCATTATTCATCCACTGATAGATAGCTTATTTCCATGTCTTGGCTGTTGAATATAACACTGCAATGTACATGGGAGTGCAGATATCTCTGAGGTCCTGTTTTCATTTCCTTCAGGTATATACCCAGAAGTGAACTCCTGCATCATTTGATAGTTCTATTTTTAATTTCTGTGAGGCATCTTCATATTGTTTTCCATACTGGCTGCATCAGTTTACATCCCCACCAACAGTGGTCCAGGGCTCCATTTTCTCCAATTCTTATTATCTCTTGTT
This sequence comes from Hyaena hyaena, assembly GCF_003009895.1. Taxonomy (NCBI): domain Eukaryota; kingdom Metazoa; phylum Chordata; class Mammalia; order Carnivora; family Hyaenidae; genus Hyaena; species Hyaena hyaena. Next base: position 1,240,754 of record NW_024081147.1, read on the forward strand.
TTTGGCTGTAGCCATTCTAACAAGTATGAAGTGATATTGTCATTTTGATTTGCATTTCTCCGATGATGAGTGATGTTGAGCATCTTCTCTTGTGTTTGTTGGCCATCTGTATGTCTTCTTTGGAAAACATCTATTCACTTCCTCAATTGAATTATTTTTTTGTTTTTGTTTTATTTTGTTTTGCTTTTTGACTATTGAGTTGTATGAGTTCTATATGTATTTTGAATATTAACTCCTTATCAGATATATGATTTGCAAATATTTTCTCCTATTCAGTAGTTTCCCTTTCATTTTGTTGATAATTAAATTTACTGTGCAAAAGCTTTTTAGATTGAAGTAGTCTTCTTTCTTTGTTTCTTTCTTTTCTTTTTTTTTTGTGTGTGTGCTTATGATGTTTTGGCTTTTGGTGTCAAATTTGTAAGATCATTTCCAAGATCCACGTCAAGGAGTTTACCCCCTATCTTTTCTTCTGGAAGTGTAATGGTTTCAGGTCTTAACGTTCAAGTCTGTAATTTATTTTGAGATTATTTTTGTGTCTGGTGTAAGACGGTCCAGTTTTGGCTTTTTGCATGTGGCTATTCAGTTTTCCCAACACCACTTTTTTAATGTTTATATATATTTTTTTTGAGAGAGAGAAAAAGAGAGCACAAGTGAGGAAGGGACAAAGAGAGAGAAAAACAAAAAATCTGAAGCAGACTCCAGACGAAGCATGGAAGCCACAGGGCTCAAACTCGTGAACTGCAAGATCATGACCTGAGCGGCAGCTGGATGCTCAACCAACCGAGCCACCCAGGCAGCCCTAATTTTTTTAATGTTTATTTGTTTTTGAGATAGAAAGGGAGCATAAGCGGGGGAGGGGAAGATAGATAGGGGGACAGAGGATCCAAAGCAGGCCCCACGCTCCCAACACCATTTATCGAAGAGACTATCATTTCCCTCTTGTGTATTCTTGGCTTCTTTGTTGTAAATGAATAGACCAGCCCCCCCCCCCCCCATCTTTGGGAGCGACAATTTAGAGTTACTTTCCACATGGGACCTCAGGGAATTTCCTACAGTAAGCCTGAGCTTCAAATGTCCAGAGAAGCAACCAATAGTGCACACCATAGTGGCTTGCTCTTCCTGTCTCTTCCACTGTTCTTCCCTCACTTCTGCTTCGGAAGGTCACCCCCAGAGTAAACTAGCGTGCCCAGATCCAGTCTATGACACTGGGCCCTCAGGCTTTCAGCCTCTGGTCTGTGAGTTACACAGGTGAGTTCCCCAGGTACAATGGTAGGCCCACTCTGAGCAAACGACGGGGACTCTGTCTTCTCCTTATTTCTTAGAAGAGACTATAATGACCCTTTTCTCAGGTCATCATTTTCAAATCATAGTTTACTGTTTCAGGTACACAATTAAGGAGAACTCTGTATGGATTATAAAGAGTTTAAAACTTCTCCCTCTTGACTAGAACTGAAATTGTGCCCCAAGCTCCCTAGTCCTACCCCAGATAGACTGCTATTCATAATCCCTATCTGTAAGTCATTTTTGACTTGAATTTGATGTAAATAAGGTATTGCATATTCATGAATTGGTTTATTGCTTTTATGCCAAAGTTCCTGTTTCATTTACATGTTCCTCTCAGAATGGGCAGCTCCTCAAAGACAAGAAACAAGATGTGTAAGTCTCTTTGATGTGCAGTTAGGTGCTTACCAGATATATAGCTTTTTTGCTAATGGTGAAACTATTTCTTTCCTCACTTGATGATGAATGCTCTTTCTTCTTCTCATTCAGTTATGACTCTGGGTAAATATATCATACATGATAACGAAGTCTTTTAAAATGATGTGAATTCTTTCTTATCTAAATCAGTTCAGAACTATCATTATGACAAATGTCCTAAAGTATTAACGGACCTAATTTTCCAGAGGTCAGAATGTGGCAGCAAGAGGAATGAGCTGGAGGGCATTGGGCTAATGGCCTCACAGACTTGGGTGTGAAAACGGAAGTCCTCGTAGGCAGCGATGACACAGAGAGGTTTGTCTTCCCACACGCCATCCCTGCTCAGATATTATAAAAAACGCCAGCTTTTATTTGATCTCTAATGGACTATTAGTAGTTCGAGCAAGGGAGTGTCCCTTTTCATGGTCTTTCTTTCAGAGAGTACATTTCTTTTCTTTCTCACTAATTGCCCTACCTTGTAAGAATGAAGTCAAGTCAGTGGTTCACAGAGCGGTAGAGCTCCTGCCCAAATTAAATCAATAAAGAATCAGAAGATTTCCCTAGGGCATTCCAATAGCCGCTCCAACTAAAATAACTCCTTCTGCTAACTGACAATGCTTGTACAATTTTATGAGCAGAGTCCTCAATTCTAGCTGGGCACTTTTTCTCACGTCTTTGACATGTCATGCTGGCTTGCTAGACGTGGGAAGTGAGGACAGCACATCAGGCACCCTCCCCAGACAGTCCTTTTGTCCACTTCTAAGCACTGATTCTCTGAACTAAGAATGCTGTCCAGCTAACAGAGATGTGTTTTTTTTTTTATTACTCAATACCCTGATTAGGGTAAAAGATAACTGTTAAAAGTGCTGTTTTGTGGGGGGGGGGGTTGGGGTCCTGGCAGGCTCAGTCAGTAGAGCATATGACTCTTGATCTCAGGGTTATAAATTTAAGCCCCACATTGGGTGTAGAGATTTCTTAAAAATAAAATCTCTAAAAAAAGATTTTTTTCTGTTTCTGTTTTTTCCCTCTAATTTAATGATACAGTTTATTACGTGGTGGACAGATATGTAAAATAAATATTAGATTCACTTATTAATCACTATAAGAATGTGTTATTGGGCTTTTCCAAGTTTGGCTGCTATTTACATTCAAAAACAACAAAGATTGAGTCAATGAAAAAAGGCACTGATTTTTATTATAGGTGGCGTCAGCAAACTGATGAATTGACTTTCTCTGCCTGCATAAGTGAGAAAAGTCTTAATGAGAGATGAAGGCTCTGTAGCCTTACTGAGATTAGGTCAGATTTGCACTGGAGAGAAGCTCTCTTATGTGGAGCCGAGGGCTGGGAAAATAACAGGAACTCAACAGTAGATGTTTGAATGGATGGATCAATGAGGGAAGAATGAATGCAAGAGACTGAGACTCGGGTGGCACAGTTCTGTGGTAATTTAGCCAGCTCAAGGTCTTTTCTTCTCAGATGAGTCGCCCTCGGAATGGTCGAGAGGGCTCTGTGCTCTGAGGCCACTGGTAGTTAGGAAGATACTACCCAGCAGATGGCTGATTGTCTATTATTGTCTTAAAGGGACCTGCATTCAGCATGTTTTCAAAATGAAATCTAAGTAATCACCAAAGGAAACAGACCAATTCAATTTCTTTTTCCAATTTGGAAAATTCAAATAATATGCATAATAACTTTTCCTATGGTGTTCCTCCAATTTTAAGAGATGAAATAAAATTCAAAAGAGCAAGAGTTCAGATGTTAGCACTAATTTTCTCCCAAGCCATCATAACACACTTGGAGATGTTCAGTGAATGGTCCTGCTATTCTGTTATCATTGGTTCATGAATTTGAAGGGTCTATTGTTTTGGGAATCACATTAGTTTCAAAAATTCAGTGCTTTAAAGATTAGTTCTTGATCTCAAATTCCTATGGCTCTTTACTTATCCTAGTGAAACAAATTTGGCTCAAATTGCTCATCACCCTAGTTATTTATTAAATTATTTTATAAAATATGGGGAACAGATTTGCAACAAATAAATGTGATCAAATGAAATATTTACATAGCAGTTACTGTGATTTCATTTTTAAAAGATGATATGACTTTTTCCTTTTTTATTGAAGTATAATTAATATACAGTGTTATATTAGTTTCAGCTGTACACTACAGTGATTCAACAATTCCATACATTACTCAGTGCTCATTATGATAGTGTACTCTTAATTCCCTTTACCTACTTCGCCTATCCCCCTCTCCACCCCCCACTCCCCTCTCTGTTAACTACCAGTTTGTTCTCTGTATTTAAGAGTCTGGGTTTTGGCTTGCCTTTGTTTTGTTTTTTGTTTTTTTTTTAATTGTTTGTTTGTCTTCTTGTTTGTTTTGTATGGAATTTCAGAAAGAAAATAAATGAGCAAAACAGATGATATGAGTTGTTCATTAAACCTTGGTCTATTCCATGTCCGGTTTGGGTTCCATTTCCTCCAACATTACTAGTTAAAACACCAGGAGTTTAAGGTTAATAATAAACATTTTTAGGGGATCTTACATATTTTGAGTGTCAACTATTTGAGGAGGCACATTAATTATTCAGCATTTTACTATGATTAAAACTTTTATTGAAAAATAGCACTTTGCTACATTACTCATGTTTCAGTCAGGTCTCACTTAGCCATGGCCATCTACATTCATTCTGCCTTAGGGATCCACAAACCAAGGGCCACTGGCCAAATCTGGCTCACAGTCTCTTTTTGTAGGACATGTGGGCTAAGAATGACTTCTACAGTTTTAAATGATTAACAAGAATCCAAACAATAATATTTTGTGACACATGAAAATGATAGGAAATTCAAACTTAGTTTTACTCAAATAAAGTTTTACTGGGACACATCCACACTCATCCCTGTATATATTGTTTATGGCTGCTTTCACACTACAAAGACAAAGTTGAGTCTTTGCCAACAGAGATCATAGGGCCCATGAAGCTTGAAATATTTTCCATCCAGCCCTTTCCACAAGAAGTTCGGCAACTGCTGTTGTATTCTGCTAACTTTTTTCATGCCTGTCTACTCTGTCTCATTTGGCAGCCCCTAGCATTGGTTACCTTCGAGCCTGAGCTTAGCTCCTAACACTGTGAAGCTTTTGTTCATATAGTAAGTCCACTCTGAGTTTTCTTTCCTTAACACCATAAAAAACTATCTCCAAACAGATGGGCTGCAGCATGGGACTTTTGGCAGCCAGCTCTTAAGATGATCCCAGCGATCCTGGCCTTCACACCCCCATGTGGTTCTCTTTCTGTTGTACTAGAGCTGGTGTTTGTGACCAGAGGAATATGACGGAAGTGATTGTCTGCCATTTCTGAGATTACATTATTAAGACACTGTCATTTTGATCTCTTTCTTGCCCTCTCACTGTCAGATCACTTGGCTTGGAGAAATCTATTGCAAGAAACCCCATGGAGAAGCCCAGATGGAGAGGAAGCCACCTCCCAATGTCATGTGATCCTCTGGTCCTAGTCAAGAATTCAGAGACTGTAGTCTAAGACAACAGTTTGGCTGCAACCTAATGAGAGACCCTGACCCATGTTATCCAGCAAAGTCATTTCAGCTCCCTGACCGTGAGAAGGCCTGTGAGAAAATAACTGTTTATTGTTTCAAGCAGCTAATTTTAGGGTGATTTGTTATATAGCAATAGATAACCAATACAGGATGTGAAAAACCCTATATTGTCCACCAAAAAATCATCTTTATCCCCACTCTGATACCCAGTCTGTTTCTGGTCTTTTCTGAAATGTGTTTTCTTTTCCTTTTATGTCCTCACCTCATCTGTGGAATGTGACTTTGGACCAATTTTTCTTGACTTTGAACTCTTGCTTCTCTTCCCAAACTGGAATCCAGTCTGTCCCCTTGGTTGTTGTCTTCTCAGTGACTTTTTGTTCAGTGCAGACTCCTTGGTTCACTCCAACTCCAGCATAGGAATCATTTCTAGATTGTTGATGTCAAGGTCTCTTGATCAATATTTTCCATAGGAAAACAAGGTGAAAACTTCTTTAGGGAAAAATACTTGTAATGTTTTTATATATTATTGTTATTACTACCATTATCTTATGTTTAGCCTCTCATCTAAGTAAAGGATATAAAAGAATTTTAGAAGCAGGGAGGAAATTTAGAAATGGCATCCTCTGACTACCTGATTTATTTATACGTAATAAAATGAGACCCCCGAGGTTAGGTGATGTTCCCAAAGTCACTCAGATAGTTAAAAGAGAGAAACCCTATTTAAATGAAGTGAAGGGCAACAGAAGCTAAATCGTGCTTTTTGAGGAATTAGGGGCTAGGGTGGGGTTGTGCTAAGGACATCTACTAAGCAATTCTGTCTGAGTGAGTTCTGGTTCAATTATCAGAGACTGGACACTGAAAACAGTGGACCATTGGTATGACTCAGCATGGCTGGGTCAAGTAACAACTACTAGATGTGAGTATCTAGCCTCCATGGGAGGACATAAAACCTTTTAGCTACTAATGATCCACTGTATTTTGATTCTATAGATCTGAAAAAAAATCAAAACAGGCTGACAATATGTAGGAACTGGTGGAAAGTATAGACAGTAAATGGCTTAGGAAATCAATGTGGAGAGAGGTGAGAGGAAGTGTACCTTTTATGGTAAGAATGTATTTGTACATTTCTTGTGGAATTTTTATAAGGTTCTACAAACTCTTACCAACAATTTTAGAAATTGGGCTTGGAAGTAGAATTTGTGCCTGTGTGTTACATGCTCATGACTCCAACAATTGTTTCTGTCAAACAAATAAACACAAGTAGATTACAGGCAAGGAAAATCCAAAAACAGTCCAGAAACTGAGACAAATTCCCAGATAGAAGTGAAAAGTCACAGGCAATAGATTCAAATACATCTGATCCTATGAGAAGAAATGGGGTGAAGATGTGGCTTAAGAGATTTAAATGAACTGTAATGAAAAGGTTCTTCATGGTAGAACTATTCAGTGCAGGAAGGAAATGCAGTAACAGATTATTTTGGGCAAACTAGGAATGTTTTCCCTTGTGCATTTTATAAATGGAATTAAAAATCACTTGCTTCTGACTAACTGGATATAGTGCAGCCTAGGGGGGGAATTAGTCAACATCTTTATTTGGTTAATAGAGGAAAAAACTAGTAGCCACTTTGATGGTCACAGTCAATATGAGATCATATTATTTATTTAAATTTTTAAAAAAATTTTAAGTAACTCCATGCCACCCCTGGGGTGATCTCAAAACCTCGAGATCAAGAGTTATATGCCCCACTGCTTGAGCCAGCCACCTGCCCCTACATTAAATTATTATTTTATTTTATCTTATTTTATTATTTTATTTTGTTATTTTATTTATTTTTTTATGTTCTATTTATTTCTGAGAGAGAGAGAGACAGCATGAGCAGTGGAGGGTCAGAGAGAGAGGGGGACACAGAATCTGAAGCAGTCTCCAGGATCTTAGTTAGCTGACAGCACAGAGCCTGATGCAGGGCTCGAACCCACTAACTGTGAGATCCTGACCTGGGTCAAAGTTGAGGGCTTAACCGACTCAGGCTCCCCAAATCATTTTAAAATAAAATAATGGTGTGTGATAAATCTGTGCATTTTAAATATCTAACTAAGTCTTGGGAAATTAACTCAAATTCGTTTTAATATCTCTGGTAGATATCTTCACATTATTTCTCACCTATGGTCCAAGTTCAGACCTCCAAATCTTATACATATTTTAAAACTTAGCTATTTTCCCTATTTTTTTTCTGTAATGGACACACATCATGTGTAATTAAAAAATATATATATATAAGGGAGCACCTAGGTGGCTCTGTTGGCTCAGCGTCCGACTTCGGTTCAGGTCATGAACTTGCGGTTTGTGAGTTTGAGCCCCGCATTGGGCTCTGTGCTGACAGCTCAGAGTCTGGAGCCTGCTTTGGATTCTGTGTCTCCTTCTCCTTCTGTTCCTCCCTTGCTCACACTCTGTTTCTCTGTCTCTCAAAAATAAATAAAGATTAAAAACTTTATATATATATATATATAACTTCATATATATATATATAACTTCATATATATATATATAAACTTCATATATATATATATATATGAACTACAAAGGAAAAAGGGCAAATTCCTGGAATATTTGATGCAGTAAAAATCTCACTATTTTGGCCTGGTTGGGAGAAAAACCAGAATATTTCATTTTAAATGATTTGAATGTGTTCAGGTAGTTATTATGCATAACATAAAGGAAGATAAAAAAAGTAGTTGTTTATAATGAACAAATAAGGGTTATCTGCCTCCAAAAAATTACATAAGGCAGGCTTGTTATTATAAATGTTTTAAACATTTTATCTTGATTGAGCTCTTAAGTTATACTAGCAGTAAAAGATGACTGGCTTGTTTGGAAAATCAGCCCCTAGACACGTGTAATCACAGTCCTCAAATAGAACCTGTATTACCCTGGTGGTTTGACTTCCTTGTCTTCTACTTTCTGGGAAGTGACAACCTTAGTTTCTGATTATCTAATAGAAAGAGGCGGAGTCAAAGAAAGGAAGGAGGGGCAAACATCACGACTAACTTCTAAAGGAGCTCGGCAAACCAAATGCCAAGGATGAAATGAGACTAGTCTTCACACATGATAATTATTTGGCATAGCTGATTTGTTTTAAATTCATCCCTCAAGGAGTACATTCATCATTCCCAAATGCTTATATCCTGGTCAGAAAGGACACAGGGTAAGGGAATATTAAGTTAACTCAAATATCACATTAGTATCTTGCTTATTAAAATGAATAAAATAATGGCTATTTTCATTTGAGACATTTCACCCGTCCTTCTTTATATTGTGATTTTTAGATGTGCTGTAAACTCTCCTGTTTTGTTTGCTTTTAGTATCTTTTCAATTAGTAGCTCAGTAGCCATATTAATATTTAAGAATTAACCACAATTCTATAAATGGTAGAATTTACACATATTCAAACATTTATTTTTAACCTTTTGTACATTGGCATATTTTCTGTCATTAAAAATTGTTTTTAAGTTTATTTATTTTGAGAGAGACAGAGACAGCGCAGGTGGGGGAGGGACAGAGAGAGAGAGACAGAGGCCAACGCAGGCTCGGTCTCACAAATCATGAGATCTCGACCGGGGCTGAAACCAACTCAGACACTTAACTGACTGAACCACCCAAGCTCCTCGACAATTCTACAAATGGTAGAATTTACACCTATTCAAACATTTATTTTTTCTTTCATGTTTGGTATGTTTTCTCCCATTTTTTAAACGAACAAGCATTTATTTCTTTTACAATAGGAAAGAAACTCCACATTAAAGCTTAATAAAAGAACAATGGATTCAAAACTTTGTATCTTTAGGGGAGGCAGGTTCACTGGCTCTGCCACCCTGAAATCCTGTCTGAAGAGAGATGTGGAGGAGATTTGTATCTAGTAATCTCCCCCAAATCATAAGGGAGGGATGATCTGGGAAGGCCCCAGGTTAGAGTGAGCATCCACTCCTTTTTAGACTGTGCCTGGGGAAGCCAGAGATATCTCCTGCATTTCTCAAAGATTCATGAGAAGGAAAAGGAAAGACCTGGTCAGATATAGTAGTCATGCTTAGCTGCAGGGGTCCATCCCTCAATCCTTAGTAGATGCCTGAAATTGTGGATGGTACCAAACTTCATCCAGTTGGCCCTTCAACAACATGGGGGGGTCAGAAGGGCTGACCCCCTGCATAGTTGGAAATCTGCATATAACTTTTGACTTCCCAAAAGCTTAACTAGGAATACTGTTGACTGCAAGCCTAACCAATAACATAAAGTCTGCTAACACAAATTATATGTTATACATATTATTTATTGTATTCTTATAACCAAGTAAGCTAGAAAAAAGAAAGTGGGATTAAGAAATTCATAAGGAAGAGAAAATACATTATATGTACTGGACTGTATTTATGGAAAAAATCTGTGTACAAGTGGACCCACACACACTTCAAGCTGGTGTTGTTCAAAGGTTAATTATACATATCTATGATAAAGTTTAATTTATAAATTAGGCACTGAAAGAGATCAACAACAACAACTGTAAAATAGAACAATTATAACAATATGCAGCAACAATATGTGAATGTGGTCTGTCTCTTTCAAAATAACTTATTGTACTGCACTCATCTTTCTTCTTATGATGTGAGATGACAAAATGCCTTCATGATGAGAGGAAGTGAGGTGAATGATGTAGGCATGTGACACGTTAGGCCACTATTGACCTGATGATATGTCAGAAGGAAGATCATCTGTTTCAGGATTGAGGTTGACCCAGGGTAACTGAAACTACCTCCTCCAAGAAGAAATGAGTTCAAATAAAAAGAAATTTCATTAGGCACATCAAAGAAAACCATCAACAAAAAAATATTTCTCCCTACCAAATGGGAGAAAATATTTGCAAATCATACATCCAATAAGGATTGATATCCAAAATATATAAGGAATTCACAAAACTTACCATCAGAAAAAGAGAACCACCTGATTAAAATTGTGCAGAGGACCTGAGCAGACATTTTTTCAAAGAAGACATCCAGATGGCCAACAGACACATGAAACAATGCTCAACATCACTGATCATCAGGGAAATGCAAATCAAAACCACAATGAGACCTCACCTTACACCCATAAGAATGGCTATAAACAAAAAGATAAGAAATAACGAGTGTTGGCAAGGATGTAGAGAAAAAAGAACACTTGTGCACTGGTGGTGGGAACAGAAGTCAGTGCAGACACTTTGGAAAACATATAGAGGTTCCTCCAAAAATTAAAAATAGAAATATCATATTCAACAATTCCATTCTAGATATTTATCCAATGAAAATGAAAACACAGTTTGAAGAGATAGTGCACCTCTATATTTACTGCAGCATTATTTACAATAGCCAAGACATGGAAGCAAATCTAAGTGTCTATCAATGCAAGAAAGGATAAAGAAGATGTTATATATATATATATAATGGAATATATATATATATAATGGAATATATATATATAATGGAATATATATATATAATGGAATATATATATATATATATAATGGAAAATTACTCAGCCATAGAAAAGAATGAAATCTCTCTATTTGCAACAACATTTATGGACCTAGAGGGCATTATGCTAAGTGAAATAAGTCAGACAGAGAAAGACAAATACCATATGATTTCACTTACATATGGAATTTAAAAAGCGAACAAACAAATCAAAACAGAAACAAACTCACAGATACAGAGAACAGATTGGTGGTTATCAGAATGGGGGAAAGAGTTGCGGGGCTGGGCGAAATAGGTGAGGGGGCTTAAGAGTTACAAATTTTCAGTTATATAGTAAACAAGCCATGGGATGAAATTCACAACACAGAGAATATAGTTAATAATATTGTGGTGATTTTGTGACAGATGGTGACAGATGGTAACTAGACTTATTGTGAAGACCATTTTGTAATGTATGAAAATATTCTAATCACTGTGATGTGCACCTGAAATCTGAAGTATGTTAATTATACTTCAATTTAAAAAATCCATTAGGATGGGGACCTGGTTGGCTCAGTTGGTGGAGCCGCCGACTCTTAATTTCAGCTCAGGTCACGATCTCATGGTTACTGGGATTGAGCTCTGCTCATTGGGCTTTGCACTGACATGGAGCCTGCTTGGGATTCTGTCTCTCCCGCTCTTTTTGCCCCTCCCCCGCTCATTCTCTGTCTCTGTCTCTCTCTCTCTCTTTCTCTCGTTCTTTCTCTTTCTCTCTTTCTTTCAAAATAAGCAAATAAGCATTAAACATCCATTAGAAAAGAATTATAAGCAAAAAAGTGTATGTGTGCATTCATTCATTTGCTTACTCATTCATTCATTCATATTGGTTCCCTTCAGGGAGAACTGGATGGTGGCTGGAGATGGAGGGAGACTACCTTCCAGTGCAGATAGATCCTATTGTAACTTTTGACTTTTCAACCATGTACCTTTAATACCTAGCCAAAAGGCAATTTCCTAAAGCAAATGTGATAGAAAAAGTATTTTCTATTTTTTCTTTTTTCCTGAATAACAACACAAGGAAACTAAGATAAAAGTATAAGTAAATACATAAAGTACCACACTGAGATACAATTATTCCTGGGTAAAGGGATTGAGATCTTTTTTTTTTTTTTTTTTTTGCCTTTTGCCTTAATTGAAATTTACTTCTTTTCTTAAGTGAATGTATTTTGCTTATATTATGAAAATAAAAATAAAATAGAGAAAGTACTACGATAGAACACACAGAGAACTGTGTGAACATCTCCTCTGCGCAGGGAGACTTACTTAATTTTATGAGGTAGATACTGTTCTTAACAAAGAGGAAATTGGAGAAACTAAGTACCTGCCCGAGGTCAGAGCAAATCCAGAGGACACAGGCAGTCAGGTCTCAGAGTCTGGCCTCTGACTCCACCACAGCACCCTGTCTCTCAGCAATGTCCTGTAGCAAATGATAATTTAAAATTACATAAGAAGAAAAAAAAGAACCTAATATGACTTTACAAAATGAGTGTAGGGGACTTAATAAAATAGACCTATATATATATATAAATATATATGTACATATATATATATAGTAATAGGAGAGAAAACCCAAAGTGTACTCCTCAGCCCAAAGAGAGAGGAAATTTTTCTTTTACTAACTGACACACAATCATTGTAAACAACTCAGGTAATGTGGGAAAAGTACGAAGTCCTAAAAGTACTGCTCAGTGCCGTTCATTGAACCTTGTTGTAGACATCTGTCCATGCATGTGCTAAGAATAGTAGGCATTTGGAAAAATGTTTTTAATACAAATAGCTTAATTTTACCTGAATATAATAGAAAAGAGGAACTGACGTCAACCCTCAAAGAATTGTTAGCTTTTCTATAAATATGTCCTCATCTCAACATTTATTGTTTTAGAAAAGTTTTCTCCGGAATTCAGAAAAGTAATGATGCTAGCCATTCAGAATTATTATGCTATTAAAAAACCATGTTTCAGTTTTAGAAAGTATCTGGGGACTGTCCCTTACTGTGCAGCAGGATGAAGATTCTCATTGTCCCATCTCCTCCCGTGTCTGCTCCCGGGCTGCTGATTTCATCCCAGCAGGTGTTTTTGTAATTCTTCAGTCAGAAAGAAAGAAAGAAAGAAAGAAAGAAAGAAAGAAAGAAAATGATTTATGATACTGTTTGCTTCTCTCCATTCTCTCCAGATCTGGAGACATTTGTGAGACTTTTCAGGGATTTACTGACTTTTCAGTGTGGTTTCTGGCATATCAGGCAGGATTCTTCTTTTTTAATTTGATTCAAGAATTTTTATTTTAAGTAATTTGAAACATCAATTACAAACGTCACAGTTACTGCTAAAAATTTCAAGATAGATAGCAATAGACAGAGCTGCTAAAAGACATAAAGATGTGGATAATGAATGAATAGCAAGCGTTTTTACAACCCATAATAGAATTTCTCAATACAGGTTAATCTGAAGCATACAAGATTATGTGCCAAGTGTATGCCAAACCTTAGGATAAACCTTGCATGCATACCTATAGAGGCAAATGGTAAATTTAACCCAAAGATATGGGTTCTCACATAAAGTGGGCCACCTGAAGCCATATGAATCTGAAGTTCATATAAATGCCTACTCTATGTTAAAGACAAAATTTTGTGAAAATTTTTGAGAGGCATTTCTTCAACACACCATATTCTTTAAGTTTGAATTCAGTTTACATAATGAATGTTTATTTGGTCACCTACTGTGAGCAAGAAAATCATTACTACAGTTATCAGATTTCTTTTATTACTTCACTTCCTTGTTTAGTTTTTATTTTTTTTCTTAGTTTGTTGTCAAGTTGGTTTTCATATAACACCCTGTGCTTATCCCAACAAGTGCCCCTCCATGCCCATCACCCCCCTTCCGTTATTCCCTACCCCCATTAGCCCTCAGTTTGTTCTCAGCATTCAAGAGTCTCTCATGGTTTGCCTTCCTTCCCCTCCCCAACTATTTTTCCCCTTCTCCTCCCCCATGGTCCTCTGTTAAGTTCCTCCTAATCCACCTATATGTGCAAACATGGTATCTGCCCTTCTCTGCCTGACTTATTTCGCTCAGCATAACTCCCTTGAGTTCCATCCACGTTGCTACACAAGGCCAGATTTCATTGTTTCTCATTGCCATTGTATAGATAAACCACATCTTCTTGATCCATTTGTCCGTTGATGGACACTTAGGCTCTTTCCATGTTTTGGCTGTTGTTGAGAGTGCTCAGGCAGGATTCTAAGCCTGGTTTCACTTCTGTACTTTCCTCTTCTCACCAATAGGTTTTAAAAGTTTTGCATTAATGTGTGATTATGCATGCATATATGCATGCATGTATGAGTATATGTATGTGTATATATGCATAGATATAGTATATATGCATAAATATATAGAATATATCTATGTACATATGATTATGTGCATAATGTGTGATTGTGCATGCATATATGATTATATGCATGATGTGTGATTATGTATACATATATGGTTATATGTATGTGTATATATGAATATATAGAATATATATGCATATGTGATTACATGTATAATGTGTGATTATGCATACATATATGCATACTCATGATTTACTTACCCACACGTGCATATGTGTGTGTGTGTTTAGTAAATAGTTAACATTGAACTATTTCCCCATTGACTCAATTTAAAATTGTCAATTTGATGATCATTTCATCACAAATATATAGGTCTTTGCCTTCTTTTTAAATATTTATATATTTAATTTCTTAAAATATTTTTATCATGCTGGCCAGAGCCTCCAGAGACCCCAGAATATGGTTAAGCAAGTAATTATTGTTTTCCAGTCTTTAAAGAAATCTTTTAGTAGTAATGTAAAAAATTCAAAGGCTGCAGTGAAAACTTAAGATTCTCTTGACCTCCCATCCTAGACAGAGCCATTAACCTCACAGATCTTCTTATTTACATTTCTTATACATATACATGATGATTCTAGTTACTTTTTACAAAAATTAAAACTTGGAATACATAATTCTATGATTTGCTTTTCTTACCCAATATTTCATGGAGATCTAGATCACTCTACAAAAGTCATCATTCTTTTTAACAACTACACAGTATTTTATAATATAGATGTTCTATTAATTATCTGTTTCTATTTAGATGGACATTTCATTGTGATTAATACCTAGCTACTAAAGGCGATGATGCAATATGCAATTCTATGCAAAAATCTTTGTAAGTACCCAACAGTATTTGTGTAGGGGAGTGTCCTACAAATAGAAATTTTGGGTTACAAAATATACACATTTGAAGTTTATACACACACACAATTTTGCTCTTGCCAAATAGTCCTTGAAACTGGTTGTGTCAGTTTACATCTTCTCTGATTTCCAAGTATGCCTGTTTCCTAAACTCTTGCCAATATTCCCATATTTTAATCACTGAATAGATAAAAATTAACCAAGTGCTATTAGACAGTAAACTTCTCAGTGGAAAAGATTGTTCACAGGTAGTTAAATTGACTTACTCATGATTTACCTGAAGGTTCCTACTGACAATCCAATAATGATATTAACAATTAGTGAGATCATCAGTGACAAGTTACTCAAATAGATGGGGAAGGATAAGAGACAAAGCGTGGACAACAGGCTACTAACACCACTCATAGGAGAGTGTGTCAGGGGACACCAGGACTGTCACGCACCACTTACGTGCTATCACAGCATATGTCTTTCCTGTATAGTTCTCCCACTGGTCAGACGTTTTGTTTGTGTGTGTATGATTCCTGGATTTGTAAATCTTTGAATGTAAATATCCATGTCTTCCACTGCAGCATAAGATCCGTGAGAACAGAGACATTTTCATCTTGCTCGTTATTTCCCTCCAGCGTCCTTCACAGTGGCTGTCTCAGGGAAGATGGATAAAAGAGTTTGGACTTCATTCTGTGTGTCAGTTAAAATCTATTCTTGTTATTATCATCTCCATAACAGACAGAGTTACATGTCACATAGTTTGAGAAAAGGCTAAAGCCTGAACACCCTAAGAGCCTTGGGTTTTACACTTCTTGGGCAAAATTATGATCCCTTTGACCAGGGTGTTCCTCAGCACTGTATAACTAGCTCTCCAAGTTGACTGCCTTCTATTCAAAATCATATACTTTACCATGTTATGACTCTTTGCCATAATGAGCTATTCTATGACTAAAAAAACCAATTGCCCTTCACCACTACTCACCTCCCCTCATACTTGTGGATATAGACTTCTAACCTACCAGCCAGTAGTCGAGGAAATAGAGGGTAATTGTCTCCTAGGTTCTGCCTGGAGAAGGCTTCCTCCTGCCCTTCAACATTCAGCTGTTACTCTATACTTTGAGCCTGTGCTTTTTTTTATTATTATTATTATTATTTACCTCAAGACATAGGTAATAGAAAATCCAACTCACATTGGCTAAAACAATGAAAATTAATTATTTTATTTTTTTAATTTTTTTAATTTATTTCTGAGAGAGAGAGAGAGACAGTGAGAGCAAGGGAGGGTCAGAGAGAGAGTGAGACACAGAATCTGAAACAGGCTCCAGGCTCTGAGCTAGCTGTCAGCAGAGCCTGATGCAGGGCTTAAACCTACGAACCATGAGATCATAACCTGAGCTGAAGTCGGACGCTTAACTGACTGAGCCACCCAGGCACCCTGAAAATTAATTCTTATAACCGACTTAAATGTCAACTTGATCCTAGTAACTCAAACATGTCATCATAGATCTGGTTCCTTCTTACCTCTCTTCTGTCTTTCTCAGTTTTATCTTAAGATTGACTCCCCTTATGGATTCAAGATGACTTCTAGAGGCTTCCTTGCTAAAAGAGAAAGAGAGAGCTAGAAGTAGAATTAATACTGTCAAAATCACATGGTTTCTACCCAATGGAGAAGAGTTGGAGAGGTCATGACAATGTCCAAATGAGTCAACAATAGCTGGCCTAATATTGCATTCAGTGAGCATCTACCTTTGGTCAGGGAAGTATCTTACAAATGAGGAAAATAGAATATGTCAAAGTTGTACAACTAAGATTTGAAGAGGCATTGGGAGATAAACTTAGGAGTTTCACAATTAAAACAAAACCATTGCATGGTGACAGTGACATGTGCAAAGCAATGTTTTAGCTTTCTTGGCAGCACTCCACTAGACGTCTAGATAAACCATCCAGTTTCCATATAGCACCAATCAAAGCACGTTTGTACCCCTGAAAAGTGTTCTTCACTCTCCCACATCATCTCCCCACCACTACTCTACAACAGGCATTCTAAAGTACTTAAAATATTAAATATTTTCATCATAATTGCCAACAAGAAGCATAGATACAAATTCAATTTAGTTGAAAATAGAAAGTATAGATAACATTCAGAGACTCCATTATTAACTTGAAACAGGAAACAAGTAAAACCGAAATAATCCCTCAAATTATGAGATAAAATTGTCTTCTTTAACACAGGCTCCAATGGTTCTCTGGATCCTATTGCCTTCTGTCTATTCAAGGAATTTTCTGCTGTAAACCCCACATTCTCTCCAAGGAATAGTGTCTGGTTTGTAGTGGGGGCTTGCTATGTATTCGATGGTGAATAAATGAGTGAATGAATGAGTGAACGAATGGATTGTCATCCTTCTTTTCTTCTTACATCTGCTTAGTCATTAATATCTATAGATTTTTCATGATGCCTTTCATGTCTTGCCCTGTCTTCTATTTTCATTGCCATAACCCCAAGAAACCTTCTCCCAACCTTTAGCTGGGAGTTCAGTTCAGTCCTCACATCTGCCCTGAACATTAATGACAGTTTAAGTTCCTAAATTTCACATGCAGCTGAAATAGGAAAGTATTTAGCTTCTCTCTCTCTCTGTTTTCAGCCTAATATTTGAGGAGCCAAGTTATTCCCTGTTGCCTCTAATATAAGTACAAGATTCTTAGCTCAGTTTTCAAGGGGCTTCACATTATGATATTAAAATATCTTTAAACTTTATTTCCAGTTATTCTCCTAACAGAACCTCTCTTTCCACTCTCTTTGGACTACTGTAGGCCCATTCTTTAAAAAAAATTTTTTTTTAATGTTTTATTTATTTTTGAGAGAGAGAGAGAGAGAGAGCATGAGCAGGGGAGGGTCAGAGAGAGACGGAGACACAGAATCAAAATACAGGCTAGGCTCCAGGCTCTGAGCTGTCAGCACAGAGCCCGATGCAGGGCTAGAACCCACGAACCGAGCATGACCTGAACCAAAGTCAGACGCCTAACCAATTGAGCCACCCCTGCACTCCTAATGTAGGTCCATTCTCAGTTACAGATCCTTACTCACATTCTTGCTCCAGTCTCTCGAAATTTGGCCTAAATTACAAGGCTTAGCTTAAAGCCCACCTTCTTTTAAAAAAAAAAAAAAGGGTTTTTTTTTTACATTTATTTTTGAGAGACAGAGAGAGCACAAGTGGGGGAGGGGCAGAGAGAGAGGGAGACACAGAATGTGAAGCAGGCTCCAGGCTGTCAGCACAGAGCCCGAGGCAGGGCTTGAATTCACAAACCAAGCGATCATGACCTGAGCTGAAGTCAGACACTTAACTGACTGAGCTACGCAGGTGCCCCAGGGGCAACCTTTTATTAATCCTTACCCCAGCCCTGCAGCATAGTGACACCTCTTTTGAGCTTGGAGCCCTTACTCAAGGTTCACCTAGTCACCTCAAGAAATTTTTTTTTCCTGTATTTTTATTTATTTATTGAAAGATAACTTGTGATTATTTGTGTTCAATACCTTTTTCACATAGGGTTTGTTTTAGTTTTTGGTTTTTTATTTTTTTATTTTTTAATTCTTTTTCTAGGGTTACTTCAATACAAATTTAATGAAATGTAAAAGGGTCTTGGTTAAAGTAGAGCTGAAATATGGTGAACAAATGGAGCTTATTAGACTGAATAAGAGATTATTTAGACCAAGCTTATTTAGACCAAGTAAGAGACCTGCAGATTTCTCTTTTTTTTTTTTTTTTGGTTTAATACATAAGTATTCCAGGTTGATGGTTGATTTCATTAGCAAATCTCATTGTTATTTTGTTTTGTTTTGTTTTGTTTTACAAATAGTTTATTGTCAAGTTGGTTTCCATATAACACCCAGTGCTCATCCCTACAAGTGCCCTCCTCCATGCCCGTCACCCCCTTCCCCTCCCCCCATGCCCATCAGTCCTCAGTTTGTTCGCAGCATTCAAGAGTCTCTCATGGTTTGCTTCCCTCCCTCTCCCCCACTATTTTCCCCTTTCTTCTACCTCATGGTCCTCTGTATTTTTAAAAGTTTATTTACAGGGCACTTGGGTGGCTCAGTTGGTTAAGTGTCCAACTTCAGCTCAGGTCATGATCTCACGGTTCATGGGTTCGAGCGCCACGTCGAGCTCTGTGCTGACAGCCAGCTTGTAGCCTGGAACCTGTTTCAGATTCTGTATCTCCATCTCTCTCTGACTCTCCCCTGCTCACGTGTCCGTCTCTCTCTCTCTCAGAAATAAATAAAACATTAAAAAATTTTATTTAATTTTGAGAGTAAGTGAGAGAGAGAGAGCACAGGAGGGGCAGAGAGAGAGAGAGAGAGAGAGAGAGAATCCCAAGCAGGCTCTGCACTGTCAGTGAGGAGTCTGATGTGGGGCTTGAACCCACGAGCCATGAGATCATGACCTGAGTCAAAATCAAGAGTCAGATACTTAACCAGCTAGGCCACCCATGGCCCCCTCTTCTGTATTTTTTAAAAAAACTGTTGCTTAACTTTCCAATGCGATTTCTCTCTTAAATTCTGTTTTGTTCCTCCCAAGATGTGATAAATTAGGTTGTTAATTAAGTCATTAATTTGAATATTAGTCAGTATTGACTAGGTTATGCTGCAGTAATCAAATACCCCTCATATCTCAGTGTCTTAACAGAACAGGGGTTTCCTTCTCATCCACCCTCCTTACCCAGTGGGAAGCTTGTCTTTCATGATTTCTCAGAGGCCCATGCTGACAGACACTACAATGCCTCACAGATGAGGTCCATGCAACAGGTCATAAGTTCCATTGATCGGATGTAATACTCATCACTCCCACTTTTGACCAGTGAAACACTTTTGACCAGAGAAACCCTGGCTTCACCTAATTGCAAGGAACCGGGAAATTGGAACAGCACATAGATATTGAAGCAAACTATTTATATCTTGACTGATACAACAGAGAGTTACATCAATTGGGACTTTACCTGGTATGGCCACACAGAAGGTAAGTTTTAAGACAGTAGCTATTTCATGCAGCTGAAAGATGTCATACAATTTATTTGCATATTGAGAATAGGGACCTGATTACTATGATTTAATTTAAGATGAAACCTGGGTTCAGTGCCAAACCATAACAAGGTTATTTTTATGCCTTGGTGTTAAGTATCAAGCAACGGTGATTCTTGTGTTCACAAAAGCCATTATTTTTAAAGCTTCTCCACAAAGTCTTAAAAGACTTTAATAGATCCCAAGATGACTATGGGTGTCATCTCCCTATTGAATATGTGGTTGATGTCTGGTTAGATAGAAATGTCACTGTTTTAGCATCTCTTACTAGCAACCAATTGTGACACTTGGTACCTCACTCAATCTGTATGGAAGACTTTTCAGGTCAGGAGTGTACTTCTCAGTTCCCCTGCTGAAGCGACAAGATCCATCATCAGTTAATGAAATGTTTTTATCAATCATGACAAGGGTGTCTCTCTCCAATGTAACTGAAATAGCACAGCCTATTCTGGCTTAAAAAGATAAAGCTGTGTGCAAACTTATTATGCAATAAACAATAGCTTCGTGTTCATTATGTTCAAATCACAGTTGGCGGACTAGCATTTGGACACGTCAGAGGCAGAGTAACGGCTGGGTTACCTTTTAACATATAGATTTGTGGGAAGTTAGGCAGACTTTTGGTAGGCACTGTGAAAGTCTAGTTCCTAACTAGAGATTGAACAATATTCCTATTGCCTTTTTTTTATTGTTTTTTTTTTTTTTTTTTTTTATTTCTGAGAGAGAGAGAGACAGCATGAGCAGGGGAGGGTCAGAGAAAGAGGGAGACACAGAATCCGAAACAGGCTCCAGGCTCGGAGCTAGCTGTCAGCACAGAGCCCGACGCAAGGTTTGAACCCACGTGAGATCATGACCTGAGCTGAAGTTGGATGATCAACAAACTAAGCCACCCAGGCGCCCCTCCTACTGCCTTTTACAGCAAGAATTGGTAATGGAAACTTTCAAAATACTTTTTCTTGTTATATGAAATAAGACTTTGGAAAGAATCTCTGTATCTGTATGTGTGGCAGATACCTGCAGTCTCCACTTCCTTCCTTCCTATCTCCTTCTTTTTCCTCTTCTCTTCTTTCCCTTCCTTTTTGTTTTTCCTTTTTACCGTGGGTACAGATTATTGATATAAGCATTCATTGAGTATTAATGTTCAAGGACATTATTATCATTGGCCCTTATAGGGCTTTTGTCTCATTTGTTGGTGAGCAAGTGAATGAGTTTGTTTCATCTCTTTTGTCAACATTCTTCACTACCTTCCCTGTCTCACCAGTACAGGCAGATATTTACATTTAATCTGCATCTTTGTATTGCCTTCTTGCAAAGTGCATGTTACTTCTTGTAGGTATCTCTAGTTTCTATCAATAGTGTTTTCAATATCCTTCTACTTATTTCCATGTTTAAGTCCACATATTTTGATGTGCGGACTTCCATTGGTTCTAAGTGTCGCACAGTAGACCATGGTGTGTATCCGCTGTGAATTGCTTTCCCAGCAACAGGAACCAGGTCACCTCCAACACCCCGCCCCCACAAACAATGCTTCGGTGAAGGTTTCTTAACAGCCAGGCCTCCGAATTCCCATGGCATTTGTTTTAGAGTAGAAATGGAGGACTTAGCCACGGTGTATTACTCTCCAAAATCGATGTCCAGTTCTATACTGTGACACCCCCCCCCCCATCTTCATGAATGCTGAGGCAGCCATCATATTAGTCCCATTGGATCTTCTTTCTGGACCTCGGTTGGTTTAATCAGGAGCCAACAGTGACTTCGTGCTGGGCCAATGAGTTCCATCCCAGGACCCTAAGGCTCAGTTAAGGAGGGATTAATTTGAAGGAAGAAGGAATTTCAGTGCAAAGTCAGAGCAGTAAGACAAAAGCCCAGCTGTATGGACAGAACACTCTTGTCGAAAATTAGGAAGATAAAGAAATGTGATGAATATGAGGGTGCCCTGGGCTCAGTGGATTCCCAGCTTAGAAGCTTACAGACAGACCCCCCCATTTCAAAACCCCCTGTGCCTCAGCGGTTGTTACCAGACCCATGTGGCGAGCAATGATCCGGTTTCAGCAAAACATCATCATCTCTCGCATTAAATTAATGATGTTAATTTGAATGTTATTGCTTTTGTACTTCTGCTTGTAATTAATTTGTAAATGTGTTTTGGTTTTATAACTGTAAACGAGCCATGATCATAAGGACTTTATACCTAATTTTATGTTTCTTTGTATTTGAGTAGCAATGCGACAAAATAATAAATAAATAAATAAGATCAACCCTGAAGGGGTCCCTTTGTTTTTTGGAAATGTATTTTCTAACTCAGGCCAGAGAAGTACTGCTCAAATCTGATCTCACAGAGCTGGCTCTGGGGTCCAACATTAGGGCATGTGCATCTATTCCTGTTTGCAATCATCCTGTTAGGTTTCGGTCCCGATGATCTTTTTCATCTTATTTCTGTCATCCAATAGATTACTTTCCTTCCATCTTCATGCCTTTGGCAGATTTGAAAAGCATGCTACCACCCAATAGTCTCGGATGCGAGCAACGAAGTCAATTCTGGCCGATGTAAGTAGAGAAATAATTGATGGCAAAGATTTGGAGTCGCTCATGGGTTCACAGGGAAGGCCACAGAAACTGGGTCCATGGCAGGGAAAGAGGAGTCTGAGCACCAGGAAAGATGCCATCACAAACCAAGGGACAAAACCCGATTATGGAAGATGTTACTGTCCTTAAGCCTGGATGGCCCAGCCTGCCTAGCCTGTGGCCTTGGATCATGGACGCAGGCCCTGTGGTCTGCCAGTGCTGCCCAGACACCCAGAGGCTGCTGTCATGGCCCACCTCCTGCCCCTAGAAAGGATTTGCCTCTGTCCCTCCTCTGAAACTCCATCCTCTGACTCACAACCAGGGGTGCATTAGCCTGAGTGGCTGGGCCTAGGCCACCTATCTGCACCCAAGCTGGAAGCAAACTGAGAATGCATGTATCTGGTACTTTCAGCATCTACCATTGGAGGTGAGCTTTGCCTCCCATCAGGGCTTGTTATGGAAGCAATTCCCCTAATATAAGAAGGAGGTTCAGATCCCAGGCAGGGAAAGCGAGAAATTTACACTCTCCATCCCTATTATATCTTTATCCAGGTAATTGTCAAAAATGGAGCATAGGACCACGGAGAGAGAAGGCAGCTAGAGTTGGCAAGGGGCCTTCCTCCTGCCACTCTGTCCATATTGGTGACCAGCAGGATGAATCTGGGGGTGGGGCCAGGCAGCCTCTGATGTTTGCTCGGTGCTATCTGCCTGACGCGCAAATCATATTTTTGGGTTTTCTCCCAAACTCACATTCCCGAAAGGAGGAGTGAGGAGATGGGAGGAGAGCGAGCCTGTTAGTTCTTGTTTTGTTTGAGTTCTTTCATCTGGCTAGATGCATTTCCAGTATCATGTAAATCAGTGGCTTTTTTCATCACCGTAATAAAATTTGCCTTTGTACCTGACTCCCCAAGGAGTTGGAACAGAAGCAGAGCTCCAAAATTCGCTCTTCACCACACTCGGGCGCAATGTCTTTGTTAAGACTCTGTTTGATCATTTTGCTTTTGATCTGCCTGCTTGTTTGGAAAGAACCATCCAAGTCCGCCGAGGGCCCTTCTATTTCAAACTCTCTGAGAGGGTCCTCTTAGGACCTGTACCAGTTCCCCCTGGAAGTATTTCTTGCTAACATTGGCTCATCACTCAATTGTGCCTCGTTCTGTGGCGAAACTGCCAGACTTTGCAAAGCCGAAAGGCATGGGAAGTCCAGGATATGCTTCGACACACTTGTCTTTGAGCAATGAGGTATAGTCTGAGGTGGAAGGTAGTTGGTTGATGAGGAGTTGGGAAATTATATCGGCTGATAGCTGGTAGCTGGTCAACTAGACACAAGTTCTTTCCCCCTTTGGAGAGCAAGAGAAAGGGGGGAGCCCAGGGAACAAGATTTTCCTTGACTTTCAGGAGGGAATGCTAAAGTAACAGACGAGCAGGGAGCTGAGCAGATGTTAATCAAATAAATGTATCTAAACTAGTTATCTATATATTTACAGACAATAATGGATCACCGAGATTTATAGCAGCAAGTGTGATCTCAGACCAAAATGCAGGCAATTGTTTGGCTTTCACTCGGAATGAATTATAGAAGCCAAAGTCTAAATATGGTGGGGGAAGATCCCAAGAGAGCTGGGTAGTATCATAAACATGCTTGAATGATAGCTCCTGAGGGACTGCTTACCCGGCAGTCCTGTGGGCCAGCAAGAACCTTTATACGGCACAAGGCAGCTGCCAGCACTCAGGGCTTGGCCGGGTCCAGCCTGGCTTCCTTCTTTCTCGAAGAGGTGGTCCCATCCCCTGGAGCTGCAGTGCAGTTTGGCGCAGCCCTCAGAGCCCCCTTCAGGCTGAGACGCTCTAACTTCCAAACACTGAAATAAGAAGGATCTGACCCATCCCCCCACACTTCTTCTTTTTTCCCATATGGATAACCATTTACTGAATTGCCAATTCTTTCTCCAGTAACCTGCAATGCTATCTGTCATACATCAGTGTCTATACATTTGGGTCTGTTTCTAGGCACTTTTGTTCTGTTAGTTGAGTTTGCTCTCCTTAACAAAATAAAATATATATATGGAAAGGTAAAGTCCCAAGGACAGTAGAGACACACTAAAAGAGACTGGGGGGGGGGGGGACAGACTTTTCCATTAAATTAGCAAAGACTTCTTACAAAGCGATGGTCATTAAGCTCGTATGATACTGGTACACGGAAAATAAAATTGACTGACACCCGAACCACTTCTACTCAACCTGAAAGGGAAGATGGCTCACCACGTTTTCATTCCCTGGATAACTGAGGCATCTTCTAAGATGAAGTGGACTGCAATCGATAGAGATGCCCAGGCAGTTGCCAGCATTTAATTATTTTTAAATGATAAACTGTTGGCCCCCAATATGATTTCTTAGCTATGTTATAGAAGTTGTATTTGGATTAGGGCTTTACCTGTGGATAGAAGCTTCCCTGGAAAATTTCTGGCTTTTTAAGCTGGAAACAAAAGCAGTTCAGCATTTATTTGTTGCACTCACCATCAAATACTAAGGTGCTTTGATAAGAAAGCCTTTTATTCATCTGTGTTTAATAGAATTGGAAGTGGAGAGATAGGAGAACTGAGCCTCTCAGGGTGGTAAGTATCTCGTGTCAGAATACTTGGACATTCAAAATGATTATTATTACATATGCAATAAGCAAATTAATCACGTGTAAGGGAAAATAGGTTTGTTCTGTCTTCAACAGAAGATGATAAGAAGCCAGGTCAGAAATGTTTCTCCTAGTTATTTGGGTAGCCATCTGTCCTGGGTCTTGTATTTTTTATTACTTTTTTTTAATGTTTACTTATTTTTGATAGAGAGAGAGAGAAACGAACAGTGTGAATAGGGAAGGGGCAGAGACACAAAATCCAAAGCAGGTTCCAGTCTCTGAGCTGTCATGAACTGGGCCTGAACCCATGAACTGGGAGACAATGACCTGAGCTGAAGTCGGATGTTTAACTGACTGAGCCACCCAGGAGTCCCTGTCCTGGGTCTTTGTGTGCATGCCTTTGGTTCACTCTCATTCATTCTAGGCAGTGGACAAAGAGCTCAGAATGGTTTTCTGGGTATAAGGTTGGTGAGAATGGGATCCTCTCTCTGGGATTTTCTCAACTCCACCATTAACCTGTAGTCAGGTCATTTACACTCTGCTGTGGACTACATGAAGTCACAGCTAAGCAATCTGTCTCAGACAGGAGTCCCATCTATTACTGAGGGTCTGTGGACCCAGAGAAATTAGCCCCCACATTTCATCTATTTATTGTATAATGAGATCATAAGCAGCACCTTCCCCATAGTTCATTAATAAGCCAATTCATCTAGAATGCAGGGCATATACTAAATTCTCAGTAAATATCCTTTATTATTATTTAAGTAATCCTCCTTTACTTGGCACAATGATTAAGAACACACAGATATATTAACGATCATTCATTTCTGTTATAAATGTGTAGAGACTCTCAGATGTTTAATAAAAATAATATTCAGTATTGTTTTTTATGCCTTAATTTAGGAATAAGTGGTGTATTCTTAGATCATGCTTAGCGCAGGAAGGGTGAGAACTCTTTTAATGCAATAGTTTTAGAAGCATTCAAAAAATTGTTTTAACCAGAACAACAGAACCCTCTGCTTAAAACCAAAATGATGTATTTTCATTTTTCAATCTTCAGAACAGTGGAGTTTATAAATTCAGGCATGCTAATATCTTTTAGGTTTTTACTATACGTATCTATCAAACTTCCAAATCTAAGGTTAAGTCTGCTTACAACACATTTTTGTAAGGATATCTTCCCAACAGATAGATTCTCTTAGCGTGGACTTCAGGTTATGCTTTTCATCATGTATTTGAGGTCTTGGAAATTCTAAACATTTATTTCCCCCACCTAATGAAATAATTTATTGCAATTTCTATGCATTCCCCCAAATATGTTGATAGTTTGCAAAGAGCTTTTATTAAAGATACAATTAGGAAAGAAGAATGAATACCATCAAGTGCAGCCTAACTGCTTCTAATATTATTGCTTTGAGTCTCCTTGCAATGAAACAAAAAGGAAAATGAGATTAGCTATAGTATTCACATTGTTTTAAAACCTAAATGCTGCTAGTTGCTTACAAGGAGCACATTTTGTCCTGGTCCTGAGGCCAGAGAGAAACTTCCCCATTGGGTCTTATAAAGATAAAATTATGTAATAAAATTTTTAAAATATTAAAAAATATCCCTGAAATGAACGCAAGATTGAATTTTATATGATTGTCCTTACATAAGTGGAAGACATGATACAAAACCACAGTTCAATAAAACCAATGCTATAAAAAGCCAATGCAGAAACGAGTCCTAGGACCCATGTGCCATGTGAGGCTGCCCTTCTTCCATCATGAACCAAAATCTAGTTCCAGAAAGCCATAAGTAAGGACCAATCCACAGCAGGTTGATGACAGGGTAAGAACAAGATAGGGCATTCTTCCTTTGAGACCAACCTAGTGGCACTCCTCACCCAAAGTCATCAGCTGTAGGATATATAATACTTTCTGTTCAAGAGGACTTTCTGCAATGACTGAGTGATGTTTTGATCTTCTTGATCTTCTGTGTGGAGCTATTTGATACTGTCCAATATGGCAGCCACTAGCCCCATATGACCATAAGGTATGTGAAATAGTAAGACTGAAGAACTGAGTTTACAGCTTCATTTATATTTAATTACCTTAAGTTTGTTTTTTTAAAATGTTTATTTATTTTTGAGACAGAGAGAGACAGAGTATGAGTGGGGTAGGGTCAGAGAGAGAGAGAGACACAGAATCGGAAACGGGCTCCAGGCTCTGAGCTGTCAGCACAGAGCCCAACGCTGGGCTCGAACCCACGGACTGTGAGATCATGACTTGAGACGAAGTCAGCCGCTTAACTGACTGAGCCACCCAGGCGCCCCTAATTACCTTAAGTTTGAAAACCCACAGTGGCTAATGGCTACTTTTTCAGACAGTGCAGTTCAAGAGAACCATGAGGTGGCCACCAAACTCAGCTTATTCCTGCTCTGATACTGGGCCCCTTGTGTTGCAGGTCTGACAGGGAGAGAAGATAAAAAAAAATTGCATTTGTCTGAGGAATGCTTTTGAGCA
Organism: Hyaena hyaena; assembly: GCF_003009895.1. Taxonomy (NCBI): domain Eukaryota; kingdom Metazoa; phylum Chordata; class Mammalia; order Carnivora; family Hyaenidae; genus Hyaena; species Hyaena hyaena. The sequence goes on from NW_024081147.1 coordinate 1,268,525, forward strand.
TGAGTTGGCAATGGCTTCTGTCAGGGATGATGGGGAATGAGAAATGTTGGGGCACATGGGGAGATGCCTTAACTGTTCCAAACACCCGCACTGGTCATGGGTCATAGGGCTTCTCCGAGCCCTTCAAGCCCGCAAAAAGGGCTACTTCTGCTGCACCCATCCTGATGGCTATGCTTGGAAAGAGGAGATCAATCTGGGATTGAGGGGCTTGACAAGAGCCAGGCTAGCGTCCGCAATGGCAGCTCTGAGCTCTGGGCTCAGCTTCATCCTTGTTTCCCTGTCCTTCTTTTTTTTTTTTTTTTTTTTTAATATTTTTATTTATTTCTAGGAGAGAGACAGAGAGACAGCATGAGCAGGGGAGGGCCAGAGAGAGAGGGAGATACAGACTCTGAAACAGGCTCCAGGCTCTGAGCTGGCAGTCAGCACAGAGCCCGACGCGGGGCTCGAACCCACGAACCGCGAGATCATGACCTGAGCGAAAGGCGGACGCTTAACCGACTAAGCCACCCAGGCGCCCCTGTTTCCCTGTCCTTCTATACCGTCTTATTTCACTTTTGTTATGCTGCTTATACTACAATTCATAAGCTTAACATATTTCAAAACTTAAAAAAATAGTATTTTAAAGAATAGTTTCCCAAATGTTAAGTTAACAAAAAATAATGGTAAGAGGTACTAAGCAAACCTCATTTCATAATACAGTCCCAGTTAAGGGAGGTAAAAATAAACCAAATTCTGTAGTCTCTTGCTCAACAATAAAATGTGTTTAAAGGGCAACAAATGACAAATTGCTCCGGCACGTACCAGAAATTTCTGAAATCTTAACTTCCAAAAGGATATTCTTTGGTGATGTAGAAGTAATGAGAAAATGTTTGGGAACAGCAGCAGACATTGGGCTCATTATTTGAAAATATATAAATTTTAAATGCTTGCAACATTTTTTTTTTCAAAAATAGTTTTTGCCGGGCAGAAAAATGACTTGCTCAGAAATGGACCCGTGTGATGCAGCTCAAGTACCCTTTTTATACATTGGCTGAAACCGGGGATTTCCCTAAATAAGATTATGTGATTTTTCATAATGATCATAAATATTAAGGTAAATGAAAAGCCATTACTCTCCCTTTTGTAGTAATATATTGTGTTAGCCAAAGAAAGGGATGTCAGATTCAAGCCTAATTACTTCTATTTCATTTCTGCTATATTTCTGTTTTCTTTATTGTTTTGTTGTCTGGGTTTCCAACCATTTCTTAAAAGATGCAATATTTCTTTATCAACCAGCAACAGAAACGATGCAAATAAATAATTCCTTATAAATTAAATGAAGTCAGTCATAAGAGTAGAGTGAAACAAATTATTGCTCTCTTCTAATAGCAAGCATGTGGGGGGAGGGAGAAAATTGATTAAATAAGAATATTTAGTACAGATCTTTCTGACTGCAAAGTCCTCCTGCTGAGAATTTCACATGCACCTGGGAAATAGTTGATTAGGGCAAGAGCTTCCTCAACTTGTCCAAAGAGCTTGTACCTATTTATATTTCCTGCCACTCTCACTTTTTTGGGTAAGGGTGAGACAGGTTTATCACAGACTGCTGAGTACTGTCCCTCTTTTTTGTTTTACATTGAAATAGAATTGACACTTAACATGGTGTACGTTTACAGTGTATGACATGTTGATTTGGTACAATTCCCACCACAGCATTAGTAACACCTTTATCAGGTCACAGAATTATTTGGGTTGTGTGTGTGTGTGGCAGGAATACTTAAGATCTAGTTTTTTAGGTACTTTTTTAAAATTTTTTAAAATTTTTATTTATTTCTAGGGAAGAGAGAGAGAGAGAGAGAGACAGCGTGAGCAGGGGAGGGTCAGAGAGAGAGGGAGATACAGACTCTGAAATAGGCTCCAGGCTCTGAGCCGGCAGTCAGCACAGAGCCCGACGCGGGGCTCGAACCCATGACCTAAGCAAAAGTCGGACGCTTAACCAACTAAGCCACCCAGGCGCCCCATCTTTTAGGTACTTGGAAGTTCAAAACACAGTGTTCTTGACTATAACCGACTATAATCACTATATCTCATTTGTTCTCAGGTTTTATAGTGCGTCAACTTTATCCACGACACTCACAACTTTAAAAAGTATATTCATGAGGTCCTGTATTCATATTTCCTTTTCTAGATGGAAAGTCCTAATCCTTTCTGTATTATTTCTGGGAGGGGATTCTGCTCTCTAATATTTGCTTGAGGAGTTAGAGATGGAAGAAGGAGATATTTGGAATCTACTTTTGCCGATGGGGGAGGGGGGCTCAGCTTTCTGAGGAGGCCAGTAGGCAATGTCCGCCCCATAGTTTGGTGGGCGCAAAGTTAATTTTTACAATGCTCTGTAGCTCTGAATCCTGGTTCTGCTACTGCATGCCCTGGGCAGTAGCTTCACCTGGCTCTGCTTTGGGTTTCTCATGTACAAAATGGGGCTATCTTTCTCATAAATGAGAATGTGAGGTTTCCATTGGGTAGGAAGTTCCATTGAAAAGTCGTGACCCATAACAATCACTGACTCAGTAAATGACAGCCCTGCAGTCCCCGGCTACACTCTAGGGGGACAGAGACGGCACTGGGCCAACAATGTGGTCTTTCCTTCCTACGTGCAGTTCTCAACAGACTAGTTCAGTGGTGGCTGACAGGCCCGAATGGTGTCACCGAGACAAAGTTCTCAGGCCAGGGCTTAATACATCATCTAATTGAGTCTGGACGTCCCTCCACAAATGTGGTCTTAACTGATCAGTCGGGAATTTTTCAATCAATGCCAATGAATCTGCCGCTTGGGGGCTCTCCATATCCCCCCAAAGAAAGATGAAGTCATCGGCATGATAAGACCCCTTGCTTTTCCCTTAAGAGAAAGCAGCTTTGTCCGAAACAGTCCTTTCCTTTTGCTAATAGCTTCCTTGCCCCACCCTCCTTCTATAAAGACCTTCCATTTTGTACAAGTCCTTGGAGCACCACTCTCCTCGCTAGATGGGATGCTGCCCAATTCATGAATCGTTTAATGAAGCCAATTAGATATGTTTTTTTTAAAAAAAGAAGGAAAGGAAAGTGATGGCCAGCCCATTCTAGTTCCTGTGGGTTCTTGGCTGCTTGAGAGAATGAACTGCCTTTATGCACAAAGAACAACGTGGCTTCTTATACGGCACTGGTGCCGGGCTCTCTCTGCGTCAGAACGCAGTAGGTGTTGCCCACTCTGCTGGCACTGATGGTGGGGAAAAGCCGATGCTCCTCTTCTCTCCTTCTCCTTCTGCATAATGTTTTCTCTTCTTCTGCCTGGATCTCCAGAGGATTCTTTTTGAAATTGGGGTTCTGAAAATGTATCAAAATGTGTCTCAGTGTCGACCCTTCTGTATCATTTTTTTTCCCAGGATGCAGGTTTGTTGAATGAATGAATTCATTCATTCGGCAAGTATATATTAAGCACCTACCACGTGCTGTGGGTCTGTCAGTGAACAAATCAGACAAAAGCCTTATCCTTACAGAGATGATATTCTCATGTAGAAAGAGAATCAGTAAGCAAAGTATAAAGAGGGACTTATACAGTGTTTTGGAGGGTGATCGTGCTCTTGAAGAATGTAAAGGGCCTGCAGGATAGAGGCGGGTTGCGTTTTTAAATAGGTTGGTTCAGGTCTGAGTGGAAAGTGACATTTGAGCTAAGAGTTAAAGGAGATGAAGGTGAGAGCCATATCATTATCCTGGAAGATAGAGGGCCAAGCAGAGGGAGAGGGAGAGTGGCGGCGAAGTATCAAGGAGGCCTTCCTCATGGCAGTGGCAGAGAGGGGAGGGGAGGAGAGAGGGGATGTTGGAGAGTCCTGGGGGCTGTATCCCCCAGGAATCTGTGGCTAGTGTGACATGAGTGACGTGAAAGCCACTGCAGGGTTTTGAATGGAAGAAGAATCTGATCTCCTTTATGCTGTAAAAGGAACATTCCAGCAGCTGTGTTAAGAATAGACTAGGGTACAGGAAGTTTCAGCTCCTCCTTTTCTTCAGAAACACTTTTTAACAATCCACTATATCTTTCATTGCTTTTGTTCAATAGATTCTGGCATTTTCTTCAGAAATAAGAGCTATACGTATCTTGATTCTCTTGGTCAGTGTTTTACATCAATCATCTATCATTTCTACAGACCACTCCTCTCCCAATTTTTTTCGTAAGATTTCCTCAAATGTGTTCGCTGTTTAGTTACACATTGACAGAGAGTTATTCAGGGATTTGAGTATGTTCGTCACTGCACTATGATAGAAGGTACAGAGGGGAGCAGATGACAAAGCTCCTGTGCTATGGACGCTTGCCTACCAATGGGGGTGACAGACAACACACCACGTAGACAAATACACATGGTGATTTCATATGGCAACAGTGCTCTAAAGAATATAAAATGGGAGGAATATTCTAGAAGGAGATGGCAGAGGAACATTAGACACTTGGGTCAAAGGAGGTCTCCCTGAGGTGATCTCCAAACTGAGACCCAAGTGATAAGAAGAAACCAGCCATGTTCGTTGGCAGGCAGAGATCCATGGAGGCAGCTGGAAATAAAAAGAAGGGAGACCCCGGAATGGGCTCACCATGTTTGAGGAACGAAGGGAAGGCAGCAGTGGGCAGCAGGTTCAGAGAACTAGGCCAGGAGGGAGAGTGGATTTCATATTCATGGTGAGGGTCATCACTGAGGGGTTTTGAGCAGGACACGGATGTGATATGATTTACGTTGCCAACAGGCCAGGGGAGGGCAGGCTTTCTTGAACAAGACACGAAAAGCAAATCCTAATGGAGAAGATATACAAATCACACTGCATTAAAATAAAAATTAAAAAAACCCTATTATCAAAAAACATGATTTAAAGAGTGAGTCAACAAAAAAACATAAACCCAACCAGTGATGGGTATGTAGAATATAGAAATATTTTTCCTCAAAATCAACAGGAAGGAAACAAGTCAATAAAAAAATGGGTTAAAGATACAAAAAGGAAAATGGAAGTTAATGAGCAGCTGAAAGATGCTCACTGTGATTGGTGTTTAGATTTAGAAAGGTACAAAAAACTATTTCATACCCATATGACTACTAAAAATTATTAGACTTAATATACATTTTTTTAATGTTTTATTTTTTTATTTCTGAGATAGACAGCATGAGCAGGGGAGGGTCAGAGAGAGAGGGAGACACAGAATCTGAAGCAGGCTCCAGGCTCTGAGCTAGCTGTCAGCACAGAGCTTGACGTGGGGCTCGAACCCACGAACTGTGAGATCATGACCTGAGCTGAAGCCAGACGCTTAGTGGACTGAGCCACCCAGGCACCCCTAGACTTAACAATATAAAGTGTTGGAAAGGATACAGAGTAATAGGAGCTCACACACTGCTGGGGGTTAATAAACTGGTGAAACATGTTTTGGAGAATGGATTTGTAAGGTCAAGAGAAGCTGAAGATGCTCATTCTCTTCAGTCCATAAATTCCACCATAGCATATGTATCTTAGATAAGATCCCTTTCCAGCATGTGCTGCAAGGAAATATCTGAAGTACGCTGACAGCAGATGCCTCAGGTTTGGCTGACACAAGAGAGCATGAAATGTTGTTCGGGCCGCTATAACAAAGCACCATTTAAGACTTTGTGGCTTGTAAACAAGTATTTATTTTTCACAGTTCTAGAGGCTGGAAGTTGGAGATCGGGGTGCCTGTTATGCTCAGGTTCTGGGGAGACCTTTTCCAGTTGCAGATATTGACTTCTTGCTGTATCTTCACATGGCAGAAGGGACAGGGGAGCTCTCTGGGGTCTTTTTTTTTTTTTTAATGTTTGTTTTTGATTGAGAGAGAGACAGAGAGAGAATGTGTGAGTGGGGCGGGGACAGAGAAGGAGCAAGACACAGAATCCAAAGCAGGTTCCAGGCTCCGAATTGTCAGCACAGAACCCAATGCAGGGCTCGAACCCAGGAACCGCAAGATCATGACCTGAGCCAAAGTCAGACACTCAACCAACTGAGCCACCCAGCCCACCCTCTCTGGGGTCTTTTTTAAAAGAACATTAAGCACATTCATGATGTCTCCACCCTTATAACCTAATCATCTCCCAAAGGCCCCACCTCCAAATAACATCACCTTGGGGGTTAGGTTTCAACACATGGATCTTGGACAAGACAAAGATTCAGTCAATAGCAATAGATAGAACTACTTGAAATAATGTAAAAGAAACTAATATACACAGAAAAATGGATAAATTATTTTATATGTTTGAAATGCTATACAGTAGTAAAAACTGAATGAATAAGAGTCATAGGTATCAAAATGGCTTAATCTCACAAGCATACTATGGAAGGAAGGAAAACAGTAGAAAAATAGATCTAGTGTGATACTCATAAATGAAGTTTAAAAATATACAAAAATTTTATGTTGTTTAGAAAATCAAATGCAGGAAGCCTGGGTGGCTCAGTAGGTTGAGCATCCAACTCTTGATTTAGGCTCAGGTCATGATCCTGGGTTTGTGGGGTCGAGCCCCACAGCACTCAGCGTGGAACCTACTTGAGATTCTCTCTCTCTCCCTCTGCCCCCTCCCCCACTCTCATACTTTCTCTCTCTGTCTCTCAAAAAAGAAAAAGGAAATCAAATCAAAAACAAAGGTAAAAATATATCTATATGTAAATGACAAACACAAAATTCAACCGAATGCTTACCTTTGATGGTGAGGAAAGGGAGAAAAATGAAGGAGGACTACCCAAAGGCTTTTGCTAGTTTGAAATACTCTATCTCTTAAGCTGCTCTGTGAGTATATGAGTATAGATTTGGGGGGGTGGGTTTGCTGTTGGTTTTACATTACAAAATGTTATTATGAAATATTTAAGATCCACAAACAGGTATAAAGAAAAAATATCTCTTAATCTGCTTGTGGAAAGTGGCAAGCAAGAGTGAAAGCAGAGATGACCAGTGGGGGGGGTTGACTAATGCAATCCAGGCAAGAAATGATAGAGATGGAGGGGAAAAATCAAGGTGGTGCCAACCAGACTTGATGATGCATTAATGGAGTGAGTTGAAGAGAGGAATCAAGTAGGACCCCTTGACATGAAGAATAGAATAACATAGGAGTACTTATGAGATCAAGAACACCAGGAGATAAAGAGGTTTTGGGGGTGCATGCAGTTCCTAAAGTTCAGTTCAGAAAACATTAAGTTTGAGATACATAGTAAACACCCAAGTCAGAACATCAGGTTGACAGTAAATGAGTGAAGAGCTCAACAAAAGACAAATGCTTTTGAAGTCATTAACATGTAGATGGCAAGTGAATACTTGGAGATACGCACTGGATAAAGTAGAAGAAACCCAGGAATGATGAGTGGGCATTCTACTATTGGCTGAGGAGCTAAGACAGAAGATTGAAAAAGAATCAAGTGATATCAGAAGTCAAGAGACAGAATATCAAGAAGGGAGGTGTTTGGGGCGCCTGGGTGGCTCATTAGGTTAAGCATCCAACTTCAGCTCAGATCATGATCTCGTGGTTCATGGGTTCCAGACCTGCCTCGGGCTCTGTGCTGACAGCTCAGAGCCTGGAGCCTGCTTCAGATTCTTTCTCCCTCTCTCTCTTCCCCTCCCTTGCTCACACTCTGTCTCTCTCTGAAAAATAAATAAGCATTAAAAAATTTTTTTAAAAAGAAGGGAAGAGTCGATCCTGCTGAAGTCAAGTAAAATTCAAGGAGAGAAGTGTCAACACAGAAGTGGGTGGATATCTTCACAAGAGCTGTTTCAGTATTGTGGTCAGGGCAAACTATGGATTGAATTGAGCTCAAGAGTAAATGGGAGGAGACAGGGATGGATTAACCCACCTATAAAAAATAAACAGAACACTAATACAACAGAGGGCCTTCATGATACCCTTGCCTTTCTCATTTCCCTCCCATCTCAGAGTGAATCACTGTTTTGACGTTGGTGAATATCCTTTCCACCACATTTTTGTATTCCACTACATATGCATATGTATATAATTAAAATGCTTTCTGTTCCTGAAGTTTTTACAAATGCTGTCATATTTGACATGTCCATGTGCAACTTGACTTTTTCACTCCATGATATAATCACATGACACCTGTGGATTAGTAGATTAGCTATTTTTTACTGCTTTATAGTGGTATGCTGTATCAGTGTAAGACAATTTATTCCTTTATTCTTCTATTTATGAATAATTAGTTGGATTTCCATTTTGACGTGACTCTTTGGACTCATGTTCAAAGTTTCTCTTGTTCACAAACTTGAATTTCTCAATTTCTATATTAGAGGTGTCTCAGTCTGCTCAGGCTGTCATAATAAAATACTGCGGATGGTGGAGGGAGGACTCAAACAGTGGAAATTTTTTTTTCCTACAGTTCTGGAGACCGGAGTTTGGAGATCAGGCCAGCATAGTCACTTTCTGGTAGGAGCTCTCTTCCTGACTTGTAGACAGCCACCTTCGTGCTGTGTTTTCACATGAGAGACATCTCTCAGTCTCTCTCCTTTTTTCTTACAAGGCCATGGTCAACCACCTCCCCAAGACCCTATCTGCAGCTACAATCACATTAGAGGTTAGAACCTCAACATATGAATTCTGAGGTGGTTGGAGACACAATTCAGTCCATAGCAATGTGTTACGGGCATTTTAAAATTCACTAAATACTACCACATTGCTCACTGGAGTGGTTTGCTAATTTACACTCCCATAAACAGACTAAGTACTTACCATTTTAAATAGAAAATCAAAGAAATCAAAATGTAACATTTGTATAACATCTTGGGGACACAAACTGACATATGAAATTAGAAATGCCTAAGACATGAATGTGAATGGGATTCCAAATTCTAGAAGCCATTAAATCATAGACTATAAGGAACCACATCCTTGGTAGGCACCTTAAGTGATATGCAGGCAATGTCATAATCAGGCAGATGGACTGCACAAACACCACACGACTGTTGAGCATACAGCATTTCCCAGACATCTTCCCAACATGGAAATCAGTACAGTTGGAACACCTACATCATCTCATGAAGCTGCTGCTCTGTGGAATGCAAGCTGGGAAATACTAGACCAGAGAAATAGCAGACATACCAGTATGGTGTTTCAGATAGTCATTTTCTTAGCCCCTAGGACAAACACCACCTCTTACTGATGACATAGTATAAGAAGATTTTGGTCAAGAACTCATGAGGTTCAGAGTGCATTGAGCAGAGGAGCTGATCCTTTGTTGATTTGACATTTTGGTTTCTATGACTGGATTCTTGCTAAGGTTCCAAATGAATGGTACCTTGTTGCCTTCTTTTGAGCCATTGGGTCTCTTGGTTTTGTATCTATTACTGCAACCCTCTAGAATGGGGCCTATTTTGATCTTCTCTTCCTTTCATGGGATAGTCTTGCCCATCTAGCTTGACCTTCTGTCAGCTCCCTCATGCAGCACTCACACCCCTGGCCCAGTTTCTGCCTTGTGCCTTCAGTGTTTTCAGGCTACCCTTGGTCTGACCCATGTTGCTGTCCTACTCACTCAACAAATGTGGGATGAGGTCCTATTGAAAGCTATGAAGAATGAGATGAACAAGAAACACAGAAGTGAATTGTGAGTGCAGACATGAAGGATAGAGGAGTGTGGCTCAGGCTCTAGGTGAAAGATAGGAGTTTAGCAAAAGGGTCATAGGTCTGGAATGGGTGAGGGATGGTAAGTTACATAAAGCCAAATGAGAAGACTGAGGACAGGGAACAAAGGACAGACCCAGCACCAGGTGCTACCAAAAAAAAAAAAAAAAAAAAAAAAAAAAAACATAGACATGGCAAGCTAGCATGCATCCATAGAGTTGCTGTAGTATTCGTGGCAACTGAAGGAAACACAGTGTCCAGTTGAGAGGACTGTGGCTTGAGATGACATACACGACATAGCAAAGGATCCCAAGAGGCAGAGAAGAACAGTAACAGTGGGATGCAGAGCAGGCAATCCTCAAGAAGTTGGCAGCAAGGTCAATGGCATCAAGCAGATCTGTATGAGGAAGCTGTCCCCACCACCCAGCTGGGGCTCAGGAAAGAGAGATGCAGGCCCTGGAAGGGGAAGTGGGATGGTAAAGGTCCTTTCAGGAGTCAGAGGCAATGAGAGAGCTCACCAGGAACCCAGCATCCATGTATAGGAGGGTAAGAGCCCTGGGGCCTAGGCCAAGTTGGACCTCAGTATTAGAACCAGAGCACCCCAATGGGGGTATAACTACTGAGTAGTTCCCGAAGACTGACTTATCTGTCATTTTAGATTGAGATGGTCCTGGGAGACGAGGGTGGCTCTCCCTGCAGGTGGGGATCAGTGGGTCACAGCCGTGGCTGGGAAGAGAGACCATGGAGGAAAGGAGTCAAGTGGTATGATGGGAACTAGCTCCACTCTGGGGTCTCATAGACCTTCCCCCGGGATGCTCAGCCCTCCCATGAAGGGAGCTACATTTGCAGTTGAGAGAAGCGGAAGGGGACAGATGTTAGCAAGTAGAACAAATTCATTGATCAATATGATTAAAAGCAGCTAAATAGAAAATGTGGGAAGCCAAATTGTTTTCAAAAGCAGTTTGCAATGTTTATACACGCTGCCACAGCCTTATGGTTGTTTTCCAAATATTGTGTCTTGACCAACATAGATCCAAGTAGGAATCATATTTTGTATTTCTTAAATTACAAAAGCAGGGGCATTAGGTGGGATCTGTTGACAACTGCACAAATGTGATCAAATACTGACAAGTTCTTTGTTCCTCTCGGCACGCTGGGCTGCCTTGCACAGGCATTTCAAGACTTTAATTGACCTTAGAGTAAACTAAATTGAGAGCCCTTTAAAAAAAAAAAGCTTACTAAAGAAATACTGTCTATCGGTTTTATCAACCACAAACTTCTATGAGATTCTGGTAGCTTCTTTTAACAGCGCCCCCCACAAAGGGTGAAATAGATGTCACACGAAATGGGGGGGGGTGTTTACTGAGGACCATAATTGGGCTTTTGGCATGTATGAGCCCTTTTGCTCTTTTCTGCAAGTCAGCTGGTTCAGTGACTTTAAATAATAATAGTAATTATAGTCTATGTCTAGACCGCAGCCTTCCCCCTTTGTATGATGAGAGCTGCGTAAGTCTTTTGACTTGCATGTTCACAATTCCTCCGGAAATAGAGGAAATATTGGTTGCCATGCAGAGGTTCTCGTATCTTCAGTTGGGGAAGGGGAGGGAAGCAGCACATCTCCCTGACTCCACAGCTATGTTGGGGTCCCAATGTTCGGTACCAGTGATACGGGGTGTGGCCCTTGTGCCCGGCGCTGCTTTGTATCTACAGATTGCCCGTATTCGATTGGATCGAAGATGTCACCAATTTAGGGCGTGCCGTTATTCTATGTACCACTGATTTTGAAAGTTGCTGCCAGTGCGAATCGTGAACTGCTATCCGTGCTAAAGCACGCCCTGCTTTTGGCGATGTGAATACGTGAACAAGAGATGGAGAATGTATCTGAGAGTAGACGAAAAATAGTATTTATGCTATTCTGTGCCACTTCCCGGAGAAAAATGAGCAGGAACCTTAACAGAGCCTTGAACTTTTAAAGGCAAAAATAACATTGCAGGGAAAGCTACTTTTCAGCAAAAGTCGATAGGAGCCTGCAGAAAGGACTTGGCAGGAAGGATGAAGGGGTTTCTGGCATGCATCAGCGTCTATCCTGGTCTCTCTGTGATGAGGAAGAAGGGCCTGCACAAGAGTGGGCGGGGCGGTGTCTGGGCCCCAGCTTGCAGTCAGATGGCAACAGGTGCTCTGTTGCTGGGAGCATTGATCTTCAGGCCGGGCTTAGGGCGGGCCCCTGTGGCCCATCTCATCACCTGTCATCTCTCCAGGAACCTGTGTCCCGTTCCCCCTCCCTATGACCACTCCAATCAGAAACCATCTCTTCTTACGAACTCATACGTTTTTGAAAAACACTTCGCAAAATTCTTTCTCACGGTGTCCTCACTGATCTCTCACGGCATATGACCCCCTCTCTCCCCGGATATATTAATGTAAGTCCCTTTTGAGCTTGCTCATTCGGGCACCTCTGTCCTTAGTTCTTGCTCTGTGCAGGGCAGGGGCTCAGTAGGAGTTGAGTATTGAACTAATGTTTTCTTTGCATCCTTCCTATATCCTTCTTTCCAGGACTTGCCATCAGGCTGGCCATCTCTGAGTCTAATGAGTCTATAAACCAACGGGACTGACCTTCAAAGGGAAAGAACCAGAAACTTCTCTCCATGTCAAGGACATTATGACGATGGCCTTAGACATCTTCCTTGTCCGTGTTTGGAGCCTCTGGTTCTTCTGGTCAAGGCTAGGAAGAGGAAATGGGAATTCGTGGGAAAGGTGGGGCTGTTCCATTCAGGGTTCTAATCCCACACCCGGGGAACTGCCAGCTTGCAGATCCCATGTTTGTGCTGACTCTCTCCAGCCATAAGTCTCACAGCAGAAAGCCTGTTAGCAGGTGACCGTCTCCATGGTCTTTCCAATACAGGGACTGTGTGTTTTCATTTTGAGACCAAGGCGATGGCGCCCTGCTCTGTTCATGCCCCACCATGGTCAGAACAAACAGAATCAAATGAAAACAAAAGGTAGCTTTCTACGTGATAAAGAGTCCAACTCCAACTATAATAATTTGGAGCATCTTCTGGGAGAAAAAAAAACCCAGCAACCAAAAACCTAACCCCCAAACAACAAACTCCCTGCCCCCAAAATGAAAATCCCTGGCCTCTATCTGCATGAGTTTCCATCAGGTTCTTTCTCAAGGAGAAGGTGCACTGAGTCTGGAAAGCAGCAGTGTGAATGCCCGAAAAAGATGAGAAAGGGCCTGCAGCCCTCAGGGAGCAAGGCCCAGGGGGTTCAGAGCTCTCCCTTGGGGTCACAAAGGCTTGGCTTTGGTCTAAACTCTGCTGACCACTGCCTGAGCAGTTTTCAGAAGTGCCTTAGTCCCTCTGAACCTCAGTTTGCCCTTCTGTGGTGACACTAGAGTACTTATTCTGAGAGTAGACCGTGTCAGGCCCTAGACTGAGCAGACAGGCTTCATCAAAGCCTAGGAGGTAAGTAGCATCATCACCCTCATGCCCAGGTCATCCTGCCTCAAGCGTGGTCAACTAGTCCATGCTTTGGGGGTTATGACAACCACCCTGTGGAACTGCAGTAAATCGATCTACAGCACCTTCCCTCTGGACACTCGACCAACTGTGGCCGTTACCCACCATCTAACACTTGTCCCCAATCCCGCCACTGGCCAGTCCTGTCTTTTGACTGATGGTGGCATTTGAAGAAAATGAGGAGCTATGAATCCGTTAGCACTGATAATCAGAAGAGCTTCCTCTTGATTATCTATAATGAATCAAAGGTGTCACTGATTTATTGCATGCAGTTTCACTTCCATTTGCACCGCCAAAAATTAGGCATCGCGAAGCCATTCACCATCACGTTGTCTCTTGTATGGATAAGAAGTTATTAATTTCCTAATCCTGTCTGATGTTTCACACACTGGATGTAGCTACTTTTGTCCACACAGAGAGCAACTCGGAAGGGTAAGCATTTCCTTCTTCTGATGTAAAATGACACTCTGTTTTGTCTTTTAAAAGGATATTCCTGGTAAGTAGCTCTTAAGAGTGTATTGTGAAATGAAGCCAAGGTAGTGGGTAGACTGGCAGCCCAGATATCTGTGGAGAATTAACTTGTCAAAATACAATCCAATTATTCGACACACTGCTTTTGTTTCCCTCCTTTGTCTTTATACCGTTCCAAATTTAGACCAAGTCAGGAAACATGAAAGGGGGCTGAGGGGTGACGTGAAGATGAAGTTGGTAAGTGAAAGAGTCTATCCTAGCCATCGCTGAGCATTGTGAAACTCCTCTTTTAAAAATTAATTCATTAGAACAATCAGGGGCGCCTGGGTGGCTTAGTCGGTTAAGCGTCCGACTTTCGCTCAGGTCATGATCTCGCGGTTCGTGGGTTCGGGCCCCGCGTCGGGCTCTGTGCCAGCTCAGAGCCTGGAGCCTGTTTCAGTCTGTGACTCCCTCTCTCTCTGACCCTCCCCTGCTCACGCTGTCTCTCTCTCTCCTAGAAATAAATAAAAATATTAAAAAAAAAATAAAAAAAATAAAAAAATAAAATAAAAAAAAAAAAGAACAATCAGTCACTTGTATTCGGCCCGTACCTGTAAGAATACAAAGAAATGGTACAAATGCGTAGAAGTCATAAGACACTTAAGTGTGTAGTTCCGTTTGTTATTTGGGTTGTTTTGGCAACACACAAAAGATGACTTGCTGAATTTTAAAAATGATGACAAATTACGTTGATATGATTACACCTTCAACTAAACAATCGGATGATTTCAGTTTGATTTCTGTGAGCTAAAGGACTTAAAATTATCCCCAGTTCCAGGTGTTTGTTCTTGTGAGTCAAACATCATTTGCTCTTTACATATTTCTATCAACATATCCTGTTATAATTTTTCTTATTGAAGTATAATTGATACATAATTGAAGCTCTTTAACTCTTGCTGCAAATCGTACCTTGATCCCATCTGAGCCAGCCTCTAGCCCCTGATGGAGGCTCCGTGCTCAGCCAAGCAAAGCTGCCATTTAAAACAGCATTAAAACCTTTTTTTGATGTTTATTTATTTTGAGAGAGGCAGAAAGAGAGCATGAGAGTAGGGGAGGGGCAGGGAAAGAGAGAATCTCAAGCAGGCTCCATGCTGTCGGCACAGAGCCCAACCTGGGGCTTGAACTCACAGACTGTGAGATCATGACCTGAGTTGAAATCAAGAGGTAGATGCTGAAACAACTGAGCCACTCAGGCGCTTTGAGAATGTTCATTTCCAGGCTCTGAAGCACTAACGGCGCACCCTGTAATATGCACTAGGCCGGAGAGCTAACTGTTACAGGAATATGGCCATGAAATATGAATGGCTGTGATTTCCCAAGTTAGAAATAGTGCCCTTTACTAAACTGCCTAGAAAAAACAATGTTTATTTAACTACATGTCTTTCATCTGACGAAATCCGTATCACTAGTTTCATCCAGCTACTTCAATATTGATCATTCGTTAAATCTGACAAATATAAAGCCAATCCTAAAAAGTGACGCCATTCTCTAACACAGTACATTATTAGTAACGTGTAGAGACAGTGGAATATGCTACAATAACGGAGATCATCACAACAGCGTAGTTTTAGAAAATATGTGTTTGGGTTTTGCTTGTGGTTTTGTTTTCATATTCAAACCCTTTGCCCAAAATGCAAGTTCCTGCTTGACTTCCTGGAGGCATGGATACGTACTTCCTTAGCGCTGTTTCCTTGGGAGTACAGAAGCTAACCAGAGTCCAAACAAAATATACAATAATACGGAATTCACATCAGAAAGGATTTGTGCACCATCCTTGCTGGGTGGCAAAAATGACAAAGAAAGCAAAGAGCCCTGGCCGGCCCCTCCTTTCCAGAGATGGCTGCGAAAAGCCCGTGTCCCAACCTTTGATGCTCAGTTCCCCAAAAAGCAAATAACAGAAATTATTCTGCACTGCAAGACCAACAGACAAGCGAGCTCCAAAAAAGGAGGCTTCCTGCTGCAACCCAGGTTTTGCTCCCAAACCACAGGACAGGAAGCAAAATGTTTCAGCAAATCACTTCCCCAGGAAGAGCTTTCTCCCTCCTTCCTGCCAGGGCTTCGATCCCTGAATATCACTTAGTTTTATCACACATGTTTGGATAATATATGTTCATTTCCGTGTGCGTGCCTTTCCATGCACACTGCAGATAAGCACCGGAGATTTCTCTGGGCACATAGATTCTTTCAAAGGAGACAGAGAAACAAGCTTGTATAGATTTGGGAGATCACCCCCTTTTTGCCCACGTGGGAGATTGATTACCTGTTTACAACTGAAATCTCCTCGGAACATTCTTCACTGTAGAACAGGCAGTTTACACGATGTTGCTGGTGTTTGCAGAGCCAAATAGCACGAAGACAGTAAAGAAAGGGACTGTCACATCAGACAGAAGATGTAATCTGCTCTTACATCTTTCCTCTCGGCGTGAGTGTACACATTTTATAAGCAGGGGAAAATCCTGCTAAAAGCCCTCTCCATGCCGCTTTAGGAACACTGAATAATGGCATGTCTGGGGCTTTCTGTACCATTTTCTGTAGTTGGATCCAGTCTGTCTTATCTTGCAACCCGTTCTAAACGCGAGTCAAAACTGACGTTGCCAAGCTTGACATTTCACTCCTGCAAAGTGTTCTAAAACTTGTGTTTCTTTCTCTCGTTTCTAAAACACGGTTTGAATATCTTTGCAGGAGCTTCGGTA
Source organism: Hyaena hyaena (assembly GCF_003009895.1). NCBI lineage: Eukaryota > Metazoa > Chordata > Mammalia > Carnivora > Hyaenidae > Hyaena > Hyaena hyaena. Next base: position 1,284,857 of record NW_024081147.1, read on the forward strand.
ACTGGGGTCTGGCTGAAGCCGAATGAAACGGCTTCATGCTGGCTGGAGTTCAGCAGTTAGCATTTTAGAAACCGTCTAAATGAGGGAGGGAGGGATCGCAGCTGAAATAGACAGGAATCTACATTCACATGGCCATCAAAGGAACAGAGAGAGCCGGCTGGCTGCGAGGGTCCCCGTGAGCTGCGGCGGGCCTCAGAAGAAATATCCGTGATCCACAGGAACATTGGCGGGGGCGAGGGGGAAAGCAAAGCTTTTCTCGGGGCTACTGTTCCAGGATGTCTCACTGGTATACAAAGGGATGAGAGAAACCGATCTCTGACAAGGACATTTGCTGCATCAAACCCAGTTTCAAGAGACTGCTTAAAATGAGTCTCTGCTGCTCCCGGTGGGGGTGTGGTGGGGGTGGGGGGCTGATTTACATGCAGGGGGTGGAAGGAGGCCACGGGGATGGCTCTAGCCCTCAAGGCTGGAACGGAGCAAGCAGTAGATGTCGAGGGCCTTCGACAGGAAAACCGAGCCTACGTGGTCTATGCCACTGAAACGCCAGGACAGCCTGGTACGTACGCTAGGAGTTCTATTAAAAAGCCAAGGCTGCTGCAAGCTGTGAGGTCCGTTCACCTGTTGCCAGTCCATGAAAAAGGCTGGCGCTTGAGCCCCGCAGCTCTGCAAAGGCTAATGAGAAGCAAACTTCCCCGCAGCTGTGCTACTGATGTGTCTCCCAGGCCTGGGGCTGTCACGCTGAGGAAGGGCACAGAGGCTGCAGGCCAATTACACAGGGAACTTTCAGCTCCAGCACTTGCCTGAAGGGACGCAGGTGAGGCAGGAAGAACCGGGGCTGCCGATGGTCAGGGGGGAAAGGTGCCGCCCTGTCCCCAGTGGGATGACAGAGAACAGTTAGCTCCTGGACAACAGATTAAGGACATTTTCATCTAAGTGCTCAAGATGAGATTTGACAATTTCCTAGCAAGTAACTAACTAAACAGTAAAGACAACAGTGGATTTAAATATCAATGATTTTAATAGGTAAAATTAGCTGACCTCTTAGAAAATAATTGAAATGAGATGGGAAGATGCCTACCTATTTCGAGAACTTGCTGGAAAAGATTTCAAAGGGTTATTGTTGTGTTTTTGTTTCCAGTAATAACAGCTCTACAAAAGCAATGTAAACTATGAATAGAAATAATAATATGTAGTAATCCAGTCTCAGGGAGAATGCTGAAAGCTCATAGTCCCGTTTCCTTTCAGTCCAATTTTAGATTTTCCTATACAAGAGAAATAACAAAGATTGTGGTGAAAATTCTTTTTCTCTCCCCTTTGAAAACCATTTACTCCATAATTAGAAATTTTGATTCCATACTAATGAAGTGATATGGATGCAGGGATATTTGAAATTCACAGCTAATTCATAAATAGTTATCTTGCCAAGAATTTTAGCTCCTACCCCAATAGACTTCTCTATATAGAGCACAGGAATGAAACTAGCCAAACTTTGCACTTGGCTAGTTTAGCTTTTTTGTGCCTATTGGGGTTGGCGGGGGGGCGGGGGGGGGGCGGTGAACTGACACAGAGGTGAATCCAGCCAAGTCATGATTGTTTCAGCCAGAGGAAGACTCATATTGGGATGCCCATTGTGGGGGTCAGGAGACTCTGGTGGGCATTACTAGAAGCCAAGCCCTGGTGCCAGTGGCTAGGAAATTTGGGGGTGTGGGGGTGTAATCAGGTCTAGAGAGGCAAGATCCTCATTTTATTCTAGTAAACAACTATTTCCCTATTCCAGAGGAGGTCATGATCATATTCCCCCTGCCCTGAGTTACCCCAGGACCAGATAACTAGAAATCACCCCTGTATAGCCCATGAGCCCATTAGAAGTATTCAAACTCTCTAAGTTGACTCAGTCTACCAACCCTGCCTGGCCCATTCAGGGAAAACCTCATACAGGCTCTAGGTCATGCTCTCCCTCTTCATTTCTGTCTCCTGATGGACTTGGTACTTCTCATATGGCCCTCCCTGGCTCCGTGTGCTTCCTGGCTCTATGAGTGTAAACGTCTTCCTGGCATCTGTGAGTGTAAATGTCTTCCTTCAGGACAGATCATTTCTGTGTCTTCTGTCCAATTCTACCTGATCGAGACAAATTCCCAGCACTTTCTAACACAACAGGGTAAGTGACCACGTGAGACTGGCTGGGAGCTCACGGCTGTCCTGTTCCTGTGCTCTGCCCGTGCAGAGGATCAGGTAGGTGGACCCTTGAGCTGCAATTCCAGTGACAGGGGTGGGGTATCCAGGAATCTGCATGTAATTCTGCTGAGGGGTATCTGAGTATCGGAGCTGACGAACATGGCACTAGGAACACCCAGCCCTGGAAAGCAGGACTGGTAGAATCAGTTCAAGAAGAGAGCCTTTGCTTAAAATGCACTTTTTCATGCAGCATTTCCCCTTCTGGAAGTTTATCGTAGGGAAATAACTAGATGTGCATGAATATCCTTGATAATCTTTTTATATTGCACATTCTTTGTAATAAAAAAAGAAGTCAGCCTCAATAGGCTGCGATAGGAGATTTGTGAAGGATATAACGATACCGTCACACAATGCACTACTTAGCAGTCACCTGGCATCGTGTTTGATGTCATACACAAATAATAATAAGATATGTTAATTAAAAATCAGTTAATAAAACAGTATTATGATACAATCCCTTTTCATAAAATAGACATGGGCAGATACACAGAGATTGAAAGCTAGGGTTATCGCTGGGTCATGCCGTTACACTTACTTCGTGCGTGTGTTTATTTTCCTGCATCTTCCAAATTCTGCATAGTGAACGTGTATTACGTTAGGCATATATTAGGCATACAAGCTGGGCTGTGCTTAGAGCAGGACAGGAAAAACACCGAGTACCCAGGAGATTCCTGTAGAAGGAATGTGGACAATGAGATACCCCTCCCCCACAAAGGCCAGAGAAGTTCTGCACTGAGAGCATTGCAAACAGTGAGTGCTCAAAACGGCCAGGCAGGGTGGTCTCAGGACAAAGCGTGGCACAAGTTTATTTCCAAACCCCACTCACTAGTGGGTAAGAGGTGCCGATACGGGGCTCCCTGACTCTGAGATGAGGTCTGGAGTCACCGGTGACGGGAGGCTCCCCTGGCCACAGGGGTGTTATTGAGTCTGGGCAGAGACAGGTGCTGCTGGGGCAATGCTCCAGTTGGTATAGAGAACTCATAATTAGCAGCAGCAGGGTTATGAAGCAAGGAGCCCAAAAAAGAAAGAAGGGAGGAAACATAACCCGCCAGCCAAGGGCGAGAATAATCCGCCCACCAGATCATCAATCCCTTAATAACCAAGGGGTGATGATACTTACATTAAATACACTTTAAAAGGAATGAATGCAGCGACCATGATAAGAATACAATCATTTGCAAAAATGGTAAACCTCAGAGCATAGGCTAGTTAATCCATCTGCAAGGAAAGGAAATCAATATTGATCCATTCATTTCAAGTTAAGATCTCTATTTTCATTAGGAAACCATTCTTTCTTTCTCAAATTTAAGGACGTAGGTAGCACTGGCTGTCTCTTTTCAATCCTTCCAGGGTGCTGAGGGGAACACAGACCTGAGAAACTCAGGTGCATTTGAAATGAATGCTCAGAAAAGACTTGCTTGTCGCCTGTAACTGAAGTCCTGTGGTATTTTTCTAATCACAAAGAATTGCTATTAAACTGTGGGTACCCCAAATTTTAAGGCTGCTAGATTTACGAGGCAGCTACTTCATGACAAATAACCTGTGACAATTTCCTAACATCGGGTTCAGAAACCTCATTAGACTACGCGTGAGGTGCAGCTGAAGCGCTCCCTGGTTTCCGAGAGTTTGTGAAAATGTAATTAGGCAAACCACAGGCGGCTGCAAATGTGATGCTTTTGCTCCAGACGGGTGGAGTCTCAGGGTGTTCCAGAGCTTTCACGGGGACGGTTTACTCTCGGTGTCAGCAACTCACACATACTCCTAAGATGGTCTTTTTTGCTCTTGAGGGAGAAAGCACTGCCAAATGGATGGATGAAATGATGGATGACAGCCCGGTTCCGTTCTAGCCCCGTGTGTGCCATCAAATGCTGGAACGCTTTAGGGGCTACAAAATAGGTGCGTGGTCATGGTCACCGATGCCTGCACCCTTGTAAGATCTGTCTACTGGATTGGATGTGGGTTCTAAGCAGAAAATAGTGTCTGATCGCTGGAGAGCTAATGGCCACTGCGCCGCCATGCACATGCAGTCACGGCCCTTCCAGGAGCGAATCTTCTTAAATGGATGTCACATCTCCATGTTGGTGAAGCAAACGGTAATGGGGCAGGCAGATGAGAAGCCAACACACTGTTTAGACTGTGGATGAAAAGTTCCTGGTGAAAGGCAACCGTGGCAGTGTGCTATGATGAATGAAATGCTTTGGAACCTAAACGGATCTGAGTTGAGCCCTAGATACACCATCTACCATCTTCACGATCCATCTAGATGCGATATATTTACATGCTAGTTAGTATCTCTGAGCCTCTGTTTTTCTCCTGTCAAATTAGGGCAATAGTATTTTCCTTATGGAGTTTTAGTGAGAATTAAATGCTATAATATATGGTGAGATTATTTTGAGGAGAATTAACTGATGTGTACCCCCCAATTCTCTCTCTCTCTCTCTCTTACACACACACGCGCGCACACACACACACACACACTGCCTTTTACCTTCTCGATGTTTTAATGATCCGCTAATACTGAGGCCTCTTAATCCCAAATGAAAGTTGAACCAGAAAAAAGGAAAAGTCAAATTCTCAGCTTTTAATGGAAATAAAGCAAATTGAAACAAAACGGAACAAACAACCCTCATTCTCCCAGGAAACTGTGAGAATACTTATTCTGTCGGCTCTCTTAGTCCGTTCCTGTACACTATACTGCAGAAGGGAGCAGACTTAGGAGTATGTACAACCAAAGAAGGTCCACTGGTCCATTAGGAACCCAGTCTCATGAGACCAAAGTTTTCCCTCCTGAAGTACAGAGGCCAGGCAATAACTGTGAGAAAATGACCCGCTCCTTTATCAATACTAGCTTTTCTCTTTCTCAGCTACCGATTTTATTCCTCAGCCCATGCCCCTCCAAGTGGGCATTTAGCATTGCCTGACAGTTTTGATTATCACAACCTGGTGATGGGGGTGTGAGGGGGTGCTCCTCATATCGAGTGGGTACAAGCCAGGGATGCTGCTCAGTATCCTACACACACAGGATAGCCCCCTTCCTCCACAACAAAGAATTATTGGATCCAAGATGGTACTAGTGCTAAGCCGAGAAATCCTTATTTCAATCAGTACTCTGCACCCTTAGTTATAGGTCAAGATCATGCTGGGGAGTTTTAACAAAATGTGTAAGCCCCCTCCTCTGGAATTCTGATATAATAGCTTTAAGGTGGGTCCCACCGTTTCGTTTTTTGTTTGTTTGTGTATTTTTCCAATTTTGTGTGTATGTGTGGTAAAATACACAAGACATACAATTTCCCATCTTAATTGTGTTAAGTCTACAGTTCAGTGGTATGAAGTCCATTCACATGGTTGTGCCACCATCATCCCCCACCATTTCCAGAACTCTTTTTCTCTTGCTCAACTGAGACTGTGCCTATTAAACACTAATTCCACATTCTCCTTCTCCTCTCCCTCCAGCCTCTGGTAACCACCATTCTGCTTTCTGTCCCTATGATTTTGGCTATTTTGGATACCCCCTATAAGTGGAACCATATAGCATCTGTCTTTTTGTGTCTAACTTACTACACTTGGCATAATGTCCGCCATGTTCATCTACATTGCAACCTGTATCAGAGTTACCTTCCTCTTAAAGTTCATTGTATAGATACACATTTGGTGTATCTATTCATCCATAGACAGAGGGGTCACGATAGTTGGAGCCAGGAAGAGTGAGGGTAGTGCCAAGAGAAAAAAATGAATTCCCACCCTCCACTTCTTTGCTCTAGTGTGCAGGATGGGATCAGAATGACACCTGGGGGTCCCTCTGGGACTGACCTGCTCATCGAGTGAGGGAAATCAAACTTTTTTTAGGGCCCCAACCTTTTTCTTCTGTGTGCTTAACCGTGCCCTGAAGAGTTTACTTACGTTGGCTCATTTGGTGTTATTTTCCTCCCACAGCGTAGCTCGCCTGGGTTCCAGGTCTGACTCTTATTGGAAGAGTTGGCGGTGCTGCTAGAATCTAAACATCACATTCAGACGTTCCAGCGAGGTGCCTCACAGGTAAGTGTTGTCATAGTGTGAAAGATTCAACGCTTCACTAGAGCAATGATTCGTAACCCAATATATTATAACCATCCATGCAAGCCTGATGAAGTTACGGACCCTGGCCTCGGAAAACCACTCCAGTGGCCCCCACGCACCTAACACTACCTTTTCAAGATGGCCTATTCTCTCAGGTCCACCCACAATTACATCTTGGTTAGAGCACACGTACAATTCTTTGTCCCTGTACCCTGTAATACTTATTTTGTGAGGCCATGAATATACTTTAGCCCTTCTCCGGCTTAACTTTCTAAATTACCCTCCTGAATTTTTTGACAGTTGGGTGAAATAAGATAGAGGAGAATAGTTCAGGCTGACTGTCAGACAGAGTACTTTATTTTAATGGTTATGGACTGGTAAATTGTAATACATTTTTCTTCTCTAATCTTTATGCATTGAACATGTCCAAAATACAAATAGTTATTGCTGGTGTTAGTGCCCAGCTCATATTGTTTCCAGTGGGGCATGAATCCTGTGGGTGAAAATAACCTGTTCTTCTTTCTGTATATCTTGACTATTACTTTAAAAAGCCCTGGAGGTAGATTATAATCCTTTCCTTCCCTGGTACTCTGTGTTATTTTGCTGCAAATCCAAGCCTCGCTCCCAGAACATAAATGAAGTTTACTGCAAATGAGACTCTTATAAAACCTTTAAAAAAGACCATCTTAATGTGAAGGTAATCCTTTAAGAAAAAAATTTAAAAAAAAAAAAAGCTAATCATACCCTCAGATGGAAAACGGATAAAACTGAGAAGCACTAATGGGTTATAGAGTTTATCACTTGTGGCTCATATGGCCCAGTCCTATCATAGTCAGAAGTAATCACATTGCTTTATGGCACCTCTGCTGCCCGTATGGTCTCAGCCCAGTTCCTAATTCAAGTGCCCGGTGATACGAAAGCTATCGCCCACCACCATGGGCTCAGGAGGGAGCAGTCACGGCAGCCGGGCCATTCGCCCTTTCTTCCAGTGAGCACGTCAGGGTAGGGTTTGGGCTCATTAGTTGTAACAGACTGTGGCCCTCGTCATGCAGTCTAACGTGTGGAAGAAAGTTGTTTCTCCAGAGTTTCCCATATAGCATTCACCTTCAGAGCCAAATCGATTCAACGACTCTGAAAGAAAAGCGACTCATCTTCTGTCATTCGTCCAAGTCGGTGACCCAGGTAAGAGTAAGGACTCCCCACAGCGTGGAAAATTTGGCCATCTCCCAAGTCTGTCATGACTTGCCTTTTATAAGCTAACTTCTCCAGACTGGTCAGTTCAAACTTCACTGGAGACCCAGACAAAGACGGTGAGAAGGGTGGACAGAGAAGAAAAGCATAGCTGAAAGGTAATATTTCTGATGGGTCAGAACATTTATAGTAAACTTTCCAGATGCACGGAAACCAGCCTAGTCATGATGTATCTGGAGCAAAATAAGGTTGGTTATGTTTTGGTATAAAATAAGTGTCACACATAATTCACTAAGATAATGAGAGTCAGTGTGCATATGATTCAGAGTCCATACTCCACAAACAGACTGCTGGGGCTTGAATTCTAAGGCTGTCCTCTCTGGTTGTAGGATCTCGGGCAGATTAGCTTCTCTGTGACTGGTTTTCACATCTGTAAACTGGGGTGTGCATAAGATCTGTGTTATTTGACTTTGTGAAATTTAAAGGAAATACCGTATGTAAAGTATTAGAGCCCAGGGCTTCGAACGATCAGTCATTCGACACATATTTATTGAATGCCAGCAACAGGCCAGGTGCTGTGCAAATCATACACACACTCACCCCAACAGCTCATGGAGATCATATTTTATACCAAGTACTCAATATTCACATTTTCTAGCATACAGTCAATAAACAGTTCTACAAGGAATCTAATCGATTTGCTTCATCATGGAGGGAACATGGTTTCCGGGAAGCTGATACTCTGTTTATCCAGGCACATTGCTCAGAGGACGTGGCTACCACAGGATAAGTTTCCTGATTTTTAATGAACCCCTTCTCTTTCTTGACATTTTTTTCTAAAGGTTATTTATTTATTTTGAGAGCAAGAGAGGGAGAGAAGAGTGGGGAGTGGCAGAGAAAGGAGAGAGAGAGAGAATCCCAAGCAGGCGCTGCACTGTCAGTGCTGAGCCCGATTTGAGGCTCGATCTCACAAACCATAAGATCATGACCTGAGCCGAAATCAAGAGTCCAACGCTTAAACGACTGACACACCCAAGTGTAAAATAATATTGCTTAAAACAGGCCTCACCCGGGGTGCCTGGGTGGCTCAGTCGGTTAAGCATTGGACTCTTGATTTAGGCTCAGGTCATGATCTCATGGTTCAAGGGTTCGAGGCCCACGTCGGGCTCTGCGCTGACAGCTCAGAGCATGGACCCTGTTTCAATTCTGCGTCTCCCTCTCTCTGTGCTCCTCCCCTGCTCGTGCTCTGTTTCTCTCTCAAAAATAAATAAACATTAAAAAAATAAAACTTAAAAAAAAAAAAGGCCTGGCCTGATGGAACAACGGTCTAGAACCTCACAGTCTTCAATGCCTCTCACCATGGCCTCTCAGCACAGGGACTGTCTCGGTCTGGCAGGAAGGCCCTGCCAGCGAGATGATCTGCCCTGATCCCTGCCATTGTGGCAGCTACAAGTTTTTGGCTTCAGTGTGACACTCGAGCCCGTCTGACTTGATAGCTACAGCCCCTCTTGACCTTTAGCGCGCCTTTGCCCCTACTTAGTGTGTGGAAGCCGTGAATAAAGGCATTGTTGGTTTTTTTGCTCTCTGACTTGGAGCGTGCTGGCTGGAACAGGCTAAGCCCGTTGTCTGTCTCCAACAGATCACAGGGGTAAGAGGTGTGAGTTAAAGAGACACGACACCTTAGACATCGCCTTCCCACATCCCATGGGTAAATGAACCAACCAAAGTTGCTGACCCCTCTTCCAGTAAGTTCCAATTCACTGCTGTTAATCTTCTTCACATTTAAGATTGCATGCACAGCTATGCAAATTAGCCAAGGCTTATAAGCTCAGGATTTGAAAGAAATTGAGCTCCTCTAAAAAATGAATTGATAGACAAGTAAGAATTTAACCAAAAATTTAGGATATACTCCACAGCCCTGGAGAAATAGTTCTGCCTACCACCAGGGTTTCAAAAAGCACACCAAAAAATGTATATAAATGGTTAAAAGGTCTTTGTATGACAGTTGATAAGCTCTCTGTAAGGTATATATAGCAACATTACATTATATCCATATATATACACATTACACATATCTGTTTGAGTTTCTGAATTTATATACAACTTTGTGGCATGAGCGTAATCTATACTAATATGACTTTAAAAATAAAACCACAAGGTTAGCTTTAAAGGATGATATATGCATGATAATTTTAAAATGAGATAATAACAAAATAAAATCTATAGATTTGTAGAACTGACATGTAAATCAAATGAGTATCAGTTTGGTTGAGGTTCAGAAATTATTTTCATGTTCCAAAATGATGTTAGAAAACGGTCAACTTTTGGGGCACCTGGGTGGCTCAGTTGGCTGTGTCCATCTTAGCTCAGGTCACAATCTCACGGTTCGTGGGTTCGAGCTCCACATCGGGCTCTGCACTGACAGCTCGGAACCTGGAGCTGCTTTGGATTCTGTGTCACCTCTCTCTTCCCCTCCCCCACTAGTGCTCTGTCTCTCTGTCTCTCAAAAATGAATGTTTAAAAAATTTTTTTAAAGAAAATATTCAACTTTGCCATTAAAATATATTTTTGTCATTGTCGTTAGTTTGCTGAGTGAGTTAAATTTAAAAAATATATATGTCATTTAGATTTGATTTAAACTGAGGCTCTGAAAAATTCCTGTGTCTTCTTTGGGCTTCATTTAAGTTGCTGCCAAAAATCCACGAACTACATCATAATTTGAAGAATCAAGTTTTATTCCATTAAATATTTTATAATAATGAGTGGCAAAGTGGACTTCCTTGAGTTTTCATGTTAGATAGCAGAGGATAATCATAAAGAGAAAACAAAAGTGATTATCATTCACAGACTGGGTCAGAAGCCCCCAAACAGTTAGGCTGCACATTTGCAAGACTTCGGTCTCCAGAGTTAGAAACGGTAAGAATTAGAAGAAAATGTAGGAATATCTCCGAAAAGGCTGAAAAGTGCTTTTCAAGTTTGAATTGCCCCTTCTCTGAATATTTTGTCTTATTAAAAGAAAACAGGTGCTATAACTTTAATTATAACTTTAGTTCTATACCATCTTGAAACAGTATTAGAATTGCCTCTATGGGCCGTCTGTTTGCGGCAGGATATTCTGAAGGGTTCAGGTCTATTTTATATGCTTTTCTTCTAGTTGCTAAAATAAGTCTTAGAAAATTCTATTTTGTTTTTGTATTAATTGTTTCTTTCTTTTTTTTTTTTTAAATTTCTGAGAGAGAGAGACAGAATCTGAAACAGGCTCCAGGCTCTGAGCTAGCTGTCAGCACAGAGCCCGACGCGGGGCTCAAACCCATGAACTGTGAGATCATGACCTGAGCCAAAGTCAGACACTCAACCAACTGAGCCACCCAGGCACCCCTGTATTAATTGGTTTCAAAGCGTCTTGAAATAAAAGTGACCCGACAGTGGAGTTAAAATATTGCAGCCTTACAGAAAAAGTAAACATAATACTTCCTTCAGGAAAAATAGTATCTTTCAACAGATTCAGAGACATTAATGTTGTTTACTTTTTATGCATTTTCCTCTTAATTTTCAAAGTAAGGTCATAGTGATAGAATCATTAAAATAAAGGTTAAAAAGAGCCAAGAAAGCCAATTGAATTCATGTTTGTCCTCGGCAGCCTCTGTTAAAGGAGAATTACTGCAAGACATAAGGAATGCTAAAAAATATTTCTTTTCCAAAATTTCCCTCCTCTGCTCTCATTCCAATTGCTTAAGTTGACTCACAACAAACCATAGGTGCTGGTGTTTGAAAGGCCTGTTAACAACGGAACATGGATTTGTAGATCAAAATTATTTTACAAAATTTGGGGGAACGTACTCTTATTAAGCCGCTTCATACTATGGCCATCATCCCAACCACTGAAAAGGTTTTCCACAATTTACATGGAAATAGTTTCAAAGTGCCTAAGAAGAGTGATTGTGATCTGGGTTTACACATTGGCCCTGTCTGTCCACCTTAGCATTAGAAGAGTTAAAAAGACACCGTGTTTCTTCTCTGGTATATTTATAGAAAGAAGGCTTATACAATGTATGTGCAGGTGGTATACACTCTGGCATGAGTCCCATTGCTGGGATATGGCTTTGGGGAGAGAATGACACAAGCATGTTTATGTTTATTTTTTTTAATGTTTTATTTATTTCTGAGACAGAGACAGTGTGAGCAGGGGAGGGTCAGAGAGAGAGGGAGACACAGAATCTTAAACAGCGTCCAGTCTCTGAGCTAGCTGTCAGCATAGAGCCTGATACGAGGCTCAAACCCACAAACTGTGAGATCATGACCTGAGCCGAAGTTGGATGCTTAACCGACTGAGCCACCCAGGCGCCCCAGACACAAGCATGTTTAAAGATCGTTCGGCCTTGCCTTCTTACTGTACTGGTAAAGTGAGAGAGATGGGGGAAGTGGAATCACTTCTCTGAAACCACACAGGTAGAAATCACGTGACGTGGCCCAGCATTCTTCCCCACCCTCTTCCAACACGCACTTAATGCTAACATTTGTAGCCATCAAATTTGCATTGTCTGATGTATCAGAGAGAAGAGAGGGTATATGTGGTCTCCTCACTGTACCTCTTTCTTTTTTAAAACAATTTTTTTAATGTTTGTTTATTTTTGAGAGAGAGAGACACACACACACACACACAGACTGTGAGTGGGTGAGGGGCAGAGAGGAGACACAGAATCTGAAGCAGACTCCAGGCTCAGAGGTGTCAGCACAGAGCCCGACGTGAGGCTAGAACCCACGAACTGTGAGATTAGGACCTGAGCGAAGTTGGGCACTTAACCGACTGAACCACCCAGGCGCCCCTGAACCTCTTTTCTCAGATCCTCGAAGCTATCTGCTTTACTTCAGCCCTATCTGTCCAACCTGGCCTTATGAAAAGACAGAGTAAGTGGAACTCTCCCCAATCTTTAGTGAATTAGCCCTTGTGAATGACATAGGCACTAGAAGGCTTTCAAAATAATCCCCAAAGTTCTTTCTGGCCCTGCGTCCATTTCTTACTCCTCACCAGATGTAGGTATAGACAAATGCCTGGCTTAAAAATAATTGTGGGAAAAGAAGTGAATGGCTGTGTATGGCTGTGGAGAAACCATAAAGGGGCAGGAAGAATCTTTTGGGAGCAACGGAAATGTTCTCTATCTTCGTTGTGGTGGTGGTTTCTCAGGTGTACATAACTGTCAAAACTCACGGAATTGCACATTTAGACCAGTCTTTGCACATGCCTACTTTATCCATAAAGTTAAATTTAATAAAACTGTCCTAGGAATCCTTTGAGAAAAGCTTCTAAATTATTATTTCTCTTGTTATAAGATAAAATATGAATAAAATAGGCTCTATTATTGTTGTATAAGATTATCATAAGGCAGGGGGCACCCAGGGAGCTCAGAGTTGAGTGTATGACTCTTGGTTTCAGCTCAGGTCATGATCTCTCCGTTTGTGGGTTCAAGCCCCTTGTCCGGCTTTGCACTGACTTTGAGGAGCCTGTTTGGAATTCTCTCTCTGCCTCTCTCTCTGTCCCTCCCCCACTCATGCTCTCTCTTTCTCTCTCCCTCTCTCCCTCTTTCAAAATAAACAAATACACTTAAAAAGAAAAGACTATCATAGGTAGTTTTAAGAGCACAAAACCACCTATCTCCATGACATGGGAAATGAAAGATTTCTGAGTATCAGTACACTGAAGACTTTAAGTATATGGGAGGAAGGTGAATTTAATTCAAGATTCTTTTCTTTCATGCCCTGGAAAGGACTGGAAACTTATCTCCACTGATGTGAGAAGGAAGGAGCCCTATCTTTTTACCTCTTTGCTGACCAGAGTGTCCACCCGAGTCTACAAGAACAAGAAAGAAATAACTTTTAAGAGCTTATTACTTTCCTTTCCTTATTTTCCATTTGACCTGACATCTAAAAATACACAGCTATCCAGCAGTCTCCCTTTCTCCATCGCACCAGATAATTAATCTACAGTTCTGGTCAACTATCTCAAGTTCGTCAATTAACGTCTATCTTTAGGCATGCCATTTCACATCCCTCTCCAGAGTCTCCGGGGACAACTTCTAAATGTAGTGCCCTATTTTCATGCAACTTGATGCTCCGAAACCTGATACTATCTGTTGAATCTTGGATTGGGCTGGTGGGGAAGGCACAGAGTCAAAGCAGACGAAGAGGCTGAAATGCTTCCCTTGAAATGTCATGGAAATTGTATGGTGCTGCTCCTGTGATACAAAATGACAGAATGACAGGTTTAAGACATTAAAAGGCATGGGTGGAATTGCATGTAGCTAAGAGTAAGTCAGACCAATGAGTCCTTTTGCTCAGTCTGTTGTGTCCTTAAATAACAGTGGAACTCCCTCTGGGAGAGGTACCCCCCACCCGCAGGAACAGCGCTGGAACGGGCTTGGCCAGCAAGAGGGTCTCACTCACCTGGCGTATACGGACCAGGGTGCCCATCTCTTCTTTAGCCCAAGACGTCTTTCCGTCTGTCCTTGCTCACCTGTTGTCTTTCTCTGTAGAAGCTGTCCTATTTATAAGTATGATGCACAAAACTCCAGGACGGTAAGTAATTTAATGATCAGAAATTAGGAAAACAAGCTAGATTTGTCTCTCTCTGGAGCCCTTCCTCTGAGGTTAGCCCTGGTTCTTTGTGCGCTGGTTTGCTTTTCCCTTTGATCTTGTATATTTCCATAAAATAAAGCAGTACTGTATATAATTCTCCCCATACATATATTTCCTCTATGTACATAAAGAATAAAAATAAGTAGGGATTTGCCTGAGGGTGGAATGGAGGTCGGAAAGGGGAAATTTGTACACATTATGGCAAACGTCCTAACAGCATTGTTTTGTGAGTGCTTGTGTTTAAGAGAGGCAGAATGGGGCTGAGGACGCTGAAATCAGACACACGTGGATTCGAATCAAAGTCTGCTATCCACCTGTTGGTGACCTTGGGCACACATGTTTACCTTTACTCATACTGTTTCCTCCTCTTTAGGGGAGAATGTTACTTACCTTGTAAAGTTATGAAGACAATATAATATATTTTAAAGCTCGTAGTCAATAAGGAATGATATAAAAGCCTCATTAATAGGAAACTTGCTGGGTTGACATTTCAGTCCTTGACTTCTGGAGACACCACTCACTTAAATTCCATGTTCCTGCGAACTTGACTAAAAGCTTATTCTTTTATTATGGGAATAGACATATCACGCTGTGGACGTGAGCAAATACCCCTTTGGGAACTGTAAGACATTGCTCAGGGAAGGAGTGGAGCCTGGAGGAAGGAGCATGTCTTTGGACTCTAAGAACCTGGTCATGGTCAAAATCGGTGCCATTAGTGGTATGACCATGAAATGGTGTTTTTTTGTTTTGTTTTGTTTTGTTTTTAATAGTAAAATTATGTGTTCCTAACCCTCTCTGTAAAACAAACAAACAAAAACAGAAAAAAAGCCGCAGAGTTTTGATGTACAGATTTGGTTTTAAAGGACCACTAATACCCAACTAAATAAGAACAGCTGTTAACATTTCAACGACATCTCAGTTAACAACAAATTAGAATCAGACTCTCACATCTGGAGGTGTAAAGAGGAATGAAAATGTTATAGAAGGAACTTAGAGATTTAACCTGGAGAAGGAAAGGAGTTGAAAAAATGCTCATCATCGAAAAAGTACAGAAATTGCGTGGGAGGCATTTGTAATAAGAGGTTGAGTTTAAGGGAATAAGGATTCTTCAGAGGAGCAATTAAGTTGTGTCGCTGATCCGGGACAGCAGTGAGGCCTGGAGAACTGGGTCCCATGCACCACTGCGACAATTCTCTAATGGGAGACATTTTTTTTTAAATACCCACTCAAAAAAAAAAAAAAGATAGCAAATTGGCTAAGTGTTTGAAAGTTTTAATTTTTGCTTCACAGTTGCAAACCAAACCCAATAATATTTAGTAGCTGCAAATAGATCCCAGGGACACTAAATAAATGAACAGTGCAGAGACATGGAGGAAAGCCTCAGAAAACAGTCTGTCAGGGTACTCATCATGATTGCCTTCAGTAAGCTTGTGTGCCCAAAGTGGGAGTGGTATATTAACTACATATAACAGAATCATGTTTCTCTGCTAAGGAGGCTAATGCTTACTATGTGCCCTGAACTGGGCTAAGTGCTTTCTTTGCAGAAGTTCATTTAATCCTTGTAAAAACCCAAAGATACAGCTAGAAGATTGTTTCCCCTTTTAGAGAGGAATATATATTGCATGACTGAGGAATCAGGCAACATATCCCAGGTCATAGAACTAGTGGGTGTTTGGGGTTTGAATCCACGCCTCTGTTTCCAAAGGCTGGTTCTCCATTTCTTTCTGCCCAGCTCCTCACTGCCCTACTTGTCTTCTCTAACCGGCAGGGTTTGGGGGGAGGGATGTAAAAGGAGATATGTGGGAATACAATGTAAGACAAGTGACCTTGCCAACGCGTGTCACGAGCTGACTGAGTGCTAGTCCCGTGCTAGCTGAAAACAATTTAAAATCTTTTGGAGGGGCTCCTGGGTGGCTCAGTTGGTTAAGCGTCCGACTGTGGCTCAGGTCATGATCTCGTGATTCATGAGTTCGAGCCCCGCGTGGGGCTCTGTGCTGACAGCTCAGAGCTTGGAGCCTGCTTCCAATTCTGTGTCTCCCTCTCTCTGCCTCTCCCCTACTTGTGCTCCGTCTCTCAAAAATAAATAAAAACATTAAAAAAATGTAAAGCCTTTTGGAGATTTGAACACATTATCATTTTAATATTAATTACAACATTGCAATTCATTTTTATAGCCTTAAAAGAGCTTATTTAAGTCAAAGAAATAACTAACATTGATAAAGTGTGTTTCCCCATGGGGATGAGCGTCAAAGACCTACTTTCGAGCAAAACAAAAGCACATTGCAGAATGCTACATACTATTTTTTTTTTTACCATTTGTTTAAATGTTTGAAATATAAAGTGGTGCCATGTATTATATATAGATAAATACACATTTAGTAACATTATAAAACCATGGATCATGTTGAAATTCTGTTGAAATTCATATGAGGCGAGCGGCTCTAACGCATAAGCCCTGAAATCTTGATGACTTTAACACAGCCAGCGCTTATTGATTCTAGTTAATATCACAATCTAGTGCTGTTATTCGTAGATCCTCATGGCCATTCAAGAACCCTGGCCACTCCCATCCTGTGGCTCTCGCTCGGCCCCTTCATCTTCAGGTGGCAGATAGGGAAATGGACCGTGTATGAGGCAAATCTTCAAGTCACTACCTGATCCTCGAGGTGACACGCTCACTGACACCCAGGTTCCGATGGCCAGAACGCAGTCACGAGCTCACACCTCACTGCATGAAAGTCTGGTCCTCAGGTCCAAGAAGAAAATGTCACTGATTTTGGTGATTTGCCACAAACGGGGAGGGTACACAATAACTTGTGAATACTTGTTCTGCATGGTCAGGAAGAGAAGAAAACTAAAGTAAATGTCCACGATTTCACATTTATATTGCTGGGTGAAGAGCACATGAGTATCATGTTTCTCTCCATACTTTTCTTTCTGTTTAAATGTTTTTACAGGTTTGACAAGAATAAAAAGGGTGCATGCACATGGACTCTTTTCTTTGCATGTTACCCCTGTGAGGTCTTTCACTGAACCAGAGTCGTCAGGCTAAGGCCCACAGCCAACTTTTCCATTTCTAAAGGATTGTAATCAAAAAAAGGAAAATGTATGACAGAGACTGTATATGGCCCACAAAGCCTGAAATATTTACCATCTGGCCTTGTGGTGGAAAAAGAAGTTATCGGGGCACCTGGCTGGCCCAGTTGATAGAGTATGGGACTCTTGATCTTGGGGTTGTGAGTTTGAGCCCCATGTTGGGTGTAGAGATTACTTAAAAATAAAATCTAAAAAAAAAAAAAAAAAAAAAGAGGTTGTCAACACTGTGCTAAAACAAAAGATAATATGATTTACTGTCTTAAAACATAAATTAAAACTCACAATATGCCAGGCACACATAAATATTTTGGTTTTGTTTTTAATGTTTATTTCTTTTTGAAACCCAGAGAGAGAGAGAGAGAGAGAGAGAGAGGCAGATAGAGAGAGGAACAGAGGATCTGAAGCAGGCTCTGTGCTGACAGCAGAGAGCCCACTCTGGAGCTTGAACTCACGAATCCTGAGATCATGACCTGAGCAAAAGTGAGACACTTAACCAACTGAGCCACCCACGCGCCCCATAAATGTTTTTTTTTTAATTGCTTCTTATAAAGCTCTTTCAAGTAGGTAAACAGGAAATTGAGGTGCAGAAACTTTAAGCAACTTGCATAAGGCCACACAGCTATTAAAATAAAATTTAATGGAATTCAAATCCTGGCAGTCTGGTTCCAGAGCCCTTGTTCTTCTCTACTATACTATTCTTTACTTCTAATTTACATGTTGGTTTCTCATATTTCAAAGCATTTTCTGAAAAAAAATATTTTTTGAATCTAAAAAAAAATTTTAAGTGTTTGTTGATTTTTGAGAGAAAGAGAGAGAGAGCAGGGGAGGGGCAGAGAGACGGAGACAGAGGATCAGAAGCAGGCTAGGCACTGACAGCGCAGAACCCCGTACAGAGCTCGAACTCGGTAAGATCATGACCTGAGCCGAAGTCAGATGCTTAACCGACTCAGTCACCCACACACACACGGAGTTCCATGTATCAGCAAATGAGCCTTGTAGAGGCAGTGATGTTAGCCATGAACTTTGCTTCAGGATAATAAAAGCAGTGTTACGAAATGGTTGCTATTTAGAGAGGGGGTCATGTCTGCTGGTTTGGGGACCACTGCCGTGGTGTGAGATAGAGGGGGAGGGCTGAGCCTGCCACTGTAAGAGACACTAAGGATTAGGGGACGTGGGGCAGGAAGGAAACATGCAAACAAGGAAGCCAGTGCAGCAGAGATTTGCAAGGCACAAGGTGTCTCAGTTGATTTCCTGGCAACAGCCCGAGGTGGAGATTCTGGGGCAGCTGATTTATTGAAGGATTGTTTTTAGAGAAAACCTATAAGGCAGTGAGGGGCAAACGACCAACAGGGGAAGAAGCAAAAGGTAGATGTGGGGTTAGTTAGCCTCTGGCTTCAACCTCACCCCGTGTGACACTCGGGAGCATGACCAGCCCCACAGCATTCGCCAGGGGTCACCTATGCGTTCCCATCAGCTCAGGGCTGTTCTCTGGAGAGGGGCTTTGCTCTGAGCCCTCAGCAGTCAGTGTAGGGAATCCACAGTGGATGGGGGGGTGGTCTGAGGAAGGAGGTCAGGGGGCCATCAGTAGCATTACCTTGACATCGCTGCAGCCCCAATGACTGGTTCCTTGGGGAAATCACACACAAGGTCAGGCTGAGGACCCGTACAACTAGGATAGTTTGTACTTTTAAACTTTTAAAGAGTGTAGGCCACTCTTTAAAAAAACTGGGATTGAGGGGCGCCTGGGTGGCTGAGTCGGTTAAGTGTCTGACTTCAGCTCAGGTCATGATCTCACGGTGCGTGGGCTCGAGCTCCGCATCATGCTCTGTACTGAAAACTTGCTCAAAGCTGGGAACCTGCTTCAGATTCTGTCTCCTTCTCTCTCTGCACCCTCCCCCCCAACACCCTGTCTCACTCTGTCTCTCAAAAATGAATAAGTGTAAACAATTTTTTTAAATAAAAAATACTGGGATTGAAAGAAGAATCTGAAAATAGAGTATGAGCTAGAGGGACGTGTGTAGATAGACCTACTTATTAGGTTCTGAACATGTCCGACCCCACAGCTTCGTCTGAGCAGTTACATATCTGTGGGATGCCGCATCTTGTCCCTGCTCTGGCCACACCTAATTCAGTCTGGAACCGGTGGGTGTCTAATCTCTACAAGCTGTCATTAGCCTGGCAAAAGGGCCTTACTGGTGGCACAGGTAATGACGGGCCAAACTAATTGTATCTTTACTCTTCAGGATCTTGAACATGAGGCCAACTTTCTAGAAGAGACGGGGCAGCTGAGGCACAAGCTGGCACTGCAGCTCCTCCGGGCCCCTCTGCGCTGCCTGGAATCATCAGAGTACCTGCTGTTCCCCAATGAACCACAACCTTCCAGGGCTCCTGGCTAGCACCCTTGCTGGGATTATTTCCTCTCTCTCTCTGTGGCGCCTTATACTAAATCCTCATTAATTAAGATATCCAAAGGATCCCCAAAGGACTTTCTCAGAGAGCCTGACCCAAGGCAGGCGTTATGAGGGGACCAAGAAGGACTATGTGCATCGGATCTAAAACGTCATCAGTTGTAAGGCACACCCCCATTTTATGTTCCAAGAAAGAAAAAAAAAATCTTTCTTAAGAACTGTAAGGGTCCTTCTTTGTAAGAAACGTCCTGATTTCAGAGATGGTAATTGTGAAAAATGTGTGTCTTAGAATTGATGAAATACAGCATATTCAGAAAGTGAGAGCTGGGATGTTTATAGATCGAGTGGAAGGAATGGTTCGACAGACGGAAGACGAAGATACATCAGGAGAGAGAGTGGGATAAATAATAAAGCAAGGTTCCTGCAAGAGCAGGCGGGAGCCTGTTCAAGGACATGGAGGAAAGTCTCCATCCTTGGGAAACGTACGGTGGGGCGTGCAGATGTGTGCGGGAATAGAAAGCTCAGGACTTGGGCCTCTCTTTGCTCAAGCGTTAGGAGCAATTTTATATTTCATTGTGGAATTATTTCAGGAGGATTTTATGAGTTCTTTTATAAGCTCAGGCTTGTGTGTCTGAGTGCTAACTGCATTTTGCCAGTGATTTTAAGGACGGCCGAAAGCATAAGGACACAGAATTTAGTGTTTCATAAAGGACAAACAAGCTCCAGTGCGAGAGTGCTGCTTATAGGATCACACTGTACTTCAGCAGAATTGCAAACAGTAAATTTCATATGGTATTACCGAATGATGTGATTTCAGATGATGATGTTTTACAAAATGATTGCGAGCTCAGAAGCACAATGCTAGGAAATTCTGTGTACTCGTGAGGTGCAGATTGCATCTACAAAGGCCAGAAAGTTCAGCTGAACCCATCACTTGATTTGTGGATGAGATAAGGAGGCCAGCAGATGATGTTACTTGTCCAGAGTCACAGAGGTGGGTGGGACCAGGATTTCAGAGCTTCTCGTTCTGGCAAGGGGGCTTTTCTCCAGGCCACTCCTTTTCTCACCTGGCAGTTTTATAAATTCTCTCTTCAGATGAAGTATCATTATTCATTTTTAAAAATAGTCTGATTTATTTGTTTTACATTTTAGTTTGTGCATAAACAATGCAATATTGGTTTCAGGAGTGGAATTCAGTGATTCATCACTTATATACAGTACCCAGTGCTCATCACAAGTGGCCTCCTTAATACCCATCCCCCGTCTAGCCCATCCCCCACCCACCCCCCTCCATCAATTCCTTAGTTTGTTCTTTATCATTCAGAGTCTCTTGTAGTTTGTTTCCCTTTATTCTCTTTTTCCATCCCTTCCCCATATGTTCATCTGTATTGTTTCTTAAATTCCATGTATGAGTATAATCATGTGATTTGTCTTTCTTTGACTTATTTTGCTAAGCGAAATTTGCTTAGCATATTACATTCTAGCTCTACCCACGTCCTTGCAAATGGCAAGATTTCATTATTTTGATGGCTGAGAATATTCCATTGTATACACACACAGACACACACACACACACACACTCATACCATATCTTTATCCATTCATCAGTTTGGACATTTGGGCTCTCTCCATAGTTTGGCCATTGTTGATAATGCTGCTATAAACATTGGGGTGCGTGTACCCCTTCAGATTTGTATTTTTATATCTTTTGGGAAAATACCTAATAGTCCAGTTGCTGGATCATAGGGTGACTCTATTTTTAATTTTTTTAAGGAAATTCCATACCGTTCTCCAGAGCGGCTGCACCAGTTTACATTCCTACCAGCAGTGCAAGAGAGCTTCCCTTTCTCCATATCCTCGCTAACACGTTTGTTTCTTGTGTTGTTAATTTTAGCCATTCTGACAGGTGTGAGGTGCTATCTCATCATGGTTTTGATTTGTATTTCCCTGATGATGAATGATGTTGAGCATCTTTTCATGTCTGTTAGCCATGTGGATGTCTTCTTTGGAAAAGTGTCTATTCATGTCTTCTGCCCATTTCTTAACTGCATTCTTTGTTTTTTATTGGGGGGGGTGCTGAGATTGATAAGTTCTTTATAGATTTTAGATACTAATCCTTTATCAGATATGTTATTTGAAAATATCTTCTCTCATTCTGTAGGCTGTATTTTAATTTTGTTGTCTATTTCCTCAGCTGTGCCTTTCATCTTGATGAAGTCCCAATAGTTCATGTTTGCTTTTGTTTCCCCTTGCCTTTCATGACGTGTCTAGTAAGAAATTGCTCCAGGGGCGCCTGGGTGGCTTAGTCGGTTAAGCGTCCGACTTTCGCTTGGGTCATGATCTCGCGGTTCGTGGGTTCGAGCCCCGCGTTGGGCTCTGTGCTGACTGCCAGCTCAGAGCCTGGAGCCTGTTTCAGTCTGTGACTCCCTCTCTCTCTGACCCTCCCCTGCTCACGCTGTCTCTCTCTCTCTCTCTCTCCTAGAAATAAATAAAACGTTAAAAAAAATTAAAAAAAAAAAAAAAAGAAATTGCTCCAGCCAAGGTCAAAGAGGTTACTGCCTGTGTTCTCCTCTAGGATTTTGATGGTTTCCTTTCTAATGTTTAAGTATTTCATCCGTTTTGAATTTATTTCTGTGGATGGTGTAAGAAAATGGTCCAGTTTAATTCTTCTGCATGTCACTAGCCAGTTTTCCCAACACCATTTGTTGAAGATACTGTCTTTTTTCTGTTGGATATTCTTTCCTGCTTTGTCAAATATGAGTTGATGATGTAGCTGTGGGTCCATTTCTGGGTTTTCAATTCTGTTCCATTGATTTATGTGTCTGTTTTTGTGCCAATACCATACTGTCTTGATGATTACAGCTTTGTAATATAGCTTGAATACCAGAATCATGATGCCTCCAGTTTTGTTTTTCTTTTGCAGGATTGTTTTGGCTACTCTGGGTCTTTTGTGGTTCCACACACATTTTAGGATTGTTTGATCTAGCTCTGCAAAGAATGCTGGCGGCCATTTATTTTTGAATAAAGTTATGTGTATTCATGGTTGGCTTTTCATAAAGATAGCCATCTTACTAACATTCCACTCAAAGTAAAGAGATTCTTGAGTTGGGGAGTCTGACACTCAGTGCATCATGACTTGGTACATGGCATTGATTTATCCTTGGTGGACATCGCTCACCAAGGACAGAGATTGCAAGTGTGCTCTGCTTTCTGCACAGCTGGGCCTTAACTCAGTCACACCTATGTTTGGACGTCACCTTTGTGCAACTTTACAAATGACTGAACATTCAGATGTCACATCATCTCAGAGAAAACCATCCTCCCAGGCCAGCCGTTGAGGATCTCACAAACTGAGATTGAGACAGAGATTTCAGCCACATTCTCCAGTGTCCATTTCCAAGGTTCAGGCTGCCATGATAGGTGTGTCATGGCATTGACCTCTCTATGTCTCTTCTTACTTGTATCTCGGGCTGAAGGCAGTTCTATCTGCCAACCTCTTCAACTGCCTGTCCAGTTGCAGAACTGCCCAGTACTTAGCAGATGCTTGCTGCATACAGGGGCCGGGGCAGGCATGAGCTTCTGTCAGGGCACCAGAACAAACTGGTCTCTGCCATCATACATTTCACAGTCCAGAGGGAGGGAAATAAAGCTGATGCACGAATGTACAGAAATTCGTATATCACAAAGAGATGAAAATGATGTTCTGACAAGGAATAGGAAGGGAACTGACTTAAATGGCTTGGTAGTTGGAAAGGTGCCTCTGAAGAGGGAACACTCAGGATGATACCAGAAAACCCTTTAAGCTCCAGCAGCATCCACATATTCATCATTTCCAGGAAATACCTTGGCTTTTCCTGCTTGGAACCTTCTGTTTATGGTGTTTCTTTCAAGAGTCTCCTTATTCAGCCACACCACCCCCTCCTACTGCATCCGTCTTCATCCTGACCTTTCCTACTGTACTCTGATGCTCAACTTCAATGCCGCCTCTCCTTTCAAGACCTGGGTGTGGTACCTCCTTCTGTGAATGCAGGGTGCCTTGCACAAACCGCTGTCACAGCACCTGCCACACGGTGCTGACGTGCCATGTTCAGCCCTCATCCCCTCTACTATATTCTTCAAAGGCAGGGAACAATGACCCTTGTAGCCCCAGACTCTAGACCAGCATACGGTACATAGAAGGGCACACTGCAAGTGTTCTTGAGAATCCATAATTTATTTATCCAAATGGTCTGAAGTATACCGGAAAGTTATGTTCTCAGTTGTTGACATACATAAGCTAGGAGGACATACATTTTGGATGGAAGTTAGCTTTGATATGACATTTGTTTTAACGAACTTATTTTAACATTTGCCTGTGTTAAAGACTTCAAGCCTCCGGAAACATTTCTGAGCTGGGAAATCAGACTGTAAGCCAAGGGGGTGAACGAGGCAGGAAGGCGGCCACCAGATATGCAGCTACATGGTCTGGACTGTGTTGAGCTCCTGTCCTTTCCAGCTGTGGGCCTCTGGCAAGTGACTCCACTCCTTGGTGCCTCATACTAAGCATCTATAACAGAGGAACCGTATCATCACCTACCTCATCCAGCTATCTGGGGATTAGAGGAGGCAACATATGTAGTCATTGTTTATCATGGTGATATTTATTGTGTGTGGAAGCACTATTACAATGGCTGTGAAAATAAGTTTTCTCAAAAGCCATGAGCCTCGACTTTTTTTGTTTTATAGCCTCCAAGATGTGGAGGCTAAAAAGTATTTGGTTTTTGTCAGCTGGCTTGAATTTTGATAGCCATTAAGCAAATAGACAGGTATGTCAATGGAGCCTGGGGTCCATGTTTTATGGGAAAACATTAGAGGTGTAAAAGGCCAGCCATTCATTTAGATGCTGTTCCTTTTTAAATTGTAACGTAAACTTAAGAACTGTATTTAATAACCAGAAAGTACTATTTAGAGTCTCACAATGCAGACAGCCAGAGGAACCTCAGAGATGACCTAAAGAGGGGATTTCAAACTGAATTCCTTGTTGCCCTGGTTTTGTGCCCGTAATCCAGAGGTCATGCATCTTTGTGGCTTCAGTGTCATGGTGGTGGTCCCAGGAAAGTTCTTCCATCCTTCTGCGTGCCACCAGCACCTCAGGTTCCAGAACAGACTATTTATTGTCTGTTGGGAATGGCCTCTTCTTGTCTTAAAGCCCTCATGATTCATGTGTGCCTATGCATTCCCTTGACACTCCAGTGAATCTATTTGAAGTTCTGGCTTAGATACGCCTTATTATCCCTCATTTGTATCCTTCAAACCCTGCCCAGCCCTCTCCAGCAGGGTCCCTTTGCATGGTGGTCTCAGCTAGATCAACATTCAGGAGGTTTGGAGAACGTTTAGAACTCCACTTGCGAAAGCTCCATGGAGGAACTAGAATCTAAGCTGAAAATGAGCAGGGTGTGGGTGCAGGTATGTCTCTAGCTGCGATGGCTCAGTGTGAGGGTGACTCCGGTTCAACCGTGTCATGCCCAGTGTCCAGCAGGCTCCGAGAAGACACTCGAACATTATTCAATTCAGTAGGTTGGAATTCGGCTACCTTGGTTTTTCTAAAATTATATATGGTTAGGTTGCAAGTTCTGGTAAATGTTAAGTATGTGTAATCAATGGCAAATATTTTTCTCAGAGACTCTGAACAGATCATTTGTGATTAATCAGTTGATT
Organism: Hyaena hyaena; assembly: GCF_003009895.1. Classification (NCBI taxonomy): domain Eukaryota; kingdom Metazoa; phylum Chordata; class Mammalia; order Carnivora; family Hyaenidae; genus Hyaena; species Hyaena hyaena. Next base: position 1,310,173 of record NW_024081147.1, read on the forward strand.
CTGAAGGTTAATCAAATAAAGCAGTTAGCCACTTTTTCATTGATAATACTCTCAACACGTGCACGCATGTGAGCACGTGTGCATGCACGTGCACGCACACACGCGCACACACACACACACACACTCATGTGCACATACTGACATTTCACTTCTTTGGGTTGAACCAGGATAATTTCCTCCCAAGTTTGCCATTTCAAATGTTTCTTGAAGTCATAATTCATGCCTACCTTCTTCATGCCCATTACCAAATTCCCCATCTCTCCTCATGTTAAAGATCAAATGCAAATAGATCTGAAAATAGCTCTTTGCCAGAAGTGGCTTTTACTTACAATGTGCACATTCCTTGGTGACCAAGGAGATAAGATGTACCAACTGGATGCAATTGTTTGAATGGTTAAAATAACAGAACCCATTTTAAGCCAACTGCTTTTGCTGTGCCATAAACTCACAACCGTCATCTCACAATCCCGAGATTATTTTGCTAATGCATTAGGCTCAGAAATAAAAATGAGCAAATTGGTCTTTTAACTTTAATCTCCCATGCTGAGGAAAATTCATAAAGTCTAAATGAAGTCCTTTTTGAGCAGGGGCCTCATAAATTTTCGCAAATGTCTCTTCTCTGCTGCAGTTAAGGCACCTATAGAATAAAACAAAATGGCGACACCTGTGCTTATTTTGAAGCCTGTAAGGACAGTCTCAGAATTCAGGGGGTAGCGGATACATAGCTCCTTACTTTCACTCTCTGCTTCTACCTTGAGCCTGGCCCCTAACACAGCCTCTCCAACTCATGGGGCCTTTACAAGCCAAGCTTTCTCAGACTTCTAATCATCTTTAAGGTTTCCGTGAAACTTTCTTGAGTTTGTGGCTGTTTTCAGAAAGTGGGCTTTTAAAATAAGCCTCAAAATAATCTTCTTTGGAGCTTTTAAGTAGCTTTGAAATCAAATATAAATTCTCAGCTTTGAACAAATTATCTGTGACAAAAATGACAAATACAAAGCTTGCCACCATTATCCATTTGTTCTGGAAAATTTCTGAAGCATCATCAACCACTTTTACCTTACATAATATCCTATCAGTATAATTTAACCTCTCTTACAGTGAATCCAAAACAAAGATGATAATAGTAATCAAAAAATAGAAGTAGACTCAAGGTATAAAGTAATATTTTTAATCCATCACGTTGTTGCTGCCTCCCTTGCCTACATAACTTACAAATGATTTATTAGGATCTAGTAAGATAATGGAGAGAGAAACCATAGTGAATTGTGAAATGGGATATAATATAACATGTAAGGGACTAATTTCATGTTAGAGTTCTGATTGTTTGTTTGTTTGTTTGTTTGTTTTAATTGTGGGTAGGAGTTTGGTGTGAGCCTGTAATCAGCCCAGAATCTTTTGGAAGAAATAACCGATGACTACCTAGAACTGAAAAAGAAAACGTCAACCCTTTCCTTCGTGTCTTCCCCGGCTTTCCTGGAGCCTGACTGTCAGATAGCACCATGCTTCTATGAATTTCATTTGATTATTATAGTGTTTTATTTCAATCTTACCAGGAAGGAGGACTTCTGGCAAACTTTACTCAGCAATTCATCCAACAAACATTCCTGAGTAGTTGCTTGTGTGCTAGGGCCAGATCTATGTGAACAAAGCCAAAATCTCTGCCATTATGAAGTTTATAATCCAGTGGGGACAGACTATAATCAACACAGATTGAAACTAAGTGGCTTCGTCAGTTAGAAAATGACATATAGGTTTTTAAAAAAGACAAAACACAGAACAGGTAGAGGAGGTGTGGGAGAGTGGGGGGTGACCAGGATAAGCCTAACTGAGCTGGTGACATTTAAGCAGAGACTAGAAGGGCTTGAGGGGGAACCACACTGTTTCCAGGCAGAGGCATAGCCAGTGCAAAGGGCCTGAGGTGAGTACCTGCACAGCCTGCTTGAGGAGCAGTGACAAGGCCCATCTGGTTGGAACAAAATGAGTAAGCAGGTGAGTGTAAGGAGATGTAATGTCACAGAGGCTGAGCTGGACGAACTGGGGGTGGTTACCAGATCTTGAGGGCCTTAAAGGCCATCATAAGAACTCAAATTATTTTTATTCTTAGTGAGCTGAGATACTGCAGAGTATAGAGAAAAGGATCAGTGTGATCTGATTTGTCCTTTAAAAGAATCCTCCTGATCATTGTCTGAAAATAAATATGGCAGCAGGTGTATAATTTTATACAACACAGTAATCAGCCAGAAGGGTATTACAATAATCTATATGTGATATATCAGAGTATCTGGACCAGTGTGGTGGAGGAGGAAGTGCTGGTAAGTGGTGGCATTCTGGGTATAACTGGAAGGTAAAAGTCACATGACTTCCTTTCAGATTGGATGTTGCATGTTGGACAGGGAGTAATCAGGAACCACTCCAAGCTGATGTGACCATACTTTTCCTACATGAAGCTTCTTGGGAAGTATAATACCATTATTGAAACATCTTTAGGTTATTTTGTTAAAGTGTCCTTTAGAAAATTGTATCATGGGGCGCCTGGGTGGCTCAATTGGTTAAGTATCCGACTTTGGCTCAGGTCATGATCTCCAGGTTTGTGAGTTCGAGCTCCACATCAAGCTCTGTGCTGACAGCTCAGAGTCTGGAGCCTGCTTCAGATTCTGTCTCCCTCACTCCCTGCCCCTCCCCTGCTCTCTCTTTGTTTCTCTCTCTCTCTCTAAAAAGAGAAATAAACATTTAAAATTTTTTTTTAAAGAAACTGTATCAATTTGCACTCCCATCAACTGTTTTAATTTTTATTTGTTTAATTAGTACTGAGTTTGAACTTTGTTCATGTGTTTCTTGGATATTTAATGTTTTTATTTATTGTATGATCAAATATTCCCCCATTAATACAAATGTCAACTAGGCAATACATGATATTCCCACATAGCCTGTCTGACCACTACCTCTTATTTTCAGACATTTTATGGTTATCTTCATGCATTTATTTTTTCAGCTAAAATAAGAAATCATCTTGTTCAATAATATCATCTTATTTGGAACTATACAGGAATTATACATATCACATTTAGAGATTAAGTTAGGGAGAATTGACATCATTCCTTTTAATATCTTATTTTTCAATATTTGTTTTGTAAACGAGCACCTTATAAGGTTTCTTATTCTTCCTAATTTTTGTTCATATGCTAGTCCTAGGCTTTCAATATGTAAAAATGTGTTATCAAAAAATAACAATAGTTTTCCTTCCTTCTTTCCATTGATAATACCTCTTATTTCATTCTTTTGGTTAGCACATTCAAATTAATGTCAAAAGAAATCTGCAAATCCTAAACTGATTCTCGCTGTAATTCAAAGGGTAGTGTTTCTTTTTTCCATTATGCTTGCCGTTTCTAATTTTTATATATGTACATATAACAACAATGTTTCAGAAAAGAAAGAATTTAGGAGAGGGCTTCTTGACACCTGTTAACAGGTCATTTCTGTCTTTTATCTAACCAGCATGGTGAATTGTACTGATGGTTTCTATTATACTGCACACCTTTGCATTTGGCACTTTTGGGATGAATCCCATTTGGCTGATTATTCGTTTTAAAATATAATTATTATGGGGCTCCTGGGTGGCTCAGTCGGTTAAGTGACCCAACTTCAGCTCAGGTCCTGATCTCATGGTTCGTGAATTTGAGTCCCACATCAGGCTCTGTGCTGACAGCTCAGAGCCGGGGCCTACTTCGGATTCTGTGTCTCCTTCTCTCTCTGCCCCTCCCCTGTTCACACTCTGTCTCTCAAAAATATATAGATGTTAAAAAAATTAAAATATAATTATTATCGTTCAATTAACGCTTTAAAGAATAGTCACTTAGTGAATCAGGGCAACAACGCATGATTGCAGTCGTGTTTCCAGTGGCTCCCATTTGTTAAATTAATAATAAAAACTAACTACAGACAAAACGCTATGTAAGGAGGTTTGTAATATCACCGACTTAAATTTTGGATAATTCTGAAGACATAAGACACAATTGACAGCAAACCTCAATATTACAGCATAAACTGAAAACTGAGATGAAATCTATTTGGGGCTTTAGGTATAGTCGCAAATCATTATGAAGTTTCTGCTAAGAGGATGAAAGTAAAGGCATGTCCCACCCTTAATTCCTGTTGGAAAAGGCCAGTGACCAGGAGCCACTCGGCATGCCTTCCTTTCCCAAAGAGATATGATTAACTGGAAAATACAACACATGAACTAGTAACTTGGCATTAGGTTGCTTTATCCTTCAACCTCAAAAGAAGAAAAACAAATTTCTAGGGAACACATTTTTGTAGGGGACAAACCAAATTTACTTTCTCTCATGTGTGGTTAATTAGCTCAATGTTGGGGCTCTAGTTTTGATTAAAGGCAAAAAAGGCAAAGTCTGGGAAACAGGATGTGTAGTGAGCGAGGCAGAGAGATTTTTAGGGCAGCATAAACACTGTAGGGTGGAGGCATGGCATGCATTCGTCCAAACCCATAGAATGAATGCGCAACAGCGAGAGTGAACCCTAACTCGAAGCAGGGAGTTCTAGTGAGAACAGGTCCATGTATATTCATCATGTATAGCATGTGCACAGCTCTGGGTGAGGGATGTTGATAACGGGGGGGGGGGGGCTGTGCATGTGGGGAGGGGACGGGAAGTATATGAGAAATTGCTATACCTTCTTTTTTTCAACTTTTTAAAATATGTTTATTTTTGAGAGAGAGAGAGAGAGCGCGCGCGCACACATGTGCGCTCAAGCAGGGGAGGAGCAGGGAGAAGGAGTCACAGAATCCCAAGCAGCCTCCAGGCTCTGAGTCGTCAGCACAGAGCCCGATGCGGGGCTCAGACCCATGAACCGTGAGATCATGACATGAGCTGAAGTCGGAGCTCAACCGACTGAGCCACCCAGGCGCCCTAAGAAATTGCTATACCTTCTGGACAATTTTGCTCTGAACCTAAAACTGCTTTTTGTTTTGTTTTTTGGTCTTAATAAAATAAGCCAAGATAAGTAGGCAGGTGAAGAATGCATCTCCCTTCATGCCTGTCTCGTTCTGGCTTCCTTCGCCTCACTCTCAGCCTCTTTTGGCCCCAGTGCCTCCCCAAGTGTCTCAAAGCTACAAGCTCGGGCCTCCATCCTACTCTCCTAAGATCCTCTGACTTTAAACCTCACTTTTCCCAGAAGCACTTATTTTGCATGACCTTGTTTACCCTTGGGACTGCCTCTCTAGTCTTCATGGAAGGAACCAGGGACAATACTTACTGTAGAAACACACGGAGGGACTGGAGAGGGATGAGATTGAACAAGATCTCAGATTCTATTAAAAACTGTATTTTAATATTTATAAGGCCAGAAAATGAATTCGATTTTTCAACCCTGAGTCCTAAACCCTGATCAAGACAAAGAGATGTTGCACCTGCTATCTCAAGGCCTCTGGCCTCATGCATATATGCAGGTCCACAGTTTATAGCAGATCTTCCTAGAAAGGGGACTGCCTATCCTATTTTCAAAGCACAATAGCAAATTTTGTTTACCAGGTACTAAAAAAATTATTTCCCCTCCAGAATATGTATTTTTTATCTTCCAATTCTAAATAATTCTCGCAAAGGCTATTGTTGGAGGGTTTCCTCAGCATTTTTCACGTACGGTAAATCATTCCATCTCTCTGCTGCCTGACATTTTCTAATAAGAACTTCCCTTAGGCCTCAAGATGACTCTCCTGGTGAGGAGTCATGACATGTCTATTCATCTTCTGTCTTTCCAGAGTCTCAGAGACACCAGGTTTGCTGTAAAGGGTACAAGTCTTGTACTTCCCGTCTCAACCAGAGCGACACAATGAAGAGGGCTGAGAAACGCCGTGAGCACAATTCTGGCGGATGGGTCTCAGAGCTTGTCCCGGTGAAAGGGACAAACGTCTCTAAGCCTGCGAGGCCCAGGTGGGGAGGGTTTCCACGGTGGGCTTGCGGGCGTGTGAAGCTCCTCTTTGTAGTATAAAAAAGGGACTTTATTTGGAGTTTGGGGGAGGGTGTGCTTCCCTGGGCACCATTTCTAGGGATGATTTGCTCTTTATTTTACTCTGTCCCCTTTTCTCCCCTTCCCTCTCTCATTTCCTCTACCCCTACTTTCCCTTCCCCTTCTCCCTCCTTCTCTTCCTAGGATACCTCCCCGGTGCCTCCCGCCTGCCACGCACCATGCTAGGCTCTTTGTTTTTTGTTGTTGTTGTTGTTTGTTTGTTTTTTAATGCTTTATTTATTTCTGAGAGAGAGAGAGTGGACAGCGTGAGCAGGGAAGGGTCAGAGAGAGAGGGAGACACAGAATCTGAAGCAGGCTCCAGGCTCTGAGCTAGCTGTCAGCACAGAGCCCCACGTGGGGCTCGAGCCCACGAGCCATGAGATCATGATTTGAGTCAAAGTCGGAGGCTTAACTGACTGAGCCACCCAGGCGCCCCACCACACTAGGCTCTTTGGATACAATGGTGAGCGAAGCCACTGTGTCCCTGTTCTCTTGGGGCTTACAGTCTAATGAGGGGATAGAAATTAACCAAATAATTACACAAATCAATATGTAATTACAAACATAATAACTGCATAGGAAAAAAAAAAAAAAGATAAAGAGAGCTGTCTAAGACCCAAACTGGGAAAACCAGGGGAGATTCCACTTGCAGGGGTGCTGTTTGAATTAAGACCATGAAAACGAGGAGGCAATAAGTATGTAAAGAAGGGAGTAGGGAAGTGCTCCTACTCAGAGAGCCCAGCATGTGTGAAGGACACAGGTGGGAGCAACATTAGCAGAGAAGAGCCTGGTGATGTAGGTAGGGACCAGATCATGCAGGGCTGAAACCAAATTAAGGAGTATAGTCCAGAGCAAGGGCACCAAGAAACTACTAACTGGTCCTGGTGGTTGATGCGTGTATGTGTGTTGCAGGGGTGTTGAAAGGAGCAGGTTTGCATTTTTAAAGATTGTTTTTGGTGGTGTTTGGGGAATGGACTAGGAAGGAGCAAGCATGCTTATGAGAGGCCAGAGTGGGGTTCATAGTAGGGTGCTACCCACCGGTAGCAGTGGAAATGGGGAGGAGATGTGGGATTGAATGACATTTAGGATGTAAGATCCATAGTTCTCCATAGCAGGCTAGATCTGGGCCAACACAAGAAAAGGAGCTCTCCAAAGAGAACTTACATGTTTCTGGCCCGCGCTAGAGGATGGGTGCTCATGCTGTTCACTGCAAGAGGTGACCGCAAGAAGAGAGGTTGCAGTGATGGTGATAGATTTCGTCATTCATTCAGTTTTGGACATAAGGAATTTGAGATACTTTGAGAATCCAAAGAGGGACATGGAATAGGAGATCAGATCGCTAGGTCTGGGGCAAAGAGGAGAGATCTGGTCCGAAGGTCTATAGCTTTGGGTCATTGGTAGATGGTTGCTAATGATGTCAAAGTTATTGATGAGATGGCCCCAGAGGAGAGACTGCATATACAGTGAGCAGGAGAAGCCCAGCCTTGAAGAACTCCCACATTAATAGCTGGGTGATGGGCAGTGAGCAGGCAAAGAGGATTGAGAAAAAGGTATGGCCTCATGGAAGCCGGAAGAAGGAGGGAGTGGCTCAGGCTAGAAAATACAGGAGATAGGCCATGTAAAATGAGGAATGAAAACATCCAGTGGATCTATGAGCAAGGAGCTCACTGTGGACATTGGCGAGCTATGTAGCCTTCAGCTTACCCCAAAGCATAAAAGCATGCATTGCTCCATGGGCCATTGAGAAGAGCAGGTCCGGAGTAGAGATGGAGAGACTTAAGGTAATTTACTAACAGATGTGGTTTATTTCACAATGACTTTTGAATCAAAACAAAATAAATGAAGAATAAAAAATAATATATTGAAATGATTGAAATCTGAGGAGATGTAAGTGCATATATGTGTTTTCATATCTACTTTGTATTTTGGTTTTATACTAATACGTTATTAGTTTTTCCTAACAAAGGTATTAGGAAGCCTAAAAAAGTCAAGGGTCTTACTGATAATTGCAGCCGAATACATTCAGTAGTGGCTATAAACAACTAGCCAAACAAACAAACAAACAAACAAAAATAAATAGAAAACAGAAAAGTTTACATGTATGCAGTTTTAAAAAACATTCTGGTCAATGACTAGTGTTTTCAGCCACAATAATCTCATTGATATCAAACAACACAATAGCGGCATTTTTTTTTTTTAACAATGCATAAAAGCCTGTTCCTAGTGACTTACTTGAGGTTCCTGCCCGAAGATATTTTCTCCTAAAAGCAACTGAGATCCTATTTCTTCTACTTTCAGACAGATGGGATTTCAGCAGACATCCTTCCTTCATCCATTATGCTTGGCCCTAGGAATGCTATGTAGTCAATACCTTCACTTGGATAATGATTGCTCAACATTCCTTTGCCCCAAGTAGCCCCTTTGGACAAACTCTAGAACTGTTCTTCTCATGAAGTCAGTGGAATTCCCAGTGTTCATGTCCATATCTTTAAATGACCCTCGAGAGAGAGACTTTGCCATTCTAGGGATCTGATCAGTAACGGGAGAATTCCTCCAGAACAGAGCTTAGTAAACTATATCCCCATGGACCAACACAGTCTCCCACCTGCTTTTGTATGACTTACCACTTAGGAATTTTTTTGGTTGCAGTTTTTGAAGGTTCAGAAAGAAATCAAATGACACATAACAATTATGTCCTGTGAACATTGTAGGAAATTCAAATTTCAGTGAGTATGAATAAAGTTGTATTGGAAAACATTCATTTATGTATGGTCTATGACTGTTTTCAAGCTACAACAGCAGAGCTGAATAGCTGTGACACAGTCTCTATAACCCACCCAACGTAAAATATAAACCTGCAGGCCCCTTGCTGGAACTGAAAATGATCACCTGAGGACGCTGACTACCCTGACTCTGGAAAAGCTGGAATGAGGACTAAAGATCATAATGTTATTTCTCATTTGTCCAGAGTTCTATGATCCAAAGTGTTCCCTTGGGGGAATTCACCCAAAGTGGCTTAGGAGGGATAGGCTTGATTAACTCCATTTTACAGATAGAGAAATTAGGGTCTTGAAATACTGACCACGTTCAGCTCATAACAACCACATAAATAGGTATTCATTGTTTTTACTTAAAAAATTTTTTTTAATGTTTGTTTATTTTTGAGACAGAGACAGGGCACTAGTGGAGGAGGAGCAGTGAGAGAGAGACACACACACAGACTCTGAAGCAGGTTTCAGGCTCTGAGCTGTCAGCACAGAGCCTGACGGGGGGCTCGAACTCACGAACAGGAGATCATGACCTGAGCTGAAGTTGGACGCTTAACGGAGCCACCCAGGTGCCCGTTTCCGTTTTAAAGATGGGAAGATGCAGACTCAAAGAGGTCACACAAAATCACTGACTGTATCAGAACAGGACTTGAACTTGATCTTCTGAGATGTAATAAATACCTAATTTCCTCATGTCGCTACTGACTGCTCCCGGGACAGGGAAGCTGGTGGATTTTTGAGCTGTCATTTTTATACAGAGGGTTATCTTTGGCATTCATACTGACAGCATCCTGAAGAGAAAGCTCTTTGTTCTTAGTCCTAATCTGATGTAGGTCAGGAAGCAGTGGAGCGCATTGAGGTGTCTTCACATCCCCTCTGCAGACCTGGGCTAACCCTAGTTTCCATCGCTGTTCCAAGATGGCAGCCGATACGTTGTGGAGGAGGACAGAGTACAAAATTGTGCAGAGCACTCAAGTTGTGGCCAAGGAGAGCAGTCCTCTGGTAAAACGTTTTTTCTTTAAAAGCATCTTTGAACAAAAAGGAAATGATAAAAGACAGGACCGTGGAATCTGAGGAACGAAGAAAGCAGAGTAGAAAACATAAAAATGAGGGTAAGTATTATAAACGATACTTCGCTCAAATTCTCTAAATTATTTTAGAAGATTGAAGCAAAAATTATAACATTGTTTCATGTTGTTCTCAATATAGGGAGAGGACATGTTAAAGTACACCAGGAAGGAGAAGGAATTAACATCGGATCAGACTTCAGAGCAAAGAAAACGTTAAGGGACAGAGAGTGCACACAGACAGGCACATGCAAGACAGCTGAATAAGGTGTATGGGTTGCACCAAGGTTAATTTCCTGGCTTTGATATTGTGTTATCACTATGTTTCTATTTGCTGTCAGCATTGGGGTAAAGGACCTTTCTGTACTATTTTTGCAACTTCCTGTGAATCTAGAATGATTTCAAAACAAAAAGCTACAGAAACTCTGAACAGCAAACATAATAAAATATAAATTCTCTTCCTCCCTAATACTCCGCTCTCAATCTTAGATTTTTTTTACCTTATCATCTTTGTGTGTGTGTGTGTGTTCGTGTGTATGTATGTATAAATGTGAGCATATTTGCAAAAAGAGCTTAGGATGTTCACACTGTTTTACTGGTTTTGAATTTAACAATATGTCATGGATAGGTTTCCTTGTTTGAAAATATTTTTCCTGTAATATCCTTTAATGTCTAATTGGTATTAACTAGATGGAAATAAGCCAGTTGTTTTCAAACCCTTTTAAACAACAGAACACTTCTTTCTTAAACTCTGGGATTATAGGGAGATAAATATATGTGGAGCTGCTCTTTTCCAATTGGCAAGCCGGAGACGCAGGGACAATTTGTGCGCTCTCCCTAGCTGTGTCCTATAATGGCCCCTAACACATCTGTAGTGGACCTTAAGTCTCTGGGAAGGCAGGTGACAAAGTGCATCATTTTTTAAAAACAGTGACAAAAATGCTGTATCAGATACACTTAGTGCTACATTTTTAATTGTGAACATGATCGCTGTCCTTTACCAGATGTGGTAATCACCTTGGCCTCGTGTTTCACTATATAAGGAAATGAGAAACATAAATGTTTGAGATATAGTCGCTAAGGTGATAAACGGAGTCAGGGGAATGAATTAGTTGACCTTGTTCGTGTCTTCCGGAACTTTTCATGTAAAATTCCTATTTTCCTAAGTAAGCTGTGTTGCTACAGACTCAAACCGTCCATCTTGACGGCTGAGTATTACACAGCAATATATTTTCATCTAAAGAAATTAGTTATTGGCATAACACTCCTAGCAATGCGGAGTTTTTCTTACTGAAATTGAAAATATGTCAAGACCTCCCAAATCTTTCTGGTAGTAATTAACCTAAGCATGCCCTATATGGTTTTCACTAGTATACATAATTTGTAAATATGGCACAATTTCTTTAAAAGTTTGAGCATTTAATAAAATAGTGAACTATGATCTATAGATCCAGCTACACAAAATGCCTCTTACAAAGGCACATATTAAAAGGTATATTTAGACTGCAGCTTCCTAAGAAAACAATTAATGCACCATATCTGGCAACACATACTTCTGCTATCACCGAATGGAAAGGCAATGTTCTCACACTGAGACACGCCTTTGGCAATTCATCCCATTTACAGAAGTCTCAGGTGCCAAATTTGCTGCTAATCAGATTTTCAATCTCAGCTGACAGCCCTGGTGGAGGGCTATGCTCTTATTTTATTGTGCTATTCAACGTCACGATTCGGACCCTGAGAAAAGGTGGGATTGTCTCTATTTGGCGCACCGTGTAAGAGGACAGCCAGGTTTGCGATGCTGCCCGTTTTCTAGGGAAAACTATTACTGATACAAACTTTAAAAATCGTTCCAAGACAACCCTAACAGTCATGCAAAGGTTAGGCAGAAATCCCTTCAAGGACCACTCGCTCCTACGTCTTAGGGGAGCCCGCGAGCGCCCATCTCATGCCATTCTTTGTGCAAAGCTCAGTTACCATGCCTCCTGGGTTAACGTGCAGTTCCAGGGGGTCTCAGGATTTCAGTACGGATGCAAAGGCACCTCGATCTCATTAATGTTTCTTTTTTTTAAAATTTTAAAATGTTTTATTTATTTCTGAGAAAGAGACAGTGTGAGCAGGGGAGGGTCAAAGAGAGAGGGAGACACAGAATCTGAAACAGGCTCTAGGCTCTGAGCTGGCTGTCAGCACAGAGCCTGACGCGGAACTCGAACCCACGAACCATGAGATCATGACCTGAGCCGAAGTCGGACACTCAACCAACTGAGCCACCCAGGCGCCCCAGACCTCATTAATGTTTCTTGTGACTTGCCATTAATCGTGTTCCATTTCAAGGACTGTCACAAATTCTTTCTGAAAAGCAGCCCGATGAAGCAAGTAACAAAACTGAACCATTAACACATTCCTGTGAGATCTTGATTAGCGGAAGGGAGTGAACTACGAAAGAAGGCAGGACGAAGAGAATAATGCCCATGTGCTGGGGCTTTGCCCGACTTCCAGGTGCCTTTGTAATTTCTCATGTGGAAATGACACGTTTTTCTGTGGAGCTGTGGGGACAGGCATTGTACCCTTCTGTAAGAAGTCCAAGTGTATTCATGTGATGTTTGACGCTTCCCTCTTAATGCCCTGGCACCTACGTTTCCCCATAAGGCTGGCAGATAATGGAGCAATTCCTCACTTCTGAGACCAGGGTTCTTAATATGGAGTTTGATTCATAAGCAAGACTCATGACCAAGTGAAATAGGGTCTGTGTGCTCTTAGTGAAATCAAAAAATGGATGGAGATGATGTGCCCAGTAACTTGGAATACCCTGAGAAACCCTGACCACTCAGGCTGGGATTTGCATACCAGGGCCAGGCTATATAGCATGAATTTGATTCACACTATTGTCTCCTCCTTTCGAGCTCCCCATGATCTACAATATATGGTCATCAATTTACAACTGGCACATCGTGTATTCTGAGCAGTTCACTCTGGCTGCAACACAACGCACATACTTATTAGTGACATAAATCAAGAGTTTCTGTGCCTGAATAAAGATTAATCTGTAATCCACACCCGGAAAATGGGAACCGGGGAACAATGTTAGTAAACACTAACAACTCCCTTCCCTGCTGCACGGTATGGATTCTGTTTCCATGGGAAGAACAGGCAAACGGTAAAGTCTACCCATGGTTTAAATCGGTTAGGACCTCAGAGGACTCCAGATGTGGGAGTTTCTTTTTCTTAACTCCAATACATTTTTGTGATGGAGAAGGACACCTGGAAAAAAGAGTTGTGACCAGCAGAAAGAGAACAGAGGGCCTTCTGTCCAAATAAAACCCGTGTCTGCCAGATCTCCGCTGGTGACAGGGCCATCAGTGATTTATCTCTGCATGAGACAGGCGCAACACAGGTGAGAAACGCTGGCTTGAAAATGGCTGCCTCCTGGGCAGCAAATGGGTTAATTAAAGGTTAAATGACTTTTTTTTTTGAAGGTTAAATGACTTTTAAGACCCAAGTGAGTCAATTAGAATTTGCATGTCAAATATTCACACGAAGAAAGGGAAGGAATAGTCATAGGGCATCTGAAAAGCTTGTAAGTTCTTAGAAGTGGTGGTGGGGATTCATTGGGTGAGGAAAGCGGTCGCCTGTGTCACTGCCCGTAGACCCTTGGTTGGGTGAGTTGGATGGAGAACAGCACTGATGAGGCCCAGCTCCCCCAGAGATCTCTGGGAAAATGAGCAGGCGGCACCCCTGGCCCATGGCGCCCAGGGCAGGCAGGCAGATGCACCTGCCGCACTGGACAGGCAGCACTCAGAGATGTTCTTTACCTGTCAGCGTGACCACATTAGGATTTCTCGTAGGCTCAGAACCCCATCGTCTCCACGAATTCTGCCCCACCTACTTAGAGGATTCTGTTACAAACGCGAGGAAAAAAGAAAAAAAAAATAGGTGTCTTCAGGGACTGTTTGACAGCTGATGAGTAAATCGCCTTTATTTATAAGAGGAAAGCAGGGGACATGTCATTGTGATTGGCACATAACAACTGCAAGGTCAAAAGCATAAGCTGCCTGAATAAAGTCATCCCCATCCAAGGGACGTAATTCCCAAGACTGTGATCTGTCAGGGATTTGAGAGGTTAAGCATGTTAAGTACAGAAGGTATGTGTGCCTGTGCGTCTTCCTTCTAAACCACTTCTTAGGAACTCCCTGGGAGGCTGTTAAGCTTTGCCTGATGTAGTCAAGTGCTGAATCCACGGTTTCTTGGTTTTTTGTTTTCCCCTCCTCTCCTTTTACCTTTAGAACATTCTGGGAAGTAACTAACTTTTGGCTTCCAGCAGGAGGCTTTAAAATGTTTATGGTTATCACATTCCGTGCTTCCTCATCCCACATACGTTTGTTCAGAAGACGTATGAGCAGCATAATCAGGATCATACTGGTCTAGTTTATGTTGCTGTATTTCTAGGTCTGCATTTCTTTCTTTCAATTTCTTTCTTTTACAGTGCCATGCCAACAATAAAGGAAGGGGATGGAATAGTCTGTCTCACTTCAGATGGGTCAGATGGTCTCCCATGCAGTTAAGGAAGGCCATCAGATCAGCAGCAGGGAAAGGAGCAAGTTTCCAGCGAATCATGGTGACACCGAGGAAGTAGAAGCCAGAGGATACGGCATCTTCACAGCGGCCGCCGGCTGGCCCGTGTGCTCCTCTTACCTGTCCCTACCGCTCAGCTGTCCACACTCCCATCCAAGGCTGGACCATCCTCTTGGGCCCCTCTTATCTATGCGGGGGCGCCGCCCCAGGACCTTCCTTCTCCTTTCCTTTAATCACATGCAGTTTTCCTTCCCAGATCAAAAAAAAGAAGAAAGAAAAGAATTGCTATTGACCTCACTCTAGGCTTTACTTCATTTCTGTGTTCCCTGTCCAGAAAACCACCACAAAAGAGTGACGGATACACTGCCTCCCTTCCTCCCTCCAATTCTCTCTTAAATCTGATCCTTTTGAGCTTGTGTCCTCACTGCTGAACCAAAACTGCCCTGGCAAATGTTACCAATGACCCCCTCTCCCCCGCCCGTTGTTTACTTGGAGCATCAGACGCCGTTTGGCACAGTTTCTCACTCCCTCCTCCTAGAAGCTATTCACTTGACTTTTGGATACCACATTCTGCTGGGTTCTCTTCAAACTCTCTGCTGGCTTTCTCTTTGTCCCTTTTATCAGTGTTCTTAGCGAGACCCTTTTCATCTTGCTGACCATCTTATGCAGCAGGCCCAGGGCTCCAACCCTCTGTGAGCTTTTCCACTCTCAGGACTTTAAACGCTGTTAATAATAATCGTGGCTTTTATTTTCTGCACGCTGATGCTATGACATCCAGGGCCTTGCTGGCCCTGAAGGGCCTGTGTCTCTCCTGGCTAACCAAGTCCTAGAGACCGTAGACAACTCGCCTGCCCGTGAGCTTGCCTTTCAGTACAAACCAACCAACCCGGAGCCACTGTCCGCCCACCCTAATCATCCCGGCCCAGGCGCCAGACCTACAGATACAGCTTCTGTGCGCAGAGCCTGCTGAAATTATTCCAGCCAGCTGGTGTGCTATACCCAGCTTACCCTGTCTTATCCTTTCCTCTCCACGAAAATCACAATAAAGTTTCTTTTTTATTTAAAATTTTTTAAATGTTTATTTATTTTTGAAAGAGAGACAGAGCATGAGCAGGGGAGGGGCACAGAAAGAGGGAGACACAGAATCCGAAGCAGGCTCCAGGCTCTGAGCTGTCAGCACAGAGCCTGACGGGAGGAGGGCTTGAACTCAGGAACCGTGAGATCATGACCCGAGCCAAAGTTAGACGTTTATTCCACCCAGGCAACCCTCTCCAATAAAGGTTCTTACCTGGAATTTCCCTCCCCTCCCCCCCTGCACCTCCATCTCACCTTGGTTCTTTCTTATGGTTCTGTGTCTTCTGTTTCTAAAGAGTTGTGAGTATAACAGACTTCTTCCTTCATGATAGTCATCCATGTCTGCACATCTCACCATATCTGATTTAAACAAATCCTAGGTACCTGTAAAATAGTTATAATCACACACACACACCCCAAATTTATGTGTCTACTCCAGACTTCTCCCATAAACACCTGACTTGTGTGTCCATCTGGCTTGTGAACATTGCCTCTCGATGTCAAATAGTACCTCACGCTTAACAAACACAGATCCTGATCTTCCATTGCCCTCAGACCTGTTCCTCCCCTTGTCTTCCCCATGTCAGTTAATAACTCAGTCCTCCTGTTGCTCAGGTCCCCACCACGGTGACATCATCAGGTACTCCTCTCTTTCGCTTGTCTCCCACATCTGTTCCATCAGCAAATTCTCTCGCCTCTGCCTTTAAGTGATAGGCAGAATCTATCCTTTTACAATGCCTTACCAAAACAAAACCCACTGCCGCCCACATCCAGTGTCAGCTCATGAAAACATACCTAGAACACAGGAAATATGTACTGTATGACTGTCACAGCAGATGATTTCTACTTATTTGATGGCCTGATTAATTCACACATTAATGTACATCCTACATTGTTACAAATGGGATAATAGAATTCTTTCTTTCTTGTTATTGATTTTTATTTTTTAGAGAAAGAGCACAGCAGAGGTAGGGAGGGCAGAGAGAGAGAGAGAGAGAGAGAGAGAGAATATCAAGCAGGCTCTATGTTTAGCATGGTGTCCAATGCCGGGCTTGATCCCACGACCCTGGAATCATGACCTGAGACAAATTCAAGAGTCAGGCACTTAACTGACTGAGCCTCCCAGTTGCCCCTAGCATTTTATTTCAATTTTCTGAGACTTGAGGAAAGATTCAATTTTATCGCCCCAATGCAAGCTACGAGCTGAGCCTCTGAGGTTTAGATGATTTAGATGCTTCAAGCCCAATTCCATTCTCTGTAGAAGTTCGAACCCTTTCCAAAGGTTCCCATGAATTCTCAAGGATCTTGATTCTCATGATCACCTCGGACTCCATCTTCCACGGAAATGGGCAAGTCTATGGGTGGCCTTGCCGCCTGCCCCCATTGACTCTTTCTACAACAGGGAAGTTGACACTGGACTCATTTTTCACCCTCACAAATCATTTTGAGGATAGCACAACTTGCTGAATAATTGTGTCTCATAGAGGAGGGAGTTATATTTCAGAAACATAAACGTTTTCAACTGCAACACCAAAGTCATTGTTCTCTCAACACGGAATTTTTTTAATGGCCACTTCACTTCATGAGGGCCTTAGCATGCAGCTTTTCTCTCCCAGCCTCCCCCATACCCTTCATTCTAGTCCACCACCCTTTATAATTCCTCTCATTCTCTTCAGGAGCATAAAAAATGGACCTCCCATATCACATGATCTTCTACCTGCAGTAGCCGCAGGTCTGTTTGTTTTTATTATGAATTACTTATATTAAAAGAGTTTCAAAACTCTAAAAATATAAAGACCAGGCCAATGAACATCCATGTATCACATCATCCAGACCTCATAATTGTTGATATTTTGTCATACTTGCTTCATCTATATTTCTGGCTGAACCATTTTAAAGCATTTTGTTCCTTTAGCACCATCTTCAAAAACATGACATTCTCCTACATCACCACGATGCAACTTCCACATCTAACATATGAACAGTATTCCTGAATATTATTTAAAGTGACTGATTCATTTTCAAATATTTCCACTTGCCCCCAAACATTTGTGCTCTGAAATAGCAATTTCATCTATCTATCTATCTATCTATCTATCTGTCTGTCTGTCTGTCTGTCTATCTGTCTGTCTATCTGGGCAGTCAAAGCCATATTTGCTTTGTATCACCTTCCATTGTAATGAAACATTTTCATATGGTTGCATGCTTTTCCCAGCGTTTTTCTTTGAACAAAGTGGAGACAAATGCTCTTTATTAAATTACCTGTTGGAAGAAACCAGTACCATTAAAGTCAGGGCTCTACTTTACACAGCTGTTTAATGGCATAAGATGTATGAACTCATTTGTTAAATTGGGATCTGTAAACAAAAACAAATGGGAAGAAGAGCCACAGAGACAATGAGTAATGGAAACAGTTTCCAGACTGCGGAAGCCGGGCCTTCAGTAGAAAATATATACAGCCCTGAGGAAATGCTTTCTGGGGTCCCTGTGTCTGTTACCTAGCAACAAGTCCATTACACAGGGGCACACTGGGGTCCACTTAACAGGGCTCGGGGTGGGGGGGGACACGTGGGTAAGAGGACCAAATTCCTTCTTTTATACTATGTTAATAACTCGGTCTCCTGCAGTCCCTGACAGGGGTGAGTGTCGGAAGAAATCATCTCCGTATGATGCTTTACCACATTAAATCCCTCAAGGAAGAAAATGGCTTTACCTTAATTTACTGTGCACATGTCATTACTTATTTGGCCATATATCCATCTGATAAGAGTTAAATATACCATGTGAAAAAGAAAATCATCCAAACTCAAATTAGTTTTGATTTATGGGATAAGGCTCCAAGACCCATCCAAATTCACTCCTAATAGCAAATGAAGTCTGTGTCACAGATTTACTGCTATTATTATTATCCTTTTTTGCTTTTAAAATTGCTTTTAAGTAAATTACCACCTTTTTCAGGTATGCCCTCTTTCCTCTATCAGGGTATTAATCTGAACCGACAGGATAGCTTCTCTATCATGTTTTTGCCTAAAATTTGTCAGGGAAAGAACATTTGTCTGGATAGTACAGTGTTTTAATAATGTAATTATGCTGATGATCATTAATAACAATACCATCCTTTAAAAAAATGTTCAAAATGCTTTTCTAGTACTCCTTCTCACATACACTGTAGCTAAGTTATGCACTAACCAGTCAGGATAGGAATGCAAATCTCCTGGTACCCAGATTTCCATCCCTGTATTTTTCAATTTTCTGTGTGTTTTAAAGTTTTTAAATTATGATAAAAAACACATAACATAAAGTCTATCAGCTTAACCATTTGTAACTGTACAGTTCAGTAAGGTTAAGTATATCCATATTGTTGTAAACATAATCTCTAAAACTTTCTTCATCTTCCTAAACTGAAACTCTATTCCCATTAAAAAACAACTCCCAATTCCCCACTGCCTTTGGCCCCTGGCACCCACCATTCTACCTTCTGTCTCTATGAATTTGACCTCTCTAGATACCCCATATGAATGGAATTATAAAGCAGTCATCCTTTTGTGACTGGCTTATTTCACTTAGTAGAGTGTCTTCTCGGTTCATCCATATTGTAGCAGGAGTCAGAATTTCCTTCCTTTTTAAATTTTTTTTTAATTAAAAATTTTTTTAAATGTTTTACTTATTTCTGAGAGAGAGAGAAGCAGCATGAACAGGGGAGGGCCAGAGAGAGAGGGAGACACAGAATCTGAAGCAGGCTCCAGGCTCTGAGCTAGCTGTCAGCACAGAGCCCGATGTGGGGCTCGAATCCACGAACCACGAGATCACAACCTGAGCAGAAGTCGGATGCTTAACCAACTGAGCCACCCAGGCGCCCCTGAATTTCCTTCCTTTTTCAGGTTGAATAATAATATGTTGTACATGTAGACCACATTTTGTTTATCCATTCACCAGTCAATGGATAGTTGGGTCACTTCTACCTTTTCGGTATTGTGAATAATGTAATGAACATAGTTGTACAAGTAATCTCTTCAAGAATGTTTTCCATTATGTGGGGTATATACTCAGAACTAGAATTTATGGATCATATAATCATTCTATGTTTAATTTTTTTCGAGCAACTGCCATATTGATTCACATCCTGGCTACACCATTTTACATTCCCACCAGCAGCACATAAAGGTTTCATTTTCTCTACATTCTTCCCATGTTATTTTCTGTCTTTTATTTTTTTTAACACTAACAAGTGTGAGGTGGCATCTCATTGAGGTTTGGGTTTGCATTTCCCTAATTACTAATAATGTCAAGCATCTTTTCATGTGTTTATTGACTATCTGTATATCTTCTTTGGAGAAATGTCTGTTCAAGGTATTGGCCCATTTTTAAATCAAGTTGTTTGAGTTCTGGTTGTTGCTGTTAGTTGTAGGAGTTTTTTATATATTCTGTATGTTAGTCTCTTATCACATGTATGATTTTCAAATATTTCCTCCCTTTCCATAGGTTGCCTTTTCACTATGGTGATTTCTTCCTTTGATGCATAGACATTCTTAATTTAGATATAGTCCAATGTATTACATCTTACTTTTGTTGACTGTGCTTTTGGTGTCACATCCAAGAGATCATTGTGAAATCCAATATTTTGAAGCTTTTCTCCTATATCTTCTTCTAAGAGTTTTATAACTTTTACTCTCGTGTTTAGGTGTTTCATCCATTTTGAGTTAATTTTTGTATATGGCATAAGGTAAGGGACCAACTCCATTCTTTTACATGTGGGTATCTAGTTTTCTCAATAGCAGTTCTTGAAAAGACAGAACTTTCCCCCATTGAATGACACCTTTCTCAAAAATTATTTGACCACTTTTGTAAGGGCTTATTTCTGTGTTCTCCATTTTCTTCCATTGGATTACATGTCTGTCTTTATGCCAGTACCACAGTTTTGATTACTGTAGGCTTGTAATATGTTTTAAAATCAGGAAAAGTGAGGCCCCCAACTTTGTTCTTTTTTGGAATTGTCGTGGCTACTCAGGGTCCCTTAAAATTTGTATGAATTTTAGGATGGGTTTTTCTTATTTCTGAAAAAAATCATTGGGATTTTGATAGGGATCGCATTTTTCCAATGTTTTGAAGTTGCAGAAACTCATTTGCCGAGGATTATGCTCTGAAATCTGAAAGTTCTGCAGACAATAAAAGTAGGACTTAGAATTTATTAAGGCAATGGCCACATTGGTCGTATTTTCAGTTTTTGGAAAATACTTCTTGGTGTTCAGGAGACTCTGATCTTCCATAATAACAGCCAACTTTTTATGATGCTTACTATTCTCTAGACAGTATTCTAAATGCTTCAAATGCATTAAATAATTTAATCCTTATAACAGTCCTGTGGGATAGATACTACAGTTAACTTCGTTTATAGAAGAGGAAAGTAAGGCACCAAGAATTTAAATACTTTGCTTAAAATCATGGAGCTAGGAAAGGACAGATGGGGGATTTGAACCCAGGCAATCTAACTCTCACATCCACACTCTTAGCAACTAAACCATCCTGTGACTTCATATTGGTTGTTCATTTACTCATTCATTCAACTAACCTGGTTGCAAGACCCTTAAAAGTCAATGGTGAGCCAGGTAAACATTATCCCTGCTCTCACAGGCATGTCCTCACGAGTGATGGACATAACAGCCAAATACTAATGGTTGTTGCCATCCTATGTCGCCTCCAAATTATCATAAGCCTCCAGGTAAGTCACTGCCAGATTGTCAAGGACTGAACTTTTCATTAGAGAGATATGACTCAGTACTCGTTCACTGATTCACTCATCAATCATTTATTGGGTACACTTAACTATTCGCCAAATACTGGTTCAAATATGTTGAGAAAAAAAGGGATGCACAAGAATGCTTCTATGTGCTTAGACTCGCTTTTATTAAAAGGGTGCTCAGGGAGAATACTCCCTCAGGTGGGTTAAGTAGAGGGCTGCTGTCAGGAAAGGTCGCCCATCATCCTCTGCCTGTCCATCTGTGGAGGAATATACATGCAATTGATAAGTGACCTTTTCTTTTTCTGTAGGACCCATGGAATAATGCACAGGCACAGAACACTTTTACTCAAAGCCCTTCTTGGGCAAGACTCTTCCTTCCATGGACCATTCAACTACTAAATCTTCTTTTTAAAATTTATTTATTTTATTATTATTTTTGAGAGACAGAGTGCGAGTGTGAGTAGGGGAGGAGCAGAGAGAGAAAGAGGGACAAAGGACCTGAAGAAGGCTCTATGCTGACAGCAGAGAGCCCGATGCAGGGTTTGAACTCACAAACTCTGATGAGATCATGACTTGGGTCGAAGTTGGATGCTTAGTTGACGGAGCCACCGAGGCACCCCATCTATGAAATCTTCTAAATCCTGAGTATTCCTCATCTACATAACTTGGGATCACCACTTACAGTCATTGCCACCCAAGAGCCACATGACTGTAAATATCATCTAATACACTGCTATAATAAAGAAATTAGAAGTTATGAGGGACCATCTCAGGCTGTGGCAGGGCTGCTGGAGCCCCACCCACACCTACTGCCTTCAAAACTTTGGTGGGTGGGGTGTCCAGCTGCCTGCACCTACACAACTTATCCTGAAGGCATTCACTGACCTCCAGCATGAAATTTGTTCACCCAGAATAGAGGCCAAAGTGCCATGGGATCCATATATCTTGGGAACAGCCCTATTGGGTACATCGGGAAGAGCATTTGCTACACTGGTTCCTGCATTTCCACAGCAAGATGCGAGTCCAAGGCACTCACTGTAGGAACGACCTGGCCCTCTGTTGGCTACCTTTCCTTTCTGTCCTCCTTCCTGTTCTATAGGTGCTTCCTGGGTACCATCCCAAATAAGCTGATTGCACTTGAATCTTTGTCCCGGAGATTATTTCTGGTATGCCCAAACTAAAGGCCCAGTCTGAGAATTCCTCCCATAGAGGTCTGACAGGTCCTGTAACTATTTCTCGTCTATGTGTGCATCACAGACCTTGCCATTCTGTGAAAGATCTTCGTGTAGAAAGCATCATGTCTTTCCTCGAGGCCAAGAATCTCAGCCATGTGCAGATACTCCCTTAGAAGCTTTCATTCTCGGGGCACCTGGGTGGTTCAGTGGGTTAAGTGTCCGACTTCCGCTCAGATCATGATTTCAGTTTGTGAGCTGGAGCCCCGCATCGGGCTCTGTGCTGACAGTTCAGAGCCTGGAGCCTGCTTTGGATTCTGTGTCTCCCTCACTCTCTGCTCCTTCCCCACTTATGCTCTGTCTCTCAAAAATAAAATAAAACTTAAAAAAAAATAGAAGCTTTCATTCTCAATCGCTCCCACCATACTTAGCCTTCCTATTTATTTGTTAATTCATTTCATTCCAGATGCATCCTTTGGAGAGTCCAGTGTGTGCTGGTCATGAAGGAGCCCAGCAGTTTTGCTTTCGGTGCCTCTGGTCTTCAGGTGATAACAGCTTGGGAGGCAAGGCCCACATGGTCTTACTGTTTTGCGATTTTATCACGGCTGAAATCTTGAAGTTACATTCCCTGATGTGCCAGCAGTCTGCGGATGCATTTCTCCCTATATGTCTCCGTATCTTCTAAGATGGAGAAAAATTCTGCTGGCTTGAGACATATATACATATATATATATATGATACAATATATGATACGTATATTTTAGCCAGAACATCATCAGTCCCGAGAAAAACTGAGATGTACTGCATTAGTAAATCAAGAAAAAAGGCAAATATCTGAAGAGAGGAATGACTGAAAGGTGGCAGGCAAAGGTAAAGTTTACAGAGAGTAAGAGGGAAATTGACAAAGGGCGATGTGAAGGAGAGAGAAACCAGCAGGGGATAGGACCCCTCCCCTCCCCCCAAAAGTGAAACATGTATTTTTGCCTGCTTTGCTGCTCTGCATTTGACCTCTGCGCTTGGAAAACAAAAGAGAAAGAGTGGAAAACACTGATGATCCAACAGCCTCCAGCACTGCAGGGGGACAGCAGCCCCAGACTCCTGTCAGGGCTTCTGAAACATTCTTACAGAACTTCAAATGTTCCTATAATTACTTCCCTAATAGCTTTGCTATGATTTCTGTTTTTCATCACTTTCCACGCAAACTGACAGTGTCAAAATCAGTCTATTTTAGACTCTGGGTTTATTAAGTGGCTACTTGAAGTTTTCTTAGCAAATGGGAGGTATTTGGGCTCTATCGTAGGATTGCATTCTTTTACATATTTTGCTACCCCTTTCTTTCTTTCGTTTTTTCCCTCGGGGCTGGAAAGTGACAAAATGTGTTTCATCGCCCTACCTCTTTGAATACTATTTAACCAAAAAGTGAATTGCAGCAAAGCAAAAATGCTTTCCTGTTTTCACATTTGCAGGCATCCTATCATCCAGGGAAGTCAATTTCATCCGCCTGATGGGAAAACACCACGTCCTTTCTAAATGGAATTGCCCTCTCTGAAAGCAAAGTTCCACGGAAGCAAATTACCAGCCGCGCTGGGGCGGGGGCCGGATTAAAGATAAGGATCCTACCTTGTGTTTCTGCCACCCCCTCATCATTGCTCAGCCACCGACCCACAGAGACCTCCTGATCTGCTTCTCATCCGAGTCTCTTCGAGGGTGGGAGAGTAATGGCCAGGAACAGAGAGCACATAGCCGCTGCACATCTGTAAAAGGAGCATCTAGCCCAGGGCTGGAATAAACTGTACTCTGCAGAAATCACCCTGAGATATTAAATGTCCACAAAGAGAGCAGATGGGAGCCCTGCCTCGCCGAAGTCTGATTCCAAAGACCCCTTCGGCACAGCAGGAGGAAAGGGGGTGAGCCAGGGGGTGAGCCGTGGGGTGAGCCCAGCCCCCCCCGCCCCCCCCCCCTCGAAGCCAGGAAGGGAGGAAAGGCTGAGTTGACTTTGCTTCTGTTCCAGTCTGGGGTTTTGGCTCCAACTCACTCACGCAGGAGGGAGGGAAGCAGCCTGCGTCAGGGGAGGGGGAGAGAAAAGGTTCTATTCTAGCTCTGCTGCTGGTGGAGCTGCTCTCGTCACCCTCAGGACTTCAACCCCATCTGTGAAATGGGGCGAGGCCGCTGACCTCGGATGACGCTCCACATTTCCCTGATGACATACAGAGCTTTGAAATCTGGAATCAAAGGTGCCATTTGAGCATCAAGCGTCGTGCTTATTCCTCGCCCGCTTCTGCCAGCACCCTGCTCTGCCTCGCTCCCCATAGACTGTGCTCCAAGATTTTGTTCAGAAACCCTTGCTGCCCCCCCAGGCAGCACCCTCACCTCCGAGCCTCTGGCTTCACTTGCCTCACAGCGGGGGGACGGCCCCTAGTGGAGCGGATATTTTTGCTCATTAATTAAATGAAAACTTTAGAACGTTCTCAACAATGGTGATTTCCCATAAACCCAGGGCAACTTCCTGCTTTTGAAGGAAAGCAAAAGACCTCTTTCATTTTCTGTTTCAACGCGATGAATGCACGCTGGGCCCTTCTGTGAGGAGCCCACGGCCCGGAGGAGCGGGCCACGTGCTGGGAACTCAGCAGTGCTTGGAGTTTAGGAGGATGGAAGGTTGCCAGTTACTCGGGACCACAGAGCTTGGCGACCTCGGGGGGAGGGAGCCTCTTTACTATTACCTCTCCTACATTGCCACCATAAATATCTTTTTATTATATTTCTGCTGTTTTTAGATTTAGTTTATGGATGCGGTTAATGCCGGATCCGAATGTGAAGGGAATTGCCGCCCTTGTTAAGATTCTGACCACTCGGGGAGAATTACTTAAGCTTCTCTTTCCCCCTGCAATAAACACATCTGGTAGATGGCAAGGGACTTATTTCTCCCCTGGACTCCTGGAGCGTGCTGGGTGGGAGTGAGCTTTAAGCAGCAAAGACAGCATTCCCTCAAACATTTAACACTCTTTAATGCTGGCCAAGGGAGTTAATCAGCCCAGGCTGCAGTTATGAGGGGTCGGAGGGGGAATCCCACTGGAGCTTATTCATCCCCTAAAAACAAAGAAGAGGCAGCCAAGACTGAGAGGGTGGTCTGTCCCGCGCGGGGTCACCTACTGTAGGAACGCATTACCACTGGGTACTGGCGGTGTCCCCATCCTGTCCCAGAAAGCCAGCACTCTGCTTCAAATGATGACTAGTTGCGGGGTCATTTACGAATGCTTTACGAACTGCGGGGCTGTCCATCAGGTGGGTATGAGGATGGGAAGCTAGATCCCTGAGAGAGGCTCTCCGTCCTCTGGACCACCATCATCCCTTTGAGGCAGTGGTTTTGGAAAGAAGAGCTACTCACCCAACAATCAAAATCCCAACAGATTTCTCCCAGTGGCCTTGATGGCAACATTTCATGGAGCCATGGGAACAGAGCCAAGATGCGTGTATGCATGCACGTGTCTGTGTGCGTGTGTGATTTCTCAGAACTCTTTCTCTTTCTCACACTTCAGAGCCGTATATTCAATGGCTCATCTCTCCTCGGATGTCCATAAGCACGGGTAGCACATCTTCGAAACCCCTTTTGTTTCCCTCCAAGTCCGTTCTTTCTTCTTCCTTATTTGAGAAAGCCATCTGCTCATCTGCCTGGCTGCTCAGATGAGAAAATTGGTGTTTGCCTTAGCCCTTCCTTTTCCTTTGCGCCCAGTCCATATCCATTAAGTCGCCAAGTCTTTTTGGTACTGACTTCTTAACATCCTCTCGGATCACTCTGTCGTTCTCCATTCTGACGGCATCACTGTGTCGCTGGAGACCATTGTCTGCTAACCTGGACCGCTGCAAGTGCCTCCATCTGGCACCTCACGTCCATTCTCCCGGAGCAAGAAAGTGTGACATTTAAATGTCATGCCACCTTCATTGGGTCCCTACCACTTTCAAACAAGGGTTAGGCTGTATGACACGGCTTAGAAGACCCTTGGTGGGGGGCGCCTCGGGGGCTCAGTCTGTTGAGTAACCAGCTCTAGATTTTTGCCTCAACTCATGATCCCAGGGTCGTGGGATAGAGTCCCATGTCAGCCTCCGCACTGAGTGTGGAGCCTGCTTAAGATTCTCTCCTTGCTATGCCTCTTTTTTCCTGCCCTTGCTCTCTATCTCTCTCTCTCAAATAAACAAAAAACATTTTTAAATAAAAAAAAAAAAAAAGAAGACCCTTGGTGGTCTGATTCTTCTCACTAATCCTTACAGCTCCAAACATGTGACCATATCGAACTACTCACAGTTCCTTAAACCACCCGGTCTCTTGCTGGCCATCTGCATATATTTCTTTCCCTGGCCAGAACAACCTTCCCCGCTCTACGCCTAATTCAAATTCACCTTTCGATTTGTGGCTTAGATGCCATTTCCTTCAAGAAGCTCTTTCTGCTTAAAGATTGTTCAAAATACCTTTCCAGGATACTGCTCATACAGTGCTTACACAGCATTCCTGAACCAGAGACAGAATCCATCAAAGACTTATAGATGGAGGGAGGGACCTCCCACAAGTGAGAACTTTCCTTAACACCCTCCCGCAGCTGAGCATCCCCCCCACCCCCCAACCTGAAAGGACCTGAGAAATCATTGTTCACAAGCTGGCAACTCCCATTTTATACCACATAATAACAAAGGCATATTGTGCTGTGCAGTAATGACCCATTTACCCATGAATTCCCATACGGGGTGACGAGCTTCTTGGGGGAAACAGACCCTACATTTTGTTCATTTCTTTCATTCCCAGCTTGGCTTGAAATTCCCAGTTTCAAGCACCTCGTCAGCAATTACCTATTTGTTCTCTAAAAACATGCATGCATCTTTTTGAATCCAGTTCAATGGTTTTCAGCTGTATTATAGTTACCTTTCATCTATCTTTCCGATTTTACTTTAAACTCCATATTTTGCTGCTCAGACCAGTACATCTATATAGACCCACAGTTTTATGCCTTATGCAAACCCTGGTTCACCTCAGGCAAATAAAAAGTAGAAAATAGAAGCTGTGGCAGCAGCAACAATAGCGATAGTGTGCCAGGCACTGCCCTGAGCTTCGGTTTGTTGTTTCATTTAATTATCACCGGAATCCTCCATTTGAGGTACCATTAACGTCCTTATTCCAAAGATAAGGTAACCAAGGTATAAAGGAGGAGGAGGGAAGTTTATTCACTATTAAAACGCGGGAGAGCCAGCATGCAACACTAGGCAGACTGACTTAAAATATAGGCTTTGAAACAATTTGCTTTGTAGAGTTGACACTGAGTTAAAATTTGATAGTGTGAATGCTTTCTCCTGGGAATTTTCTCCAGTGTGAATGAAATAGTCCCCCTGGATTTGTATTAGAAACACAAGGGATTGACTGTATTTCAGGGATCCCTTCCTTTTGGGGAAATGATCACTTCCCTCAGAGGATCTGGAACTAGAAGGCCAGTTATGTCTTGTGAATAAAAGGCTTCTTGGGTCCTTTTGGGATCAGGGGTCAGGGTGGCAGGAAGGTTCTTAGGAAAAGTCTTCCCTTTCCTAAGAGATGGCTCCCTGTTTCCAGCCCAAACCCCTTTTGATTGACTTTACCTCTAGTTCAGGAGTGCTGAACTTAAGGACTGACTGTTGAGTGTGAAGATTGGAAGTAAAAACTATACTTGTGTTTACTACCAAATATGTTAGCAGAGAAAGTTATCGGCTCAAAATGTTATGCATAAGTTGGGGCCTGAGACAGTGCCCAGAGGGAACTGCCTGAAATCCTTGGGGATGGGGGAGGGGGTGGAGTCACCCCATGGGAAGCTGGAGAAGACGTAACAGGTGGTCCAGTCTTCTGGCTACTACTGCCCACATCATGGCTATAACCATGTGAGCGTACAAAGGCTTTGAGAGGATGGAGCCACTCCATGTGTGGCTTCTACCAAGAGGTTGACTAGTCCTACTGCTTACCCGTCTTGTTATGAGCCAAAAGTCTTGGGGCCCCTGAGTGGCTCAGTCAGCTAAGCATCTGACTCTTGATTTCAGCTCAGCTCATGATCTCTCAGTTCATGAGATCAAAACCCATGTCAGACTCTGCTCTGACAATGTGGAGCCTCCTTGGGATTCTCTCTCCCTCCCCTCTGCCCCTCTCCTGCGTTCTCTCTTCCTCTGTCTCTCAAAATAAATAAACATTTTTTAAGAAGAGCCAAAAGCCTTGCTCAGAGACATCCTGCCTCCTCTGATAATTCCTTTCTTACTAATACCAATCCTCCTTGTAACAAATCTGCTTTTTCTCTCTCTCACCTCTTCCTACCTTTCATCAGTTCACAGAGACAAAGGGAATGAGAAAAGGGAGAAACAGTAAGCCTTCTAAAGAAGGCACGGTCTTCTGCCTGTGCTCAAGGTTCTGACCTTTCTGTTCCTAAGGTAACCACTCTGACTGCTATGGAGGAAAGATTAAAAGCCTTGATTAGAGCGTCAAGGTTTTAACCAGCGGGCCAGGCTCAAATAGAAATTCTAAACTGATTTCTGGGGCTTTAATGCCAAAGTGTTGGGCCGACATTTCTTTCTACCAGGGAAAGATGGTTCCAGATGAGGCATCTGGCATTTGAGCTCACATGAGCGTGTGTGTTTACTGGGTCCAGATAAGTCAACACTTTCACTGAGTGCCTACCCTGTGCCCAGAACTGGACTGAGTCAACTCTGAGTGTCTGGCGGTGGTAGCGCATATATTTACGTTTAGCCTCATGACAGTTGAACAGCAGAAGAGAACACAGTCATGTTGTGAAGAGTGAGTTCGGAAGATTTCTTCCTGCATGCTCACTTTTCCAGCTCATTAGGAAAGTTGCTTCCTTCACTGTATTTTTTTTAATGTTTTATTTGAATGTAATGTTTAAATTTAACATTTAAATTTAATGTTTAATTTTAATTTTTGAGAGAGAGAGAGAGAGAGAGAGACAGTGTAAGCAAGGGAGGGTCAGAGAGAAATGGAGACACAGAATCCAAAGACAGGCCCCAGGCTCTTAGCTAGCTGTTAAGCACAGAGCCTGATGCGGGGCTCAAACCCACAAACCATGAGCTCATGACCGGAGTCGAAGTGGGATGCTTAACGACTGAGCCACTCAAACATCCCCCTTCACTGTATTTTTTATCGCAAGTCTTTCCTCAACCCCTTCCATAGATCAGCCAGGTAAGGCTAATGGAACAATGCAAATGGGGAACATGGAAATCCGAGAAGGACAGGTCAAAAGTAGACAAACACCTGGATATACGGCTGGCAGATATTTACTTATTTATTTTTTAACCGTCAACACACATCGTGAGTATCATTGCCTCGTCCCTGTTGAATGTTAAATATATACTCATGTTTGTCACAACAACCCTATGAGTACTATTAGCCTCATTTGATGGATAAAGAAATGGAACCACGGAGAGGTTAAATAAAGTACCCAAGGTTATACTTATGTGGATTTTATTCAGTGAACACCATGAACCAAATTCATTTGCCAACATTTACTGATTTGGAGATATGGACAATATGCTCAAAAATCCAGATTTGTGGTGTCTCTTGAAAATCAGGAAGATCTGATGACACTGGACCCTGTGGCAAGCAAAACTAAGCTGTAAAATGTAAACATTTATTAGTGAGCCTGCATAAAGATGCATACCTGTAAATTCTGCGAAGTTCCCACTCTTTTCTCTGAGGCACTCGGAGACAAAAATGACACAGTATTCTAATAGATTCAACTCCCCTTCTGATGAGCTTAGGCAAGATTATAACTCAATAAATTATGAGGCAAAGAATCAAACAGAGATGCAGATGGAAGGTATTACTCCTAAGATGTTGGGCTACTGGGCTTGTAAGATTCTCAAATCCCATTCATGCAAGGACAGAGGAGCATGCATAAAATTTACTCATTACCTCTATAGGAAATTATTTCTAAGAACCCTTATGATCAGGGTAGCTATATAATTTACTGTCTAAACTAGGACTCTTGCAAGTGAGAAAGCGATCGTTCCATTTCTCAATTTATTGAAACTTGTCTTCAGATCCAGCCTTCCCTACCTGCTCTGCTAGAATACAGGTGAGCCTTGTGAATATTCCTCCTTAGCCAGTGGCAGTGTGGTGATGCATTGTCAGTACAGAATGCTGGAGGGACGTGGGGGGAGGAAGGTGTGCTCCTCTCCAGGATTTTGTGTGTGAAGTTTCTCTAGAAGCTGGGGCCGTGGCACATGGTGGCCAGCAATGCCCAATGGCCAGCAACTTCCCCAAGCAGCACCTTGAGCAGCTGTGTAGCTGAGGGCTACCGGGGCATCACCTCTCTGTGCATGGCTGCCCTAAAGAATCTCCTCCTCGCTTGTAGCAAAGTTCTGAGGCACAACACCTCCTCATGGACAGCTTTCCATGCCACGTACAGAATTCCAGCAAGTTCCACTGACATGGCGCTACAGTGATTGCTTACTCAGACATCCAGTGAACCACAAGCACTCTCCTTCAGGGAGGCCTGGAACTTCAAGCCTGGGAGGTGAGGGGCTATGTCTCTTTCCTGGGTGCCAGATCTCTGCCTTAGGGTCAGGGCTGCACCTAATACCTGCAATTCTGGAGTTCTTTGGAATTTTCCTTAACCGTCACCAGTTTCCCATTGTTCTGCTCTCTGTGACTAATCCTTTATATTCAACTTTTCCTATACAAATTACTGTGTGTCTTCTGTACTGATGGGATCCTGATGGCTAAACACTCGGAAATTAGAGTGGTCTCAGGAGATAGGTTTGCATGGATGGGATTCGGGGATGGGTTTGGTGGTGCCCTTTGATTTGAACATGCTGGGTGCATTAGTAATGGGAGATGTGATATTACTAAGCCAGGGTATATAGCACCATCACAATTAGCCAAGCTATTACCTGTGGTGGATTATGATGACGTGCCCATTAAGCATGTACCTTGGGAGCCCAAGTGGCGGCTACACTTGGTCCTTGTGATAATAGAGATTACTGTAAGGTCTGTAGTGTGGGCTGGATCCTTCTGCATGCACTTGAGCATGTAACGAAAGAAAATGACAAACTCAGGGCCTTCAATTCTCATCTCAAGTCATAGTCTGGGAAATAGGAGCTTCTATGAGAGCCCTAAAAGAATCTATTTCTTCTTTGCCATAGGGCTCATGTTACTAAACATTAAGCACAAAATTTAATTGCATGGGTTGCTGAATTACAGCCGTTAGATTCACAGTCTTACCGGGTTTCTCACGGGAAAGCCAAAGCATTGAATGAGGGAAGAAGATGGTCCTGAAAATGAGAATGGGAAGCTCTGGTTGGAAGGGTCGGCACATAAAACGGACATCCAAGTCTTACCAGTTGAAGTGGCTTACCCTCCAGTGTCGAGGGGCACTGGACTTGTTTGCTTAAAAATCCTGTGATAACCTCACCACAGTGGAGCGGGTGCCTTGAAAGATCATGCCTATTCTCCACATCCATGCATGATACCACTGGACCCATAACTAGGCTCCGTCTCAACACCCTGGAGGGGTATAGGCACACAGTATGGCCCAGGGAGAAATAGGTTATACGCTAAAAGGACTACAATATGTATATGCATGGAAATCTGGGGAACAAACATGGGAGTGCATTCCAAGGGAATAGGCTAGGCAGGGACGAATACAGGAGCAGACAGAATCAAATCCATTGCTATTGGCACATTTACTGGGTTTTGGATTTCGTGTGTTGGTTCCTGCCTTTGGAGGTGGCTGTAACAATGGACTTCTTTGGTTAACGGAATCTGGGACTCAACAGTGGCCTACATTGAATGAAGCTGAGACACCAGAGTATCCCTGGCAGAAGGTAGAAAAAGGAATCCAGGGACTTAGGGAGATAGGGATTTGGAACTGGATTTATCGCCTGTGAGCTGCACATCAGCCCACAGCCACGGCTACCACAGGAGGGTTGGGATGGCATTCCCTTCACCATGACATTGAGAAGTATGAAGGGAGTGCCTGCATCTGCGGAACGCTCTAGAGTTGCTCTCATTTGCAGGCCAGGTATGACTTTAGGGGGTACGGTCATGCAAACGGGGTCCCTGATGTCAGTGGTGCTGATGGGATCCTGGAGTTGCAGGGGCCAAGATGGGAGCATGCCCCGTGGACACACATGCCTGAACATCAGCTATAAACCAGCGAGGAGGTAGAGTCACCTTTGTTCGGATTATTCATGACCCTTGCAGTGCAGACTCAGAAGCAATACTTGTAGTGTTTGTGTCTGGAACGTAGACCTCTGATTAGGGTCTTTCAGATGATAACTAACCAGCCCTGGAGTATAGATTTCTAATTTGAAGGGCACTTCAGACGTTAACTAACTGCACCTAAGGCATAGATTGAAATTAAATTATATACACATATGTATCACCCAGAATGTGCTGAAGTGTTTCAGAGTAAATTATAGGTAATATAATCAACACTCTTTCTCACCCGATAATAATCAGTGCAGTGGAGTGCCCGCTGCTCAGGTAGGTGGGACACGCAGGTGTCACTTCACCACAGTCCCTACCGCTCTCTAGTATCTCCCTGCAGTGGTTTCATTTGTTATTTGTCGTCATGTTTGCTCTGTCATTTTTTTCTCCTAGATGTGTTAAAAGAAAAGTGGAATATTTATCGTACTACCTCTCTATCAAAGGAAGGCAAATGAAAAATTAAACCTGGAGGTTACCTTATTTCAAGAAAAGTAGGAGAGAGTACAGTTATTATTTGTACAGAATATGTCGATGCAATTGATGTGCAAAGCAAAGTGAATTCACTTGGAAAGAATACAGTTTAAGACACCGTGGTGGATTGTTTTTCCAAAGACGGCCTTTGTGGCATTGTCTCCCCAAAGGCTTTTCTGTAACATGACAGTCAACCCTTGACAACACTTGGGGTTTATAGATGAGCAAACCCAAGTGCAATGTCAGAGGCCACCCCGATGGCCTATGGCCCAATCTGGTCCCAGACTAGTTTTTCTGATCCTAGTACAATGTTCACAGAAAAGTAAAAGCAAGCTGAGGAACAGGGGGTTCTGGGAAGCTGGTTGTCTTCATAGAGTGGTGCCTGGCTGGTGAATGCAAGCTGAGAGAGAGAGAGAGAGAGAGAGAGAGAGAGAGAGAGAGAGAGATTGGACATCAAGACAAGCAGTTCAGATGCAAGCACACAGAGAGTAAGAAACAAAGATAGTGTCCTTGAATCTGAGCTGAATTCAGTGATTTGCTTGACCGGTAAAATGAGGAAGAAACATTCTGGGATTCTGAGTCAAGTCAACCCGTGGAGATAATAATAAACCACTGCTTTCAGCTTTTAAGCCCTGGGTGTGGCTTGCTGTATGGCAGTTGATAACCAAAATAGACTCCTTATAACATAAGCCTGTTTTCTACTTATTATTATTTCTGCCCGGGACCAGGTAGGCATGGGTGTTTGAGACCTTCCACTTTAGAGTTCTGTCATCGATGGGGACTGATTTCCCGTCCCTTTCTCAGCGAGCATTTATCCATCATGAATATTCATGGGGCATAAACACATATTCAACTGGCTTCTGTTGAGCAAATGTTTTTTTCCTCGGGGAAGGAGAATAATCCCCTAATCATTCTCCACCTCACCGATCGGCTCCTGGGTCCTTCAGGTGCCCCTTCAGACAGGTATGCAATTTATATAGTAATAGTAGGTAATTTGTTTTTTACAACTGGACTGACTTCACGTCTCCAACCGGTCTTTTACAAAGAGGTTAAATGATGCCGTTTCATGATGCGCCACAGAGGCCTTACTGTGGCCACACGTGGTGGGATAGGATCTAGGACTGTCACTCAGGTGAGAGCCTCAGGTGACCCACTATGAACCCCGCTCGCTGCCAGCCCCTCCTCCCAGCCCTGTGCCCTCTCTGACCCTTCCTGACTTTGTTCCTTACCCTCACACTCCTCCATTTGATCTAGTCTTCACCTCCGATGAACCCTTTCCAATTCGATGCCAATTCAGTCTCCCCCACCACCACCCCCTCTCTTTCAACAAGCTTGTCTTCACCAGTGAGGCACAATCCTGGGAACAGAACGAGCATCCAAGAGCCTCTGTTCCTCGACTTTTCCATGAACACAGTACTGTGAGTCAGGACTGGGCCGGGGACCCGGTTGTGCCTGGCTAAGCTCGGTGGCCTCGGAGCCAGACCTCTTACCTCCATTTCCTCATTTGGAAAAATGAAGGCCTGCTCTCATTCCTGGACTCCTTTAAGAGCTACGTTCTTACTCCCACTTTTGTCTTCCTGTTTAGATTTTGGCCTGGCTCACAGGCAATGCGTTCTGCTCGCCATTCACCTGGGGGTTGCTGGGGCCCTTCCTATGCGACCTTTTTCTGCGGATAGAGAGGGATGAGGTTGGGCCAAAGATATATTCTATCCCTCTCTCTTCTTAATATATTATCTTGCACTTTGACCTTAGCTGTTTCAGAAACTCCAGCAAATGCCTGCGAAGATTAAATCTGAGCTGGTTGTAAAGTTGGTGTTTCAGAAAAGCAATTGCTTCATCTATCACTTAGCTCAGTTCCCCACTAATCAGATCAGGATCACATAATAACCTTTCTCATAAGGGGCCAAAATAGTTGAGTTCAAATAATGCCTTTACCAAGACTCTAATCTATTGTTCCAAACAATTAAACAGCATTCCTATCGGAGAAGGCCATCTTTTTCCTGCCTGGGGCCAGGAGGCCCTACTTTGGGAGACATACGCAGAGACAGGAAGCCACTCCTCTTCCTCTTCCTCCACCTGGCCCCAGGGCCAGGACCTGGCTCCGGGAAGGGCCTTGGTGGTTGCAGCTGCCCTGGTCCCTTGCTCAGTGGGACCGTGGGGCAGCCTGGAGCTGCAGTGTCGCCTGAGGTCTTGCCTCTGCACAGAATCCGGTCACTGGGAGGCAGCGCCCCCCCCCCCCCCCCCCCCCCGTTGATCTCATTCATTTCCTGAGACCGCCCTGCCAACACAGCTCACAAATGCTATCAGCATTCTGCTTCTTCCCCTGCAGATAGGCTTGGGAACAACTTCTGCATATAAAGACTTCAAACAATGAACAGCGTTTGAGATAGAATTAGGGCTAAGTCTTGAGCAAACAGCTGGATGAAATATGTCTTTATCTGTGACTGTCTCTAATTTAAACAACCCATACGATGTTTGTTCTAAACACGGGCCATGTCTGGCCGTGCCTGCCTTTCTGAATCCCTCCCCCCACCCCACACACATACCCCAGCTGCTGGGAGAAAATGACGTCTTTTCCCGAAAGTCCATGACTTTTCTCTGTTGTCAGGAAGCACTCCCACCAGAGTCGGTGCTGGGTCACTTTTCTGGAGGCTGTTGCTGTGCCCAGATGGGGGCTGGCCTGGCGGTGACTACCAAACCCCACCGGCGTCCAAAGGCCAGCATTTCCGGGTGGCACAGCGTGGGGTATGCTGCTTTACCCCCCAGTCACAAGAATTTGCTGTTTAGCTGCCTGTCTGCCTAGGCCCTTTCCATCTCAGTTCAGCTTTGACTCCTTGGCAGTGTTTGCCGTGGAACAAGTCACGTGGAGAAAGTGGTCCCTGTGATATTTACCTGACATTAATGAGATGGATGCGGGAGCCTCCGTGGAATGCCCTAGAAGGGGAAACAGACAGGAGGGCCGCCTGATGCACAGACAAGGGCTGGGAGCACAGCCCAGGGCAGGTGCGAACTTGACCCTCAGGTTTCCTTGGAGTGAGCGGGACACCCCCTGTGGAGGGGGACAGAGTATCTGCCGGCCTGCCCCCTCTCCTGTTTATCCCCCTCCTCCCTCAACACCCTGAGATTCTCCCACTGACCTTAATGCTTCCTTGCAGCTCCTCATAAAGGGAGAAGGTGTGCCTGCATTTGTGTGCCTGTGTGTGATTATCTGTCACCTTCACAGGCTCGCCAACCCCTCACTACAAAGGTGTTCTCGCAGCCCGCCTGCGTCTCCTTGGCCTCAGTGGAAGCCACACCCAACGCCTGTCCAAAAACGCCGTTAACAGCGACAACATGAGAACCTGTCGATGCGTCCCGCACAGCCAGGGACAAGGCTGGCCCATGAGGGACACCATAATGGCCTCACAGGCCTCCTTTTGACCCTAGAGGGCTTGCTTCCAAATGCCGTCTTTCTTAGGACTGGTATGTGAAGAGTCCCGACAGGTAGGCTCCCCGCAGCGAGGTGTCTGCGGTTTGCAAACATCTCTGAGGGTTGCTTCCCAGAAAGATAAAAGGATCCAGCTTTACTCCAGCTTCTTCCCCAGCCCCCCCGCCCCCGCCGCCAAGATGCAGAAATATTTCAGGGAAATGGAGTTTGACCAGTGACACGAAAGAACAAGTGCATAAATATAAGGGACATAAGATGTCAGTGTTGTAAATACGCCCAGCGCCCTTTCATGCCACTGACTTACGGGCTTTCCTGCCTGCCTGTCATGGTAACGTAGCTCAACTCGACGAGCCAGCCGTACAGGGAAGCTATTGTGTAGGAAGAGGTGCTTGGCTCTATACAAACCGCTGTCATTATCAAGCGCCTGATCACAATATGGTGGCGCTGCACGAATACTCAAGTTCCATTCAGAGAGCACCCTGAAAATCATCACACTGCTAATTATAAACGTGGCTGCCAAGACCCCAGCTTCCTTCTATTCTTCTTACATCCTGCAGATGGCCAAACTTAGGAACTAATCACCAGATTCCCCTGGAATGGCAGCTGGTGGCTTGATAAGGCGGTGTTTGGGGTCTGGGCTGTGGCAGAATCTGTGAGAGACAGAGTCCGTACCATAGCATGGGTTCTATCTCTAAATGGTCAGGACACTGCGGAAACACATCCCTGTGCCTTGGCGTGGAGCACCACACCGGAGCACTCCAGTGACTGAACATGCCACCCTTCTTGATCCCTGGCCATCCCTAGCTCTGCTATAGTTTTGTCCCAAAGGACCTGCCCTCCTTTGAATGTGCCTCCCCAGACTTGGGAGGGTGGCAGGGAAAGTGCATCATTTCATCAGCCCAGAGGCAAGGTCATATGTAAGTATGTAGAATTGATCTAGAACAGTCTGTTTTAAAAGCAGAGCTTGAGATCACCTTTCAAGAAATATGGCGATTGGCTCCATTCAACACACATACACGGCAACAACTCAACCTCTCCCCTCCTCACTGGGAATGCAGTCTTGTCATTGTGCCTTCCAGCCCTGGGGCTCAGAGGAGTCAGTGGTTCTGGATTTTTTTCCTTGATTACTATTTTTAATATGTCTGTAAAT
Organism: Hyaena hyaena; assembly: GCF_003009895.1. Lineage (NCBI taxonomy): Eukaryota > Metazoa > Chordata > Mammalia > Carnivora > Hyaenidae > Hyaena > Hyaena hyaena. Next base: position 1,347,854 of record NW_024081147.1, read on the forward strand.
CTGCCTGGCTGTTTGTGTCCAGCAGAGAATCAAAATGAGAAAACATATTATCTTATATGTCCAGGTGTCTGGGGGCAGTGAAAGGGAGCAAGGGAATTAGACTCAAATATGTGCATTAGAAGCTGTTCAGCCCCTCCCATGCAGTGTGACCTTGGGCAGGTCACTTCATCTTTCTGGGTTGCAGCTCTTTCTTCCTGCAAAATGAAGAATGTACTGGGAGCTTTTTCAGTCATTGATATTTACTATTAAATCCTTTAAGACCTATAGGCTGCCCTCTTGGGTCAGGCAACATGCTGGTTGTTGAAGACAAAGCAACATCAAGTCACTGCCCTCAGTGTCTCTCTGCACGTTGGAGTACGGACCAGTCCATGAGCAAAAAACACCATCCTGCAGTGTGGCTGAAGGGGAGGTCCCCACTCACTCGCCGCCAGGTCCCCACTCTGAGTAGAATTTGCTTCCCAGTGGCAGAAAGCCCCACATCCAAGGTCATGCCCTTCCCATGCCTCAGAGAGCCTGGGGGGATCAAGGTCCAAGGTAAGACCACTCACATTGTTTGCAGCAGAACCTGCTGGCCAGAACCAGGCTTTGTAGGGGCTGAATCACACGGGACTTCTGGTCCCCAGTCCTGCTCTGCCCTTCCTTGCACAGATGCCCATCCACAATCCACATGTTGTCCTCCACATTCCATCTTAGCATGTATGTCCGGGGGACACAACCATAGTGCAGCTGCAGAGGTTGCATGGGGTTGGAGGCAACTATACGGGGAGCAGGTTGGACCCCATTCTTGTTATTTCTTCACTGTGTTTGTGGCCACGGAACGGCTGCTTCCTGAGCACCTCCAGGCTTAGTTGGGGCGCAGGGAGTTTGTTGGGTGATGTCAGGAGCAGAAGTAAGAAGTGGGGAGAATTGGAGCACCTGGGTGACTTAGTCAGTTAAGCATCCGATTTCGGATCAGGTCATGATCTCGTGGTTTGTGAGCTCAAGCCCCACTTTGGGCTCTGTGCTGATGGCTCAGAGCCTGGAGCCTCCTTCAGATTCTGTGTCTTGCCCTCTCTCTGCCCCTCCCATGCTCATGCTCTGTCTCTCTCTGTCTCTCAATAGTAAATAAAAACATTAAAAAAAGAAAAGAAAAAAAGAAAAAAATCAAAGAAGTGGGGAGAATATGGTAGGGACAAATGAAGGCAGCATGGTGACCACTGTCAAGCTGCCTAACCCTGTGGGTGATGGCTTGGTCTCCCAGGGATCCACTGAGAAACATAGAGAACATGCTATAGAATCTTCCTTCTATTTCCTTCTTTTACAAATTTTTTCTATTTTTAATTTTTTTTAATGTTTTATTTATTTCTGAGAGAGAAAGAGACAGCATGAGAAGGGGAAGGTCAGAGAGAGAGGGAGACATAGAATCTGAAGCAGGCTCCAGACTCTGAGCTAGCTATCAGCACAAAGCCCGACACTGGGCTTGAACCCACGAACCGCGAGATCATGACCTGAGCTGAAGTCGGACGCTCAACTGACTGAGCCACCCGGGCGCCCCTATTTCCTTCTTTCTGATCACTGATCTCCTGCTTTGTTGGGTAAAGGCTGCCTCTCCCTCTCACCACCCGCCCCCCACTTCTGGGCTGCCTTGTTCTTTGGAGAAAAACCTCAGAATGGAGGAGGAAAATGACGCAGTGGGCACTTGAATGGTCCAACCAACAGCATCGAAAAGACTGTCACCCACAGCAGCAGCTGAAATGAGAGAGGGCTGAGTGAGGTGGTGTGTGTGGCCCAATAGCCACCGCCTGTTAGCTCCTGCCTCTTTCTTGGGTCACTGCCGTTCCTACTCGAGGGCTAACCTAATCTCCCCATGGGACCCACAGACGAAAGACTGAGGCCAAGCTGGGCCATGGAAGGGCTGATCCAACACAGCATAGGGCAGTAGTACCTTGCTCTGACCGGACCACCTGGCACCCGGTCCCCGCAGCCCTGTGTTTAGGGCTCTGTGTTTAGGCTCTGTGTTTAGGCTCAGATCCTCTCTTTCCCACTTAGGAGCTGACATACCGTTTCCCTCTCTGGGGGACACGGACAATCAAAGTGCCCACCCTCGAGGGTGGTGGTGGGGCTCGCGTGACCTCACGCTGGAAAGCACTTTGCAACAAGCCTCATACGGAGACCGAGGTCAGGACTTGTTAACGGTTGGTGTGATGAGATCTTGAACTGAGTGTCTCTCTTTCCTGGAAGTCTGAACACTGCTTGCTCAACCGCAGCAGCAGGGCCGTGGGGTGTTGCTCTATTGTCCTTATAATCACGCCCAGCGCAGCAGGCAGAGGAATGCAGACGTAAGGAGGAGCGCTCAGACGTGGTTCCTTCTGTTTCAGTGCAGAAAAGGGCAAAAGGAGCATCGTTGTCATAAAGAATAGACCGTGCCCTCCACACCTCCAGTTTCTTGGGCAAAGTCCGTGGCTAACTTGAGCCTCTCGGAGGTCACTTACATCTATCATCGCTCGAGGATAACAGTTTTCATGCTTGCCCCCGAATCACCCTTTATGCCCCATGAAACAAACGGCTTTACAGTCATCTTTCAGCGGCTCTGTTTTGTGTTTACTAAATTACTGATTCTGCAATAAACCCGATGAGAGGCATGCTTCATTATTCTTGAATGCTACCCTCGCAGAAGTCGAATAATCGCAGAGTCAAGCACTTCTGGGTGGTTTCTACATCTCATTCCTGCTTTCCTTCCCTGCCTCCCTGTCACATCTTGTGACACCCTCAACACGGGTGCCGTCTGTCCAGCCACCCTCCCTACTGCTCCTCGGGTCAGTTTGTAGGAGGAACCCCTCCCTGGCTTTTGTGGTTTTCATCAACTCTTTTGATGATATCTCTCAAGATACAAAATCGGGACATCAGAAGAGCAAATAGTAGCACAGGGCAGTTACAAGTGACTCCGAACTCAGGCTACAGATCCAGGACTGATTATGTCACTCGGGAAGGAATTTCACTGGCGTTAATAACAGCCAGCCCGTCGTGTGAAGCACATAGCACAAAGTCTGACGCATATGGACCTAAAGGCAAGTCCTGCTTCAACTGCAATGTGGTGTATTGAGCACATGCGGGTGGAATCCCCAGTGAAGCGTATCTAACATGTCTTAGGTTTGAACTTCAAAACCCTAATTAAAGCTCTCAAACTTTCCTTCGGAACAGGTGTGTTCTCCCCAGGGCTATTTAAGGGTAAATCTACAACCTGATCAAAGGCCTTTTAAAATAACATTTAATACTATTGGGGCGCCTGCGTGGCTCAGTCAGTTAAGCGTCTGACTTTGGCTCAGGTCATGATCTCACGGTTCGTGGGTTTGAGGCCCTCATTGGGCTCTGAACCAACAGCTCAGAGCCTGGAGCCTCTTTTGGATTCTGTGTCCCCCTCTCTCTCTGCCCCCCCCCACTCTCTCTCTAAAAAATAAACATTAAAAAATAATAATACATAAATAAAATAAAACATTGTTTAATACTATTATAATTTTTCATTACTGCATCCAGGCACAACAAAGGGGACAGGAAGAGAAGTGTGTGTAGGGGGAGCAGGTAGCAGAGACGGAAGGGCTCACAGCTTCTCTGCTGGCCGCGGCTCGGTCTGGATCAAGGAAAGAACGTCCCACAGGAAAAAGAACACTCTGGACAGTCCTCTGAGCACAGATGGGATGAATACAGGTGCTCCTCAAAGCCCAAGCAAGCCCTCAGGCTACGGTTGAACGATGGTTCAATCTTGGAACCTCCCAGCCTACTTTCTCACACTCAGGGCCCAGTGACTTGACACAGTTCTTACTCAGAGCATTATTTAGGGTAGGTGAGGTTATATTCTGTGGGTCAGGTGATTTTTCAAGGACAGTACCTTCTCGTTTCTCCTTAAGCGATAATTCATGGATTGGGTTCCTTTCAGAGTATACTCCATAGTTACTGAGTCCTTTTCTCGGAGCCTCACAAATGAGGAGAGAAGAAAGCAAGGAAGATCCTTGCATAGTCCTAGATGTTTTCGGACTATCCTGGAAGGCAAGGATGCCGTTCTGTCCACATTCCGTCACCCAGAACTCAGTCACATGCTCCCAACCCCACTGGGAGGCAGGCTAGGAAATGTTTTCTTGAGTGCCTGGACAAATAAATGGTACTGATGAACGCCCACAGCCAGGCTCTGACGCCCCGGGCATGATTTCAGACCGTCACTCTCCCTAAGAGTTAGCTAACGCTCTGCAATAATCTTAAGTAGTCTGTAAACGTAAGTTTATACTCAGAGGAGGTAAGTGAGGGGTCCAAGTCCACAGAACTAATTTGAAAGGTAGAACTTCCTTAGTGTTTCAACACTCGGGATGCAGAGGTAATGTTATAGCAACAGACTCCAAGTCTCAGTGGCTTTGACTCAAAGGTCTATTTCTCATTCCAGACCCCATTGTGATCCGGGAAACGATCCAGGGCACCACCCTTCTTTCAGTGGCCTCTCATTTCAGCCTGTTTTGATCCTTTAATTCCTTCTTCTAACCATACGAATTCTTTCCTGATTACGGCTGCACAGGAAGAAAATGTGGGAAATCACACGCTGAATCCTGAGTACTCCCACTCGTGAGCGACCCACACCTCGTCTCCTATTTCATTGCTCAAAGTAAACCAAGTGGCCACAGCTCATTCAAGGAGGCAGGAATCTTCCCAGGGGATGTCCAGGAAAGGAGGAGAACAGAAAACCTCACTGAGCACTAAGAACATCGTCCATCCTGATAGGTACTGAGAAAGAGGCTCAGGAAAGCTCATCAGGCTTGTTTTCAGATGGTCACTTATGCTGCCTTTTATAACGATCATTAATTTTTCAGAGTGTAGAAACTTGAGTGCCTTGGACTAAGATATCTGGTGCTTTTCATCCACCCAGCACCCATTTTCTATCCTAGACTCTCTTTATCTCAACCCCCTAATGGCTCTGGTGGGATTGTCTGTCATGAGTTCTTGAATTTGTTTTAATTCAATCAGGGCTGGTTTCAGTTTCTATAGGATTATGAAGTGAAAGGAACAGGCTTGAGCCGACACGAGCCATTTTCTCAATTCCTGTCTGTGGCAGGGAAGAGTGGCCAAGCTAAGCTAGACAGACACACACGCACAGACGCACACACAGAGGGCGTGGAGGACGTGCTCTAAGGACTTAGGTGGGACCCTGGATTCCACCACCTCTGATACCACCTACCCTTGGCCTTCAGAGTTACAGGACCCAGTAAAGCCCCAGCCCGTACTGGTTTCCCCTGGGCTGGTTTAATTGAATTTCCTTCACTTACACACCAACTAACAAATCCTATGAATGTTCTCAGATACATAAAATTTGTCAAACAGCCATACGGAGAACTTATCTCTGGACCGTGACAGGAGGAAGAAGCAGGGGCAATCTTGTAAATAGGAGAGAGAAGCTGGGCATTGATCCAGATAAGGAGCAACATGGAGCAAATGGACACAAGTCCGGATCGTTGGCCAAGAGCTCGGACAGGGTGAGGAGCCAGAGGACCGGACGCCGTGCTTCGCCAGAGAACCTGAAGCCATTTCGGGAGAGGAGGCTGATGGTGCACCCTGAAGTCCCAAGTCTGAGCAGTTATAAAGGACTTCGGAAGCTTGGCATCGGAATGATGATTTTCTATGTTGTCTCTGTCATGAGGCGTAATATAGGACTGAGTCTGAACAGTCCATAATCCTTCCTTTAGTCTTTATTATACGTTTTCTAGTTAAAACTTAAGAAACAAGAGAGGCCCTTTCTGAAGGGAGGTGTTAGGAGGCAAGCATATTCAGCTCCCGGCCCCTCTGGATACCAGGGAGGAGAGGGAGTCAGGTCTTATCTGTACGTGAACAGAACTCTGGGGAGAACAAGCCCAGGAGAAGGAAAAGGAGAAAATGAACAGACCTTTAGTATTTATTCTGCTCTAGGTGCCTGCTCTCTGCATATGTAATATGTTTAATCCTGTAAGATCCTGAAAGGAAGTTTACTTTTTATTTTTTTTTATTTTTATTTATTTTATTTTTTTGGAAGTTTATTTTTTAAATGAGGAGAGGTAGTTTGAGAGAGGGTAACTTGCCACTGTCTTAGAGAAAGCCTGCCGCAAGGTGGGATGGGAGCCGGCTTTCTCTGATTCCAACACTCTCGCACTTTTCAAGGAACAATGATACCCTGCAACCCCCACCCCACACCGTTGCGCCCCTCCCCCACTCTTGTTTGCAGAAGACTGAAGTTCTGTGATGGAAACGAAAACATGAAGCAAAGCGTTTCATTCGTGATAAGAAGCAAAACTCCTTTAACTTTTAAATGAGAGAAAGAGTCCAAAACTCAGGAAGGCTGGTGCTCCTTGACACGTTTGAGACATTTCGTAACTTTGTGTCTGATGGCAGCAAGTCTTGGGGTCAAGGGCCATATGCCAGAGTTGCTAGAGTCGGAGTAGAATCAGCCTGGGAACTCTGCAGCTCTGCTGGTAGGCAGACGCTCAGCTGTATACAAATGAGGGAACAGTGATAAGACTCTGGCTTCCAGAAAAAATACAATTTCCATTTCATCTCTACCTCCGTGACAGAGAATGAGGAGGAGGTAATAGCAGATAAAGCAAAAGGGTAAAATAATCACAACAAGGGGCGCTCGGTGGCTTAGTCAGTTAAGTGTCTGACTTCAGCTCAGGTCATGATCTTGTGGTTTGTGAGTTTGAGCCCCGCGTTGGGCTCTGTGCTGACAGCTGGAAGCCTGGAGCCTGCCTCAGATTCTGTGTGTGTCTCTCTCTCTCTGCCCCTCCCCTGCTCATGCTCTGTCTCTGTCTCTCTGTCTCTCTTTCTCAAAAATAAATAGACATTTAAAAAAATTTAAATATATTTTTAAAAATTGCAACAAAATCCATAGGCACTGAACAATAGTTTGAAAGGTTAACATTGGAGAAGGTGTTTCCTCACTTGAAATGATCTGGAATCATGAGGGTGGACATGAATGGGGGACACTGAACGTCTCCTGGCTTTAAAAAGGAAAATTAATGTGGGAGATAAATTTCCAGGACAGCAAGTTGAGTGAGAAGCCATAATGGAATCCTATGCAGCAGCGACAATCATGACTTGGAGCTACCAGTAGCCATATGGATAAATCTCAACAACATAATGTTGAGTATAAAGGTTACAGATTCTATTATATTGTTTACATACACTTCAAAAAATAAGCAAACCAGTTAGTTTTATATATTGTTTAAAGGTGTATGCACATGTAATGAAAGTAGAGTCAAGTATGGGATCCATAGATACCCAGCCCAGGCTTGCTGTTACCACCAGGTGGGGAGAGGACAGGATATTGGGATTGAAGGACAATACAAGGAGTTTTCACTGCATTTGTGATATTCATCAGTGACGCTGAACAGGGACAAATTGATATTTGCTGAATTTGTCTCTGTGTGCGTTTGATGTGTGAAATATTCCCTAACAAGTAAGACCAAAGATGGGTGACAAAGACTAATTTAGCATAGGAACGTAAAGGGCAAGGGGTCCATGGGACTGGGGAAGGATTCTAAGATTCCTTTAGAATGGTTTGTTCTAAGTGGGGGGTCCTGCTGTGTTATGTATTTGTCTAACAGTTAAAGACAGCATAAATTGTTTTTGCCAATGAATCAAACACTTCACATGTCCTGACCTCTCTCTTGATGCAAATATAATGCCAGTCACACAGCAGAAAAAAATCTCTTGTGGGTGATTCATTGTGGCAACCTGATCTGTTTTCTTTTCTAGTCTTTTTATCTTGGCCAAATTATAAAAATTTTAAATATCAAAGAGGAGGAAGAACAATGCCATGTGCAGCCCTTTGGGGGAGAGAGCTCATTCGACAGTGGAAGGCCATATTCAGGAGGAAGAGTATTACATTCAGTTGTAGCCAATTTCCATCCTTGCAAACTGACAAAAGTAGAAGCTTGTGTTATTATAAAATAAGAAAATAAAACCCCTTTATTTAAGTCTATGATTTGATTTATACCTTTATCATATCTGTGATATGATTTTATCTGTTGATTAAAATATCATAATAACCTTTACCATACGAAGAGCTTTTATAAATCCAAAAGAAGACAAACATGCCTTTTTAAAAAGTTTATTTTATTTATTTTGAGAGAGAGAGTGAGAGAGATAAAGAGAGTGCAAGTAGGGGAGGGGCAGAGAGAGAGGGAGAGAGAGAATCTCAAGCAGGCTCCACACCCAGCTCGGAGCCCCAACACTGGGCTCCATTTCACCAGCATGAAATCCTGACCTGAGCCAAAACCAAGAGTCAAATGCTTAACCAACTGAGCCACCCAGGTGCTCCTGAAGACAAACACCTTTACAAAATATGGACAAGGAATGAGATGAGAATTTATAAAACGAAACATAGATGACCAAAGACATATTAAAATGTTGAATTCCATTAAAGATGTGGAAGGAAAAAACATTGAAGCTTCATTTCCATTTTTCACCTATCAAATTGCAAAACATAAAAATTGAAAAGGTTACTTTTTTATCATAAGGTTCAAGGGCATGCCAGAAAAAATGTTTTCCTTAGGACAAGTATGAGATCTGCTTGAACTGGGAAATGCATCTGAATTGTCTTTGTAGTAGGGCTTGAAGTATACTGAAAAATCCTACAAAATTTCTTCAAAGTAGCCTAACATAGACAATTAAGTTTCTTCTCCTGCTCAATCTTCAGATAAGATGTTAGAGGGTTTTATTAAAGTGCAGCTATTATCTGGATGTGGCAAGTCCTTAGCCATTATGAACTGTTAGATCCATCACTAAAAGTAGTTTATCAGATTAGCTGTTAATGAGCCACCAGCAACTTCTTTTTCTTCTAAATTGCCTATAGTTTTGAACAGAAAATACAACGGTAATATCATGACACCCAAAACCTATACAACAAACTATGGCAAACATGTATGTGTATATATATATATACACATACATTATGCATATATAGTGCAACATTGTAGAAATTATTAACTTTAGGGCCCTCTCCACGACAAATACTCCACTTTTAGGATTGAGATGAAACTTATGATAAAGTTAATTTGTCACATTCAGTGAGATCCACGGTTGTGTTTTTTTTTAAAATTTTTTTAGCATTTATTCAGTTTTGAGAGACAGAGAATGAGTGGGGAGGGGCAGAGAGAAAGGGAGACACAGAATCTGAAACAGGCTCTGAGCTGTCAGCACAGAGCCCGATGTGGGGCTCAAACCCACGAACCGTGAGATCATGACTTGAGCTGAAGTCGGACACTTAACCGACTGAGCCACCCAGGCGCCCCAGATCCATGGTTGATTTTGTGCTATGCAGTAGTTAGGCACAATAGGTGGGAAGCCCATTAAAAGAAAGCAATGAATCAAAAATTTAATCTTTTTTCTTACCTTGTTAGTTTCAAATACTATAACTAGTATCAAGGTAACATTTTTAATGCAAATGATCAAAGAATATTTGATCTTCGACCTTCATACACATATTGTCGTTCATTCTTATGAAGATACAAAGATTTTCAATGAAGCTTCCTCACCCTACCAGTTCCCTGGCCTTTGACAAGGCCTGGAAGCAGGTATTCACCATTACCAGGTACTCCTGGTGTGGCGGTGCTTGATGCAAAAGTAATCTTGGCTTACAAAGCTATAGATTGCAGATTCAGGGGTGGGAGGAAAGATCTAATTAAGGGTTGATGGCATGGAGGAAGAGAAGGACCACAGGGAGAAGAGAGGCTGAATCCTCCAAAATGATGTATTTTGATCCACATGAAGGATTAGAAGGGACAAGCCAAGAAAGGAAGAAGAAGATGGACCCACAGACATATCTTCCCATTAATGTCGTTCCAGCACTGGAAGGCATTCTAAAAAGCCTACCACACATTTATGCTCCAGTCTGACCTTAGACGTCGCTTGGCATCAGGGCACACCAAAGTCTGGCCTGTTGCCTCGACACTGCTGGTCTCATCATCTCCCCAGGGACCAACGTTCCTTGAGTTTTAGGCAGAGCCAAATGATGAGGGATAAATTAAAATAAATGGAAGAATATACACTCTATGAGAATGATGCAGAATTGAACTCCAGTTCATTCATTGGAACAGCTTGTTAGCAGGGAGGACAGGACCTAAATCAGTGGGGGAGGTGGTCAAGAAAATGGAGCAAGTTCCTGCGGAAACCCATATTCCACTTCAAACCCAAAGCTATAAGAAATAAAATAATTTTGGAGCGCCTGGGTGGCTCAGTCAGTTAAGTGTTCAACTTCAGCTCAGATCATGATTTTGCAGTTCAAGAGTTTGAGCCCTGCATTAGGCTCTGTGCTGACAGCTCAGGGTCTGGAGCCTGCTTTGGAGTCTGTGTCTCCCTCTCTTTCTGCCCCTCCCTCATGCACACTCTGTCTCTCAGAAATGAATAAATGTTAAAAAAAAATTAAAAATAAAAGAAATAAAGTAATTTTAAGTGCACATTTGCTTACTTTTGTAAAGGATCAACTAAAAACAACAACAACCACCTCAATACTCAAGAAACAGCATAATCCTCTACATAAATCAGGAATAAAGTGGGAACACAGAACTATTAGCAGGGACCAAGTCTCAGGCCTGCTGGAAACCAGGAGCAGAATAGGCAGAGGTGGCCAGAAGTTCTCTCCCAAAGAGAGAAAGGGGTTCCCCACTCACAAATAGACAAAGAGGCTCCAGGGCACCCTGCCAAAGAACGAAGAATATAGGCTGAAATGAGGTCCAGCTACTTTTTGCTTAGGTAGAAGAAAGGAAACAGATCTCCAATATGCAACTATGTATTGGCCACGGGATTAGGTTTGTATGTAAGGGCTCAAACTGTCAGCATAAGACCTGATTATACCTAGGGATTGGGCAGTGCTAGGAAGTGGCAACCTCAAGGTTAGACATGAGGAGGCGATGCGCCAGAAGAACTCATACTCAACATTTTAAAAACAGATGAGGAAAATTAAAGTTATAAAAGGAAGCCCCAAATCTCAACAACTGAAGAATTCATTCCCGAAGAAATGAAAATAATAGAGAAATCTGCAAGAATGTTTTTTAATGTTTATTTTATTTATTTTGAGAGTGAGACATAAAGCACGAGTTTGGAAGGGGCAGAGAGAGAGGGAGATAAAGAAGCCCAAGCAGGTTCTGTGCTGCCAGCGCAGAGCCTGACACTGAGCTTGAACACACAAACCATGAGATCATGACCTGAGCTGATACCAAGAGTCAGATGTTCAATTTGATTGAGCCACCCAGGCACCCTAGAAATATGAAAGAATTTAAAGTAAGTATGGTAGTATCTTCAACGAGGGTATAAAAAGGAGAAAATTTATTTTAAAAAATACAAAACTGGCAGATATTAGTCACTGGTAAGTACGTATGAAAAAGCCCCAATTAGGAGCCAGGAAGTGAAACACACAGTTATTAAAATGGAAAAGAAAAACTCAACAAGTATCATCAAGTCTGCATGAGACACAGCTGAAGAGCAGGTATAATACAATGAATTAAGTATTGAGGAATTCACCCAGAATATAGCACAAGGAGAATAAGAGATGAAAGAAAAAGGAAAAACGTTGGGACATGGGAGAGAGAGGCAGCATCATACATCGATTAGTAATTCCGGAAGTGGGGGATAGGGGACTGGTGGAGGGGCAATACTCAAAGACCTAATGTCTGAGGATGTTCAGAATAAAGAACTGTACAATGCTTCAAACAAAAAAACCCCACAGAGTACTGTATAAGGTAACAGATAATCAAAATATAACTGTAGATCATCAAGAAAAAGAGAAATTATTAGAAGATACCAGAGAGGTGGAAAAAACCCTAAACACACAAAGGGGTAAGAGCTAGGTTGAGAGCATACTCTTGTCATTAGATATAGTAGGGACTGGAAGACAATGGAGTAATGTCATCCATATACTGAAGGAAGACGCTGTCAACCTAGAATTCCATACAGAACTAAATCATCACTCAAGAACGAGGGAAAAATGATTTCTAAGCTACAAAGACAAAGGATGTCCAACTTCAAAAAGAGAAATAAACCTAGAAGGAAGCACACAGCAGTGGTCATCATAAACATGCAACAAAGACCCAACCCTCATGTGGACAACGTCACTATCCCAGGAAAATGGCCAACATGCAACATGGCCCAGAGGGATGAAATTAGACATTAGGGATGTGGTCATTGAAAGTAGAAACCACCTTCCAATTAAGCAAACTTCATTACTGTGTAAGGGAGGAAGGGAGGCAGGAAAGGGTGGAGGGAAGGGAAAAGGGGGGCAGGGAGGGAGGAGTCCATCCTGCTCTCCCTAGATTTCTCAGAAAACAGAGAAAGGAGGTGCTCCTGAAGAGATGTGATTGCCAATGTGGGCACAAAGGGAATTGAGTTCTGTTGCCTTTACCTCCATCCCTGGGGTAGGTGGGGTGTGGGGGTCAGGGAAGCCATGGACAGTTTCTGACCATGTGGGGATCCATGCTGTCTGCGGCTGGAGAGATTTAGCCTAAGAAACATTGCCGTGCTGTGAAATTAATTACTTTCAGGAAAGAAAGCCTCCAGTGATTTCACTCTCTCGACAGGGAGAGAAGGTCAGCAAAAGTGAGGCTCCAGAGGAAGGGCAGCGTGGGGCCTGGGTGGGACCCGCACCTCCAGGGGACCCAGGCTGGGAGCCCAGCAGAGATTTCCCAGAGCAAGGAGAAGACGCTCAGGGTGGAGGCTCCTGCTCTGAACAAAGTCGGCCTGCATTTGAGGGCAACTTTCAGGCTAGATTAGAAGCATAAATGCAGCTCATTGCCCTCACCTCACTTCTGGGCGGAGCTTGAGACCCCAACTGCTGCGCTTTAGACTGAGGCTACTTTTGGGGGGGGGATAACATGGCGAAGAGGGTTTGTCACAACTCTGCTCAAATTTAAAAAAAATTTTTTTTTTATTTTTATTTATTTCTAGGAGAGAGAGAGAGACAGCGTGAGCAGGGGAGGGTGAGAGAGAGAGGGAGACACAGACTCTGAAATTGGCTCCAGGCTCTGAGCTGGCAGTCAGCACAGAGCCCGACGTGGGGCTCGAACCCACTAACCACAAGATCATAACCTAAGCGAAAGTCGGACGCTTAACCGACTAAGCCACCCAGGCACCCCAACTCTGCTCAAATTTTATCAAGTCCCTTCTAGGTCCTCTTTGAAAAGATATTAAGATGTTAAAATTGCTTTTAGTGGCTTCCTTTGCTATGTGCCCAGTGTTCCTCTGGGATGCAACGCTGTACTGAGAACTTGAAGGTTCCACTTTATTTGGGTTGTATGCTTGGAATAGAACTCTTCCTTCCGGTGGAGACACAAACCAGCTCGTCTGTCTGCCTCTTGGTTGTGGCCTGCCTGTTCACCTAGGCTGCAAGCCACCAACCTAGGACCCTTGGGTTTGGAGGGTCACATGCTGGACCAATGATGACCAGAGACTGTTCACAGAGGCTCACAATTTCCCAGAGTCTAGACATTCTCCTCTGCAGACCCTGCATTGGGTGTTTCCTCTGGGGACCACATTCATCAGTGGCCAAGAGTGTGGCATGCTGGCGACTTAGGTCAGAAGCCTGTCTTTAGCTGAGGTACAGTACCGAATGTCAGCCCTCCCCCGCCAGAGGAAGGCTTGTGGCCACATTGAAAAGCTACATTTCCAATGCCTCGAATCATGCCCAAATATTTGTTAAGTGAAACTACACGGATGGGGGATATGCCTCAAGGTCATAGCTTTTGCATTGGCTCTGTCATAAATACCTTCCAGAACATTCCTCTATTACCTCGTAATAGAGAGGAAGCAAATGTTGGGGTTGACAAACCTCAATACTGCGGAGAGTTCAAACTAGCCAGGAAGAAAATGGTTTTGAGAAATAGACAGGTTTCTGGGTGCATTTTAAGTGGAGGAGAAAAAGAACCCATGCTGTCTGCTGTCTGAGAGATTTAGTCGAAGAAATATTGCTATGCTGTGAAATTAATCCCTATCAGAAAAGAAAGCCTCCAGTGATTTAAAATTATATTGCATATATCTATGTAGTATATTACATACAGTACATTAAGAAAGTTAAAGTAAATTAAAAGCCCTAAAACAATCCACATATTATTTCAAGATCCCAGTGGCATATTAATTATGCCTTCTGCTCTATTCATTTTGTCTCTTTTGTAAATATAGGCAGTCTCAGAATTAAAACCGCTTGGCTAACACGAGGCCTTTGCATAGAAATAGCCATTAATTCTCTGTCCCCTGACATTGTCACAGGGCTGTGGCCACCAAAGGTCCTGGCTACTTCTCACCCTACCAACACCCCAGAGCTATTTGCATAAGGAACCTCCAGGGTTGCCTGCTAATTTCCACCTCTCCTCTTTATGCCCAAAGGCCCCAAGCACTCAGGTCTTCGGAACACCTGGAGTAGTATTCCAACTGTGTCCATTCCAACTGTGATAAATTAAGCTGTTGAGGCTACCCTGCGAACCTGCCCACCAGTGAGACAGTGGGATCAATGGTGAGTCCATATAGTGTAATTATTAAGAATATGGTTCTGACCATGGGGGAGTAGAAGGGGAAAAAAAATAGTTACGGAGAGGGAGGGAGGCAAACCATAAGAGACTCTTAAATACTGAGAACAAATTGAGGGTGGATGGGGGGTGGGGGAGAGGGGAAAATGGGTGATGGGCATTAAGGAGGGCGCTTGTTGGGATGAGCACTGGGTGTTATATGGAAACCAACTTGACAAGAAACTATATTTAAAAAAATAAGCATGAAGAAACTTCTGGAAAAAAAGAAAAGATCAGATGTATTTGTGGGAAAAAAAAAGAATGTGGCTCTGGTGGGGTCAGACCACTTGTGCTAATTTCCTGGCTCTGACGTTTATTAAGGGTGTAAACCTGAACAATTCAACGGCTCTTTGCCTCAGTTTTCTCGTCAGTAAAATGAGAACAATAATGGTAACGGACCTCATAGGGACTGTTATGGGCTGAATTTTGTCTGCTCAAAATTCATATGTTGAAGTCATAACCCCCAGGACCTCAGAATGTGACTGTATATGGAGAAAGAGCCTTTAATGGGGTCACTGAGTGAAACGAGCTCCTAGGGGTGGGCCCTGATGCCATAAGACTGGTGTCCTTGTAAGAAGAGGAAATCAGGACAGAGACACACATGGACGGAAGTCTATGTGAAGACACAGGGAGTCGATTGCCATCTGCCAGCCAAGGAGAGAGGCCTCAGAAGAAATGGACTCCACTGACACCTTGATCATGGACTTCTAGCCTCCAGAGTGGTGCAGAAATGAATGTCTATTGTTTCAGCTGCCCAGTGTGTGGTACTTTGTTATGGCAGCCCTAGCAAATGAATACAGGTGCTTTGGAAGGTTCCATTAGATAATGTATGAGTCAAATGCTTACAAAAGTGCCTACCATAGTAGGTATGTGGTCAATGTTAGCTCTCATTATGATGTATGCAACTAGGTCGCTAATTCTAAATACCGCCCCCCCTTTTTTTTTGAGGGCAAAAGTATGAGCAGGAGAGGAGTAGAGGGAGAGGAAGAGAATCCCAAGCATGTTCTATGCCTAGCGTAGAGCCAGATACAGGGCTTGATCTCACAACCAAGAGAATGTGAGAGTTGGACACTCAACCAACGGAGCCACTCAGGTGCCCCTAAATAACTTTCTGAAGAATTAAGATTTAGATCACAGCCTGTTCATACTGTGAGGACTATTATACTCAAATTACCTTGAAACTTGTATTCTTCACGGTAAACGTTCATCTGTTCATCCATTCATAAAATAAACATTTATCCACTGCCGACTTTGAGCCAGGAAAGCTTGGTGCGAGGAGTACAAGATGGGCAGGACACAGCTCATAACCCTCCCTTGAAGAGCTTGTGGTACCTGGCAATGATCCAGCATGGCGCTTGGCATCATTAGAATGACAGAGTGGTGGCTGGAGGCCAGGAAGGTTGAACATAGCAATAAAAGAGAACAACTGTGTGCCTACAGGGTGGGAAGAGAAGGACTTTCTGGACGTGTTGAAGCCCAGCCCAGCTGCCACAACTCGGTGGGCTTTCTGGGGGAAATTCGGCAGTCACCTGGTGCTGCCTTGCAACATCCAGAGATGGCTCTGTCTGAGTAAAATTGACACGCTGGGCTGAAGGTTGAAAGGCTGCAGACAGGCCCAGCTGTGCTACTGCACTCCTAGTCAGGGCTCTGGGGTGTGGCGGGTGTGTCATCAAGGGGGAAAATGTGCTGACGTCAGCTCCTCTGTGCTGCCACACATACAGGCAGACAAAGACTGGAATAGTCACTTAGGTCAGATTTCTTTGTTTAAAAACATTTTTTTTTTTTTAACATTTACTCATTTTTGAGAGACAGAGAGATAGAGAGTGCAAGTAGGGAAGGCAGAGAGCGAGAGGGAGACACAGAATCTGAACTAGGCTCCAGTCTCTGAGCGTCAGCCCAGAGCCCGATGAGGGGCTCGAAGTCAAAAACCCTGAGATCGTGACCTGAGCTGAAGTCAGATGCTTAACCAACTGAGCCACTCAGGCGCCTCCAGTTCAGATTTCTTTAAAATTATAATGTCATTAGTGAGTTTCACAATTTCTTTATGCTCTCAAACCACCATATTCATCTATAATTCATATACAATAAAATATACGTATTTAAATTATAATATTTGACGTTTTGACATACATATCTGTCAGTGAAACCTGTGCCATGATAAGGATAGTAAACGTATCCCTCAGCCCCAAAAATCTCCTTTGGGGCTCAGTGAGCCACTACTGCCTACATCCAACCGCCTTCTTTCACTATAAATTGGTTGGCAGTTCCTATAATTTTATGTAAGCAGAATCAAACAGTATGTGCTTTTTCATCTGTTTTTTTAAATTCAACATAATTACTTTGAGATTTGCCCATATTGTTGGTATATCAATAGTTCCTTCCTTTTTTGTCACTGAGTAGTATTCCATTGTCGGAATATGCTGCCTTTTTGTTTATCCATTGACCAGTTGATGGACACATGAGGTCATTTACTAGTTTGGGCCTTTGCATATAAAGCTACAATGAACGGGAGCGCCTGGGTGGTTCAGTCAGTTAAGTGTCTGATTTTGTCTCACGTCATGAATCATGCAGTTCCTGAGTTCGAGCCCCTTTGTTAGGCTCTGTGCTGACAGCTCAGAGCCTGGAGCCTGCTTCAGATTCTGTATCTCTCTCTCTCTCTGCTCCTCCCCTGCTCACGCTCTCTCTCTCACTCTCTCTCTCTCTCTCTCAAACATAAATAAACATTAAAAAATTTTTAATAAATAAAGTTACAGACAAACATTTGTGTACAATTCTATGGATGGATATACACTTTCTTTCTCTTGGGTAAATACCTAAGTGTGGAATGGCTGGATCCTACGCCAGGTGTTTTTTAAGAAACAAAACTGTTTTCCAAAGTGTTTGTATCATTTTACATTCTTACAAGCAGTGAATGAGATTTCTAGTTTCTCCATATCTTCCTCAATTTGTTCAATCTCTTCTCAGTTTTGTCATTCAATGGTTGTATAGTGGTATATCCATGAAGTTCTAATCTGTATTTCTCCAATGACTAATGATAAAATGTTCCCTTAGATCTTTTGCGGATTTTTTTTATGGGTTGTTGGTTTTCTTATCATTGCTTGGAGGGGTTCTTATATTTTCTGGATGTAAGACCTTTGTGAGACATATGCTTTGCAAATATTTTCTCTCCATCTGTGGCTTCGTTTTTCATTCTCTAAACTGTGTCATCTTTAAAGCAGACTTCAATTGTAATAAAGGCTAATTAATCAATTTGTTCTTTCATGGCTCACGCTTTAGATGTCATATCTGGGAAATATTTGGCTTACTCAAGTCTAGTTTTTCTCCTCTCTTCTAGAATTTCTATGGCTCTAGGTTTTATATTTAGATATACATCAAGTTGGTTCATGATTGTATTCAAGTCTTGTTTTCTTACTGATTTTTTTATTTAACTGTTTTATCAATTACAGATGAGGGATATTGAAATCTTTGACTGTAATTGTGGATTTGGTTTTCCCTCCTTGTACTTTTAACAGTTGTTGCTTCATGTACTTTGAAGTTCTGTTATAAGGTGAATATTGAAGATGCTGTGTCTTATTAATGCTTGACCCCTTTATCTTTATGAAATGACCTTTTTTTTTTAAATCCCTGGTAATATTCTTTGTTCTGAAATCGACTTAGTCTGAAATTAGTATAGGTACTACAACTTTCGATTAAAGTTAGCTTAGGAAATATTTTTCTTTCATTTTTTAAATCTATGTCTTTATATTTAAATTGTGTTTTTGAACTAGCATATAGTTGTGTCTCACTTTTTTTTTTCTAATCCAATCTGGTAATTCTGGCCTTTAAACTGAGGCATTTAGACTGTTAAGGCTTACTGTGAATATGGAAGTCTTTAGGTGTCTACCCATCACCCTGTTGTTTATTTTCTATTTGTATTTTCCTTTTTTCCCTTTTTCTTTTTCTCATGCCTTCTTTTGAGTTAAAATATATAAAAATAAAAAATATTTTTATTATTCCATTTTATCTCCTTTGTTGACTCATTAACTCCTTGTTTTGTTATTTGGGTGATTGCTCTAGGGCTTAGAGTATATGCCATTAGTCTATCCTTCCTGACCTTCAGGTGACATTACACTACTACACATTTTGTCATAGACCATTTGGACTTCTATAATAGAATTCTTTATTCTAGGTGGGCTGAAGCAACACACACTTATTTCTCACAGTTCTGGAGCCTGGGAAGTCCAAGATCAAGATGCTGATGTAGCCAGCGTCAAGTAAGGACACTCTCCCTGATTTGCAAATGACACTGTGCTCCCACATGATGGAAAGGAAGCAGAGAGACAAACTCACCGGTCTCTTCTTATAAAGACACTAATCTTCTTCACGAGGACAGACCTACAACAGCTAATTATGTCCCAAAGGCTCTGTCTCCTAATATCATCCCATTGGGGCTTGAGGTCTCAACATATGAATTTTAGGGGGACACAACATTCAGCCCATAATACATATAAGAGCCATGAATTGTATTTCATTGATCCCTGCCTGCCTTTCTGCTGTTGTTGTCACATATTTTACCTTTATATGTTATACAACCCACAACACATTGTTATGATATTTACTTAAAAATCAATTATCTTCTAAACATATTTAAATAATAAAAAAAAATCACATATTTAATCATTACCATTTCTGGTGCTGCTCATTCCATTGAGTAGATCCAGATTTCCATCTGGCATTATTTTCCCTCTGTCTGAAGAACTTCCTTAATTCTCATAGTTTGGGTCTCCCAGGGTGATGATTTTTTTTTCAGCCTTTGTGTGTCTAAAATTCTTTATTTTGCCCTCATTTTTGAAAGATATTTTCTCTAGGTATAGAATTTAGGTTGACTTTTCCTTCGTGACTGATGCCCAGTGTCTTAAAAGTTGGCACATCATATATTTCATTCACAAAAAGCATGATGTCTTAATACCTCATTCCAGAACTTACATTCCATCATTTCCACAGTACCCTGCTGGTCTGAGAAAGTTGCCCTCTCCAACATATGTGTGCTGAGAAGGGGGGCAAAGGACATGACTTCAGAGTCAAGGATAACCACCCATGTGAAGAGAGTGAATCCACCAACTTGGGGAGTGGGAAAATTCGACTGGATGGGCAGGATAAAGTCAGATGATAGCTCATCAGAAAGACTTTTGACCGAAGTAATTCCTTTCTACTTTGTATTCTAGAAAAGCCTCTGTCTCCACTGGTCTTTCATCACACTTTCACTATTATTTGTCTCTTCTACTAAACTGAAAATTTGTGTAAGGCAGAGACTATGTCTTCTTCAGAGTGGGTCCCCCAAGTTCCTTGTATCATCCCTGGGTTGAGCAAGAGCTCAAGCATGGTCTCTTGAGTGGAACCAAACTGCATGGGCTGGAAGAGTAAATCTACCAGTGTCTATTACATGGCTCTAAAATGTTAGGCAGGTTACGCTAGAAAGTGGCATATTGAAAATGGTGCTTTAGGAAAGCTGATTAGAACCAAGGGGTTAGGGACAGCAGTCAAGAAGTTCTATTCAAAGGCTAATGTGGCAATTCAGACATAAAATGGTGAGACTTGGAATCGATGGAAGTAAGAAATAGCAATAAAGTAGAAGACTTGACTCAGGTCCATATGAAGATAATAAATGATAGGACTTATTGACAATTGGGATTAAAGGGAAGAAGATGAGTCTAGGGTTTCAAGCCAAGGACACCCAAAAATTGTGGTGTCACCAACAAATTAAGGCAGCACTCAGACTGGATATATCACTTCTCTTCCAAAACACTTCTTCTTCCTTTATTTCCTATCTGAGAGAACTAAGCTAGAAGTCTTGGAATTGTTCTTAATTTTTTCTCTCCTTTTCTATGAATCAAGTCACAGCGTGGGTTCTCCAGAAAGCAAAGGAATTGAGTGTGTTGGCTGGGCTCCTGGGATCAGCTCCCTGGAAGGGAGGAGAATGAAGCAGGAGTAGATAGAGGGAGAACTCAAGCTGCACACCGCCTTGGATCATTCTACAGGGAGCACTGGACCTAGAACAGTCCTGAGAGTGGCCCCAATCTGGACCAAGCTGGCCAAGCCTTATGCCCTTGCTTCACTCAGTCATTGGATACACCTGAATGGGAAGTGGTCTTAAGTGAGGAGCTCTGGGAAACCCCTACCATCTCTGAAGGATTGGCAGCTGGAGACCATCTGCTCACAGTATTCCCAATAACCAGAGCAGCAAGTCCTTCATTGACAGAACATTTGGGTGGCACATTACAGCATCTGTCCACGTGCCTACCACTCCCAAGTCTCCATCCAAAAGCCTCACAAATTAGTTATTTGAGGTTCTCATTACGGGTCCTAGCTGATCTCTCTTCTCACTGTCTTCATCCCTCTCCAATCCATTTCCACACTGCCACTGCGATGATCTTTCCAAACACAGACATAAACCATGCCTCTCTTCATCGAAATACCATTCAAGAGCTTCTCATCACCTGTGGGATCCTGTCCGAACATCCACCCAAGTTGCACTCTGGTCCTGAAAAACTCCTCAGAGTGGGTGCTGGAATTTCACACATCTTCATGTTCTTTATCTGTCAAATGCCTTCCCTCTCTGACCTGATTTTTTCTTCGCAAACTGCTCCTACCATGTCCTTCCAAACTCATCCCCTCTATGAAAACTCCATGACCCTGCTAGCCTGGTTTAAGTGACATTTTGATATGTTAGCACAGTCCCCGCTATTTGCCTCTTTGTAGTATTTATTGCGTGATCCTCTAAATGTCTGTTACCAGAGACTCATCTCATTGAGAGCACAGACAGTTCTCTCTTTTTAACCCAGCAATTAGCATGTGACCCATTCCCATGAATGGGGGCTTTCAAATGTTTGGACAGTTAAATGAATTCATAAAATAAAATAGTTTAGAAAATACACAATTTTATTGTCTTGATTACCAAGCATCCTTCTTTGGACAAGTGGAACAGAGTTTTTCAAAAGAAGGAATCAGTCTATGAAATGAAACTTATTTATGGATCGAGCAGCTCTGAATTTCTGATAAAAAAGTATTGCTGTCTATGAAGTTTAGTCAAGGAGCCCATCACTGAAGAGCTCATCACTAAGAGCTTCCTCCTGGCTGCTGTTGGAGGTCCTTCATGGAGGGGATTCTAAGTCCCCTCTTTGACATTCCCTGTGACGTCTCCCTCTCATTCCCACGGAGAAAACCCAGGAGCAGAAGTAGGAGAGGGAAGCCCGTCCCTCCCCAGGAAGCTGCAGAGCTATACGGATGCCTTCTGCCATTGGTTTCTGGGTTCCAGGCTTCTAAACTGGATGAGAAGTCCTGGTGTCACATGAAGAAACTCTTCTGTCCCTACCCGTAGCCCAGTGTTGTCCAGACCCTGCTCTCTCACTTGTCTTCTTCCCTGAAGTGAGAGAGAATCCAGATTCCTCCAGGCCACTCTTGTCGTTAATAGACATTTAGTGTGCACCTCAGCTACACGACACTGGGACTTAACACCATCGAACAGAGGTAACTGTGCTCTCATGGAGCCTTCTGGGTTTCCTGAGACACTTATATGCAGGGGCTTAGAGGCAGTTGTGTGAACGACAATGGTCTTTCGATAAATTCTCACACCTCGTTGATTACTTCTAAAAGGACCCTTAAATACGATCCCATTTTGCTTCAGACACCATTGGCTTTTTGGAAGTCATGAAAACGTTTGGGAAACTTAAATGATTTTTACAAGGCCGTCTCCTGTCCTGGGAGGTTTTCATGTTGAATTCTATTAACAGCTTTTGTCTTTTGTTAGAATCCATATATTAACAATTAAAAGCCATTTTAAATAATTGATTCAATTCACTAAAGCCAACAAATTAATTAACTGATGCATAATTAATCAGAGCAGCAAGGCATTCCTTCTTAAGGGACTAGATAGGAAAGCCGAGATTTGTGTGTTCATGAACAGAGTAGATATAGTCAGCGGTGCTCTTGAACCACATACTGATACAATCAGGGTCATAATTTAAGAGCTGAAGGCTGTTCAGCCACAGAAGGAGAACTTGTCCTCCACTGCTCTGCTCAACATGAAGTGATCGTCTATATTTGGGCTGTGTGTTAAGATAGACACAGCACAGCTGGATGTCAGATTGGGGCAGGGTAGGGGGTGGTTCTTGGAAAGCATCACGGTCCATTGCTCAGCACATAGTGATATACTCAAGTGCAGAGTGAGGAAGGGACCTGTTGGTAATTTGTTTCCCATCCACGAGGAGGCGGGTCGAGAAATTGAGGGTAAGCATTCAGGAATATTTGTAGCAACCTGGCAGAGTTATTTTATTTTATTTTTTGGCTTTGTTTACCTTATTTTATTGTCAAGTTGGTTTCCATATAACACCCAGTGCTCATCTCCACAAGTGCCCCCCTCCGTGCCCCTCCTGCACTCCCCCCCCCCGACATCCATCAGTCCTCAGTTTTTGTCAGCATTCAAGAGTTTCTCATGGTTTGCCTCTCCCCCTTTCCCCCACCATTTCCCCGCTTCTTCTCCCCCATGGTCCTCCGTTAAGTTCCTCCTAATCTTCCTATACGTGCAAACATAGGATATTTGTCCTTCTCTCTGGCAGAGTTATTTTATTTCTGCTCAGTCAAATATTTTAAATTTGGGACTTGTGTTTTTATGTCCTTTTTCATTTAATTTTTTCTAATAAGTCACTTTATTGTATTTAAAAGAAGTATCAGTATGCAATAGATTATAAATTATTTTTAAAAACTGATATATAAACACGTATATTTCTAGAAGCACTTCCTGGGATCACTCCACAAATTCTCAAGCCCAAATCTTGCATACTACTGTCTGGGCTGAACATGTTCTCGGGGAGATAACACGAGCTCTAATGTCCCTTTGCAGCTGAGTTGGAAAACAGGATTTGAGTGCTTCACATTCATCCCTGGAGGTACTCCTATACTCAATGCTATCTAGAGAACAAGATGAACAAAGACATATCAAAGCCGTGTGAGCCGTAAATATAGCTGCACCGATACTTATTTAGAGCATATGCCTACTGATAGGGTCATGAGTTAACTGGGAAAAGTAATATTGTTTTACAATCACCTGTGCTGTGTGTTTTACAGCCGTGCAGTAGAGTACACCACAATGAATTAATGGCTTCAACTTCCATAACAGAAATGGCAGGGACTGCGGACTTATATCTCTATGTGACTATGAGAGCCTTCCTCTGAGATAATGTGATATTGATGAACAGGTTAGAAGTGAGGTAGTTAGATAGCCTTATGCAAACTTTACTAATATAAATAGAGATAATGCCGACACTTACTTGAAATGGAATGGGCCTGACCTAGCTGCCCTTGAGTTGTAGTAATCAGAACACCTTCTAAATCATTCCTTGTGCTAAAGTGGCTATGATAGCTTTTGCAGCTTCTTGGATGGGCTTCAAGATGGCCCTGCCTTTGCGATTTGTAGGTTGTTTTCTGTGCACAAATAGACCACCCAGGATGCTTCTCCTCAAATGCATCACTTTCCATTCCTTCAACTCCTACCATGTGCAAGAGCTCTGACTTGGGAATGAACAGGGCTTGTGGTTCAGTTTTTTGCATGAATGGTCTTCGAAATATGATCTCAAGATTTTGAAAACTGAAATTACTGTTCTGAAAGTACAATTTTTTTAAATTGCAAAACAGCTACCATATTGCCTTATCACAATAGAAGAGAAAATTTCTCACCTGAGATTGTACATGAGATCCAACCAATGAGCTGCTCAACAGAATATACCAAATAGCCATGGTCAATATCAGTAGTAGAGAAAATCAGATGTTTACGGGTTCAAATCCTAACTTCTCTACTTTCTAGCTATATAATCTTGGACACTTTACTTGACTTCTCTTCCCTGGGTTCCAAACCTGTAAAATGGAAATATCAACACCTACCTGGAAAGGCTAATACTTACAGACCACTTCTTTTTGCTTTTGTTTTTTTAACATTTTTTATTTATTTTATTTTATTTTATTTTATTTTATTCTATTCTATTCTATTTTATTTTATTATTTTATTTTATTTTATTTTATTTATTTTATGAGAGAGAGACAGAGCATGAGCAGGGGAGGGGAGAGAGAGAGGAAGACACAGAATCCGAAGCAGGCTCCAGGCTCTGAGCTGTCAGCACAGAGCCCAACATGGTACTCAAGCCCACAAACCATGAGATCTTGACTTGAGCCAAAGTTGGACGCTTAACCAACTGAGCCACCCAAGGGCTCCTAAAACACTTCTTACATACTAGTCCCTATGCTAAGTATTCACACATATTTTTTCACATATTCTCATAGCAAATATTTAAGTTATATAATAACTGATACCCAAGTACAAACACTCGACCGTTACGGCTTTGGAGATAGTGTACCTAACAGACTGAGGATTGTGCCCAGCACAAAGTAGGTACACAATAAATGGAATCACTAGCCTATGATTATTGCTACCACTGCTCAGGGAGACAAATGCAACATGGGAAGTGAAGATGAACACCTGCTTTTGCTCTGCATTCTCCCTGTGCTAGAAGGATCCGTGGCTGCCCTGCTTTAATGGTGCCAAGAGGCAGTCCAGGCTCTAGTCTCCCAGACCCCACCCCAAGCCCCCAGGTGTGCCAGTAAGGAAAGTGGGTTTACCTTCAGGGCAAGCCTTAGGCAGAGGATAATTTTAGGAGTAACTGGAGGGCTCCATGACCGCCCAAATAGCTCCCCTAGGGCCTGAAAGTTGCCAATGACTCATTTGAGGGGAGTCACACCAGTCATTCTGCTGGGATAGCAAGAAAGCTCAACTATGCAAAATTTCCAGGAGAGTCCTCAGGAAAGTGTGAATAAATTTCAGGCAAGCAGCATAACGTGATACCAAGGCTTAACAGCTATGACAGCAGAGACTTTAAAATGTAGAAAAACAATGGTCACCTGGTATAGGTTAGAAGAAGATGTTTTTGAGAGCAAAGCAAGGCTGGAAACAACTTGACGAGTGTCTCAATTGTACAACTGGCTGGTCCTGCTTATCTTTGGGTCTGTGCAGAAATGACATACTATGAACAAAAGGAAGAAGCTTCTGGAAGAAGCGTGCCTGCACCTCGATGCACCTCAGAGAGGGGAGTGTGGTTGCTACTTAGGCCTAGCCGGCTCTCCTCTTGGGCCATGGGCCTGCATCTGTGTGGTCAGCAACTATCCCTCCAGATTCTCAGTGCAGATACATACTGGCTATTAAAATTAGGTTGCCCGGGTTCAAATCCCAAACCCCCTCTTCCCAGCTGCCTGACTTTGGGCAAGTACTTCATCTCTTCCGACAGAGAACTTGTGAGGTGTGTGAGGATAAAGCACCCTCCTCTGCGTCCAGCCTGGGGTAAGCCATCCCCTCACTCCTGTTCGTGACCCCCCGGGAGGTGACCAGCCACCCACTCCGGCAGGTGCCAGGGGGCCTCTGTCTTCACAGACCAACCATGCCAATCACAGCTGTGCTTGAGGAGCGGTTATTCCTTTAGAGAGATTATATAGTTTCCAAATGTTTTCTTTCTGCTTCCCATCAATACAAAGTCGTGACTCATCTCTTTTACGTGAATCTTGGTCTTTAAAGATACTAACCAGGGGCGCCTGGGTGGCTTAGTCGCTTAAGCGTCTGACTTTCGCTTGGGTCATGATCTCGCGGTTCGTGGGTTCGAGCCCCGCGTCGGGCTCTGTGCTGACTGCCAGCTCAGAGCCTGGAGCCTGTTTCAGTCTGTGACTCCCTCTCTCTCTGACCCTCTCCTGCTCACACTGTCTCTCTCTCTCTCTCCTAGAAATAAATAAAAACATTAAAAAAAACATAAAAAAAAGATACAAACCATCTAGGGCAGGAACTAGGGGTTCCCATTGCCACACATTCTCTGTGACCCTGGGGAGTCCCCTCACCTCTTGGTGCCATCGAATTTTCCTGAGGTAAAAGGGAGGGGACAGACAAGAAAACCTTTCAGGTCTTCAGCAATAGCTCTCCCCGGATGTGGTCGGCAGTGTTGGGCAAAGTCATATTATGATCCCGAGCCTCAGTTTGCCTATCTGCCAAACAAACAGTCACTACCTCAGGACAATTTACTTAAATAAATATCAGTGAGATTCTCTTTCCAGTTTTCTCGAAGCATCTCACAGGCCATGCTCCCTTACCTCCTGCCCCCTAAGGTAAAAAAAGGGACGAGATCTTTAACTTACTTTTCTGGGGACTGCCGTCTATGGGAGCTACCCAATGACAAAACCATGAAGGAAATTCAGTAAGTATACTTTTACATGCAGGTGATACAAAATATTCAAGAAGGCCTGTGGAAGTATCTTACAGTTAGTAACTATCTGAGGAGCATCTATTAAGCACCAAGTTCCTTGGATAAATGGAATTCACCTCCTCGTTCTGAAGGAATTTACAGCCTGTTATGGGGAGATAAATGCATGAGTCTAGAGAATCGTAATTTGTAATTCAAGTTTGGGGGGGCTAAGTGCCACAAAAGAGATATAAATTAAGTATCCTATGAGCTCCAAGAAGAGAAAGTTACCTGTAGCTAGGAAATCAGACCCCTTTACGTGCTAAATACTTGTAGGAGGGCTTTGTGGAGAAGCTGGGAGAGATGAGTTCTGAGGATGGATAAGGCATGGGTTCAGGAAGGGGAGAAGAGGAACATTCCAGAGCAACAGCATGGGAGGTGGAAGGGGAAGTCCAGGATGCATCTATGGGCAGTGGATGGTGCCATCTGAATGGCCTGGTTCTAAGCAATGAGGTCATAACTATTGGCTGAGCTCTCAGAAAGCCTTGAGCTCTCAACAAAATAATTTATGCCCTATTCTTTTTTTATTTTTTTTAAATGTTTATTTATATTTGAGAAAGAGAGAGAGAGCATGATCAGGGGAGGGGCAGAGAGAAATGGAGACAGAATCTGGAGCAGGCTCCAGGCTCTGAACTGTCAGCAGAGCACGACGCAGGGCTTGAATTTATGAGCCGTGAGATCATGACCTTAGCTGAAGTCAGATGCTTAACTGACTGAGCCAACCAATGCCCTATTCTTTAAGACATTAGAAAACATTGAAAGTTTTGAAAGGGAAAAATACATAGGATAGATTGAAAGGGGAGAGGTAGGGTGGAGGGAGCTCTGTGAGAAGAAGAGTGTACTAATCCAAATTAGAGGGAGTGGTGGTCTGGATTATGGTCCCACCGGTGGGGAGAGAAGAGGTTTAAAGACAGAAGACCCACACACCCCTCCAGTGTCCCAGGGACAGTTGTGGCTTCAGCCTGTCACTCTGGTATAATATTGAATAACACTCTCTTTACAAGTGTACCACTTTAGACAATAAACGGTGTGATCACCCTAGTTAAAGGTTATGTTGAGTTGAGTGCCTGGAAGGGTGGACAGAGAAAAACAAAAAGGTTTTGGAAGAATGTAAGTCTGCTTGCAGACATAAGTTTAAGGCAGTGTTAGGGTTTCTAACTGGAAAAAGATAAGAGTAGTAATAATAGTCAACATGTTCTGAGTGTTAACTCTATGCCGAGTGTTAACTCTATGCCAAGTATTAGCTCATTTATTCTTCCTGATAAACCTATGAGGTAGGCACTATTATTATCTTCATTTTATCTGATGAAACTGGGTAGAGGGAGTCCTATGCCCAGTAAACAGCTGAAAACTCAGGCCTCGACCTCAAGAGAGAATTCAGAATGCAGACGATCATCCGGGAATTATCCGCCAGGGAGAGGTGGTGGAGGCCAAGAGGTTCCAGTGGGTTGCCCAGATAGAGAGTGAAGGAAAAGATGAGGAACAGCACCAAAAGTGGAAATAGCAAAAGGAAGAGGAAGAGGTCAGGCAATCCAAGAGGGAACATTTAGTCGGAGAAGTAGAGACACCAAAATGACAGCATCATGAGAACCACGATAAGAATGACCATCTCATGAGTGCAGAACGCTGTAAGGGGGATGGAAAAGAATGGTAGATTGCTGACCTCTGACCCAACAGTATGCATGTCAGTTTCTCCATTATCAACAAAGTTTCACTTGTACCAGATTGTTTTGCAATGACATACGGAGACACCAAGCTCCTCTGCGTGCTCTGCGTGGTGGGGATATTGCTTCCTAGCCTCATGTTCTTGGGGGTAGGAAGCCCATTTGGAGGCTGCTGCAGGTTCAGGAAGGCCGGATGGAACCAGCCTTTTTAGAAGAAAAGAAAACAATCAATTTCCTTGGAATCTTAGCAGTGTGTAGAAGTAAATGAAAAAGAGCCATAATGCTTATCTCACCTTTGACTATCGGAAAGAACCCCTAACCTCCAAGAATAGAATTTCACTAATCTGTAAGCCTAACAAGACCTGAGTCTTGAATAACTTAACAGACAAGCTATTTGTTGTGTATGTCAGGTGGGGATGAAACGAATTCTTGGTGTGCCTGTTGTGCTACGTGCCTGTTGGTAGCTTGAGTATTTTCATGTAATATTGAAAGTAGGATGTAATTAGTCATGAACCTCTTGTTTCTCTTCGTCAGATATGAGAAGTTACCATACAGAAACTCATAGTACACCAAAATCTGGAGTAGCCTAGAATTTCTAAATTTCTGAATTTATTTCCTTTGTCCATCTGCACTACCTTCATCCCTGAGAAATTCAGTCATTTCACGATGAGCCTATCTTTTGATTCAGCAGAGAAATTAAGAGCTTCAAAGCCTCAGCCATACTGACATTTGGGGACAGATCATTCTTTGTGGCAGAGATCTTGCCTGTGTACTGAATCATGTTCAACAGCCTCCCTGGTCTCTTCCCATGAGATACCAGTAAGAACCGACCCCTGTCCCTGAGCTGTGACAATAAAGTATCTCCAGGCATTACCAGATGTCTGTGGGAGCAAAGTCTCCCATGTGTGAGAACCACTGTGACAAGCTGATTCATACTACGGTAGTGACTTAATCTGTTTTTTCCTCAAAGAATATTTCCACTTTGAAAGTGGAACGAAGGAGAAGCGAAGCAGGCGGGCAGAAGTGTTGATTACTCACCTTCTCTGTAACCTGAGTAATTTTGTAATGAAGAGACTTGGGTCATCCTGAGGCTTGGATGCAGTCTGTTCAGTTCAGAGTTGCTCACTCAGTCTAGGGGCATTTTCACAGGACTGTGATGTCCATTAGGAGGGAGCCGCAGTAGATGCTGGGATTTGGCTTGCGTTGTGCTGGTAGTCACTTCATCATGCAGTGTCCTCTCTGGTACCCTGCCCTACAGGCATCCACGGGAGTTCGATCATCCCCTCTAACAGACTGTCTTCACTCTGCCTCTTTCTTGTCCTGACTGTAGGTCCCTGTAAGGACACGGGAACCCTGTGAAAGGTCTCCCTGGCTTTTCTGAGCCCAAGATGAACTTTCCTGGTGTGAACCCATCTTGTGACATTCCTGACCTATGGCTGCCAACACCTGCTGGTGTGATTTCTCTTTGTCCCTGAGTCCTTCTTTCCATGTGGGCTAGAGGGGGAAGCAGCCAGTGTCTGCCTCTCTTGCTTTGCCTCTTCCCAAGCTCGAAGGAGGGACACGGAACGAGAAGTCTCTAGAACTTAAAATCCAAGAATTTACTGCCTTTGTTTGATTCTGCAAGGCAACTTCCTCCGAAGACAGTGATGAATTATTGCTAGCTGCCTGGGCTGGAGGAAGGCCCTTGGGACTTAATAGAGAAATTGACTGGAAAGAGAGCACATGGTTTAATATCCTCCTTACCCTCCTTTCTTGGCACTCCTTTGTCTACAAGTACCACAGCTCTGAAGGTACACACAGGGTGGCTTTTTCCAGTCTCTTCCTTCATAAACCAAGTGACATTGCATAGGGCAACTTAATTTATCTAATTCCACCAGGCTCTTTGATGGGTAACATTGGGCCAGAGGTATGGAACCTTAGAAAACCCATTTCTCAACATCTGTCATCAAAATTACATTAAAGCATACATTATAAAGCAATGTCTCTCAACATCTCTATAGACCTGAAGAGTGCAATGGGAAATCTGGAAAGGTGTCAATAGGAAGACAAATATTGCTGAATGTGTGCATATGACCTATAGAAAATAATAATACCCTTTATGCTGGGTGCGCATAAGACCCAGTGAAAAATAGCATTGCCTTCTCACATCTACAGTTAAGAATAAATAGCATCAAACATTTGCCCAGCATGAAAAAACATCATGTGCTCTTGTAATGACCAAGATAACTATCTCATACATTCTTTAACAATCACCCTCTACCATATCCGTACTCTCAATGATGCACTTGCTTCTGATTTCTCTGAGGAGATGGAAGAGAGAGAACGGAACTTGCACGCCCTCCATTCCCCTGCACCTGTGCCCATGTTTTCTGTCTCCTTCCTGGAGCTCTGGATGAGGCCAGCTACTCAGCCTCTCACCACACCCCTTCCCCTCCCTTTCTAAGAATTCCCTCCTGCAATTAATTAACATCCTCCAGACTCTTTCCAGTCTTGTCAAAACCTGTCTTTCTACTTCTTTTACCTCATCAGGAAAGTAAACATACCTTTCCCCCTTCAATATCAAAGGGAAAAATAAATTAAAAGCACTCTCTGGTCTATTTTTTCCTTCCACCACCCCCTGGCTTCTCTCCTCCTCATTACAACAAACTCCACAGAGTTGTCCCTGCTCACCTCCCCCATTCTTCCATCCACTCACTCCAGTCCCCTGACCCACCTGCAGAAACTGCCCTCATCAAAGGCACCCATAACCCATAGTTGTGAACTTCAAAGTCAGTGCTCACTGCTCAAGGTTATGGCCCACTTCCCCTTCTTGACCCACCTGGAATCCAGAGCCCTTCTCTCTCTCCCCCATTCCTTCTCAGACTCCTTTGTAATTATTTCCTCTTCTCTCCTACCTCTGTATGTTGCAGCGTCTTTGAATGCCTCCCTTTTTCTATCCATACTATAGATATAGATCCACGTTAATCCCTGAGAGCGCTTACCCAGTGGTATGACTTGAAATGCGTTATATGCTGATGACATCCCAAATTTTTATCTCCAGGCTGGATCCCTCTCTGGAACCTCGGACTTCCATGTATGTCTACCTGTTTGAAATCTTGGGCACCTGGTGGCTCAGTCAGTTAAGTGTCCAACTCTTGGTTTCAGCTCATGGCTTGTGGGTTCGAACCCCACATCAGGCTCTGCCCTGGCAGCATGGAGCCTGCTTGGAATTCTCTCTCTCCCTCTCTCTGTCACTCTGCTCCTCCCTCCCTCCCTCTCTCTCAAAATAAATAAACAAAACTTAAAAAAAAAAAAAGAAATCCCTATCTACATGCATCTAAAACTAATCATGTCCAACATTAAGTTCCTGATCTCCCCCGACTCCTCCCCAACCTACCCCCTGAAGCCTGCTTCCCTCAGTCCTCTTCACTGCAGTGAATGACAGTTCTATCCTTCTGGTTGATCATATCAAAACCAAGAAGTACTTCTGGACTCTTTCTTTCAAATCTGCATATGGTCCATCGGCAATCTATCAGTTTCACCTTCAAAATATATCCAGAATCTAAATACTTATCCGTCTCTCCACCCCCACCATCGTAGTCAACCCACCACACTATTATTGATACTGCCCCACCAATCTCCACTCACCAATCTCCAGGTGTCCTGGTCAAACCTGTGTTCAACCAGCGGTTCTCATATATTTGGTCTCAAAACACCTTATGTACTTAGAAGTAACTGAGGACCCCAAAAAGCTTTGGCTATGTGTGCTATATCTATTAATATTTACTGTTTTATAAACTAAAGCTGGAAACTTAAAATAATTAATTCGTTTAAAAATAATAATAAACTATTGCATGCTACTATAAGTAAAGTAATTTTACGAAAAGTAACTCTTTCCTAAAATAAAGTGAGAAAAGTAACAGTATACATTTTGAAAAAAACCCCATATTTTACAAATCTCATTATTTATATTTATAATTTATATTCTTAATAGAATATAAATTAAATGGATTCTCCTATCTGCTCCTACTTTCACTCGGTTCTGTCATGTAGCCTCTAGAAAAGTCCACCATATGCTCATGAGATGAGAATGAAAAAGACAAATTGTCTCTTGCATTGCTATGAAAATGTTTTGAATTCAAGAGGGTCCCTGTAAAGGTCTCAGGAACTTTCAGGAGTCCTTATACCAAACTTGGAAAAATGCTAAGTTAGACCATCTCATGCCTTTGCTTGGAAGCTGGCAATGCCTTCAAGACACAGGACAAGTAATAGGCAAAAGTCCTTACAATGGTCTTAAAGGACCCACATCAACTGCCCCCCACTCCATCACTTGTCTGGCTTTAGTCCCCTCACTAGCTCTGTTGCTGTCATGTTGGTTTCCTTTTCATCCCTAAAACAATCTGGGCACAGCCCTGCCTTTGTACTTTCTGTTTGCTCCTTCCAGAATACTCTTCCTCCTGATATCTCAATGGCTTGCTCCCTCATCTCCTTTGGGATTTTACTCAAATGTCACCTTTTTGGTGAGGTCTTATATGGCTACCTCCCTAAAATCGCAACACTGTTCCTTCTCTCCTACTCTCTCACTGCTCCCTTGTTACCCCCATATTCTCCTTCCCACTTTATTTTTTCCTTAGTATTTATCTATAATTGTAAAATGTTACTTATTTTACAATGATTTTTGTTTACCTCTCTACCCCCAAACACATCGTTTTTAATCATTTATAATTTTTAAAACATCTGAATGAATAAGTTATATAAAAGACATAGGGTGCCTGGGTGGCTCAGTTGGTTAAGTGTCTGACTCTTGATTTCAGCTCATGTCATGATCTCATGGTTTGTGAGACTGAGCCATGCTTTGGGATCTCTGTTGACAGCACGGAGCCTGCCTGCTTGGGATTCTCTCTCCCTCTTCCTTAGCCTCTCCCCTGCTCTCTCTCTTTCTCCCTCTCTCAAAGTAAATAAATAATTTTTAATTAAAAAAATAAAACATAAAATAAAAGATGTGACATTTGATCTCTGCATCCCATGGAAAGCATGGGCAGGGACTTTGGTTCTTCTTTTTACTACTGTCCTTTCAGCAACTAGGACAGTTGCATTTAGTTCTTTCAATGAATTAACCGAATACACAAATAAATAAATGAAGAACCCTGCGATGCAGGCATTATTGTGTCTATATTCCAGTTGAGGAAGCAGAAACTTAGTGAGAGAAAGAGTTCCTCTGAGTCACGGAGTTCATGAATAATGAGTCTTAAACACAGGTTGGCTGACTGAAGCCTATGCTTTTAACCACACAATCCAAAATACATAAACAGGTGTGAATATTCCATTGTATAACCAGGCTCAAGCCAGCTTGAGATCAGGCATTTTCAGGTTCTAAATATGTTTTCCTCACATCTACCCACAAGGATGGCAGAATGGCATTCTTGATGGCAGATGGCAGACCACTCTCAAGGATGGCAGAATCCCCTGCCTTCATTCCACAGGTGAGGACACTGGGTCCAGAGATGTGACACGACTAACCAAGAGTCACAGGCTGCAGAGCAGGCACTAAAATCGGTATGGTGCTCAACCAAGGAAATGCAAATCATGGGTGATTCAATTCAAGCAACTATAGTTTGGTCAGACGATCTGTTTTTGGAGTAATTCATAGTTAACTTCCCCATTTGGCATGGATTGATGATGTCACAGTCACACTGACGGTCTGGCGTGGCTTTGCTATACAGACATGCAATATTTTCGTGGCTTAGTGACAGGTGAGGACACATGCTGATGCTACAGAGCCACCATCTTCATGGTCAAGGCTTAGGTGCCCAGAGCCTCTGCTTGACCTGCTTTCCTAAGGGAAAGGGATTAACACCGATTGCACACTTTCTTGCTCATGCCAGTCACTGCACTTGGTTTTTTACCCACATTTATGACCACATTCATTTCCCAATACAATCTTGTGAGCTAGTTATTATAATTCCAATCCTCGGGCTCAGAAGTCTAAGGAAATTGATTAAATTCAAAATGCCAGTGAGTAAGGAAACCTAAAGCAGAACATACATCTTTCTGATTCCACAGTTTGTGGACACACTCAGCTCCCCCCCACCCAGCACCCTTCAAAGAAGGGGCAAGACAGAGGAAAGGAAGAAAAGCAATCTTATTTGGTGGTCTTTTCTTATGCATCTCTTCAAAAGAATTTAGGAAGTGTTGAATTTGTTTTATGTACTCCAGGAAAAAAAAAGAGGTGTGTGTGTGTGTGTGTGTGCGCGTGCGTGTGCGTGTGTGTGTTGGTAGAGGGAAGATACATGAAACAGGATTGACAAAGTGTTGATACTTTTGAAACTTGGGAATGTATATGTGGGATTTCATTATACTATTATCCTTATTTTTTATATGTTTGACATTCCCCATAATAAAAAGGAATAAAAGATTCAGCTGAAAGAATGCTCATCCTATTATTATGATTGCAAAATATAGGAAATATTCTAATATCAAACAATGAAGAATGTATTAAATAAATGATTATATCTGATCTATGCATCCACAATGATGTAGATGTAATTTGTTGATGTGGAAAATATCCACAATGTGCCAAATAGAAACATAAAAATCAATTTCCATAAAAAGATGTATATTTCAATTTCATTTTGACTTGAAGTGTGTATTTATATTTTAATGCTTGTGTTTATATCGACATTGCAAATAGTCTGGAAATACTCTTTGAAGGCTTAACTTCGTATATTTAGGTAATATATAAACTTTCAAAATAAAGATGTAGCACCATTGCAATTAAAACTTATATATTTGGGGGGGGGTTGCGCCTTGGTGGCTCAGTCAGTTAAGTGTCTGATATCGTCTCAGGTCATGATCTCACAGCTGGTGGGTTCGAGCCCTGAGTTGGGCTTTGTGCTAACAGCTCAGAGCCTGGATCCTGCCTCAGATTCTGTGTCTCCCTCTCTGTACTTTCCCTGCTCCTGTCTCTCTCTCTCTCAAAAATAAACATTAAATTTTTTTTCAATTTACATTTTTAAAAAGAAGATCATAAAACAGCATGGAACATATTTTTATTTTAAAGAAAGAAAGGAAAAAGGAAGGACTCAGAACTAAAGACTGGCTGTAGGATGCAGATTATATCTCAGACTTACAGGACTAGAGCTCATCAGCTGGAGGGAAGGTTTGGGAGGAAAACCTTGGAGCAGACACATTGCTGGTCACACAGACCATGATTCTCAAGATGGAGAAGGGGCCATTAGTGCCCAAAGCAATGTGGGGCTCAGCTAATACTTACTCAATTTAAAAAGCTCTGCTCTTCTCTGGGAAAGTGCATTCCCTGAACAGAGGGGGAGTATTGAGCACATTATTTCTTAGATTGAAAAGTTTTGATGAAAGAAAGTCTTCTTTAAAGAGAGAAAGGCAGCAATGAGCAAAACAGGAGAGGAAGTCACTCCCAAGAGGACCATAGGCATCTGTTCGTGACAGCTCTGCTGAGTGTCGAGAAACGAGGTGCAGCACCTTCCAGGGGTGAGGAAGCAGGCGCTTTTATTTGAAGGGAAAGCCAAAGGCTAAAATAAACAAGTGCATTAGAATGCTGGGGGCACTCAAGGGGGTTGTAATTGCAGACATAATCGTGGCAGCAGATTCATGTTGTCCGGCTAAATGGAAAATCTGTAATTCAGACCATGAAGTAGGCAGCTGGGCTTGTTGCTGTAGATAACATAAATCTAAGGTCAGAAATCTTACCCTGGATGTGCTACAGTGCAAGGCTCTCATCCGTATCCTCTCGCCATCAAGTACAAAGATAAGCTAATATGTCAATGCAATACTAATGGGACTCCGTGGATTCTATTACTCAAATGCTCCAATCAGTTAGGGGTTTTAACTTAGTCATCCCAACATAAATATCCTTGAATACCAATTAAGACCACTGTTTATCATCAAGATGGCTTTATCATGATGTGTGAGGTTTTTTGCTGCTGAAATTTTAACAGAAGGGAGACAAGGCATTGGGGACTGAGTAGAAGATTCCCCAGCCCCTTGACCTGCACTGGTATCTGGGAATATAGATCACATTCATGCAGTACGACCTCCATATTCAAGGCTCCTTGAGCTCAGGGGAGGGGAAGCATTCACTGGGACAAGTATTTTAAGATAACCCATTTTGAGTAAGAAACTTTGCTAGGCCTTGGAGTCCATTTGCTACGCTGAATAAATAAATGAATTGAAAGCATATCATCTTCGGCCAAGGTTCTCAAAGTCAAATAATGTCAGTAAGTGTCAAATGCTAAAGAAATACCAATCGGTGTTAAACATTACAACATGTGATTTAGGATTGAATTGCATTTATGGCAAAGAGAAAATCCAATTCCCTAATCATCTTCATGTTGTTCCTATTTCTCCTTCATATAAAAATCTCCACTTTGGGGTGGGGGGGTGCTTTTCTGTTCCAATTGTCCTACAATTAGACAATGGCATAATGTCCTACAATGGCATGATCTTGTTACCTGAATGGTCATAATCAATAAATATTACCTGAAGAATAATAAAGAGGAATAAAATGCCTCTAAGCATTTTTAATTATATTAGCTGATAAAAATTTCCCTAAAAATGTCCTCCAATATTCATTAGATCAGTGGTTTTTAATCTTTTAGGGGTATGTTCTGTATTGTTTCAAAGGATTCTGAGAATCCCTGGCACTCACACAGGGACCACCCGTAGGCCCATCCTCACCCCCTCACCCACCTGTTCACCTATGAAATTCATGTTTACCCTTCCTAGGAAGAGGAAATTGACCTAAGACTGGGAAGAACCATGGGCAAATCACAAGTGACATCATACATGTATTTAGGTGCTTAGTAATACTCATTCAGAAGTTATACAGTTCAGATGCTGAATATAAATATTCAGATCCATACTTCCCAAACCTCCATATTATACCCATCTCCATAATAGATGTTTAGCGTCCTCAACAGATACACATATATTCTATATTATTTACATGTCCTATTGTGGTAAAAGATTAGGAACATTATAAAATATACATGTTTAACAGCTGACGTTAAGTTAAATATAAAATCCCTATCCTTTCTTCTCTCACCCAGTGGTCATGTTGTATGTCTTAGGTGTACCCATTCCACCGTAGAGGCGTTGGGTTAGATGTAAATGTGTGTTCTCTGCTCTCATGAATGGCAAATCCCATATTCCATCCTTGAGCAGATGTAAGAAACAAACATGGCAGCTCTATTTTCTCATGGAATCATTTTGAGGAAATGATACTTCCCCTGCCCTTTCATAGGAGCCGACAGTGTTTCTCTGAGACCAATGGGTGCGTTCAACCTTTTTGGTCCATGAGCTTAGTTTTACAGTGCAGGAAGGATCACAGTCAATCGGACAGGGTCCCTGTACTTATGGGGCCCAGCAGCTAATCGGGAGACAGGCACATGAAGGCACAGATACTGCAGTATGCTGAGTGCTATGTACCCTGAGGGCACGGGCCTGCCACCTCCGTCCTTTTCTGAGACCACTGGTCAAGATCCAAGGCCACAACCTTGATACGCAGTCAATGTGCCTCTGTGGACTGTGGCTTCTTTGTAAACTTCAGTTGAATCCCAAATTAAACTTCAACACCAGAACTCCGATGTCACACTCTTTGGCCATCTTGAGAAATGAATACATGCTCAGGGCATGACATAGCCACTGAGCTACATTCCTACAATTCTTCTATCCAGTCACGTGTTTTTACCATTGTGGTCCCCAGCACACCTCTTTCCACAGTGGAGAGCAGAGTTCTATACCACATATCAATCAAAAACAAGAAACAGAGACCACCAGTGACTTTTAATAAAGCAGAACAGTGGGGGAGAGCTTTGTTATCTCCAGGGAGAAAAGGATACTGTGACTCATTTTATTTTGCCTCACTTAGCACAGCACCGGGCACAAACTGGAAATTCTGCAAACATTGAATGAGGGCATATAGACGTCAGTGGATCTCCAGGATGCAAATTAGGACAGAAGTGAGAAATTAGGTCGGGGACATTTAGAGATAGTGAGATAGCTTGGAATACTATACAGCTGAATGAAGACCTAGAAACGATGACAAGTTTTGAAGCAAAAGTGGGAAATAAAGAAAAATGGCTTTTGAGAAAAATGATAATATTATCACTACCTCTACTGGGTGTTAACCCTGACCCAAGCACCTAATTGCTTTGTCTTGATTAGTTCTGTCAATCTTCATAGCAACCTAGTTAACTTTCGTTACCTCATAGTTGGGGAAATGAAGGCACCTATCTGGTGTGGATGAAGTCAAGTAGGAGTTAAGGTGGGAAAAGCCAAGCAAATAGTTGAGGGAGAGCCATGGGTTCCTTAGCCACCATGATGGTGGGGAACAGAGAATGCTTGGCGGGGAGTGCTAAGAAAACTACAAAAGACACAGAAGAATTCCTCCTTGTGCCAGAGTCCATTTTTGCTGTGCACATAAGCAGCCTTTGTGCAGATTTTCCTAGATTCTCTGTGCACTGCAGGGCAGGATGGCATAAACATACAGCAGATTCCCTTCCGCTCAGAATGAACGCCTAGTAAACCCACAGATCCAAACCTGGACCCACCACATTTCCCCAGAATGCTTCAGCCTCGGGACAACAAGCAGGGATTCACCTGGAAGGTCTTTTGGACACGAATTGATCTGACTGCATCCAAATATATTTTATCCAATTTGACCTTAGCAGCGCTCCTTAGTAGACGTATTTGCAGGTGTTAAATGACATAGCAAACTGTCTATATAGAGAGCAAGTGAATCATCCCTTCTTTTGGGAGATTTTATTCTCCTTCAGTCTTTCTGCGTTTTGCAGCTGCTGATGGATGGATTTAGAGCCACCTTTGTATATGCCATTTTAAACACCCCTGGTGAGTTTTTTTATTTTTGAGAAAATGAAAATAATCTAAATGTTTTTGTTGCCTTTTCAAGGGCTCTTAGGTCTAAAACCCAGCTTTTTTTTTTTTTTTTTTTTTCTGTTTTACTTCTTCACTTTGTGTTCCCAGGGTATGATACAGATGGGGCCATGGCAGACAGCTGAGCCCCATTTTCCTTCCTCTGGGGAAGAGTCCTCGGCATACAGAGAAATGATCAAGAGAGGCCAGCATTGTGCTTCACCACCCTTCAAGCCCATAGAAGCCCCAACACACACTGCCTAGAGAAAAGTTTTGCAGGAAATTTTAAGAAGCCCAGAGTATCCTGCTTCCTGTAAGCCATGTCATCTGAGATCCAGATTGGCAGATTCTTCTTTCCTACCATCGATCCCTACCTGCCCCCCACCTCCACTCCCTATACCTCTATTCAATTTATCCACCAGGTTTCCAGGATGGTATGATTTTCCTACAGAGCAGATATAATTTGCTGGGACAGAGGGAGGGGCTCAGAGCTGTCCCTAGAGGACTCACAGGGCCATGGGGTTGAGAGCAGGGGCTGTGAGCAAACACCAGGGCCCAGGCCGGCTCTGACCCCCATCAGAGAGGAGCCTTGGGCAAATACTTCCTCTCTCTGAGCTTGAGAGTCTTCATCTGCTAAATGGACAAAATAATAACAGGTCCGTGTACTAGCTGGGTTCTCTTCCTCTGCTCAAGTTTGCTTAAGCAGAAATGGGGGCATTGGCTCACATGCTATGTAAGGCAGAGATAGAGCTGAGGCCACATGAACCAGAGCTTGAATCTCTGGCTTTCCTGCTCCCTCTTCATGTCTCTTTGTTCTCTCCTACTGGGCCTCACGCACTGGTGGGGCCATGGCACAGGGAGCTCATACCGCTACCAGCTCTGGGCCCCGAGAGGCAGAACAGAGGGGTCTTGCCAGCACCAGCCACAAACGTCCAGAGGGAGGCTGTCATCAAGCTGGCTTGAGCCCCAAGCCCAGCCCTGAACCAAGCATGGATCAGAGCTGGGGCATACTACTCTGATGGTCCCCAACTCTGCCAGGTGCCCCATTGAGAGTTCGGAGGCTGCAGAAAGAAGGTGTGCTTGGTTGGCAGAGATGACAGCCACGCTATTACCTTACCAGTGAGCTAGAATGACATGTACAGAAAGTCCCCCGCAGATTATGTGGAACAGAGTAATCAGCCAGGCTCGGTCATGGTTATTAAAGGAGCAGGCACCACCCCTGGGGAGCCATGGGAGGCGAAAGAGAGGGTTTCCAGTTGGTGGGAGTAGGCCCGGAAGGTGTGGCCCCCCAACAGCCTGGGCAGACTGTGGGGCGGCGGGTGATGGGGCTTTATAGGACTGCCCGGAAATCCTACCCACCCAGTGCCGTGGCAGCGTGCGACTCGCCCACCCACTCACCCGTACACACTCTCACATGCCAGTTCACAGACGTTCGCACACACTTGTACACACAGTCCCACACACTTGGACACCGATGCCCACCCACCGGCTCACACACTCACACGGGTACCACTCACGCCCAGCCCTTCCCAGCATGCACTGCACAGCACTAGGTTGCGGGGACAGGGAAATGGTCCCCTGGGAGTTGACGGCACCCTCCTGAAGGCATCCCAAAATACAGGTTTGTGTCTGTCAGCATGTTGACAGGAAAGAGGCGTCACACTCTAAATGGGGACTCAGAGGACTTTCCTGACCAGATAATTTACAATATAGAG
This sequence comes from Hyaena hyaena, assembly GCF_003009895.1. Classification (NCBI taxonomy): domain Eukaryota; kingdom Metazoa; phylum Chordata; class Mammalia; order Carnivora; family Hyaenidae; genus Hyaena; species Hyaena hyaena. Next base: position 1,388,965 of record NW_024081147.1, read on the forward strand.
AACAATTTCCGGAAACCAGGAAGAGGTGCGGAGGCACCCGGGGGCTGGCAACGGCAGAGGGGAGGGCCACCCTCAGGCCCGAAGGGTCACAGGAGGGAGGGGCCCCAGCCTGCAAAGAGACAGGTGGCTGCAGGAGTGAGCTGGCCAGCAGGAACTGGGCCTTTGGGAAAAGAACCAAGGAGAGAAAGCCCCCTTGAGTTCCCTTTCGTCTCACCCTCCAAGCTCCTGCCTCTGCCACACGCTGGCCTAAAGGCAGCACCCAGAAGGCAGGCCCACGAAGGTCACCCCCCAGAGCTCCCTGCAGGTGGGGAAAGTGGAGAAGGGAGAAATGGCCAGCACCAAGCCACAGGAAAGGGAGCCTCTCCTGACAGTCCCCGAGATCAGACGGACATTTTGATGGCACTATAAGCTACTTCTCAGGGCCTCAGATATGCAGCTAGCTCAGGACACTGCTCACCTCCATCACCCTGGAGCCGCCATCAAGGGTTGGAGCTTGCCATAGCGTCACCCACCCAGAAGGTGGGAGGGTGGCCATGGTCAAGGGTTAGCGGCTTGAGACCAGCTATGCTGGAATCCTCCCCTGCTCTTTGTGTGTGACTTTGGGTAAGTCAACTAACTTTAGGAGCCTCATTTTCTTCCCTACGAAATGGGGATAACGCTACCTGCTGAGATTATTATAGGGGATTAGATCACAGGTATGGCTCCAGTGACAGCACCGTGTTGCAGTCATTATTAGGTTTAAAGGGCAGAGTTGCTTGCCCAGTAAAAATGTAACCGAGACACAAGGTCCAAAGGCACCTGGGCCCTGGTGTGCCAAGGGGGCCAGGTTTGGCCACTGGTGGCTAGTAAATCCAGGGGTAGGGAGATGACTGGTGGTGGGACAAGAATTTATTTCGGTGAGGTTCGCAAGGGAAAGACAGCAGACTAATGACGTAGACCCTGTCTCCAACGTGCTGAAAATGTTTCCAGGTTTGTATCAGGAAAACGTGGGACACAGGTTGGCTGGTATGCGCAACTAGACAGTAGAGGTCAAGTCGATCATTGACTCGGGGTCAATCACACGGGGTCCTGCTGGCATTAGGACAATCCTTATTGCCTGAGGGGTGAGTGTCTGTCCTGTTCTCAGGATGTTTGGCGGCCAGATCTTTTGCCTGGGTTGAAAAATAGGCTGGAAAGAGGAACATCATCAGTTAGAAAGTATAGAGTAAGATCAAAATGGAGGTAGCTTAAGGCAAAAACTGGGTCCCCCTTCAAAGACATGTTGCATGTTTTTATGATGTGAGGATGCAGGGACACCTTCGTCTGTGGCATACTGCCTGTGAGTTTCCACTTCACACTTGGACTGTGGAGCTAGCACCTTATCAGGAGTGCCTGAAACTGTACCCAATCTAACGTGAGTCCTTTCCTTGGTGAGTCGCAGGCAGAAACCAGCAGTTGTTGTTGCACCAAGGGAACTTTATCTGCGGCAAAGATCACAAGGAATAATTTTCAAAGCCATGACTCCCTGGGCAGGAGTGAGTGGGTTCCTGTTATTTAGGGTAAGGCTGAATTTTCAGGAAGGGGGGTTTTGTCATCCCAGGTAAAGGCTGGTAGAATGCTGTGCAGGAAGCCTTAGAAAATGTGTCTATGCTACATGCCTCCCGTGTTATGGGAATGATGCCTGTGTTCCTTCCTGGGTGGAGATTATAACACTTATTATAAGGCTGAGGTAACTGTCAAGCCACAGGCTCTGGGCATGCTCTGGGAACTGGTATAAAATGGATGGTCCCTTGGGCTCCATCAATCTCGGGCAAGGACTTCAGGGCTTTGCTTGTTCATAGGCTGGAACCACATCAGTTGACCTTGAACCCCGGGCTTCTGCAGAGCCAACTAGTGGATTTGTTAGTGGGGTCTGAAAAGACATAACAGCTCATGAGGGGGAAACAAACGGTCCTCTGGAAACCAAGGTTTCAACTTTCTGCTAGTTTTAGCCTCATTAACCCTTCGGGGCACAGTTTTAAACTATCCCACTGACTTTATTCGCTCCTGTTCCCACCGGATGTGCAAAATTCTTTGGTGCTTTTGTGTTCTAACATGGAGCACTAACTGGTAGTCCAGCATGCACAGAGTAATGTAAAAAGTTCTATTTCTTTAGAGAATCCCATAATCAGAGAGGTTAGAGCTGAAAAGCATGCAAAGCAGAAAGAGGCTAATAGGGGATTAAGTTGAATGTAGACAGTGCAGTTCGATACCTGTTCTCTCTAGCCCTCCAGCCTCACGGCCTCTCCTGCTAGACTTCTTGACCACAGACCCTGTAGAATGCTCCCTGGTGGTGCAGGGGCTCCCACTTCTAACTGACCATCAGAAGCACCTGCAAACCTTTTTAGAGATCCCTGAGCTCACCTGCGAAGATTCAGATTCTCTACATCTGGGATCTAGCCAGGGAAGCTGGAGTTTGGACAATTTGCCAGGTGTTTCTGATCCAGTTGCCTAAACCACCATATGATGCCTATTTAGGACATGGAAGGACTGTGTCCACATAGGATAATGGATACTCAGCCCCTCATTGATTCAGAGCAGAAAGACTGGTTGGCATCTAAGATGGCTGTGATGTTCTAGCATCTTTTCCTCCTCTAAATTGAGGGCATTTGGTACCTGGTTCATATGCTTCTTTTAAGTTTTTTTTATTATTGTTGAGAGAGAGAGAGAGACAGAGTGTGAATGGGGGAGAGGCATAGAGAGAGGGAAACACAGAAGTGAAGCAGACTCCAGGCTCTGAGCTGTCAGCACAGAGCCCGACACAGGGCTTGAACCCACAAGCCGTGAGATTATGACCTGAGCCGAAGTTGGATGTTTAACCCACTGAGCCAAGCAGGTGCCCCGAATATCAGCCTTTCTGATATGGATGTCCTGAGCCAGGTGTCTACCAAGAACAATTGTGGCTTCATGACTACGGCATAAACTTGAGGTTATTACTCTTCATTATGGCTTTAGGTTGTCGTTACAGGTTTGCCTAGTTTAGGAGATGGTGCTGTCATTTTTTTTTTTTTAATGTTTTATTTATTTCTAGGAGAGAGAGAGAGACAGCATGAGCAGGGGAGGGCCAGAGAGAGAGGGAGTCACAGACTGAAACAGGCTCCAGGCTCTGAGCTGGCAGTCAGCACAGAGCCCGACACGGGGCCCGAACCCACAAACCGCGAGATCATGACCTGAGCGAAAGTCGGACGCTTAACCGACTAAGCCACCCAGGTGCCCCGGTGCTGTCATTCTTTAACTCAGTGCTACTGCCCTCTCTGGAGAAGTTGGAAGATTTTCTCCTTTTTCAGCCTGTGTTAAACCCACCTTTTTCTTTGCACCTACCAGAGAAATAGCAAGCAGCACAGTCTTCCCCTCCAGGCTGTTTTGTGAGTGTTGAGTAGCCTCTTTTTTTTAAATCAGATTCTATCACCTCCTCTGCATAAACCTTGGGACAGCTTCCTCTACACATTCCTAAAAGATCTGCCCTTTAAATTCACCTCCCTTTCCTGCCCTCTCAGCTCACTGGGTTTCTTTAAACTTGAACTTGCCAAGTGTTCTTTTGCCTAGAGCAGAGACTGCCTCAATTCTCCAGCATCGGTTCTCCAGGGGATTATTCCAGACCATTCTTGGTAATTGTATTCCCCTTGTCAGGGACTGGATCAGATCAGACAAGCCTAAACCAAATTGGATTAATGAGAAGGGAGGGGAATTCAGCAGAGGGGCGTCTGGGAAGAAGGTCTTCCCTTCTAAGAGAGCCAAGGGAAGAGGTGGGTGTGGATAAGTCTGCTGGTAGCTGTTTTTACAGTCCTGTGGGATGGCGGGCTGGGGATGAAATCCATGCTGAACATGGCCAAGTAGAGAGAGAAAGGAATTCCTCATATTGTTAAATTCCTGAATCAACCATCCCCATTGTTGGGCATGTCTCCAGACTTGCTGTTATGTGAGAGATTTCCTTATTACTGAAGGCGTTTTTTTCTGAGTAGAGATGATTTTTTTGAGAGAGAGAGAAAGTGAGCATGCGTGTGGCAGAGGAAGAGAGAGAGAATCCTTAGCAGGCTCCACTCTCAGCATGAAGCCAGATGCGGGGCATGATCTTACCACCGTTGAGAACATGAACTGAGTAGAAATGAACAGATGCTCAACCGACTGAGCCAACCAGGCATGAGTGAGGAGATATTTTTGCTTATAACCAACCTCATCCTAAATGTTCCACGCTGTTCTCTCTGCCTTGGATCTTCCCATTGCCAGTCTATCACCATGATTATAGTTCTCTTTTTCAGACAGGCCATCACCATCTGTCTTATTTAACAACAACAGCTCCTACCTCATACAAGAATTACTCTGTGACTTCTCTTTATGCCCTTCATAGGGGACACGTATTACCATCTTAACTTACATTATGTATTATTTCCTTAGCATCTGTCTTCACTACATCTAATCTCCACAAGGGTAGACGCTGTGTCCTGGTCACTGTCATATCTTGCCCATAGTAGGTGCTCAATAAATATTTGGTAGGTCTCTTCCAAACCAGCACTCTTCTGTGAGCAGAGCCTTCTGGCCAGTGCTCCATGGAGGCCAGGGCAAGAAGGAATACAGCAAGCATGGGAAGTATTTCTTTCCTATTCTGGAGAGTATTCAAAAGGTTGATTGGATGTTTAATGGATACCCGTTGAAAAAAAAATCCAGAGCAGTGGACTATCAAATGTTGCCATTGTATATACCAATTACTGTTTCTCAAATTTTAAAGCCATATTTCCTTTAATTAACATAGAACTCTCCCAGCAGTACCCTCTCTGGGATGCATCACACACACACACACACACATACACACACATACACACACACACACCACAGGACACATACAGTCCTTCTTAGGAACCCCCCAACCTCAAGAAGAATCAGTTGAGGTTCATTTCTGCCTTGTATTATAAATCTAAGAGATCTCCTGTTCTCTTTTCTTTCCCTGCTCCAGAGACATAACGTGGTTGAGAATCTGGTTTTCCAGCTGGCCCGGGTTTGAGTGCATGTTAGGAACAAATGTTTCCCCAGTTTGCTGCAGAAGTAAGACTCCTAGCTTTGCAGAGAACTTGGTCACTAAGTGCCAGGATGACAGTGACTGTTTACAGATCGCTCATAACGTGCTGGGCACTGTGCTTGGCTCCTTAGCTGCTTGATCTGATTTCATCCTCGTATGAATCCAATGAGGTAGATGCAATGTCGGGCTTAGACAGATGCTAACTAATTCAACCAAAGCCAGGCCTGCACCAGTCCTGAACCTGCGCTGTGAGCCATTTCTCTGTTGATTAAGTGTCATATCAGAGACCATGTGGCCTCGGTGTCCCCCGGGGCAGAGCACAAGCATTCTCCGGCGGGGACGGAGCGCCAGGGCGTCTGTTCTGCATCTAGCCCTTGATGCACAGCCCATCTGGGGAGGTGGCTGCAGCTGGCCTCACAACCTTGCAGGGGGACGTCTCTGGGGAGCCATGCAACAGGCCCCTTTGGAGAGTGACAGCAGTGTCGTTGAGATAAGAAATAATGCAATTCTCCCGGCAGAACTGCGGTCTTCCAGCCCATATAAATGATTCCTTTAGTAATTTTGCCAAGGATTATGTGTTATGTGTGCTTGGGGAACCAACACAGCCTGAGAATCCGTCAATACTTCTAGAGCAGGGTGCGTGCAATCAGTCAAGCATTCCAAAAAAAAAATGTAGTCAATGATTTTAACAGCAAGTGGTTTTGAGTATGAAAAGATTTGACTCTGGTTTTCACTCTAACCACCTCCCCCCCACCCTCGCCAAGATTCACCCTGAGCAATTTCTTACAGAATTAAAATGAAATGTTTTCTGAGGTAACAAATCTTCCAGTCTTATGGCTTAGAGCTTTATCACTTTCCAGCTAATGAGTCTGAAGAGAGATTTCGGAAGATTCTCGAGACTGCTGTAGAGACCCTGCAGAAAGAAACACAGGGAGCTGCTGTCAGAACCTAAATGTTTGGGTTGCAAGTTAGCCTCTTCGTAGTGCCCTGGGAATGGCAAAGAGCAGGCTGACAGAAGGAGCAGCTCAGTCCAAGTGGGGCGCCAGGGCTGAGGTCTCCGGGGCAGAGCTCAGTGAGGAGGGGCTGGCATTCACTAACTGGGGGCTGGTAACTCACTACTCCCTCCCTCGATTATGCATCAAGATCTGGCTTGGTTTATGTAATAGCAGTCGCAGCACGGAGCCATTCATCATTTTGTGAAGGCCCAAGAGTGCCTATGTCCTCTGGAAGTGGCATTTTCTTTGGAACAGAGGGGATGGTGATTTATTACCAGGTTATTGTATTTTGGAGCCTGAATTTTGGTGTTTGCAGTACTACAGGAAACATTACTGACAGAGCCTTACCAGTTTCTGGAAAACGTCCATTAACACCTTTGCAACCAGAATTATCTTTGAAGGGGGAAAGAAAAGAAGCATAATGGACGGCTAAGAACAGAGCCAAATGATGTCCTCGGGGACGAAGATGAGGTTATTACAAACCCAGCAAGTTTTGAAAGGAGGAACAAGATGGCTTTGATCGTGAGTGAATGTCTCAGGCATCCCTGAGAAGGCCACCCATTGCGAGCTCTGCCGGGGTGGGTTCCAGCTTCCACAGCTCCTCAGTGACCTGTGTCTCTTCTCCATCTGTCCTGGGTCTTGTTCTATGTGTCACAACTCACGTCCAAAATTGACACTCAGGTCCAAATTCTCATCCTCCCGTGGGACCCCAGCCTTCTCGTAATACATGTGTGGAGCCCTGTGTGCCATTGGCCAGTTTCCTCCCCATTCCTTCCTTCTCCAGCCTTGACCCCATGGCTGATTATATAACCGCTCTTACATCAAGTCCACCATCTGCTTTCCCTGTCCTACCTACTGAGATTGCCTTTAGTTGTATGTAACAGAATCTGGCATCTGTGACTTAATTAAATGGGGTTTCACTTTTTCCTTCATAAAAGAAATCTACAGGGCTGATACGCACATGAACAGTGCTCCCAGCAGGCTCTTTCTGCGTCCTAGTTCAGTCATTGTTCACACGGGGCTTTTGTTCTCATACTTGTTGCCTCTTGGTCACAACATGGCTGCTCTTACGTCTAGTACTGTGTCTGCATCCCAGGCAGGAAAATAGGAAGGATACAAGGCAAAGGGTATGTTCAAGTGGGGTGTGCTCACACACAAATTTGTAAAAAGCCCTTTCTTAAAAGGACCACCACTTAAAATGAGCTTAAATCTCAGTGGCCAGTCACAGGCCACCCATGGATACAAAGGAAGCTGATATACCTAAGTGCTTTCACTAAGCAGAGTAGGACTCTATTAATAAGAAGAGTGCGGAATGGATCTGGGCGAGACAACCGGCTGGCTCCGCCCTCCTGCACCCCCAGGCTGCTCCAGAAGGGGGCCACTGTGAACACATGGTCTCCTGCTCAGCATATCCCTCTCTGTCCTCAGAGGCTGTCCCATCTCTGCACTCTCCGCAAGCCCTCTGCCCAACCCCCTTCCGTGTTGTTCCTCTTTTGACAGGGACATGCCAACCATCAGGCAAGTCCTTGCTTGTGTAAACACACAGACATCCTTCTTTTATTAAGTTTCTGCAGACGAGTTCTCCTTGCCTCTCTCTCTCTCTCTCTCTCTCTCTCTCTCTCTGCTTCTGTAGCCCACCTCCTTGTCCACTCGGCCTCACTAAGCTCTCAACTTCTTCCTCTCTCCTGGCTGTATTCCCACAGCCTCTCAACACGATAGTATGAACTGTGTCATACGGAGAGACCCACCTGCATTAATATGTGTGAAGTGCTTAGAATAGTGACTGACCCGTAGAAATAGCTCTAAAAGACCTAGATGTTATGATGATTATTCTGAAAGAAAGAAAGAAAGAAAGAAAGAAAGAAAGAAAGAAAGAAAGAGAGAAAGAAAGAAAGAAAGAAAAAAAGAAAGAAAGAAAGAAAGAAAGAAAGAGAAAGAAAGAGAGAAAGAGAGAAGAGAAAGAAAGAGAGAAAGAGAGAAAAGAAAGAAAGAGAAAAGAAAGAAAAGGTGGGGCACCTGGGTGGCTCAGTCGGTTAAGCATCTGACTTCGACTCAGGTCATGATCTCACGGTTTGTGGGTTCGAGCCCCGTGTCAGGCTCTGTGCTGACAGCTCAGAGCCTGGAACCTGCTTTGAACTCTGTGTCTCCCTCTCTTTCTGCCCCTCTCCTGCTTGTGCTCTCTCTCTCTCTCTCTCTCAAAAATAAATAAACATTAAAAATTTTTTTTAATTTTAAAAAAAGAGAAGAGAAAAGAAGAAAAACAATACAGATACCCTTTGTTCTCTATCTCTATCCCTAGATCAATGTATCTGCTTGTAGAACCCAGGCACTTGAATATTCTAGAAAGGCCAGCTTCAGCATATCCTAAACCAAGATCACGTGACTTCCTCCTCAGGCTTGTTCACTGTCTCGGTAAATGGGACCAACACCCAGTTAGTCAAACCAGAGCCCAGGGGCCATCCTTAGCTCCCTGCTCCCACTTTGCCCCACACCCGGAAATCATGAAGTCAGTCAAGTAAACCTCCTAACCGTTTTAGAGTTTGCTCCTCCCACTCCATGCTGTGTTCACAGCCCGGGGGAATCCAGCAGCTTCTGGTTGATCTGCCCCGGCTTGGAGCACAGTCCTCTCGAAGGTCTCCCCCACGCCCTCCTGTGCAGCACACAGAATGCAGACCTGTGCACGGCGCTCTGCAGAGCAGGGCCGGCAGCTCGCGGGAGCAGGGTTAGCGAGCATCCCTCCTCCAAAGCTTCCTGGATGGTTAAGCAAAATTTAAGTAAGAGTTTTCTTTTTAAATATGGGCTATTTTCTAATGGGAAAAGTAAGAGGAGACTGCATTTCTCCCACGTGGTTCTAAAGGGCTGAATCTAGTTCTAGAATACACACCTGGTCTGTTTCGCGTAATGATGGAGCACCGGGGCAGCGGTGCTGGGGCCCCGTCTCTGTCCTGTCCTCCCACCTGCCACAGTGGCCCCTCCCCCATCTGGGCTGAAGTCACAATAATAGGGCATTCCTTCCCTTCTGGAAGGTCAGAACAGAGTGACAGAGTCCAGAGCTGGAACTCATGATATTTATAAATCTTCATTAAGCCAGAAATCATCCTTGCAGGGATGAGGAGAGAGCCTTGTCTTTAAGTGGGAACATTTTGTCAAAGAGCTTAAGGATCTTTGATCCCAAGTCATTTTTTTAAAAGTCTGCATTAGGTCAGAGAGGGGCTGGGATCATCATTGCTATCTGACAGGAGAGGGAGCTATAATACCAGATGGGAAGGGTAGTAGTAACTTGCTCACGGTGGTGGATCAGACGGATTTGAGCCAGATTTGATCCCCACACAATGTTCTCTTCACAGCTTACACGTCTCAGGTGAAATGCAGCTTGTCAAAAATCTGCTTATCTGGACTGTGGGTTGGTGCTGGAGGGTGAAGGCCAGACAGTGGGGTAGTCATACTATCAAATTAAGAACAATTTTTAAGGACAAATGGGAAGTAAAAGGAAAGGGGAAAGTATAATATAGAAGTCAACTTCTTCCAGCCCTCATACACTGATGACTCCTTATTTTTTTGTTTGTAATCTTATTGCTTCCATCAGTAGACCTAATACCACATCATTGTGTTTGCCCAGAGAAAGCACACTCTGGTTTCAGGCAGAAATGGCATTCTGAGGCAAGGGGTGAGGCTCAAACTCCTCCCAGGGGTCAGCCCAAGGCTGTGGGGCCCAGGTCTACATAGTGCTCACTTTTTCCTGGGGAGGAGAAAATAGGCAGTTGTCGGGTTATAATGTACAGAGCCCAAGGACTGAGGAAGAGTCAGGCAACTGGAGATATATAGCTAACAAAGGAATAAGTATTTTGAAACTTCAGCTTTTCCCTATTATGATCTAAAATCCTGAATTTTAAAAACCAGAGGTAAATAATCTGGATAGAAAGCCACTTGTATTTTGGGCACTGCCTGAATTCTCATTCTTGTCTTCCCAAAGCTTTTTTCCTAAGCAAAGCTGCTTCTGTTTCCAGCCATACCAACCAACTCTTCATGGACCATACTCTCTTATGCTTCTAGCCCTACTTCCTGGAACACTCTTCATTGCTTTCTCTACATGCTTGACTTCTACTTACATTACAAGAGTCAATTTTTCAGGACAGTAGAATAAGGACTCCTATATACCACTCTTCCAAAAAAACCAATAAGACTTGCAATAACTGTCAAACTCAACTTTATCAGAATTCTGGAGGGGCGCCTGGGTGGCTCAGTTGGTCGGATGTCCAACATTTACCTCTTCATTTTGGCTCAGGTCATGATCTCATGGTTCATGAGTTCGAGCCTCACATCAGGCTCTGTGCTGGCAGTACAGAGCCTACTTGGAACTCTCTTTCTTCCCTCTCTCTCTCTCTCTCTCTCTCTCTGCTCCTACCCAACTCATGCTCTCTCTTTCTCTCTTTCAAACAAATAAACTTAAAAATATTTTGAAAAGGGGTCCCTTGGTGGCTCAGTTGGATAACCCTTTGACTTTGATTCAGGTCATGATCTCACGGTTCCATTTGTGAGTTCAAGCCTTGCATTGGGCTCTGTGCTGACAGTGTGGAGTCAGCTTCAGATCCTCAGTCTCTGTCTGTCTCGGCCCCTTTCATGCACTCTCTCTCTCTCAAAATTAAAGAAAAATGTTAAAAAAAAGAATTCTGGAAATTAACTAGAGGCTTACAACAGCCTGAAGAGAGTTTGTTCAAGAAAGCTAAATTTAAGTGAGAACACAAAGATTTGTAGTATTTTTACTTGCCTTCATCCTATCTCCCTCTCACTAGCATCATGATAATCTTGAAGACCAACAGCCTCACAACTATGATAGCCGCAAAATAAGCACCCTAACAGCCACTGGAGGAGGAAGATCAGATTTGGAGCTCCCTCAAAGCCCCATCCTTAGAGAGTTATTACTATTTGACCTGTTTGGCCAGTCACTAAAAATCCCCGTTCTCACTACTTGACTTTATTTCACCTGACTCAGAACTCCATATGTATGAACAGCAATATCTTCAGGAAAATTGCTGAAAAAACTAAAAGCAACTGTTTAACACTGCAGCTTCCTGTAGCATTGTTAGCAGTTTGGGTTAACAAGAAGCTGATGAAAAAAAGTTAAAATGAAGAACTGAGTATGGGAGGCCTTTGTTGACTTTTGAAAAGTTCCAGCAAATTTTGTGGAATCTAAAAGATGATACACATATGAGTGCTATGTCCCTGCCCATAAGAAGTAGCAGGTTTTAAACTCTCACATCAAGCTCACCTTGAGGCTCTGGACAATCAGGAAGTAAAGGCTAAGGCACAATTGTAAACACTGGATCTTTGAAGCCATGCCTCAATATGCACATAGAGTCCCTCAGCAAGAGCTGAGGAAACATGTTGGTTCATGTGTTCAATAAAATCTCTAACCAATCATTAACTAAAACACTAAGTTAACCAAGCAAAGAATTCTCTGCTGGCTACACACAACAGAGAATACAGACTTTATAGAATTAATCCAGGAAAGTCACTAGGCAAACAAACAGCAACAGCAGCAGCAACAACACCACCTGGAAAAGAGAGAGGGATCTGGCTTCTAGAGTCGCCACATTATACTATTTTAAACGTCTAATTTTCAGCAACACCAATTACAACATGAATGAGACAGGTAGATAAATTTAAAAAAGTATGGCCCTTAAAGAGGTGAAAAAAGCAGCCAATACAAATTTTACTTGGAGAAGTCCAGACAATCTACTTACTAGAAAAATACTTTAAATCGATTATTATAAATAGGTTTCGAAAACTAAAAGAAACCATGTTTAAAGAATTAAAGGAATTTATGAGATTGATGTCTCACCAAATATAGAATATAACTAAAGAGAAAAAATTATAAAAAGAACTGAATAGAAATTCTGGGATTAAAAAGTGAAATAATTGAATGAAAAATCCATGATTGCTGACAGGAGAGAGAATCAGTGAACTTGAAGACAGGTGAATTGAGATTATTCAGTCTGAAAAACAGAAAGAAAAAAAAAAAGTGAAGATAAATGAACAGCCTCAGAGACCTGGCAGACAGCATCAAGTGTACCAACATATGCATAATGGAAGCCCCAGAAATATAGAAGAGAAAAGGGGCAGAAGAAATGGTGACTGAGAACTTCCCAAACTTGATAAAAAAACAAGAGTCTGCACATTCAAGAATTTTAATGAATTCCAAGTAGAATAAACACAAAGAGATTCACACCGGGCCACATCATAGTCAAACTATCAAAAGCCAAGACATGATACCAATATTCATATCAACACTATTCACAGTAGCCAAAATGTGGAAACCATCCAAATGTCCAATGATGAATGAATGGATATACAAGATGTATACACAAATACTAGAAATTTTTTTAGCTTTAAAAGGAACAAAATTCCAACACATGCTATGGCATGGGATAAACCTTGGGAACATTATGCAAAGTGAAATAAGCGAGACAAAAAGATGACAAATGTTATGTAATTCCATTTACATGCCTACTTAGAATAGGCAACTTTATAGAGACAGAAAGTAGAATGGAGGTTTCCATGGGCTGGGGAGATGGGAAGCTGGGAATTATTGTTTAATGGGTATAGAATTTCAGTTTAGGAAGATGAAATGTTTTGGAGATGTATGATGGTGGTAGTCGCACAACAATTATAACAAGTGAATGTACTTAATGCCACAGAACTATACATTTAAAAATGGTTAAATGATAAATTGTACATTATGTATATTTTACAATAGTTGTAAAAAAAAAAAAAAGAGAGAGAGAATCTTGCAGGAGAGAAATGATTCATCACACATAGGGATTTTTAGACGTTTAAAAGCTGACTTCTCTTTAGAAACCATGGAGACCAAAAGTCAATGAGATGATATACTCAGGTACTGAAGGGAAAAAAACTGTTAACCAAGAATTCTAGGTCCAGGAAAACCATCATTTAAAAATAAATAAGGGAGCGCCTGGGTGGCTCAGTCGGTTAAGCCTCTGACTTCAGCTCAGGTCATGATCTCATGATTCATGGGTTTGAGCCCCGCATTGAGCTCTGTGCTGACTGCTAGCTCAGAGCCTGGAGCCTGTTTCAGATTCTGTGTCTCCCTCTCTCTCTGACCCTCCCCTGCTCCCTCTCTCTCTCTCTCTCTCAGAAATAAATAAAACATAAAAAAATTTTTTTTAATAAATAAATAAAATAAATGAGAAGCTAAGACATTCTCAGAAAACAAAAACAGAACATTTGTCTCTAGTTGACCAGCTCTGCAAGAAATACTAAAGGAATTCTTCAAGCTGAAATAAAAGAACACTAGAGAGAAAATCAAATACATGCAAAGAAATAAAAAACACTGGTAAACTTCAAAATATAGTTAAATATAAAAGACAGTATACATGTATTTTTGTTTATAACTCTTTTTTCTCTTATCTGATGTAAAAGAAAACTACTTAAGGCAATGATTACAAAAATGCCTGAATTAGTTTATAAGGTATAAAGATGTAATTTGTTTGACAGTAATAACAAGTAGGAGGCAAAGGGATGGAGCCATATGGGAGTATATTTTGTATACTACTGAAATTAAGTTGGTATTAGATTGAACTATGCTGTGCAACCACTGATAAAATAATTAAAAAATACTTAGTAAAATAAACACCAAGGGAATCAAAATGATACCACTAGAAAATATCTATTTAACACAAAAGAAGCCAGTAGTAGAGGATTAAAAAGACAGAAACCAAATATCAAAATGACAGTCTATTTTATAGTAATTATATTAAATGTAAATGGTAGAAACACTTCAATCAAATAGCAAAGATTGGCAAAATGGAAATAAAAAATCTTATCCAACTAAATATGATCTACAAGAGACACACTTCAAATTAAAAATAAAAAATGCTGGATTTGGGAAGTAAAAGGCTGGAAAAATATACCATAAAACAGTACCCAAAAGAGACTAGAGTGGAGCTACTATCAGGCAAAGTAGACTTTAAGACAAAAATGATGATGTAGAGAAAAAGGAAGACATTTTATAGTAATAAAAATGTCAATTCCTCAGGAAGGTAGAACAATTATAAGCACATATCCAACTAACAACAAAGTCCCAAAATACATGAAACAAAACTAGCAGAACTGAAGAGATAAACAAACAATTCAACAATAATAGTTTAAGATTTCAACATCCCATTTTCAATAATGGAACTTGGGAGAGGACCAACAAAGAAATAGGAGACTCGAAAAACACTTTAAACCTAGACTAACTTCACCCATATTACATACTTCACCCAACAAAAGCAGAATTCCACGTTGTTGTCAAGTGCACATAAAACATTCCCTAGGATAGACCATATTACAGATTATTAACAATATTACAGATTATTAACCTAACCTTACAATTTAATAAACTGGAAAAATAAGAGTCACCTAAATCCAAATGAAGTAGACAGGAAGAAATAAAGATTAGACTGAAAATAAATTTAAAAAAAGAATAGAAAATGAATAGAATGAATCATTGAAACCAAAAGTTAGTTCTTTGAAAAAAAATCAACAAAATTGGCACACCTTTAGTTAGAATGACAAAAAAGGAGAGAAGACTCAAAATGTTAAAATCAGAAATGAAAAATGAGACATCACTATCAAACTTATAGAAATAAAAACATTTATAAGGGGATCCTATGAGCAATAGTAATCAATAAATGAGGTATCCTACATTAAATTTAAAAATTTCTAGAGGGGTGCCCGGGTGGCTCAGTCTGTTAAGAGTCTGACTCTTTTTTTTTTTTAATGTTTTGTTTATTTCTAGGAGAGAGAGAGAGAGAGACAGCATGAACAAGGGAGGGTCAGAGAGAGAGGGAGTCACAGACTGAAACAGGCTCCAGGCTCCGAGCTGGCAGTCAGCACAGAGCCCGACGCGGGCCCGAACCCTCGAACCGCAAGGTCATGACCTAAGCGAAAGTCGGATGCTTAACCGACTAAGCCACCCAGGCGCCCCAAGTGTCTGACTCTTGATCTCAGCTCAGGTGTTGATCTCATAGTTGCTAGTTCAAGCCCCACATTGGGCTCTGCATTGGGCATGAAGCCTACTTAATATTAATTAATTAATTACTTGATTAAAATAAAAATAAATGAATAAATATTCCTAGAAAGACACAAACTACCAAAAGAAATTTAAGAAGAAACAGATGTGAATGGCCTATATCAAGTAAAAAGACTTAGTGAGTAATCAAAAATTTTCCCATAAAGAAAATGCCATACTAGATGGCTTTACTGTTGAACTCTACCAAAAAAGAAAAAAAAAAAAGACATCAATCATTCACAAACTCTTCCAAAAAATAGAAGAGGAGGGGCATTTCCCAATACATACCTTAAGATCAATATAACTCAAACCAGACACAGACATCATAAGAAAAAAATAACCAACTATAAACCAGCATACCTTATGATATAGAGGCAAAAACCCCAACAAAATACTAACAAATCTTATTTAGCAACATATAAAAAAGGATTATGCACTATGACCAAGTGAAATTTATCCTAGGAATACAAGTGTGATCATCATACAAAAATCAATCAGT
Source organism: Hyaena hyaena (assembly GCF_003009895.1). NCBI lineage: Eukaryota > Metazoa > Chordata > Mammalia > Carnivora > Hyaenidae > Hyaena > Hyaena hyaena. The sequence continues at coordinate 1,404,564 of NW_024081147.1, forward strand.
GTAATGCATCCTATTAATAGAATAAAGGACAGTAACATACATTATTATCTCAATAGATTCAGAGGAAACATTTTTACAAAATCCAATATCCTTTCACATTAAAAACATCAACCAATTAAGAACATAAGAGAACCTCTTCAACTTGATAAAACCCACAGCTGACATAGTTATGAAATCATAACCATAGTGATTATACTAAACGCTTCCTCCCTAAGATTAGGAACATGATACGAATGTCCACTCTCACCTCTTCTATTCAATGTTGTATTTGAGGTTCTATCCAAGGAAAATAGGTAAGAACAAGAAATAAACATCAAGATTGGAAAAAAAGTAAAACTATCTCTCTTCACTGATGACATGATCTTGCATATGGAAAATCCTAAAGAATCCACAAAAAAATCTACTAACACTAATAAATATATTTAGCAAGATTGCGGGATATAAGACCAATACACAAAAATCAATTACTTCTAGATGCTAGCAATAAACAATTCAAAAGTAAAATTAAGAAAATCTCATTCACCACTGCATCAAAAAGAATACAAGACTTAGAGATTTGCAAGACTTAGACATAATTGGTAAACTACATTATTCAGAGAAATTCAAGTATACTTAAATAAATGTATATGAATCAGAAGACTTAATTTTGAGAAGATGCCAATACTCCTTAAAATGACCTACAGAGGGGCGCCTGGGTGGCTTAGTCGGTTAAGTGTCCAACTTCGGCTCAGGTCATGATCTCGCGGTTCATAGGTTTGAGCCCCGCGTCGGGTTCTGTGCTGACAGACAGCTCAGAGCCTGGAGCCTATTTCAGGTTCTGTGTCTCCCTCTCTCTCTGACCCTGCCCTGCTCATGCTGTCTCTCTCTCTCTCTCTCTCAGAAATAAACAAAAAACATTAAAATTTTTTTAAAAAATGATCTACAGATACAAGCCATCCCAATCATAATTCCTTCCAACTGCCTTGCTGCAGAAATTGATAAGCTGAATCTAAAATTCATATGGAAATGCAAGGAACCCAGAATTACCAAAACAATCTTGAAAAAGAAGAACAAAGTTGAGGACTTACATTGCCCAATTTCAAACTTACTACAAAGTTGCAGTAATGAAGACAGACACGTGATAACGGCATATAAGTAAATGAAGACAGACATAAAAGTAAATGAAGTAGAATTCAAGGTCTAGAAATAAACCTGCCTATCCATGGTCAATTGATTTTCAACAAGTTTAGACAAGAATGCAAAAGAATGAAGGGGACACACTACTTTACACTGTATACAAAGTTTAATTTAAAATAGGTCATAGACTTGAGGCACCTGGCTGGCTCAGTCGGTGAAATGTCAACTTCAGCTTAAATCATGATTTCGGGGTCCGTGAGTACGAGACCTGCGTCAGGCTCTGTGCTGACAGCTCAGAGCCTGAAGCCTCCTTCAGATTCTGTATCTACCTCTCTCTGCCCCTCCCCCACTCGCACTCTGTCTCTCTCTCTCAAAAATAATAAACATTAAAAAATATTTAAATGTATCATAGAGTTAAGTTTAATAGCCAAAATTATAAAACTCGTGGAAGAAAATGTAGGCACACATCACTGTATCCTTGCATTAGACAACCGTTAGGTAAACATGACCCTAAAAGCACAAGCAGTATGCGGCACCTGGGTGGCTCCGTGGGTTAAGCAGGATAAGCGTCTGACTTCACCTCAGGTCATGATCTCACGGTTCATGGGTTCGAGCCCTGCGTCAGGCTCTGTGCTAACAGCTAGCTCAGAGCCTAGATCCTCTCTTCAGATTCTGTGTCTCCCTCTCTCTCTGACCCTCCCCTGCTCACACTGTCTCTCTGGCTCTCAAAAATAAATTAAAAAAAATTAAAAGCACGAGCAGTAAAAGAAAATACAGACAAATTGGCCATCCCCAAAATTAAAAACTTATGGCTTCAAATCATACCATCAAGAAAGTGAAAACACAATTCACAGGATAAGTGAAAATACTAGTACATCATGTATCGGATAAGGGACTTGTAAGTATAAAAGTACTCATAAACATAAAATGATGACCCAATTTAAAAATGGGCAAAGGATTTGAAAAGACATTTCAAGAAGATATAAAATGGCCAATAAGCACATGAAAAATGCTAAACATCGTGAGTCATCAGGGAAATGCAAATCGAAATCACCGTGCAATAAATACCATTGTATCCACTTAACATGGCTTCTTCCCCCTTCCCAGACAATGCATCAGGCTCCCCCAGATGATGACCAGCTGCTCTGGAAATCTCTCCAGGTCCTGCTTCCTGCCCTCCACTCAAACCTTCTGGCTCTGGGATTGTCTCACTCCTCTTGGTCTTGGGTCTCCAGGCCACACAGCCTGCTGCCTATCTGGGCATTCTCGTTGCCTACCCTGTCATCTGGGGCTTCTGCTCTGGTTTCATGCCTGACTGTTGCTTGCGGTAGATCCTCTTTTTCTTGGAAGGAGTGACCCTTGCTCCCTCAGCCAGTCCAGACTCTCAAACCCCAACCCTGAGACTGGAGTGGGAATCAATGGCGGGGGAGGGGGGGGGCAAAAGATTCAGAGAGAAGAATCATAATGACTCAGCGGAGGAGGAACCTTCAAGAGGACAAGAATGTAAGAATGCTTGCCATGTATCTGGCATGATGTTAGGCATGTTCCATGAATTCCTCACTTAATTCTTATTACAACCGTATAGGGTAGGTACAATTCATTATATTACCATTTTTGAGATGAAAGAATCGAGGCTGAGAAAGGTTAAGTGACTGGTGACTCAACTAGTAGGTACAGAGCTGGGAGATAGAGACCAAGGACCACTCACGAAGGAAGGAATCTTCTCAGGGGCCACAACAGAGGGTCCCTCTCTTGACCAGAGAAGTGCCAGTGTTTACGAGGTACATAAATAAACAGCGACCACACCATGCTTATTTCTGCACCTCCATTAGTTTGGATTTTGCGTTTCAGTCTTTCCAGCCTCGAGTTCGGATTTGCTAAGGGCAGAGAGAAAGCGGAGTCGGAGTGGGCAAGGCACGAAGCCACAGTTCGTGTCACTGTGATTAAACCGAAAATAATAGCCCAGAAGGAGTCTGTTTCGAAATCTTTGCCCGTCCACAAAGACTGAGCTTTGAAATTCAAAACTATGCACTGAGTTAAATGTCTTAGAACAAAAATGGAGAAAATTAATTGGCTTATAATACGATATATACCAAAACACATGCAATCCAAAAAGGAAGGAAAAAAAACCCCCATAGAATGGATCCTACATTCTCTGTGATTCTGATAGACGTATATTGTCTGAAATGAACTCTTTGGGGGTCTGTTTTGCCTTTTTTGCCTTTTATGCTGAGAGAGAGAGAGAGATAGGAACCATGATCATGTATATGTCAAAGTTGCTTTGGGATGATGGGAGACAGAGGCCCATTTTCCTTGAGTTTATCTCACCGAAGCCTACATGGGTGACGGAGCAGGGGCTGGGGGACATCTGTGATGCTGAAGAGATTTCTTTATAATCTTTCCCAAAGCACATATCACTGTTCATGATCTCAAACTAAAAGCATGTAATCCGTTCTATACTGATGTTTATACTAAAGGCACAATTTGGACACTAATGTGGACTGGATACATAACTCCATGATTCAATGATACAGATTTCACAGTGGAGAATTTATTTCCAGCTTCTAATTAGGACCAAAATGAGCTGTGTGGATTCTTGTTAACTCGCACGGATTATCTTGTACGTTATGATACTAATAAAACTCCATTTTCATGTCATTTCCAAGGGAGTCAGGAAGGCCAAGCTGGCCACCAAAGAGAATGGCTTTCTCCCTTGAGCCCCTGGGGCCAGAGGACAGACCTGTGCGTGTGAACATAGCTCAAGAACCTTCACTTCAGCCACGGGAGACGCCCAAGGGTTGCTGAGACCAGGCCTCAGATGGGAGCTGGACGGGTAAGCCTAAACTCCCTTCCCGCTCCATGATGGCTCTTGAAGACGTTGTTCTGTACCTCTCCTCAGGACAACTCCCTGCTCCACAGGGCAGAGGAGAGACAGGACTTGCCTTCCTGCCCAGGGGGAGGATCCTTTCGTGGCACTGAAAATACAGGATTGTGTGGCGATCATCAGAATTGCTATTGACTTAGGCAATCTTCAGCCCGGCCACAGAGATTTTCTGGCTTACTCTTCACACACTTTTACTTAAGCTCTTAAGTGTCCCCCGTGCCGACACAAACCGGTGCCCCAGCTAACTGAGCGAGTAGATTTAACCAACTTGCCTGAGCCTTTGGTGCTAACCAGTCTCAGTGTCTCTTATATTCCAGCCGACGAGGAAGGGAGAGGCTTGTGAATCAGAAAGATGAGAGGGGGCCTCATCTACCTTACTCTGGGACTTTGAGCAAGACATAACTCTTCACTGCCCCCAGGGAAAAAAAGAAGAGAGAAGGGAAGTAGTACTTTTTTGTTCTACTGGGCCCTGCGCCTCTCGTCCATATGTCTTCTCGTTTAGTTCTTCCCAAATCCCAGAAAGGTGGGCATTGCAGCCTCCACTCAACGGATGCAGAAACTGAGCCCAGAGAGGTGACAGTGCAATCGCACTGTTCTCATGCAGAGCTGATTTAGAGAACTGATGTCCTTCAGCAAAGCAAGGTGGCTCCTATAGCCATCACCTTGTTCCGTCTACCCGGAGAAAAACAGCTCCCCAAGTCCCGAAGAGGGGGCCACTCACGCTGCGCTGGAGAAACGCTCCAGCCAAAAGCACCGGTCACGGAGCCCCAGGAAGTGGGACGCTCGCAGGCCTGTGATGCGGACCTTCCCTGTCCCCTGCTCCCTTTCCCACTCCCTTCTCTTTGTCCACTGCATCTAGGTGTAAATAAACATTTGAGAAAACCACTCTGACTCCTGAAGTTTGCTCACTCTCCTGTCCTGGTGGACTGTGGGAACACATGCTTTGTTCTTCTCTGCTGAAGGCAGTTTTCATATAAATGAGGGATTCAGTGTGACTCCTTTCACCAATGTTAAAATTCCATTTAAAAGTAAATTGACTTCCTGAAATATATGTATTGGCGGCAGTGGCCACCACAGCTGGTACTACATTTTACATTTAACATAGTGCTGTTTGCCTTGACAGATTCCATATTTTTTCATACATAAATCAATAGAATGATGTTTGAAGAGCTCAAATCTATCTTTCATAGTTTCCACCCCCCTTCCAACCCTGCATTCTGAAACCCATAAAGAAGTAACTTTCTAGCAGGTGTCATTTACTTGGAGACTCTTATTTATAGCATTTGACTGTAACACCATTCACTGTAAAACTCAAACAGAAACGCTCCTGGGGAGAGCAAGGGATTTGCTTCTGAGAGGATGCATCTATAATGATGTTTTTTTAAATCATATGTGTGTGTGTGTGTGTGTGTGTGCGCCAAAGCGCGCGCATGTGCGTTGTAAGACCACCGTGTGTAGTTTTTTCGGGACCCTCTGACCTGACCCTGGTGGACATGGGTAGGCAGCCAGCCAAAGCAAGAAGCTTCCAGCTGAAAAGTCTGGGAATAGCAGAGGCTGAGCCATGGTGGGAAATGGGCGGGTGGGTGGAAGTCAGAGAACATGTGATGGGAAATAAGGGCATAGGTAGAAGCTCAGAGAAGGTACGAATCTGCCCTTCCCTTGTCCAGCGGCTTTGAGATTATCACTCGGCTTTGGAAAAGAAAACCACGTAGGCATCTAGCCCCCACTAAGCTCCTTCACACAGCCCTCGAGGAGGGCAGTGCCGATCAGACACTCCCATCCTAGGCTGGAGATTTGGTGCATTTTCTAGTGGGCAGAGCTTGGAGCTATCCAGAAGCTTATGCAGAAAAATGCAAGTCTTGCTGGCTCTGTTCTTTTTTTTTTTTTTTTTTTTTAATGTAGTAGGAAAATAAAATTTTGGCTAGAATCTTTTCTTTTTAAAGACTAAGGATGCATAATTTGTTGTTACCATAGGATGACATGATGAGCAGCCTTATTTTCTAGAATTGGTTGATTGATTTAAAACAAAGAGTAAGTCAGGAATTCTCTGGGACCTTTCACTATTTAACATTTTAGACAAAGCAGAGATGCTGACTCATAACAGTGGGGTATGAGGGCAGTACGTGAAAGGGAAAGCACAAAGGGTAGAGAGGAGGCGTTTCCAGCTAGGAGCTGACCCGGTTGTCCATATCTGCATGGCTCAAAGGACAAAGCCAAGTACAGAGCTACTGAAGTAATTCCAGTATTTCGGGAGGTCTCCGTTCTTCCCCTCCCCAATTTGCTTCTGAAGAAAAGAGTTTTCTATTTTATTTTAACCTGAAACATGCTGATTGTTTACATATATGAAAATTCACAGAACATTTTACCTCTTTCCGTGGTCTTCATAGCATCTAGGTTTTTGAATCATTTATTCTTTTCAATAAACGATATTCATTCAAAAGAGAATCCTATGTGATTTTAAGTTTTATTCCTTTGCCAGTCCATGTATTCTCATTTGGGTGTTAGAAATGAGGGTCATTCCTGGGACTCTCTAGGGGAGAGGTGTCTCTGTGCCCTTGACTCCACCATCAAGAAGGAAACCTGCTGTCCCAGTGGATGAAGCCATTTCTTTAGGTGGGTTGAGCTTGAAGACAGGAATAAGCTTTTACTTTTTTTATCTGTCAGAAATGTATATATTTGCCCTCTCTTTTTGAAGCAGTAAAATCTGAAATTGAGGCTTAGCCTAGAGAGAAAACTGGCTACGTAGACCTCGGTCCTGGATAAATGAGTGTTTTCCAGGATCCAGCCCAGCCCCACTGGAGTTCTGCACTGGGATTTGGCCACAGACAGAGACAAGACAAATATTTCTCAGCCCTCAATTTACTAATCATTGTCCTTGATCCTCAGAGAGTTAGGAGGGAGTTGTAATCAAGTGTGGGGTTTTAATAGGCCTGGCCCCTTGAGCAAGTGCTCTTAAAGTACCATCTGGTAGCTTCCAATCTGACCATATAACAGCTCTACCAGTGGGTTCCATGGTATCGATGATTGGAACATAAAGAGAATGTAATCAGCCAGGATACATGGCTAGGAACTGAATCAGAAGAGCCCCATTGAGATTCCTTAGCCAGAAGATGGCAGAGAGCAGCTCGGTGTAGGCAGAGAAAACTAAATCAGACTCGTCTTTTGTTCATCTAGTTGCATTCCCTGATGGAGGTGTGGGGCAGCCGGCAAAGCAGCCCACTGACTCCAGGCCAGGTGGAGGTCTCTGATGAGTTTCTGGATCAGAGCGTTGTGTTCTTCCCTTGCTGGTCGAGCACAGAACACCCACCAGCATTCTCCAGATGCTGCCCTTACCACAAGGTCAACTTCAAGTCCAGAGACTCTGGGGAGGTGCCAGGCCTTTCATAGTGGAATACAGTGTGACTACTTGTTCTGATTCCTAAGTTTTTATTGTTACTCTGCGTGATTTCTCTTCTCAGCTAAGTTACAAACAGCTAAATGTACAAGGGCTTTACCATCTTTTATATTCCTCTGTACCCTCCACAGACTTAACGCAGGGACTTCTATGCAGCATGTGCACAGAAGCTATTGATGGATTTTTGAATGGATAATCTAAAAGGCCCAGGAACAGGAAGACCTGCTTGGACATTTGATACAAAAAGGAAAACTGACTCCTCAAATCTTCATCTGCAAGGCTACTCCTGAATTGCAACGGGAGCTTCCTTTGCCACCTTCTTGGCATGCGATGACTCTTACTTATTTCAAACTGCAGTAAGTTACAAAATACCTAATTTTGGAAAGGATGTGCACACTGTATTCCATCAATTCTAAAATGCAGTTCCCCCCCTTTTTAACACTGACGGCTCTTGGGATTGGCAGTATTTTCCCCCTTTTTGGGTGTTATATAAAATAATAGTGCTTCTTATAATGGATGATGACTTAAAGCTAATGGAGTACAGTGTATATTGGATCTATCATTTGTCATGTGTCTATCCAGTAATTCATCTATGACTCCATGCAGTGGCCTTTACTTGATGAATGAACACACAATCCATAACTTACATCAAGCGTGACACACCCTTACCCTGCTGCCACTGTCACGCAAGTTCTTAGGTGTCTCCTAAGAGCTTTTAAGGTGTGAGTGGATGCAGAATTGGGAGAAGTGAAGGTCGCATAAATAGAAGGCACAATAAGGCAAGTGTATGCAGAGGATGACACCCAGGCCTGCTGGTGTGCTTGTCATCTCCGCTTCCAATTTATCTTCCCTTTATTATTTCCTTCTGTTATAGAGCCTGAAATTTCATCAATCTGTGATTAACTGGGGCATTGGGGGTTGAAATAATCACGTACTCTAAAAACACAAATATCTGAGTTATTGTCTTATCAGTCTCAGTGTGTCTTAATCTATCAAGTTCCTTCTTGCTAGTCAACCGGGAAGAGTAACAGCAGTGCGAGGGGGTCATGGGAGAGAGGAATGCATGGTGTGAAGAACTCGGGGGAACCAGGTGGCTTATTCTGCACTAGTCGTCAAAACATGGGTTTCAATGAGGCCCCAGTGAAAGCCTGGATGTGTTGAAGAGTGGGACACAGGGAGGGGGAAGTTAGAGGTTTAGAAGCTCGTCCTTCTAAAACAAATGGAGAGAAGACATCACATTTTCTTGCTTGAACCAAAACTTGTATGGTGAATAAGAGTGCGGTGCTCAGCCATCCATCCTCCAGCCTCCCTTCCTTTTCCTTTATTGAGTTAGCAACCCTTTTCCCTTTCAGTCTTATAGGTCCAAGGAGACCTTACTCCATCCCTACCCCCTGCCCCTCGGGCAGCTGAAGTCAATGAGCACATCCCATCCCAGAGAAGGTGTTTAAAAGTGGACACACGACCAGAGGTGCCTGGGTGGCTCAGTTGGTTAAGCATCCAACTTCAGCTCAGGTCAAGATCTCAGGGTTTGTGCTGACAGCAGGGCCTGGAGCCTGCTTCAGATGCTGTCTCTCTTTCTCTCTCCCCTTCTCCACTTGCACTCTGTCTCTCAAAAATGAATAAAGGTTGACAAAAATTAAAAGTAGACATATGACCTAACTGGGAGCATGAGATGTGTGTGTCTGAGAAAGAAGCTTCCACTTGCTTTGGAAAGGATGGTGTAAGGCTGTGATATCCCATCTCTACTAGGGCTATACAGATTTCTGCAGGTTGACCCGGAAACCTAACCAATATGTATATCATTCTTATAATAAGAATTCTTTCATCTTGGGAAAAACAGCTGACTTCAAACAATGCTTTGGGATACCAACCTGTTCATCAATTCTAGAGTAATACTGGCAATTTTAAAATAATAAGTCATTGATATGTACCAAAGAAGTGAAGAACCTCTTCTATAATATTTCAAAAATTTGAGAGTGACATTGTATCCTGATGTGATATATTAGATTAAAAGGGAATATGACACACTGATATATAAAAATGCAAGACACTGAAGTAATTTATGAAGTGCTAGCAGCTAGCTTCATGTTAAATCTCACCGTATGGGCATTAAATTACTTTGGACGCCATAGTGAGACGTTTCAGTACGTTGTGTTATGAAAGCATCGGGTTCAAGGTCCAATAGTCAAAAGTGTCCTCCAGCCCAGTTCTGGGTCTGCTCAGAATATGTGGAGAGTGAATCTATTTCAGAGCAGTCTGGTCCGAGGCAGGGGAGGGGGGTCCCCCAGGACTCCAAAAGTTGAGATCCATTTGGATCCAGGATGGTTCTAAAGAGTCTGTGGGTAGTCTACGCATTCACATAATAAACACATAAAATAATGATAACAGCCGATGACTTTAGAGAATTCTCCAGTTTGAAAATCCTTTTAAGGGTGAATCTTAGTTGTACTCAGGAGAGGTAGCATTCCTGTTCTAGAGAGAGACAAGCAGGTAAGGGAGAACCCAGAGCCTCACAGCAGAGCTGGCACTCCAATAGCTTATATCTGACTCAAGTTTATTCACTGATCCAGATGTTTCTAGTACATTTTGCCTTGAGCTTTACCAAAAAGAGTTAGACCACTAGTTGTGAGTTTCCTTGTTGCCCATCCTCTACATTTGAATGGATCTCTGGAATCATTTCTGCGCCCTCCATTTTCTCCTGTCATAACTAAGAGGAAAAGATAACCCCTACAGTATCTAGAGCTAATTCTCTTTTGCTGGTGTTAATCTCTCTGCGATGCTTCCCTAAAGCATCTTTGGCTTCTGTGTTTCCCTTCTTCTCCCTCTTCGTCTCCAAATGTGCTGAACTGTGCTCTATACAAAACACAAATCTTTTATCGGTGGTCACTATCTTTATTCATTTTCTTCCTTTCCTTCTAGCCCTTATATTTTAGAAAAAAATGTCCTTCCTCCTTCTGTACACACCCAACCTCTCATCCAGAGTCGTTAGTTCTACTTTCCTCTTGGGTCTACATTTTTTTTCTCCTTCTCCGTGCCCAAGAAAGCCATCCCAATTCCAGCCCCTATTGCCTATATTATGAGCTGAACTGGGCACCCACCCCCTGCCCTGGCCAAATTCATATGATGAAATCTGTACTCCCATTCCTGAAGAATGTGACTATATTGGAAGAAAGGCCTCTAAAGGGGTAATTAAGGTGAAATGACGTCATTAGGATGTCCCTAAGCCAGTATGACTCTTCCTCATACAAAGAGATTAGGACACAGACACACAGAGGAAAGACCACATGGAGACAGAGGGAGAAGACGACCATTTACAAGCCAAGAAGAAAGGCTTCAGAAGAAACCAACTCTGCCGACGCCATGACCTCAGATTTCCAGTCTCCAAAACTGAGAGAAAATAAATATCTGTTGTTTAAGTCCCCTAGTCTGTGGTAATTTTTTATGGCAGTCCTAGCAAATTACTACAACTTCCAAGTTCTAATCAGTTTGCTAACCACTTCCCATGGCCCAGACTCTTCCCTTCCAATGACAACGTCCTTCTGTATGACCAAGAATAATTTTCCTCAATCACTACACTGATGACAGCACTTCCCTTCCAATGGCCCCCTTCTACCTGTAGAGTAAGTTTGAAAATCATCCTAACATTCAGGCTCCCGCAATTTTACCATCTCCCTTTCTAGCTCTATCTTCCTTAACTCCCCACCTGAATTTTCTCCTTTATACTCAGTTGTTTGTCATGCCCCTCCATAGTTTTTCCTGTGCATACCCTCCCTTGCTGCCCCTTCATCTCTCCATTAATGGAATTCCCATTTCAAGGCTAAGGCCAATTGGCCCTTCCAAAAAAGTCAGGCCTTAATTTCTTTTTCTTCTAAATCCCAAAGAAAAATGGTATCTATTTATAAGACACAGAATCCACCTCACCTAATTTTATAGTTATGTGTACATTTGACACAATCTTACTTCTCAACCAGACTCTACTCTCTTGGAGGACAGAGATTAATGTTTCATGCTTTTTATTTTTTGTATTCTTTATACTTCTTGCCAAAATGATGTTTCAGACATAGCAAGTGACAGTAACTATTAGTAATAAATTAGGAAGTCAAAATACGGGTTAAAATGATCACCTATGGTGTCTCATTCCTTGGTAATAAAAATAATATTTCGAGGGGTAGAGAAATGTGGCATCTAGCTCAGTGCTCTACAATGAACCTTATTTATTTTTAGGCACCTATTGCCCTGGTTTTTATTCCTCCATTTCTTCAGTCTTACCTGTGAATTGTTTTGTTTTTCTATCCAGCTCTGAAAAAGCATCGGTATAGAATGTTTCACTGGGGTTCTCACTTAATTACTTTTGTAATGTATTCGTTGCATTATTTGTAGTAAGCAGTTTCTGTATAACTTCCATGATCGAGTGTATTCATTTCATGAAGATTAAAAATGGATAGCAAACCATTTTTATTAGTATATATGTGTTATTAAGAAAAGAATGCTATTGCTTTGGAACCTTCGATTCAGAGAGAAATGCCTTTTGTTTACTGTGTTGCTGAATAACTCCCCAGCTACCTACCCTGACTCCTCTCTAGAATAGCTATGGTGTTGGCAGCGCTTGCTGGCTAGACAAATATATCACTGTGATTGGGAAAATATCACAAGAGGGACAGTTCCAGGTTTGAAAATGGGACAATTAGCTCTCAGCATGAAAAGGTGTGTCAGATGTTCCTGAAACTGAGTGACAGATAGAATTGGCTTCAAACAGGCATAATAGCAAGGGTTGAAATGGCCACGTCAGATGCCTCCTTGAGTGTTTCTGTCAGAGAGGATGACTTCTGAACTGACTTCCACTACTCACGCCGGCAGAATTTGCCAGTAGGTAACGGTGCAGAGGGCTGTATACATGTGGGGCCAAACATTCATTCTCCCCCTCATCTCCTTCATTAGTAGGAAGAATTCTGCTGCACCGATGTATTAACGCTTCAGAAAACTCACACTGCTGTGGGCAGCCCCATCCTTTGGAAAAGCGCTTTGCCTCCATTCCTGTTCCTGATGGTTCTGGATAGCTGGCCTGGAGAATCACAGCACCAGCCCCACACCCAGTGACGGGTCATGGCAGTGAGTGCGTCACCCATCCTAGGCCAGTGAGCAAGCTTCCTTGGGGATCGTATACATGGCCACAGGAGGGAGAAGACGGGAGGCTCCTTTCCCCCGGGGTTGCTATACTGACCTGACATAAGCTTTGCCATGTACACATAATCTGTTTCAATTAGAAAAGAAAGAAGAAGACAGCTTACCAAGAAAGGCAAGGACAAGCTGGAAAGAGAGAGAGAGACACCAGAAAAGAGAGTATCCAGCCATTCCTCAGGCCATTTCTCCTACTGTCTTCCCCGTTCCAGGAGTGAACTGAACCACCCCCTTTCAGTCATGTATGTGCTAAGCTGCAGAAGAGGGCAGCAGTGGTAGGTATGGAAACAGAGGAGGGTGCCTCACAGGGAGACTGTCTCGCTGCCTTCCCTTCCAGGCACTGTCTTGGATGTGCCATGGAAACCTGGGAAGGGTCTGAAGTGGCCACCTGGTGTCCTGAGTCAACCTCATGGGAGCTGAGCTGCAGGTAGGGTAGCCACCGCGGTGGCATGTGGCTCTCCAGCAGATGGCATCTATCCAAGCCTACTTCAGCCTAGTCAAGGAGGTGAGGGAAGACACCCCCATGAATAAGGCTGCATCAGGCCACCAACATCCGTGGTGTGCCCATGGGTGCTGTGGGCCTGGACAGGAGCAGACAGGTGGGGTTTGTAGAGTCACTTTGGGTTCTTGAAGGCTATGGTCCTTCATCAGGGGCTGGGAAGGCTGGGTAGAGATCCTAGTTAAATAACTCTTTAAAGGACAAGGTAAATTTATTCTCTTCACTTTTTAGACTTTTTAGGATAACTGAAAGTATTTGATTCTTATTTTTCTTGAAGGTTTTAGGGTTTTTTGTTTTTGTTTGTTTGTTTTTGTTTTACCTCTGACTCTGCTTGTCTCAGAGATGACCAGGGCCATGCCAAAAGTGCAGGGCAGACCCTGACCTTCACCAAACCGTTACACGGAGCTCTCACAGCTGTAGGAAAAAGTGTGTCTCTTTCCCATGTGGTCAAATGGGGGCATGCTACTAATTGTTCTAACTACCTCACAGTATTATCACGGCCAAACAATAAGATAACCTGATGATAACACTTAAGAAAAGAAGGGCAGAAGGGCGCTTGAGTGGCCCAGTTGGTTAAGCACCGACTTCGGCTCAGGCCATGATCTCATGGTTCATGGGTTTGAGCCCTGCATCAGGCTCTGTGCTGACAGTTCAGAGCCTGGAGCCTGCTTCGGATTCTCTCTCTCCTCTCTCTGTGCTAACCCCTTTCCCCCTCCCCCACCACCACTCAAAAATAAATAAAAACATTAAAAAAGAAAAGAACAGATACTAAGTAATACCAGTCAGTATCTCTCAGCTCTGACACCAACTATATTGCCCAAATGAATGGCCCATAGCCTTGGGGATTTGGTCTGTGTGGTTCAGCAGGGTCCTTGCTTCAGAAATGTCACCACCAGATAGACGAGGAGGCCTCTATTCAGACTTTAATCTGGAGAATGATGATCACAGATCCTTTCATTCTTCAGTATTTACAAGGGAAGAACTTGTTCAAGACACTGTGAATGAGAAATGATAGTAAAGCACTGTACAACCATCCTCAGTTTATAAAATAATGTTATTCTGCTAAACTCATAAAATGATGCCTATTTAAGATATATTATAACCTTTTTTTAAAAAGGGGTGAAGAGTGGGAAATAGAGAAAAGAAAAGTAATATATTTGCAAAAAATACTGTTCAAAACAATTTAAAGTTTCTGGGACTAAATTCTCTTCCTACAGATCAAGAGCCCCTGGGAAGATGGAATTGATGTAACCATCTCAATCCACCCCATGTGAGTACTAACACCTCGAATGAGATAGTGAACAGCTTTTAAAGAGATGAATCTTCATTCCAAGGGTGAATATTAAATTTCACATTTCATAAAGGACTTGAGTCAGATCTACTGCATAAAAAGTGACTCTCAGTTAATGTCATCTGCAGGCAAAAAGCACCCTCTCCTTGCTTCTGATGTGGATTGCCTGGCTCACACCCACAGAAAAAGGCACTTATTTCTTCCTCTCAGTCACCTCAGCTGTGCCCTGGGTATTAAAGATACCAGAAGGATATTTTATTTCTGTACCAGGGCCAAGAGGTTTCTGAATCTATCAAATTTGTCTGAACCTAATTTTGGGTATCAAGAAATGTAGAGAATATAATCTCTTGAGCCTCTTGCAACTTGCCTCACTGGTGAACATGGTGACATACAACTAACTTATTCGCAAAATTGACTGGAGGGTGGAAAGTGCTTGGTGATGGGCCAGTATGCCCCCTACACCTCTGAACCAGCATGTGTTTGGAAGCAGAGACCACTCTAGGAGGTCAAGCAGGAAGGGATTGGATAGAGACAAGTAGGTGCTTATAAAACCAATGGAATCCAAGGCAGAGAACATCCAGGGACCACCACACTTATCAGGTTTGCCGTCAGTTATTGCTGTTAGATGTTGCTTGGAGTCAAGAACCCAGAGACAGGAGGGGGCAAGATGGCGGAGAAGTAAGGAGCTCCGTACTTGCACTCGTGCCCATACATCACACAGAAAAGATCTGAAGCCACTGGAAACCTTACAAAACCTGAGAGATTGGGAGAAAAAGGACGCAGAATCCACTGAGAGAGCCTTCTAACGTGAGTGCGAACTGGGGAAGATAAAATTGGGCGGGGATCGGAGACTCCAGGGTGGGAGGGGATCCCCCTCTACCCTCTACGGGGAGAGAGGAGGGGAAAAAGAGAGAGTCCGAAACAGAAAAACCTCCGCTGGGGGGTAAAAAACCTCCACTCGGTGCATAGAAAGACTGTACTTGCCAAATACCTGCACGCCAGGTCCTCTCGTGCCAACTGGTCCTGGGGGGGCTGAGCACACAAACTGCTTCTTTGTGCTGGCTCCTGGCGGCTGGACTTCAGAGTGGTGGCGCGCCTGCCGCCATTGTAGCTCCCGGGCGGCTGGGGCCCCTGAAAGAGCCGCGCGGACACCGGGCGTCCGCGCTCCTGGCTGGCGGGAACTCCAGAGGGAAGGCAAAGAGCTAAAAACTGGGAAATCTGCCTGTGAGTTCATGTTTCGGGTGACAAGCCATAGAGGGACCCGGTTTTCCTCACTCCAGCGGGCTCGGGCTCAGAACACCCTGCGGGCAAGCCCCCGCCCATGCGCACCAGCCTGACCCAGAGAAGGAAGCAGCGATTCTGACTCCGCCCCCAGAGCTCGGCAGGGGGCCTGGGATTGCCTGAGGGGGTTGCCTGGGAAGCTGTGTCTCAGGCAATTTCAGCGGGGCACGCGGACGGGGATTTGGAGATTGGAACTGGCCTGGGTTGAAGAGTGCAACCAACTTCGGCTGCGCCCCCGGTACGGGGAGTTTACACGCCCAAAAAAGCAAGGAGCAGCGCTTGCTTCAAGAAGGGACTGGAGCATGGGGCGCCTGGGTGGCTTAGTCGGTTAAGCGTCCGACTTTCGCTTAGGTCACGATCTCGCGGTTCGTGGGTTCAAGCCCCACGTCG